>NC_084850.1:28108263-28783811 GCF_033115175.1 Lepus europaeus | reverse complement strand
CCACTCTCACCACTGCTATTGAATATAGTTCTGGAAGTTTTAGCCAGAGCCAAGAAAAAGAAATTAAAGGGATGCAATTTGGGAAAGAAGAATTCAAACTATCCCTCTTTGCAGATGATATGAATTTTTTTTTAAACTTTTATTTAATGAATATAAATTTCCAGTGTACAGCTTATGGATTACAATGGCTTCCCCCTCCCATAACTTCCCTCCCACCAGCAACCCTCACCTCTCCCGCTCCCTCTCCCCTTCCATTTGCATCAAGATTCATTTTCAATTCTCTTTATATACAGAAGATCAATTTAGTATAAAGATCTCAACAGTTTGCACCCACATAGAAACACAAAGTGAAACATACTGTTTGAGTACTAGTTATAGCATTAAATCACAATGTACAGCACATTAAGGACAGAGATCCCACATGAGGAGCAAGTGCACTGTGGCTCCTGTTGTTGACCCAACAAATTGACACTCTAGTTTATGGCGCCAGTAACCATCCTAGGCTGTCGTCATGAGTTGCCAAGGCTATGGAAGCCTTCCAAGTTTGCCGACTCTGATCATATTTAGACAAGGTCATAAAAGACAGAGTGAGGATAGTAACCAATGATCCTAAGAGTGGCATTTACTAGGTTTGAACAATTATACAGCATTAAGTGTGGAAGAGGACCATCAGTACACACAGGTTGGGAGTAGAGCCATTGGTGGTAGAATAGAGGTTATGATTACAAAGGAATGAGGCCCAAGTGCACTAGACAGGGTCTAGAACAAAGGACAGAGTCATTATTAGAGGACCTAAGAAAGGTGCTATCTAAGCTACAATTAAGTTTTCTGATTGAGAGGCAAATAGAACCTGATAGAAGGGGCTTGATAATAATCTGGTGGGCTTTAGGCCTTGTAAATTCAGAGGCCCAGACCTATCTATCTCTTCACATGGGGTATATCCTAAGGGAGGTGTGAACCTCCTAGGGGAAGGCACTCTGTTGACTTTCATTACTTGGCTGGCCTGGGAGGAGAGCTGGCCAGGTAAAGGCAGGTGGCATCTCTAACAAGAAATTTACAGTTCTGCCTGCAATGTTGCTGACCCTACTTGACCATCCCCTCAGCTGCAGTGGTCACTTTGGAAGCTGGGCTGAGTGAAGGGCTTTTCAGCTTAGAGCCAATAAGATCTGTGGCTCTGATCTGGGCATCCTTCGACTCCAGGGCAGGTCCATTTCTAGTGATCCAACTCTTGGCAGAGCTGCCAGGGCTCTTCACAAGCTGACTTCTGCTGAAGCCCAGGCTTACCTCATGGAAAGCCACTGCAGTGGACTGGCCTGTTGGGTCTCCTTGAGGGCAGATCACTGTACAGATCATCCATTAATAGGCCTGCCACCCATTGCTTCTGATGCCAAGCTTTCTTTTCCTCCTGGTTTGTGTTAAAGCAGACCAGAGGATGCAAGTCAAGGGAGTGCCCGTGTCCCATCTCTAATCTTCGGTGGCCTGAACGACAAGTCTATAGTCACAGGCATGTTCTGTAGTAGTTTTTCTAAGGTAGACAATGCCCATGAGGAAAATTATATTCTCACTTTAAAACTTTCTTTCCCTTTAGTCTGAAAGGGAGGTTTTTTCTACTTACTGTATACTTCGCTGATGGCGAAGTGAATCTAGCTATGAGATTATTATTTAAGTTCTTATTTTGGCTATGCTATCGCAGAAAAATGTTAGCCATCTCTTTTATAAGTTCTAAAGATTAAATTGTGCATCCTACAGATTCCTTCATAATAGAATTAGTTTCCTACCTTGAAGAGAATAGAGAAATGAAAGAACAAGTTGGGCTTAGAATAGAGAAATGAGGGGGCAAGTCCTAGATCGCTTGCTGACAATAGCAATATCACATGAATACTTAACAAACCGTTTCAACCATTAGATAACAACTTAAGAAAACATTTACCAGAAGGTCCAATGCCTTCTATAAATTTTAAGAATCATGTATTTGAAAACACCTCTTAAATATCTAACATGGTGTAGTTTGTTTAGCCAGTAAACTTAAGCACAACCATCTAAAATGTTTTTAGTTTCTTTCTACCAACAAGTCTAAAACATATGATACACAGATTCAGGTCCCACAAATTAAAATGTATCTTTGATTGATTTTAGCAGCTTAAATTTATGGACAATCTTATCTATAAGCCATTTAAAATAAAACTCTTAATAAAATTTCCCCATGTGGACATACAATATGTACACACATATAATATAGCATGATAGACCAATATAGCAATTTTAATAATAGCTTTTAAAATCTTTAACTCTTTTTGTAGATTGCAAATTGATTTGAATTGCTTTTTCTTTTTAGTAACCTCAGTTAACCATACTTTCTCTCAGTTGGTACTGTTAATACATTATTGGCTTCATCTGTTTACAGAGCCATCCCAAAGTACTGAATACAATAAAAGTGGCTGGAAAAAGTCCATAGGAACCTATAGGAGGACAGCTAAACACAGAACCAACAACGCTTTAGTTTTATGAGCAGCAGATCATATATAACTGTGGATGACAAAAGACTTTAAGTCGCCATGTTTAGATATGAATCTTTATTTAGTGGACCCAAATAACTCTACTAAGAGACATTTGGAACTCATATAAGAGTTTGTCAAAGTAGCAGGATATAAAATCAATGCACAAAAATCAACAGCCTTTGTATACACAGGCAAAGCCATGGCTAAGGAAGAACTTCTAAGATCAATCCCATTCACAATAGCTACAAAAACAATCAAATACCTGGGAATAAACTTACCCAAGAATGTTAAAGATCTCTAAGATGAAAATTACAAAATCTTAAAGAAAGAAATAGAAGAGGATACCAAAAAATGGAGAAATCTTCCATGCCCATGGATTGGAAGAATCAATATCATCAAAATGTCCATTCTCCCAAAAGCAATTTATACATTCAATGCATTACCAATCAAGATACCGAAGACATTCTTCTCAGATTTGGAAAAAATGGTGCAGAAATTCTTATGGAGACATAGGAGATCTCGAATAGCTAAAGCAATCTTGTACAACAAAAACAAAGCCGGAGGCATCACAATATCAGATTTTTGGACAGACTACAGGGCAGTTGTTATCAAAACAGCATGGTACTGGTACAGAAACAGATGGATAGATCAATGGAATAGAATAGAAACACAAGAAATCAATCCAAACATCTACAGCCAACTTAGATTTGATCAAAGATCCAAAACCAATCCCTGCAGTAAAGACAGTCTCTTCAATAAACGGTGCTGGTAAAACTGGATTTCCACGTGCAGAATCATGAAGCAAGACCCCTACCTTTCACCTTACACAAAAATCCACTCAACATGGATTAAAGACTTGAATCTATGACCCAACACCATAAAATTATTAGACAGCATTAGAGAAACCCTGAAAGATATAGGTACTGGCAAAGACTTCTTGGAAAAGACCCCAGAAGCACAGGCAGTCAAAGCCAGAATTAATATTGGGATTGCATCAAATTGAGTAGTTTCTGTAATGCAAAAGAAATTCAAGAAAGTGAAGAGGCAACCGACAGAATGGGAAAAAAAATATTTGCAAACTATGCAACAGATAAACGGTTGATATCTAGAATCTACAAAGAAATCAAGAAACTCCAAAACATCAAAACGAACAACCCACTTGAGAGATGGGCCAAGGACCTCAAGAGACATTTTTCAAAACAGAAATCCAAATGGCCAACAGACACATGAAAAAATGTTCAAGATCACTAGCCATCAGGGAAATGCAAAACCACAATGAGGTTTCACCTCACCCCGGTGAGAATGGCTCACATTCAGAAATCTACCAACAACAGATGCTGGAGAGGATGTGGGGAAAAAGGGACACTAACCCACTGCTGGTGGGAATGCAAACTGGTTAAGCCAATATGGAAGTCAGTCTGGAGATTCCTCAGAAACCTGAATATAACCCTACCGTACAACCCAGCCATCCCACTCCTTGGAATTTACCTAAAGGAAATTAAATTGGCAAACAAAAAAGCCATCTGCACATTAATGTTTATTGCAGCTCAATTCACAATAGCTAAGACCTGGAACCAACCCAAATGCCCATCAACAGTAGACTGGATAAAGAAATTATGGGACATGTACTCTACAGAATACTGTACAACAGTCAAAAATAATGAAACCCGGTCATTTGCAACAAGATGGAGGAATCTGGAAAACATTATGCTGAGTGAAATAAGCCAGTCCCAAAGGGACAAATATCATATGTTCTCCCTGATCGGTGACAACTAACTGAGCACTTTTTTCAATCTACTTTATTTTTCTAGAATTTGCATACTTTAGAGAATGAGGATATAGCTTTTCAAAGCAGTGTATCCCCAAGTGGTTTCTAGCATATCATACTTATAGAATGTCTGAATCAAATGATGTATAAGTGAAGATTAATATTCTGTATTGTACTAATTGAATATTGATAAGAAGCGGAGTTTTTCTTAAAACAATTTTTTTTGAGATTTAGAAATGATAACAGTTTAATTGCCCATGGTTGGTAAAATAGTTTGGGAAAATAAGAGTGGTTTTCATTATGGAAATTGGAATGTGAAAATTACAGAAACCCCAGTAAGAACTGCATTTCTAATGATCAAAAATCCAACTTATTATTGTTAGGTTAAATAAAATATTTGAAGATACCAAACTGTCGGTTCTTCCTTTTGCCTTAACTATGACTTTAATATAATGATACAAGTCAGTAACAATTCTAGCTTTACAAAAGAATGTTGTAAAAATGACCTTGCATTTCACTATTTCAATTAGGCAATTAATTTCATATTATATTGGTTATAGGTACATGATTGAATGAGAAGCACTTGTATTTTTTCACAAGTAAGTTATTTTTGACATAGATCACCAAGGAGTCATTCATTATTATTATTTTTTTTTAGACAGGCAGAGTGGACAGTGAGAGAGAGAGACAGAGAGAAAGGTCTTCAGTTT
The DNA here is from genome assembly GCF_033115175.1 of Lepus europaeus. Classification (NCBI taxonomy): domain Eukaryota; kingdom Metazoa; phylum Chordata; class Mammalia; order Lagomorpha; family Leporidae; genus Lepus; species Lepus europaeus. The sequence goes on along the minus strand of NC_084850.1, from coordinate 28,778,835 downwards.
TTGCCGTTGGTTCACCCTCCAATGGCCGCTGCGGCCAGCGCGCTGCGGCCTGCATACCGCGCTGAACCGATGGCAGGAGCCAGGTGCTTCTCCTGGTCTCCCATGGGGTGCAGGGCCCAAGGACTTGGGCCATCCTCCACTGCACTCCCTGGCCACAGCAGAGAGCTGGCCTGGAAGAAGGGCAACCGGGACAGAATCCGGAGCCCCGACGGGGACTAGAACCCTGTGTGCCGGCGCCGCAAGGCGGAGGATTAGCCTGTTGAGCCATGGTGCCCGCCACAGTCATTCATTATTAATATCCCCTATAGGCTCTCACTGAGGCATACTACATCAGCTAGTTTATAGGTTCTTTTTACAAGATGTGCAGGAGAACATAATGAAAAATAAAATGCTAGCCGGCGCCGCGGCTCACTAGGCTAATCCTCCGCCTTGCGGCGCCGGCACACTGGGTTCTAGTCCTGGTTGGGGCACCGATCCTGTCCCGGTTGCCCCTCTTCCAGGCCAGCTCTCTGCTGTGGCCAGGGAGTGCAGTGGAGGATGGCCCAAGTCCTTGGGCCCTGCACCCGATGGGAGACCAGGAGAAGCCCCTGGCTCCTGCCATCGGATCAGCGTGGTGCGCCGGCCGCAGCGCGCTACCGCGGCGGCCATTGGAGAGTGAACCAACGGCAAAAGAAAGACCTTTCTCTCTGTCTCTCTCTCTCACTGTCCACTCTGCCTGTCAAAAAAAAAAAAAAGAAAGAAAAAAGAAAAATAAAATGCTTCTTCAGCTTATTGTAGTATTAGGTCACCTTTAAAAAAACAAATTTTAATTTTTGTTCTGAAGAAACAAGTTCTGTGCTTAGAACAATTGCCTAAAGAGTCAGTTTTCTGGGTTAAAAATGCAGTAAAAGTTTTCTGTGTGGATAAAAAGTAATTTAGTCTTTTCCTTTCTCCCCTAATAATGCAGTGCCTAATACAGACATGCATGCAGAGAGTGGATTCTGCATGAGAGAATAAGTAAGCAAATGATTTAATGACAAGGTTATGAGAGCAGACTAGAACACAGGACTCCCATATTGGATGCAAGAGTTGATTAAAATAATTGTTAAAGTTTTGTCAAATACTTATTACTGGCACACTGTGCTTTGGTGAAGACATGTTTCTCATCTGCAAGGTTTTTGATATTTTCAAACCTCAGAAGCAAGATTTTGATGTTTAGAACAAATACTTAACATTTTTTAGTTCCTAATACCCTTTAACAATTTGATAGATGGGAACAGACTATATATAACTTCAAGGAATTTATTAATATCTTGAAGCCTTTCCTTTGATCCCCAATTAAGGACTCTTAAAATCAAAGACAATATTTATTCATATGGAATTTTCCTAACACATCATTTTCCGTTGTGATGAGCTAGTCACTTTGAAAAGTGAATTAATTCATGAAACTATAGGACACTTTACATAAATTATGTTTTTCTGAGTAGCATTAAAGCATTTACATTAGTAGTGTAATCATTAATTATAAAATAAGAATTATAAATTATAAAATAACAAACAATTATTTAGGAGCCAATAAATCAAGATTTGTCTCTCACAATATATTTAGGTATAAAGAAATTGTAAATGGCTGATTTTCTCATTGAAGGGATAAGGAGAAAAACACTAAATTTAAAAAAAAGGGCTCTTACATTTGATTCTGATTTCATAGAAATTTCTTCAGGCACATAAATAAATTTTCAGAACTAATGACCACTATTGTGAGGTTTTTCCATTTGTGTTCAGGAAGGATAAAGTGAGAGTAGAAGAAAGTTTACCAGACTACTTAGATTTCTCACTAGAAATACAGATTCACAAGGAAAATCAAAAATCTTATTTCTGTATAATTAGTGTATATTTAGCCATAGATTCATTTGCTCAATAATATCTACTAAGTTTTACTGTGTGTAAGACAATATTGCAAGAACTGCAACAGGAAGAAAATACGTGTACGTACAGCAGAGCAGTGTAGTGTAGTGTATGGTGTAAGAGATTACAACATTTTATGTGAGTTCAGAAGTGACAGAAGGGATTTATGGTTAGGATTAAACAGAGAAGCTTAGGAAGCACGAGAATTTCCTGATCTAAGCCATCTTTGATGAAATTTCAACTGCTCACAGCGTAAGAGGGTTTGAAGTATGAAGAACTTGGAGGTAAGGAGACTAGTTAGCAGTTCCCCTTATGAGCATTATAACATATGGCAGCTAGTTTTTTTAAAAAAATTATTTTATTATTTAAAAGGCAGATTTATATACATTATATATATATTATATATATATATAAAATGTGTATATATATATATATATATATATATCCATCCTCTGGTTCACTCTCCAAATGGCCACAAAGGCCAGAGCTAGTTCAGGCCGAAGCCAGGAGCCAGGAGCTTCATCTGGGTCTCCCACTTGGGTACAGGGGCCTAAGGACTTGAGCCATCTTCCTCTGCTTTCCCAGGGAAAGCAGGGAGCTGGATCAGAAGTGGAGCAGCTGAGATGTGACCAGCGCCCATATGGGATGCTGGCATGACAGACAGAGGCTTAACTTGTTACACCACAGTGCTGACCCCTATATATAGCAGTTTATATGAAAGGAATTTAAACCACAGTACATGGTTGTGGCTCTGTGGGTGTAAACTAGATTACAAGGCAGGGGGAAGCCTACAATGCTAAAAGAAGCAGGCTCTAACAATGACTGAATTTGAATAATACCATAAAATCAAAGGTAACAGTGCATTTAGTAAAATATGCCTATATTTACCAGGAACAGTAAAGGCTGGGGAAGAGTCAGGTATGGGATTCGTGGTGAATTTGATGAATGCCAATACCTAGGTTGGTAAGAAGTATTAAACAGAAGATTCTGTCAAAAAGACTCACCCCAATCACAGGAGTTCTGTTAACATTAGGCTAATGAGGCTCTCACCTCATTTCATACCCTAGAGGAGTTAAGCTGTGCAAAGATTTCTGTCTTCAATGCCCTAGAATAAATTTCCTGTTAAAATGAAAAGTGAGACAAGTAACCCATGACGGAAAAAAGGATTACAATTAAAAATATCTGTCAAGTACAGAGGAGCAAAAACAATCTTTCAAAATCCCTCTTAGATCTACTAAAGTCGCTGAGTTTATAACCCAAGGAAGGTGGATTGAGGGTTTGAATTGGAAACTCAGTGTTTGATATGTAGCAGGAGTGTATCATCCTTGCTTATTTTCATTGTGTACATAATTCAAGGCATACTAGAAAATTGAAGAAACCTTTAAAAAGAATTTCTGCAGCTGTTCAGTTCGGTGGCTTCTCAGTAGCTTCCTCTGTCCATATCCATGTATACCAAATCTATTATTCATGAAATTGAGGCTGGAAGTGCTTGTATTCACCAACTGTTGATTTAGTCCTTTCTGTCTATCTACAGATATGCAACAGTTATCACAAGCTATCTAGATTTTTTAAAAAAAATAATTTTAAAAAGATTGTTGATAAGAATGAAAATTAATTGATGACAGAACACTGTATAATAACAACTGTTAGGATCACTAGCACAAGGCTATGAGAAAAATTTAAATACAATGAAACAGAAAATCTATTTGCGGATACTGAGGAAGACCTTTGTAAAGAAAGACCGAGAAAAAATTATCAATGAAATTCAAGACATATTGGTTTTAAAAGTACTGAATAAATAATATCATAATTTATATGAGAAAAGTAGATCTAAACGTGGATTTTTTTCTATTTGATTGTCAGTTATAACTGACCTTTAGATTAAATTTGCTTGTGTCAGTTTCCCATTAATATTAAATGTTCCATACCAGCTCTCAAGTAGATTTTCTCAACTTCTGATTTTGGACTTCATTAGCTCTTGATTATGTGCCAGTTCTTATTTAACCTTCAGATGAAGCACATATACAAAAAATACAATTACAAACAAATAGAATTACAAAAGTCTAGCATAAAATTGTTTTAATTTAAATTAAACTTAGTTTGGGATAACTCTGAAAACAGCTATTTAAAAATACTCAGTCTTTTCCTTAATACTAACTTTTATAATTCCTATCTTTTGTCTACCAGTTATTAAATCCACATGTTCTTTGTCTTCTAAGAAATGATTCACATAATAGTGAATAAAATTATTTAGCTTAAATATATTTTCTGCAAGCTTTTTGTCAGTTGAATTAGACTATATTTGCTTAAGTAAAAAATCATTTTTTAAAATATTGTACCAAATCACTCTTTTTGACTGTATTCTTTTCAAAATTGAAACCAGTGTTCTGACGGATGGAGATGAAGATAAGAATGAAGAAATCTCTTGAATGCCACAGAATGCAGAGAAATTGCCTTGGTTTTGCAATCAGAAAGTGTGTGTTCAACATCTTACTCTACCATTTGCTATAAGATTTCAGGAACTGGGAGGCCTGTATTTACAATGGGACATGTTTTATGCAGCGTACTACATGATTATCAAAAAATACTAGTATCATTTGATGTAAATAGCTTATAGTATTTCTTGCAAGACAAAAAATGCATTCTCTCTAGTTCATTAATGCACTTATCAATTTGTCAAACTATTAATATACCTGTCTATATACACAGAAGCATATGCAGAACATTTATGTCTATTAAAATATATATATACATATGATTTATATATGTACACAACTTAATATAATTTGGGTTCAATTCACATGACCTGGGTTTAAATTTTCAATCTAATTCTTACTGCTATGTGACTTTGAGCAAAGCAATTAATTGTTTTTAACCCTACTTCTGTTATCTGTGGTATGGATTAATAATTCTTCATAAAAATGTGAAGATATTCAGTATAATTCTAGAGGGCTGAATAGTACATAATTTTTTAATGCTAGGTATTATACACAAACATATACAGACATGCAAATAATCGTAAAATGTATAAAATATCTGTAACAAATCCTATAACTATTTTCAAAATAAATAACAATTTTGTATCACAGTAGCAGAAGAACTCTAATAAAATAAACACAAAATATCTTACAACATCCACTGTGAAATTAAAAATAGACTGGGCAAGTTTTGAAATCTTATATAACTCTCAACTATAAACAATGAGCCAATTCACAACCTTTTAAAAATTAAAATAACTCATTTCATAAACTATAATTTGTCATCCCTCTCAATTGGCATTGCTGCTTTCAGCAACTCAAACAAAAATCACAACTATTTTTCATTTTTTGTTGCTGATTTTTAGCTGTGGGCTAAACATCAAGCACCAAATGTTCGAGGAAGCAACCATGAATGTTACTCAGCAAAAGCAACAGCTAGGTATACAGATTCCCTGGATGGAGAACTGGTTTACTCCACTTCAGCTGCACCCTTCTTCCTAATTTGGTTAACTCTGAGTATACCTTTAGGAGTTAGCTTAATTATCATTTCTTTAGTAAAACTTTCTATGGTTTCTAAACTAAGATAAACTCAGTAAAGTTGCTGTTTTCCTAGAGCCAGTATCAAGGTAAAAGCTCAATAAATATTTGCAAGTAATTCATATTCCAGACCTTCAGTTTGCCAAACAATGTTCAGTTGAGCTTCAGCCTTGCTCAAAAATGCGGCTGAGGTGTGAATGTGTGAGGCTCTTGCATTTGACTAAAGTGATGTGAATTAGCCCACATTTATATATAGCAATTCAATATAGGATTTCATTCGGAAAAGTGCGCCATTCTTTCAATAGTTTGAAAACCATTAGCAAGAAAATCATTTGCTCCTTCCACACACATTGAGCAGTTATTTTGCCTCAAACACTAGTTGAAGTCATTGGAAAATATACTAGTTAATGGAACAAACCAAGCTCCAATCTTTAGGGAGCTTACATTCTTGAGAGGATGCCATCAATTATCTATTATGTTTAATCATCGCTGTTATGTCAAATTGGTAGTTCTTTACAAATTTTTTTGCTGGAAGAAATCTTAGACTTACTCCATATCTCTTCATTTTCTACCTAAAAAAAAAAAAAATGGAACTCAGGAAACATGAAGGATTCACCTAAGATTACAGCCAGTAACTTAATATTAGAATGTAGATCACATTCTCTGTCCAAAGCACTCAAATTATCTTTAATCAGTAACTTTCTGTGGCATCATTTTATCATTTATTGTTAATAACTGGGAGAGCTTTGGCAGGGAATTGATAAATCATCGGAAAGATTCAATCTGCTGAAGATTCAGGATCACATAAACTCACTACCTCTATAATGGCAGCAGGGACATGGTAGAATGTGATTGTTATGTATAATGGGTAATTACTAAATTTCTAGAGTACTCTGGGGCTGATGTTTTGGTAGTGGGTTAAGCAGCCACTCACGAGACCCACATCCCAAATCAGGGGGCCAGTTTGAGTCCTGGTTGTTCTGCTTCCATTCCAGTTCCCCACTAATGCACCTTGGAAGGCAATAAAATATGGCCCAGGTACTTGGGCTCCTGCCACCCGTGTGGGAGACCAGGATGGAATTACTGGTTCCTGCCTTCAGCCTGGCCCAGACCTAGATGTTGTGACCATTTGGAGAGTGGATAGTGAACCAGTAAATTGAAAGTAGCGCTCTCTCTCTCTCTCTCTCTCTCTCGCTCTCTCTCTCTCGTCTTTGAAATCAATTAATAAATCTTAAAAACAAATCTAGGGTTTTCAATAGGTTGGTAGGTAAAGTTTAGCCAAAATGGCTTTTGTGACTCAGATTATCCAATTCACATTTTCTTGGAACAAAGTACAATTTGAACATAAATATGAACACCTGAGTATGAATACACTTAGATAGTATTTACTCTCCAAAATGGGCATTAAAAATATGTTTTTCTGTTTTTTTTTGTAACACCAGCATTTAATTTTTCTTGTGTATTTGCAAGTGAACTACAGTAACCAGCACTTTTCATAAACTTCTTTAATCTGCAAGTATATCCATTTGTTAATTTGCCTGAGCATAAATGTTTAATTTAACTATGTATATTCATAAACATTGAAATGCAAAGACAAAGAGACAAAATATAGATAGTTTTTTTGTTGCTACTTAAATAATTAGACTGGGAGGTGTTTTACAAACAGGAACAAAACACAAGAAAACAAAAGGTAAGAAATATTTAATCAACTTATGTTCCTGGGCAGGAATTTCATTTTAATTGCAATGATTATTGTTTTAGCAATGAATTATCTAGGAGAAATGAAATTAGCTTACATATAAAGAATAGTACATAAACATGATATCTATGTAGTATCCGAATTGCTACAGTAAAATTCTCAAGTTTATCTGATGGAGCATTTTTCCATCCTGCAAACATATACAACAAACATCAGGGCTGGCACTGTGGAGCAGTGGGTTAAGCTGCCCCTTGCGATGCTGGCACTAATGTGCTTGGGAAGGCAATGGAAGATGGTCCAAGTACTTGGGCCCCTTTCACTAACGTGAAAGATCCAGATCCAGGTTCTTGGTTTCAGCCTGACCTAGCCCTGGCTGTTTTAGGCATTTGGGGTGTCAATCAGTGGATAGAAGATCTCTCTCTCTCTCTCCCTTCTACTTCTCCTTCCTCTTTCCCTCTGCCTCTCTCTCTCTCTCTCTCTCTCTCTACCTCCCTGTCTCTCTCTCTCTCTCTCTCTATCTCTCCCTTTCTCTGTCACTCTGCCTGTTAAAAAAATAAATGTTTTAAAACTTAAGGAATATTTTCTTCAAATATTTTAGGAAGTCTGATGATTAAGATCAAGTACTCTGCAGACAAGTTACTTTACTTCTCTTTGCCTTGACTTTAAGATAAAGATGATAAACATGCTTCTACCTCACAGAATTACTAAGATAATTAAATTAGCTGATATACATGTGGCACTCAGTGTTTGCTAGAACTAGGAAGTAGCATTATTTATTGTTCTTATTTAAGTACATAAAGTGATTGTGTAAAATATGAACAATTATTGTCTAGTTTCATAGGGAATGGGAAAATAGTAAATGTTTTAATGTTTATTTATTTATTTGAAAGGCATAGTGAGAGAGAGAGAGAGAGGGAGAGAGAGAGAGAGAGATCTTCCATATACTGGTTCACTTCCCAAATGTCCACAATGGCCAAGGTTGGACCAGGTTGAAGCCAGGGGCCTGAAACTCTATCCTGGTCTCCTTTGTGGGTGGCAGGAACCAAGCACTTGAGTTATCATATGCTGCTTCAAAGGGTGCAGTTCTCAGGAAGCTGGATTGGAAGTAGAAGCAAGACTCCAATCCTAGGTACTCTGATATGGGTGTGGGCATTCCAGGCAGCAGTTTAACCCACTGCACCAAAATGACTGCCCCAGTAAATGGTTACAGAATCAGAAAAAAAGCATTTTCGACTGATACAAAAGGAAGAATATATTTCCATCAATGTACCTAAATTTCGGAAATGGGGACTATTTTGAATGTTTTAAGTTTGTGCTATCCAATTTATTTTTTTTTTTCTTTTTTTTTTTTTATTAAACTTTTATTTAATGAATATAGATTTCCAAAGTATAGCTTATGGGTTACAATGGCTTCCCCCCTCCCATAACTTCCCTCCCGCCCGCTACCCTCCCCTTTCCCGCTCCCTTTCCCCTTCCATTCATGTAAAGATTCATTTTCAATTCTCTTTGTATACAGAAGATCAGTTTAGTATATATTAGGTAAAGATTTCAACTTTTTGCCCATATAGCAACATCAAGTGAAAAAACTACCATTGGATTACTAATTATAGCCTTAAATAGCAATGTACAGCACATTAAAGACAGAGATCCTACATAATTTTTTTTTTCAAATTAATTAATTTTCTATGCCATTTCCATTTTAACACCAGGTTATTTTTTTTTTCATTTCCAATTCTCTTTATATACAGAAGATCACTTCAGTATATAATTAGCAAAGACCTCATCAGTCTGCGCCCACACAGAAACGCAAAGTATAAAAATACCGTTTCAGTACCAGTCGTAGCATCACTTGGCTTTAGACGACACATTAGGGACAGATCCCAGATGGGGTGTAAGTACACAGTGACTCCTGTTGCTGATTTAACAATTTGACACTCCTGTTCATGGCGTCAGTAATCTCCCTAGGCTCTAGTCATGAGTTGCCAGGGCTATGGAAGCCTTTAGAGTTCGCTGACTTTGATCTTATTCCGATAGGGTCATAGTCAAAGTGGAGGTTCTCTCCTCCCTTCGGAGAAGGGTACCTCCTTCTTTGATGGCCCCGTTCTTTCCACTGGGATCTCACTCACAGAGATCATTCATTTAGGTCTTTTTTTTTTTTTTTCCCATGATATCTTGGCTTTCCATGCCTGCTATACTCCCATGGGCTCTTCAGCCAGGTCCGAATGCCCTGAGGGCTGATTCTGAGGCCAGAGTGTTGTTTAGGACATCTGCCATCCTATGAGTCTGCTGTGTATCCCACTTCCCATGTTGGATCTTTCTCTCCCTTTTTGATTCTATCAGTTAGTATTAGCAGATACTTGTCTTGTTTGTGTGATCTCTTTGAGTTTTAGACCTATCAGAGCTATCAATTGTGAGCTGAAATTGGTCACTTGGACTAGTGCGATGGCATTGGTACATGCCATCTTGATGGAATTGTGTTGGAATCCCCTGGCACGTTTCTAACTCCACCATTTGCGGCCAGACCGATTGAGCATGTTCCAAATTGTTCATCTCCTCCCTCTCTTTTTCCACTCTTAGATTTAACAGGGATCACTTTTCAGTTAAAATTTAAACACCTAAGAATAATTGTGTGTTAATTACTGAGTTCAACCAATAGTACTAGAACAACAACAATAACAACAAATACTAAAATGGATAAAGTATTACATTGTACATCTAAAGTCAGGACAGGAGCTGATCAGTTCATTGTTGCTTATAGTGTCCGTTTCACTTAACAGGTTTCCCCTTTGGTGCTCAGTTGTCACCGATCAGGGAAAACAAATGATATTTTTCTCTTTGGGTCTGGCTTAATTCACTCAGCATGATGTTTTCCAGATTGCTCCATCTTGTTGCAAATGACTGGGTTTCGTTGTTTCTTACTGCTGTATAGTATTCTATGGAGTACATGTCCCATAATTTCTTTATCCAGTCTACTGTTGATGGGCATTTGGGTTGGTTCCAGGTCTTAGCTATTGTGAATTGAGCTGCAATAAACATTAACGTGCAGATGGCTTTTTTATTAGCCAAATTAATTTCCTTTGGGTAAATTCCAAGGAGTGGGATGGCTGGGTTGTATGGTAGGGTTATGTTCAGGTTTCTGAGGAATCTCCAGACAGACTTCCATAGTGGCTTAACCAGTTTGCATTCCCACCAACAGTGGGTTAGTGTCCCTTTTTCCCCACATCCTCTCCAGCATCTGTTGTTGGTAGATTTCTGAATGTGAGCCATTCTCACCGGGGTGAGATGGAACCTCATTGTGGTTTTGATTTGCATTTCTCTGATTGCTAGTGATCTTGAACATTTTTTCATGTGTCTGTTGGCCATTTGTATTTCCTCTTTCGAAAAATGTCTATTGAGGTCTTTGGCCCATCTCTTTAGTGGGTTGTTTGTTTTGTTGTTGTGGATTTTCTTGATTTCTTTGTAGATTCTGGTTATCAATCCTTTATCTGTAGTATAGTTTGCAAATATTTTTTCCCATTCTGTTGGTTGCCTCTTCACTTTCCTGACTGTTTCTTTTGAAGTACAGAAACTTCTCAATTTGATGCAATCCCAAATGTTAATTTTGGTTTTGACTGCCTGTGCTGTTGGAGTATTTTCCAGGAAGTCTTTGCCTGTGCCTATATCTTGCAGGGTTTCTCCAATGCTCTCTAATAATTTGATGGTTTCGGGTCGTAGATTTAAGTCTTTAATCCATGTTGAGTGGATTTTTGTGTAAGGTGATAGGTATGGGTCTTGCTTCAAGCTTCTGCACGTGGAAATCCAATTTTCCCAGCACCATTTATTGAATAGACTGTCCTTATTCCAGGGATTAGATTTGGATCTTTGGTCAAATATAAGTTGGCTGTAGATGTTTGGATTGATTTCTGGTGTTTCTATTCTGTTCCATTGGTCTATCCATCTGTTTCTGTACCAGTACCATGCTGTTTTGATAACAACTGCCCTGTAGTATGTCCTAAAATCAGGTATTGTGATGCCTCCGGCTTTGTTTTTGTTGTACAGGATTGCTTTGGCTATTCGAGGTCTTCTGTGTCTCCATATGAATTTCAGCATCGTTTTTTCTAGATCTGAGAAGAAGGTCTTCGGGATCTTAATGGGTATTGCATTGAATGTATAAATTGCTTTTGGGAGAATAGACATTTTGATGATATTGATTCTTCCAATCCATGAGCATGGAAGATTTCTCCATTTTTTGGTATCCTCTTCTATTTCTTTCTTTAAGGTTTTGTAGTTTTCATCGTAGAGATCCTTAACGTCTTTGGTTAAGTTTATTCCAAGGTATTTGATTGTTTTTGTAGCTATTGTGAATGGGATTGATTTTAGAAGTTCTTCCTCAGCCGAAGCATTGCCTGTGTATACAAAGGCTGTTGATTTTTGTGCATTGATTTTATATCCTGCTACTTTGCCAAACTCTTCGATGAGTTCCAGCAGTCTCTTAGTAGAGTTCTTTGGGTCCCCTAAATAAAGAATCATATCATCTGCAAAGAGGGATAGTTTGAGTTCGTCCTTCCCGATTTGTATCCCTTTAATTTCTTTTTCTTGCCTAATAGCTCTGGCCAAAACTTCCAGAACTATATTGAATAGCAGTGGTGAGAGAGGGCATCCCTGTCTGGTACCAGATTTCAGTGGAAATGCTTCCAACTTTTCCCCATTCAATAGGATGTTGGCCGTGGGTTTTTCATATATTGCTTTGATTGTATTAAGGAATGTTCCTTCCATACCCAGTTTGCTTAGAGTTTTCATCATGAAAGGGTGTTGTATTTTATCAAATGCTTTCTCTGCATCTATTGAGAGAATCATATGGTTTTTCTTCTGCAGTCTGTTAATGTAGTGTATTACGTTGATTGTTTTGCGAATGTTGAACCATCCCTGCATACCGGGGATGAATCCCACTTGGTCTGGGTGGATGATCTTTCTGATGTGTTGTTGCATTCTATTGGCCAGAATTTTATTGAGGATTTTTGCATCTATGTTCATCAGGGATATTGGTCTGTAATTCTCTTTCAATGTTGCGTCTCTTTCTGGCTTAGGAATTAAGGTGATGGTGGCTTCATAGAAAGAATTTGGGAGGATTCCCTCTTTTTCGATTGCTCTGAATAGTTTGAGAAGAATTGGAGTTAGTTCTTCTCTAAATATCTGGTAGAACTCAGCAGTGAATCCATCTGGTCCTGGGCTTTTCTTTGTTGGGAGGGCCTTTATTACTGTTTCAATTTCTGTGTCAGTTATTGGTCTGTTTAGGTTTTCTATGTCTTCCTGGCTCAATTTAGGGAGGTTGTATGTGTCCAAGAATCTGTCCATTTCTGATAGATTTCCCTGTTTGCTGGCATACAAGTCCTTGTAGTAATTTCTGATGATTCTTTTTATTTCTGTGGCGTCTGTTGTTACGTTTCCCATTTCATCTCTGATCCTATTGATTTGGGTCTTTTCTCTTCTTTTTTTAGTTAGTTGGGCCAATGGGGTGTCAATTTTGTTTATTTTTTCAAAAAACCAGCTCCTCGTTTGGCTGATTTTTTGTAATGTTTTTTTGGATTCAATCCTGTTGATTTCTTCTCTGATTTTAATTATTTCTCTTCTCCTACTGGGTTTGGGTTTGGCTTGCTTCAGATTTTCTAGATCCTTGAGATGACTTGAAAGCTCATCTATTTGGTGCCTTTCCAATTTCTTGATGTAGGCACCTATTGATATAAACTTTCCTCTTAACACTGCTTTTGTTGTATCCCATAGGTTTTGGTATGTTGTGCTGTTATCCTCATTTACTTCCAGAAAATTTTTGATTTCTCTTTTAATTTCTTCTATGACCCATTGTTCATTCAGGAGCATGTTGTTCAATCTCCATGTGTTTGCACGTGCTCTAGGGATTCCTGAGTTGCCAATTTCCAATTTCATTCCTTTGTGGTCTGAGAAGCTGCATGGTATGATTCTAATTCTTTTGAATTTGCTTAGACTTGCTTTATGGCCTAGTATGTGGTCAATCCTAGAGAGGGTTCCATGTACTGCTGAGAAGAATGTAAAGTCCTTAGATGTCGGATGAAATGTTCTGTAGATATCTGTTAGATCCATTTGGGCTATAGTGTCATTTAAATCTACTGTCTCCTTGTTGATCTTCTGTCCTGTTGATCTGTCTATCTCTGAGAGTGGAGTATTGAAGTCCCCCAGTACTATTGTATTGGGGTCTAAGTCTCCCTTTAAGTCCCTTAACAAGTCTTTTAAATAAGCTGGTGCCCTATGATTAGGTGCATATATGTTGATAATCGTTATATCTTCCTGTTGAATGGATCCCTTAATCATTATATAGTGCCCCTCTTTGTCTCTCCTAACAGTTTTTGTGGTAAAGTTTATGTTGTCCGATATTAAGATGGCTACGCCCGCTCTCTTTTCATTTCTGTTGGCGTGGTATATCTTTTTCCAGCCTTTCACTCTCAGCTTGTATGGATCATTGTTGGATAGATGGGTTTCTTGTAAGCAGCAAAAGGATGGGTTTTGTTCCTTAACCCAGTCAGCCAATCGGTGTCTTTTAACTGGACAGTTCAAGCCATTAACATTCAATGTGACTATTGAGAAGGAGTGACTTTGCCCTGCCATTTGCCAAAGATGTTTTCTAATATCTGGTTTGAGATTCCTGTGATCTTTTGCTGTGAGGTTTCCTTCCTTTAACTTCTTTCATATTGGTGACCGTGTTTCTGTGTTTCTGTATGTAACACATCTTTAAGCATCTTTTGCAGGGCTGGACGAGTGGCGACAAATTCTTTCAATTTCTGTTTGCTGTGAAAGGTCTTAATTTCACCTTCATTCACAAATGAGAGCTTTGCAGGATATAATATTCTGGGCTGGCAGTTTTTCTCTCTTAGTACCTGGGCTATATCTCGCCATTCTCTCCTGGCTTGTAGGGTTTCTGATGAGAAGTCTGCTGTGAGTCTAATTGGAGATCCTCTGAGAGTAATCTGGCGTTTCTCTCTTGCACATTTTAGGATCTTTTCTTTGTGTTTCACTGTGGTGAGTTTGATTACGACGTGTCGTGGTGAGGATCTCTTTTGATCGTGTTTATTAGGGGTTCTCTGAGCTTCCTGTACTAGGATGTCTCTGTCCTTCTCCAAACTTGGGAAATTTTCTGCTAGTATCTCACTAAAAAGGCCTTCTAATCCTTTCTCCCTTTCCATGCCTTCAGGAACTCCTAGAACCCGAATGTTAGGTTTTTTAATAGTATCCTGTAGGTTCCTGACAGTATTTTTTAGATTTCTGATTTCTTCTTCTTTTCTTTGATTTGACTGTTTCCTTTCCTGTTCTCTGTCTTCTAATTCTGATATTCTCTCTTCTGCTTCACCCATTCTGTTTTTAAGGCTCTCTAATGTGTTTGCCATTTGATCTATTGAGTTCTTCATTTCATTGAGGTTTTTTGTCACTATCTCAGATTTATGTTCCACTAGTTTTTTCATTTCATTTTGATTCCTCCTTAATATTTCATTTTCACGGGAGAGATTTTCTATCTTGTCCATTAAGGATTTCTGTAGTTCAAGAATTTGTTTTTGAGAACTTCTTAATGTTCTTATCATAAATTTTTTGAAATCTGTATCTTTCATTTCTTCTATCTCATAATCTTCATAATCTTGCATTGGCGTGTCTTGTTCACTTGGGGGCGTCATAGTGCCTTCCCTGTTCTTGGAACCTCCGCTTCTATGTTTCTTTCTTGGCATGTTAGAGATAATTTGTGGTGTTTTTGTTTTTGTTTTTTTCTCTCGTTATACTATGCCTCTAAGTGAGCTGTCTGCTTTGTTGGAGCCTTAGGGGCTGTGATGGGTGTGGCCAGAGAGCTATGCTTGTTTCTTCAGGTTTAAGGCTGTGTAAAGAGCAACTCTCCCAGATTTCTCACTCACTTGCTCCTTGCTGGCTCGCTCTCTCTCTCTCTCTCTCTTTTTTTTTTTTTTTTGACTCAGTTGGGAGTGGAGTTGAGTGTAGTTGAAATCTGGCCTTTGTGAGTATTCGTTTGATCTACCCCTGGGACCATACACAGAGATTATGCAGCCCTCAATGTGTTCTCCAGTTTCGCTAAAGATACTGAGTTTGGCTGAGCTTTACATATGTAAAATCGCGGTGCTCTTTGTTTTGCTTGGTGAGTGAAGGGAGAGGCCTCTGTTCCCCCTCCCCCCAATGTCTCGGACTTCTCAGGTCTTTGTCTTACCCTCCTCCTCCGTTCCCGCGCTGGCGAGATTCTGAGGCTCTGGCTCCTCTCCCGCCGCTGCCACTCGGCTCGTCTCGGTTGGTTTTCCACGCGGTGGGTTCCCTGTAAGTCCTCTGTGTCTCATCCACGAGATCCGGAAGCGTTTCCTCTGCAGTTTTTTTCTTGAGTCTTTTCCTGAGGCTGCAGTAATTCCACTTTTATGAAAGTTTATTTTCCCAAACTAAGGCACACGTCCTCACTATCCGCCATCTTGGCTCCGCCCCCGTGCTATCCAATTTAATAGCTATTAACCACACCTGGCTATTGATCCCTTGAAATGTGGCCAATAACAACTAAGATTGCTATAAGGATAAAATATACATGAATATTTTAAATACTTGATATGAAAATAAAAGAAAAGTCAATATCTTATTAATATTTTATGTAAATTACGCAATAAAATGGTTTTATGTTTATTTTTGTTATACTGGGTTAACTAAAATATATTAAGATAGACTATCTATTTTTTTAACCTTTGTTCCGTGACTAATAGACATTTAAAAGTACACATGAGCTTGCATTGCATTTATTTTGGACAACAGTGATTTAAAACATCACTCTCAGAAGCAACAGCATCATTCAGGAGCTTGTTTGAAATGTAGAATCTCCGATTCCCAGAACACGGAATCAGCTATTATCAGATATTTAACAAAACTCAAGGTGATTCCTAGTCACATTACAGCTTGAGATGTGCTGCACTCATGGCCCAAGGGCACAGATGATCTGTAATGCTATTTTAGGTTATGATTCTAGAAAATTATATTTGATTCAATGACCAATATGGATCCTTTATAGGATGATCCAACTAGAAACCAGGTGGCCTCAATTTAGATTTTTTTAAAGTCCTCTTTGTGTATAGTTTTTTATTTCTCCATAGTTGAATGCAAAAGCTGAGTTATACAATAATAATGTACCACTGTTTACCTAAGATGGCATTGTTAGTGATCCAAGGAGACTAGATTAGGTTAGACCTAACTCTTCCAAGAAAGCTAACCTTCTAGCACTAATCCAAAAATCACAAATTATCACTGTCATTATTATTGTGAAAGAAAGTGACTAAATGCATTAAATTTCCTTCAAGACAGTCAATTATATTTGAAAAGTCTAATGCGATTTCTTCCCATGCAAAATGAAAATGAAATATCTGACTATAGGTTCCTCCATAGCATGTGCCCTAACAGCCCAGGATGATTTGAAATAATCAAGAAAAATGTTCTTAATGGAATAAGAATTTTATGTCAGAATCAAAATTCAACAAATTCTATTTTAAAAATCAAAGAAATTCAACCAGATATGAGCAAAAGACAGAACAGAAGCCTAGATATACACCCAGCATCAAAGATATAGGAATAAAGATATGTGAGGATTTTTATTCAAATGAGTGCTAAATCAGGAAATGTGAGGGCAGAAAGGATGATGGAAGAATTTTTTGGTGTTATATATTTTACAATACTGCAAGTGTGCTGCCCAATTAAAATTCCTGGGAGGAGAGCAAATTAGATGAATATATAGGGTGTTTAAAAAAAAGTACTTGAGGCAATTAAACCCTTCACATTTAGCAAACAGAGCAGATATGGATAAAAAAATTCTGTAATACCATTGTAACTCTATGATGTAATTAGAAGGTGCTGATTTCCATTTGGGCTGGCATACTATCTTGGCTCTCAAAACTAAGCTTTATTATAGAATTAATTTTTATAAAAATAGCTATTAAGGTCATGAATTCTGTATGATTAATGTACCATATGATTGTATGAACTGTATCATTGCCAGGGTAAATGTATCATGTAATTGCATGAATAAATGTAAAATTATACGATTAATTATGTGTTTCTATCCATTGTTACTGATTTTTATATGAAAAAAAGTGAGTCAGCTCATCTACTTCTGCTCAGTTGAGATCGTCCCACTCTGCAAACAGCTTTGCAGTCCTGTATTTCTAATCAGCTAAGTTTCTTCATCTAACTCACCTCATGGCTAGGGCTGCCAGATTTGGTAAATAAAAATATAGGGTTCACAGTTAAATTTGAGCTTCACACAAACAATGGATGGTGTTTTAGCATTAGTATGTTATGTGTGATGGTATTTGTTTTCTTGCAATTCAAGTGTCACATGACTTCTGTCCCTTAACGTTCATGACATTTTCACCTATTTGCCCTCTCCAAATCATAGTTTTCTATATGCTCTTTATGATAGCCCAAAATGTGCAACACCAGATTCACCTATTAACTAACAATAACATTTTTTCTGAAATACCCAAATTTGCTAATAGACTTTTCCTATCAGCATGGAAATCCAGATCCACATGTTTCTGTTTAATGTGACATTTCTATAGAAATGGTGACAGTGTAACATACAAATCCTCAGTGAGTTAGAGATCCATCCTTTAAACTGAAGGCTGGCAGTGTTTTTAAACATTTATTTATTTATTTATATTTCAAGGGGATAGAGAGAGATCTCCCATCTGCTAGGTGACTCCACAAACTGTCAAGAACTCCATCTGGGTGTCCCCTGTGGATAGTGTGGAACCAATCACCTGCTGTCTTCAAAGGTGTGTATTAGCAGGAAGCTGGAATCAATTGGAAGCAGAGCCAAGATAATCCAGGCTCATTGATACGGGGGGATTCACTGTGGGTGTCCCAAGTGGTGCCGTAATTGCCACACTAAATGCCTGCTCCTTGGTGATTTTTATGAACTCAGTCTCTCTCTCTTTGTCTTATGTTCTTTAACTTGTATTTTCAGTCTCTACTACTTAAAATATTCCTCTAAATATCTTTCCACTGCCTCTACAGCATTATTTCATACATATTTTCCTGTTAATGAATCTTTTTTTTATTTTTACATTCTTCTCTATTGTTGTGCTTTGCTATGGTATTTTGATTAGAGTTCAGGTGCACGCAGACATGAAATATCTCTGTCTCTCTCTCTCTCTCTCTCCCCTCCCTCCTCCATTCCTCCCTCCCTGCACCTATGTGCAGACACATATCAATCATCACATTATATTCCATAAATGTAAATATGACTTAACTCAAGATAATTAGCATAGCCATTGCCTCCCTTTTCTATGATTTTGTTATGACATGACACTTGAAATGTATTCTGCTAATTATTTTAAATGTGTTATTGACTATAGTCACTCTGAGATGCAATATATCTGCAATTTTATTCATCCTGTCTATCTAGAACCTTGTACCTTTTGATGAACAACTCCTTATTTTTCAACATTCTCTGCAATATTGCAATGTTGTTGTGAATGTAAATTAGTATAACCATTATGGAAAATTCTATGGGAGTTCCTCAAAATCTTTAAAACAGACTACTGTATTTTAATTGGTAGAGTCATACAGTGATTATGAACCACTAAAAATCCATTGAATTGGGTGCTACATATAAACCTTTTGTCACAATGTCTCATACACTGTAAGCATTCAATAACTGTTATTGGTTATTGTTGTGGCCATTATGATAATTTGTTGGATAAATATAGCTTTAAAAATAGACCATCTAAGGGCTGGCATTGCGGTATAGCAAGGAAAGGTGGCCGCCTGTGACACCAGCATAACATATGGGCACTTGTTCATGCCCTAGCTGCTCTACTTCTGATTCAACTCCCTGCTATGGCCTGGAAAAGCAGCAGAAGATGGCCCAAGTGCTTGGTCTTCTGCCCCCCATGTGGGGAAACCTGGAGGAAGTTCCTGGTTCCTGGCTTTGTCTTGGATCAGTGCTGGCCATGGTGGTCATCTGTGAAGTAAACCAGCAGATGGAAGATCTCTTTCTCTCTCTCCCTCCCTCTCCCTCCCTCTCTCTCCCTTTCTCTCCCTCTCTCTCCCTCTTTCTCCCTCTCTATCCCTCTCTCTCCCTTTCTCTTTCCCTACGTCTCTCCCTCATTCCCTCCCTTTCTTTCTCTGTTACTCTGACTTTCGAATAAATTTTTAAAAAATAAAAGATATAAAAAGTAAGGACAAGTGTATCAACTAAACAAACTAAACTTATAAATTAGCATGTCTTTAGATTAGCTAGCCTATTTTGCTGCTGATAATTTATTATTGCAATAGTAGATTATATTTTTAAAAATAGTCAACATTATTAAATGTTGCTATGAGGCCAAGTGAGATCAGGACATAAAATTATCCATTGGACATAATGACATTTAGTAATATATCACATTAGAAATGACTTCTGACTGGAGGAATGGAGATAGAAACTAGAGTATAGTGGTTTGTGAACTGCATAGGAAAGGAGAAAATGGAGACAAGCAATATACATTGGTAAATTTGTTTGAAGGAAGAAAAAAGGCATATAGACTTGTCACTAGAGAGTAAATGTGAAGTCTAGGAAAACTTTTTGATGTAGTTTTCATTTTGTTGGAAATGGTTAAAACATGTTTAAATGAAATTACAAATATTTACTTCTGTGAGAGAAGTGTGTTATTCAAGAGAAGGAATGGATATTTGTTAGTGTGAGGTTCCTACAAAGAAAGAAGGAGATGAGATTTAAAGCATAAGAGTGGAAATAAAGGCCATTGCTGTGGCATACCAGCCCAGCTCAGGCCGTTGCAGCCATTTGGGGTGTTGTGAACCAGAAGATGGAAAATATATCTCTCTGTGTGTGTATGTGTATGTGTGTGTGTGTTTCACTCCCTCTCTCTGTAAATCTGCCTTTCAAATAAATACTATTTTAAAAAGAGTGGAAATAGATTTTACATGAGAGAGAGTTCCTGCTCTATTATAACATGGGTAAAGGAAGATAGGTTGAAGATACATGTAGGTGGGTTGGTACATTTTGTAGGTATGGAACATACATTTAAAATTGTGATTCATGAATTTGGTTGCAAAAATAGGCTGTGTTATATACATTTCTTAAGCAATGACCAAAGAGTGGTAGGGTATAGGCTCAGTGGAAGGGGATAGTTGGGTATTCTTATGGTGGATAGTTTGCTACAAAGTACCCACTAAAAAGTAGAGGGGCAAGGACAAGTAGTTTCTTGACCAGGATATTGAATTGACAAGTCATGAAATCTAAGATGGATAGGAAGACAAATAAAGAAATGTTCGGACATATGAGTGGAAAAAATAAGGAATTCAAGAGGTAGTACATTACAGTGAGTTTGAGGAATCATCTTCTACAAGTAGTAGTAGATAAAGCAAACTGGAAGGAGAGGAGGTTTTGAACAGAATGGAGTGATTGTGTGACATTAAAATATGCCTACTTAATGAAATTGGGAAGATCCAACATGTGATGATGGTAGTGGGTGGCTGATTGTGAATAGAGGAAATCACTGGACATTATATAGTGAAGCTTAGACCATAGTATTAAAACAAATATTTATGTGTAACTAAAAGGAACCACTATAATTGAAAGTAAGAGAACATTCTCCTAAGATCTTCTCTGAAGATATATTAAAATATAGATTTTCTTATCATTCAGACATGGTGAGGCCAAGAAATCAGGATTTGATTGTCATTGAAAAGATTGTCATTCGCATAGATCTCAAGAAAAGGATGCATGAACATGATGAGGCACACAAAGAAGCAATGGGTTCAGTCAGGAGGAAAAGACAGTAAGGAGAAATGTGGGCAAGAGCCTTATTATGGCTGCCATGAAAAGAAACAGTCAAAGCAGGGTAAACAAGTTGAGTGTCAGCTAGTTTGAATAATTTCAGCAAATTCTGGGGTGTAGGCATTGCCCTTAGTTGTTTAACACACGGTCTTGGGATAGTTAGTTGGAGAATGGCCTATATATCAGTCTGATAGAGGAGATGTTTACGAGTATGGACTTGGAATTGGTTGTTTCCCTGAATGAGTATTTACTCTACCTAGGAATTAAATAAACATAGGAAACGATAGTCTCTGCAATATTACCAAGAACTCAGAAAAGAAAGCAACAAAATTTAGGTGTCAGTGTTTGACACAGGTACAGGATGCTGCTTGGGATACCCACTTCTCCTATCAGAGTGCCAGTTAGAGCCCCAAATCCTCAGATTAGCATCCAGCTTCTTGCTAACAAACATGCTCAGAGGCAATAGATGATGACAAAAGTGCATGGGTCCCTGTCATACATGCAAGTGGCTTGAATTGAGTTTCTAGTTCCTATTTTTGGCCTGGCCTAGCTTTACTGTTGCAGGCATTTGTGAAGTGAACAAAAGTATGGGAAATCTCTCTGTCTCTTTCTCCCTGACTTTCTACTAAAATAATAAACACATTATTAACATCAAAATATAAAAAGTAAAACATGTTTAATGCAGAATGGTGGGAATTATCAAGTTATTAGTAAGTGTGAGAGGGAAAGCACAGTAAAATAGAATGGATGTAGGAGGAGGAAGAGTGTTGTCCATTTGCTCTGCTATATTTTAAAATTTGAGGAATTAGTAGTACAGAAAGCAGAAGTAAAATTGAGTAGCACTTCTAAACTGAGATTTGTAGAATGGGAGAAAATGAACGGAATAATCTCCACTTGAGAGGGAAAGAGGAGGCAATAATGTCCTTGAATGAAATTCAGTTTGCAGTTAAAAATAAAAGGGGAAGTAAGTGCTCAGAGAAGTGGTGGAGACTCTAAGAGGAGTTCTGTGTTATACAGCAAAAATGTCGGAGGGCACCTTGGAAGAGTTTGAAGTACAGAGAATTATAGGGCTAATGGCAAAATAAAGGATGAATGACAAGTGTAGAGAACTTAAAATTTGGGTACCAACAGTTGAATATAACTAAAAGAGACATCTGCCATTTGTATTCTGTGTATTTGCTTGGTGCAACTGTGATTAGAAAAATAAAATCCCTGCATAAGGAGGTTATAGAACTCAAAAGTCCAGGTGCTAGCACTGTGGCACCACAGGTTTAGCCACAGCTTGGGATCTCAGGATCCCATGTTGGAGTGCCTTTTTGAGTGCTGGCTGCTCTGCTTCTGGTCCAGATCTTTGCTAATGTGCTTGGAAAGGCAGTGGAAAATGGCCAAAGTATTTGGGCCCCTGATGCCCTCAGGGGAACCCCTGATGGAGTTCTTTGCGCCTGGCTTTGGCCTGGACCAGCCTTGGCTAATTGTGGGAATCTGAGGCGTGAACAAGCTGATGGAAGATTCTCTCTCTTTTTCTGGCTCTCGCTCTCGCTCTCTCTCCCTTCCTCTCTCCCCCCCTCTCCCACTCTTTGCTCTGCCTTTCAAAAGTTAAATAAGAAAGAAGTCTTTAAAAGACAACTGAGTAAAATCATGAATAATGGATAGGAAAGTCATCCAGGATGATTGTCAAAGCTTCTGAGACTGAGAGACTTACTAACACCTCCAGCAGGTGACAATGTGGAGCATGCCCAGCACAATGTTTGCCTGATAAACAACATGTCAAGGTTAATGGAAAATATGAATCAAACATGTAGTACATTTGTAGAATTTTGAATTTTGCAGTGAAGTATGTTTTTATATACATATATACATATCTTTTTCTTTCATGCATTTCAGCTCTATGCGTAACACTATAGTCATTGTACCTTTTCCAAGGAAATCTCTAAGGCTATAATACAAAGAATTCATGTTAGTGGCAGATAGTAAGAATTCAACTTAATCTTTAAAGATGTTGCTGATTTTTTTGGTGTGTCAGTTTCCTTGCCAGTCTCAAATTGGTTTATTGCTAAGGACGTTAACGAATTCTGGCAGAAAAAGTACAACAGTGTAAGAAATAGGAAGACAGAAGTAATTGCCAATAATTCTTAAAAACCACAGGATCCTTTGATTCAACAAGTTCAATGTAAGAAACAAATCGTCCACTCCTTGTTTTTAATAATTCCCTGGATGGGTAAAAGAAACCATCTATACAAATATGTCAGTTTAATATGACTTTTCAATAAAACAATATTACTAATAAATAAATACCATGAATTCAAAATCAGATCTGTCGGACTTCAGAGCCCTTGGGTTTCTACAAATATAGACTGCCTGTTACTACTCTACTTCATAAATTCACCTCTGTTGCTTTCCATCCACAGTGGATATTACTTAATCTCCTCAAATAAACAAGAGTATGGAAGGCATAGCATATAACCAATATTAATTATTGAAATATCACTGTAATATATCAATATGATATAATATTGATGTAATTAGTATAGAAGAAGTATAGAATCAATATTAATATTTCTTATAAACATAACATGAGCAAGTGAAACATGAACCAGTGATCAGTGGCCTGCTGATTTAAGAGACAGCATACACTTATTCATGAGACCTGCCAAGTTCATTTCTTTGATTTAGGAATAATTTAAGTCAGTTTTATTCACCTGCACTCTTTCAAAATAAGTTTGAGAAAAGAGAAATTTTGACGGGATCATTCTACTATGTAAACATTGGATAACTCCTTATTTCCTCATATTATTCTTTCTTTTATCTTAGGCATAGCACATTCAGTTAATAAAAGATCTTGTGGAGGTTAAGACATTTTGTTCCCTGGTGATTTTGTCCAATCTTTCATAAATAGACATTTGTACAATCACAGGGTCACAAACCTCCTAAGAGCTGTTACCTGAAAGAGAAAAAAGCTAATAGAAAAACACTTAGTCCTATCATTTTCAAAAGTAGCTCGATATCCTTTTAGTAATATTCAATGGCCTTGGAAAATATTTACTTAGGACAAAAAAAAAAACAATTCCCAGTGCTCACTGGTAGTCAAGCACATTTGTCAAACATAAAGGCTACTGTGATCATTTTGACTGGAGAGCCTAAGTGAAATCAATTCAAGGAAATTAAGCTTATGAAACAAGTGTTTTAGTTTTATGATAGTAATCATATTTTTTCTTGGTTTTTTACTCTTCTAGTGGTTGTTGGGTTCGCAAAGCAAGTTCACTGTGCACTGATTGCCAACTTGTCTAAGCCCCATGAGACAGAACACATACACCAGGAGCTACACTGAGGCAGATTTATTAGTTAAAGATAGGCATCAAGAGACAAAAGAAGTCTTAGACTCATTGTGGACTAGCTCCCCAAGGATCAAGAAATCTTCCTGGGGCAGATGGACATTTGACTGCACATGCCCCATTTGTACCACAGACAAGGGACCCCACAAGACAATCCTCTCCAGGTTAAATAGGCTAGGGGAACAGGACTCGCTGGAAAAAGCTTTAAGGGCCATCTTGCTTCCAGGAGAGAGAGAAAGAAAGCTTGGGTGTCCCCAGGCAATTTCTTCCTAACTCAAGATATTTTGTTCCCCAGGAGAGAAGGAGCAAGACTGGTCTGTTTTTGACATTTCGTCAGTGTCTCATGATATTGCATTCCCAGAGCATGCTATAGTTATTCTTGAGATCAAAGAACAAGAAAAGAGCAGAACTCAGTCTGAGGCCATCTGGAAAACTATCCCACAGGGACACGAATAGGACACAAGCTCAAGCTTAGTCATGAAGTCCTGTGATAGTGTTGTTGCACCTTATGTGCTTGATTTCATGACTTCTCTTCCAAAAGTTAATTACTGTCATGAGTATATCTATCCAATGGACCAGAGTGCTCTTGAAACCTTTAGAGAGCTAAGGAAAATGCATGTGCTGAAAAACACAAAGGTAAACAACATTGTTATGGTTTCTTGTTTACTTTTTTTTTTTTTGACAAACAGAATGGACAGTGAGAGAGAGAGAGAGAGACAGAGAGAAAGGTCTTCCTTTTGCCGTTGGTTCACCCTCCAATGGCCGCTGCGGCCGGCGCACCGCGCTGATCTGATGGCAGGAGCCAGGTGCTTCTCCTGGTCTCCCATGGGGTACAGGGCCCAAGCACTTGGGCCATCCTCCACTGCACTCCCTGGCCACAGCAGAGAGCTGGCCTGGAAGAGGGGCAACCGGGACAGGATCGGTGCCCCGACCAGGACTAGAACCCGATGTGCCAGCGCCGCAAGGCGGAGGATTAGCCTAATGAGCTGTGGCGCCGTTGTTTCCTTTTTTTTTTGAAGATTTATTTATTTATTTGAGAGCCGGATCAGAAGTGGAGCAGTCGGGTCTCCATTTTTTGCCCATATGGAATGCCAACACTGCAGGCAGTGGCTTTACCTGCTATACCACAGTGCCGGCCCCTCTTGTTTAGTTTGAATACTTCATTTTAGTAAATTTTGAGACAAACCATATGATATCTGAAAGGACCTTGATTGTCACACATATGAGAATAGAAAACATAGTTTTAAAAATGACTCATTTCTACTGAATCAGAATCATTCCTATACTTCACTCTATTTTATCCTGTGTACAACTTGTCCTAATAGAGAATTATGTTTCTCAAGTTTCCGGCTAGAAAACTTAATACAATAAATGAACATAGTAGGTTGTTATTTAAGTAGATAATGATGATAATGATAATATGTAAACTCATTCATTTACCAAGTTCTTGCGGTGTGTTACACAAAAATAGACAAGGTCACACCTTCATGACACTTAAAGAATATGAAGAAGGAATGACAAGAAGTAAAATTATTTGAATTCTATTGTTATACAGGCAGGTGAATTATAATATGGCTGAAAATTTGAAGGAATGATAATTATAATAAAATACTAAGGATATAGACATTGAAGTGTCCTGGAATCTATATGCTTTATTATTTTAAAATCTATAAGTACCTTGATATGGATAATTACATGCACATGAGGCTGCATTTTTACGTTTGCTTTTGACTTGGAATGGACTGACAGAATTCAACAATAATCATGTTGAGGAGTAGGAAAGGGGAAGGCTTGTTTATCAAGTTTTAGCCATTGTTAGAGAATATTCAAGATAAATAATAATAAGTAATTTATAAATACTTATAAATGTTAAATGGATATTAATATATGCAAATAAAACCCTAATCCATATACCAGTACATATTGATTGAGATCATAATAATAGATGCTACGGTGTTACTGGAAGAAAGTGAATAAAAATACTTGCTTACATGTATAAATGAAGGACTGAAGGACTCCATTTTTTGAATCATATAAGGCTACAAGTACTATGATTTCATAATTTGATTTCAGTGAGTCTACTCATGTTCTTGCATACAAAAATCAGTATATTTACCAGTGTTATCTCATTGGCACTGCATATAATCCATAGGTTAACAGCTACTGTGACATTCCTCTTCTACTTAGTCCTTTTCCTTCACTCTCCCACTAGGAAAATTGTAGTATCACCAATTAGTTTCTGGATTTGGGCACCTGATATGAGAAAATATGTTAAATTAGCACTTTAGTATTTTTAATCTCCTTATCACCAAGGTTTAACAATTCCTATAACTTGTAACATAGTGTCAGTCATATTATTTATATGATGATATACTAAAAACATGATTTCTTTTTTATATAACCAATGTTACTAAACAGGTTTCTTAATGTGGAGAAAACTTGATTCCTGAAAAATTGAACTGCTTTTTTTCTTACAATATAAAATGCTAAAATATTTTTTTAAGATTTATTTATTTATTGAAAGTCAGAGGTACACAGAGAGAGGAGAGGCAGAGAGAGAGAGAGAGAGAGAGAGGTCTTCCATCCGATGCTTCATGTCCCAATTTGCTGCAACGACAGAGCTGTGCAAATCTGAAGCCAGGAGCCAGGAGCTTCTTCCGGGTGTCTGGAACTTGGGACTTGGGCCATCCTGTGCTGCTTTCCCAGGTCATAGCAGAGAGCTGGATTAGAAGAGGAACAGCAGGGCCTCAAACCGGCATCCACAAGGGATGCCGGCACTACATACCTGGACTGTAACCTGCTGTGTCACAGCATTGGCCCCAAAATGCTGAAATATTTTATGATTATCTTGAAGTGAATTTAATGTCAATTGTACCTTAATTTCTACTCCATTTTTGTTTCAGTACAAATCAATATTTTAGAAAATATATATAAGTTGTTTCAAATGAAATAATATAATCTTTTTAATTTTCAAAAATTTTCCAACTTTAATGAAATGATTGCTAAATAAAAATATACAGTGCCTTGTTATGTGTGTACATTGTGAAATGGTTATCATAATCAAGATAATTTATATATCAACCATTTACATAGTTACCGTGTTCTGTTTGTGTATGTAGTAAGAATACAAAAATATATGATGAGCATATTGCAAGTATGCAATGCATCATTAAAAGTAGTCATGATTCTCTGTATTACAATCCCAGTCCATGTAAATCTTTTTCCAATTTATTCAAATTCTGTTATTCAAATGCTAATATTTTATTAATGAAAATTACAATCTCTGAACTGAACATTAGAAAGTTTCAATATGATCTCACTGTAAATGTTTAGCTTTGCAACTAGTTGTTAACTGTTTTCCTAAATGGTCATTACAATAGTAGATATGATGTAGACTTTCTTTCTTTAACTTTTATTTAGTAAATATGAGTTTCCAAAGTACAGTTTATGGATTACAATGGCTTTCCCTCCCCCATAACTTCCCTCCCACTCACACCCCTCCCATCTCCAGCTCCCTCTCCCATTCCATCCACATCAAGATTCATTTTCAATTATCTTTATATACAGAAGATCGATTTAGTATATATTAAGTAAAGATTTCATCCGTTTGCACCCACACAGAACATAAAGTGTAAAATACTGTTTCAGTACTAGTTATAGCATTACTTCACATTGGACAACACATTAAGGACAGAGATCCCGCATGAGGAGTAAGTACACAGTGACTCCTGTTGTTGACTTAACAATTTGCCACTCTTGTTTATGGCGTCAGTAATCTCCCTAGGCTCTAGTCATGAGTTGCTGAAGCTATGGAAGCCTTTTGAGTTCACCGACTTTGATCTTATTTGGACAAGGTCATAGTCAAAGTGGAAGTTCTCTCCTCACTTCAGAGAAAGATACCTCCTTCATTGATGGCCCCGTTCTTTCCACTGGGATCTCACTCGCAGAGATCTTTCATTTAGTTTTTTTTTTTTCTCAGAGTGTCTTTTCATGCCTAAAATACTCTCACGGGCTCTTCAGCCAGATCCGAATGCCTTAAGGGCTGATTCTGAGGCCAGAGTACTATTTAGGACATCTGCCATTCTATGAGTCTGCTGTGTATCCTGCTTCCCATGTTGGATCTTTCTCTCCATTTTTATTCTATCAGTTAGTATTAGCAGACATTAGTCTTGTTTGTGTGATCCCTTTGACTCTTAGACCTATCAGTGTGATCAATTGTGAACTGGGACTAGTGAGATGGCATTGGTAGATGCCACCTTGATGGGATTGTATTGGAATCCCCTGGCACATTTCTGACTCCACCATTTGGGGCAATGTCCCAAATTGTACATCTCCTCCCTCTCTTATTCCCACTCTTATATCCAACAGGGAGCACTCTTCAGCTAAATCCAAACACCCAGGAATAACTGTGTGTTAATTATGGAGTTCAACCAATAGTATTAACCAAAACAAAAAAAAATTCTAAAAGAGATAAAGTATTAAATTGTATATCAACAGTCAGGACAAGGGCTGATCAAGTCACTGTTTCTCACAGTGTCCAATTCACTTCAACAGGTTTCCTTTTTGGTGCTTGGTTAATTGTCATCGATCAGGGAGAAAATATGGTATTTGTCCCTTTGGGACTGGCTTAATTCACTCAGCATGATGTTTTCCATTTTCCTCAATTTTGTTGCAAATTACTGGATTTCATTGTTTTTGACTGTTGTATAGTATTCTGTAGAGTACATGTCCCATAATTTCTTTATCCAGTCTACTGTTGATGGGCATTTGGGTTGATTCCAGATCTTAGCTATTGTGGATTGAGCTGCAATAAACATTAATGTGCAGATGGCTTTTTTGTTTGCCAATTAATTTCCTTTGGGTAAATTCCAAGGAGTGGGATGGCTGGGTTGTACGGTAGGGTTATATTCAGGTTTCTGAGGAATCTCCAGACTGACTTCCATATTGGCTTAACCAGTTTGCATTCCCACCAACAGTGGGTTAGTGTCCCTTTTTCCCCACATCCTCACCAGCATCTGTTGTTGGTAGATTTCTGAATGTGAGCCATATGATTCTTTATTTAGGGGATCCAAAGAATGCTACTAAGAGGCTATTGGAACTCATAGAAGAGTTTGGCAAAGTAGCAGGATATAAAATCAATAGCCTTTGTATAGATAGGCAATGCCACAACTGAGAAAGAACTTCGAAGATCAATCCCATTCACAATAGCTACAAAAACAATCAAATACCTGGGAATAAACTTAACCAAGGATGTTAAAGATCTCTACAATAAAAATTACAAAACCTTAAAGAAAGAAGTAGAAGAGGATACCAAAAAATGGAGAAATATTCCATGCTCATGGATTGGAAGAATCAATATCATCAAAATGTCCATTCTCCCAAAAGCAATTTATACATTCAATGCATTACAAAAATCAAGATACCAAAGACATTCTTCTCAAATCTGGAAGAAATGATGCTGAAATTCATATGGAGGCACAAAAGACCTCGAATAGCTACAGCAAACTTGTACAACAAAAACAAAGCTGGAGGCATCACAATACCAGATTTCAGGACATATTACAGGGAAGTTGTAATCAAAACAGCATGGTACTGGTACAGAAACAGATGGATAGACCAATGGAACACAATAGAAACACCAGAAATCAATCCAAACATCTACAGCCAACTTATATTTGATCAAGAATCCAAAACCAATCCCTGGAGTAAGTCTATTCAATAAATGGTGCTGAGAAAACTGGATTTCCATGTGCAGAAGCATGAAGCTAGACCCCTACCTTTCACCTTACACAAAAATCACTCAACATGGATTAAAGACTTAATTCTATGACCAGACACAATCAAATTATTAGAGAGCATTGGCGAAACCCTGCAAGATATAGGTACTGGCAAAGACTTCTTGGAAAATACCCTGGAAGCACAGGCAGTCAAAGCCTAAATTAACATTTGGGATTGCATCAAATTGAGAAGTTTCTGTACTGCAAAAGAAATTCAAGAAAGTGAAGAGGCAACCAACAGAATGGGAAAAAAAATTGCAAACTATGCAACAGATAAAGGGTTAATAACCAGAAACTACAAAGAGATCAAGAAACTCCACAACATGATGTAGACTTTCAATTTTTTCAATCAGCATCCCTTCTGTATCTCTTAAAGAGAGAGAAACAATTTGTCAGTATATGCTTCATCTGAAATCATGCTCTTTGAAGTTATTCTTAAATCAGACTGATGTAGGCAGGTAGATAGGATAAAATGGATTAGGTTTGTGAGCTGGAAGACCATGCCTTCACCACGCTCCTGTGTGATCTCATCCCCCTACGTGATCCCACCTGTATGCCCACCTATCAATCAGGCTATGTGACCATGCCCCTTTGGAAGTGGATAAAAGGCCTAAAACAACGTGGGTGGGTTCAGCCCTTATTTCACCTTTGTTGCCTTTGTTGCCCTGGGCCTTTGGGGCACCTGACCTTCAGGCTGCCTATGCTCTCTGCCTTCCCTTTGCTGCTCGTAATAAGCTGGTAATAGCTGCTCATAACCAAACGCTTGGCCTACTTTCTGCTTGGTATGGATTGCAACTTAATTTCTAGATTCCCCTTTCTTCTTTAGATAGAGTCCTCACTCTCCTGTGAATTTCTTTCACTGAATAAAAAGCTTAAGAACTTACCATGTCATCTGGTCTATTTGAGCCAGTAATCAGAATTCCCTGATTTTGTGGCAAGAACACACACAGCTTACTAATTTCAGATATATTAATAGGCAAATCGAATTCAAGATGAAGTTTGATAACCTAAGAAGCATAATAGATAAATATACATTAACAATTTAGATTATTCACCTTATAAATAAAAGATTGCACCCTTTGGACAACATCTCCTTTTCTCCACCTCCAGATCTTGGTAACCAGTTTTCTACTCCCTGGTACCATGAACTTGATTTTTTTAATATCCCACATATTAGAGAGAGAGAGACCATCCAGTATCTGCCTTTGTATGGCAATTTCACTTAGTGTAACTTCTTCCAGTTTTTTTCATGTTGTAAAAAATGGAAGTTTCCTTCTTTGTTGGCTTTTAGATTGGATAATATTCTACTGTACACATTTACTACAATTTCTTAATCCATTCATCTGCTCATGAACACTTAGGTTATTTCCATATTTTGTCTACCATGATTAATGCTGCAATAAATATGGGAGTGTAAATATGTCTGTGTGATAGTGATTTTATTTCCATCAAATATATAATAAGACATGTGTTTTCTGTAATAACTATACCAATGTACAGTACCAATAGTGTACAAGGATTTTAATTTCTTCACATATTCACTAAAACATGTTATTTTGTTTTTATTTTTTAACATAGTGACCATCCTAACAAGTGTGATGTGATATCTTATGGTTTTGATTTGCACTCCTTAATGATTAGTGATGTTGACCATCTTTTCATATCCATGTTGACCATTTGGATGTCTATTCAGAACCTTTACTTATTTCTTTATAGGGTCATTAATTTTCTTGCCATATATTGTGTGAGGTCCTTATATATTTTTGACAATAACCCATTTCAGGCATATGGCTTTTTTTCTCCCACTCATTAGGTTGCCTTTTTATTTTTGCTGATTTCCTTTGATGTTGGTATGCAAAAATGATTAATCTCACATACTTATTTTTGCTTGTTGTACCCGTGCCTTTGAAATCAAATCCAAAAAATCATTTCAAAGCCAATGTCAAGGAGATTTCTACCTACACTTTCTTTGAGGAGTTCCATACCTTATGTGTAAGTCTTTAATCCAATTTTAATTAATTTTTATATGTAATGTGTGATAATGCTATAACCATCTGTTCAGATGCTCTCAGTTGTTCTAATATTAAAAAACTTATGGGTTAAGTCTAATAGAAGACACATTTTGTTTAGCTAGTACTGTGTTTCATAACTGCATGGATTAGAATGCATGTAGTGTGGTATGTTCTTTCCTGTGTTTCAGTGTGTATATATAACCAGTGCTATTATCTTCATTCTCACTACTTTTCTCACATTTGCACTATTTGTCTAGTTTCTGAGAATGTTCATTAAACATACCAGATATTTTCACTAGGTAGGATTGTTTGTTCCTTTGACATCTTCTGCTTTACTTCTTACCATGCTATTAAAATGTCTTCCTGCTTTTTCTTCACCAGACTCTTACCCTGCTATAAATTACACTTAACAAAATGCATGCAACCTTATTTCAAATATTAATTAAATTCAGAGTCTTTTATGAAATCTTTTCTGTGTTTCTATGTAAGAAGAAATATTAATTTTCTTTAAATTCACTTGGCACAATGTTTGGTGTATTGTGCAACCTTTCATTTTTTTGTTTGCTGTTATATATATACTTTTCTATTAATCTCCTTACTAGATTCTACAGAGTAATGAAATAATCTACATTCTAGGCCTTTTCTGTGAAAGATACTGGGCTAAAAAATTATCAATCTAATTTAAGCTTTTAAAGACATAGGAAACCATATTTGGGGGCAGGGAGATAAAATGAATGAAGTAATGGGTATAGGACTTAGCCATATGTTATGGGAAGTTAAGCTCTTTTCTTGACAGCACTTAGAAATCTCAAGGGCTTATTTTCTTTTATTCAGCTCTCTTTCCAGCTCTGTACAGTTTCTGGGTTCTAATATCTATGGTTATTTCTATATAGTCTTATATTTTGTGCTATCTTATTCATTGTGAAAAAGTTTTTTCCATTTATCTCCTTCAAATCTCCCACACAATGCATTTCAGTGAAGTCAAATTAACTGAAGGTTTTGGATGACATGTCTGTTCTTCAAAGACTTAGGTCACCTCACAACCAGGTTATTTCACTGTTCATTTTTCTCTCTGGAGTTTTGCCATATGCTTTGTTACTAAAATATCATTTCTTATTTCTCTCTTTTTGTTTTCTTTCTCAGAAACAATTTCATACCCTCATTTGCTTCTCAGACACTCATTCCAATTCAATGATTATATAACTTAGCCATTCCTTTACATATCATATACTTGTGAACCTCATCTTACACAAGCTTATTATCATTAACTTATTAGCATGTTTTCCCAAAGATGATGATTCTAAGTATAAACTCTTGTATAAAACATATTTTTACAAAATAATTTTAAAACCCTTTGTTGATGAATGATAGTATAGACAAAATGGATGGCCAATGTAAAAGAGACATTGAGTGAGGAAACTAAGGGAGGTTATGAAGGAAGTGAAATCTGGAAGAAATTGATAGAGATAAATGAAAAGTCTGAAAGGAGAAATTATGAGGTTAAATTTTTATTGACATTGGGGCCAGTGCTGTGGTGCAGCAGGTTAAAGCCCTGGCCTGAAGTGCCAACATCTCATGTGGGCGCCGGTCCTAGTCCTGGCAGCTCCTCTTCCAATCCAGCTCTCTGCTGTGGCCTGGGAAAGCAGCTGAAGATGGCCCAAGTCCTTGGGCTCCTGCACCCACGTGGGAGACCTGGAAGAGGCTCCTTGCTCCTGGCTTTGGATTGGCATAGCTCCAGCTGTTGGAGCCATCTGGGGAGAGAACCAGCGGAAGGAAGACTTCTCTCTGTCTCTGCCTCTCTCTGTAACTCTCTTTCAAATAAATAAAATAAATCTTTAATTTTTTTATTGACGTTAAGTAAGAAACATCACATTATATGCAATCAGTAATATCTGCCAATCAAAATAAAAAATGAATACATATAAAAAAGGAAGGTATGTATTTTGAACAATTATGCAAGAATTTCTCCAAATTTACATTCCAGAAACTTTCACTTTGCATGTAGTTTTAAATATGCCCTATTAGTTGAAAACCAACATTCTGGACAAGCTAGTGACAATTCATCCAAAAAAATCATAAAACATTATTAGTTGTAGAACCTAGAATTGTTCAGTCAATAAACTGAAAATAAGCTGAAAAATGATTCACAATCAAAAGAGAGATCATAGCATTGGCTGTAGAAAATCAGTATACATGAATAACTATTTCTTTTACATACCAGAAATAACTAGTAAAAAAATAAATCAGGTAGTGATTGAATTCACATTTGCAGTAAAAATATACATTTTAATGCAATAAACTTAGAAAGAAATACATAAAACTTTTAAAATAGCAAAAGCAGCAGCAAAACTTTACTTGTGGCATAAAAGCCTGAAGTGAGGAGCCATACAGTGTTCCTGGACAGGAAGATTCACCTTCATAAGTATGTCAATTCAATTCCAATGAATGTTCAGGTTTAATGTCCTTAAACCTAACAGTATGATTACAAAATGTATTTGACAAAATAAGTCACGAAAATAGTAAAAGGGAAATTTGAAAATCAGGGAGGCAACACATTCCCTTTCGTTATGATTCAATGATAAAAAAAAAGACGTTAGTACTTATATGTTTTAGTGATATAAAATACGTTCATTAAAGTAGAGATGGGCTTTTTAAAGAATACATACTTATAAACTCAAAAATCACTCCTTTACTAAGTAGCTCCATTTATCTCCTGATAGGAAAGCTCCTTCCCCATAGCGCTCTCTTTTAGGTCAACTGAACAGCAAACTGCAGGAACACAATCAATTATCAGAATAATCACTGAGTACATGGGAAGCGGGATACACAGCAGACTCATAGAATGGCAGATGTCCTAAATAGCACTCTGGCCTCAGAATCAGCCCTTAAGGCATTCGGATCTGGCTGAAGAGCCCATGAGAATATTTTAGGCATGGAAAGCCAAGACACTCTGGAAAAAAAAAAAAAGAGGACCTAAATGAAAGATCTCTGCAAGTGAGATCCCAGTGGAAAGAACGGGGCCATCAAAGAAGGAGGTACCTTTCTCTGAAGGGAGGAGAGAACTTCCACTTTGACTATGACCCTGTCGGAATAAGATCAAAGTCAGGGAACCTGAAAGGCTTCCATAGCCTTGGCAACTCATGACTAGAGCCTAGGGAGATTACTGACGCCATAAACAAGAGTGTCAAATTGTTAAATCAACAACAAGAGTTGCTGTGTACTTTCGTCTCATGTGGAATCTGTCCTTAATGTGTTGTCCAATGTGTAGTGATGCTATAACTAGTACTGAAACAGTGTTTTTACACTTTGTGTTTCTGTGTGGGTGCAAACGGATGAAATCTTTACTTAATATATACTGAATCGATCTTCTGTATATAAAGATAATTGCAAATGAAAAAAAAACTTGGTTTTTAAATTGGACATTGCATAGAAAATTAATCAATTTTTTAAAAAATACCATGTAGGATCTCTTTCCTTAATGTGCTGTACATTGTGAGTTAATGCTATAACTAGTACTCAAACAGTATTTTTCACTTTGTGTTGCTATGTGGGGGCAAACTGTTGAAATCTTTACTTAATATATACTAAACTGATTTTCTGTATATAAAGATAATTGAAAATGAATCTTGATGTGAATGGAAGGGGAGAGGGAGTGGGAAAGGGGAGGGTTGCGGGTGGCAGGGAAGTTATGGGGGGGAAGCCATTGTAATCCATAAGGTGTACTTTGGAAATTTATATTCATTAAATAAAAGTTTAAAAAAAAGAAGTACGCAATGAAAAATTCAAGGAAAAAGAAAAGGAATAATCACTGAGTAACTAAAAATCCACCAAGCACATGGCTAACCCCACCTGCATTCTACTTGACCCCACCCTAGTTCTGGTGCAGAAGGTGCAGCAGCATCCTGCTTTGCCCTGAACACACACACACACACAAAAAAACCATTCTTTCCTGCCCCACTTTTGAAATGCTTCTAATCCCTGCCCCATCATCATTCAGAGCTGATACTGCCTATGGTATCTGGCTTCTTTCCTCTCTTGGAAAGTGAATAAATCCCATCTCTGCTAATTCCTCAGATCTTGTGAAATCTTTCAAACTTCGTAAACTAGCCACACAGACTAGCCTTTCACATATCCATACAACACAAGAAAAATCATAGGAAAAATTAAAGATTTTATTTATTTATTTGAGAGGCAGAGTTACAAACAGAGAGAGGGAGAGACAAAGATAAAGGTCTTCCATCTCCTGGTTCACTCCCGGGATGGCTACAACTACTGCAGCTGAGCCGACCTAAAGCCAGGAGCCAGAAACTTCTTCCAGGTCTCTCACGTGGGTACAGGAACCCAAGCACTTGAGTCATCTCCTACTGCTTTCCCGGCTATAAACATAGAGCTGGATTGGAAGAATAGCAGCTGAGACATGAACCAGAGCCTATATGGGATGCCAACGCTGCAGGCAGAGGTTTAGCCTGCTACGCTACAGTGCAGGCACCCATAAAGAAAATTTAATACAAAAATTTGGAATATGATAAAGTAACATTTTAAATCAGAATACAAATACATTGTGGAAAATGTTTCTGTATTAATTAATAAACACTTTGGAATAAATAGAGTTCAATATCTGTCCCACAGCATATCATAAAATATATTTCACATAAAATACAGAACTCAGTATGAAAATTGAAACCACAAAAACACTGTAAGAAATACATCTTGGGTTGAAAAATGATCTTCTGGCCATAAAATCAATGATACCTTTCATAAAAGAATAAACAGGCTTGTCCATATAAAATTACATATTAATAAGAACTTACATTAATAAGAACTTACATATTAATAAGATGAAATAGGAAAAGTCACAGGAAACACATTGGGAGAAGAAATTTAGAAAATAGAGTTTTTGCCCTTTCCTTCCATTATATTGCTAGCAATCATCTGAACAAATGTGCAGGCTCACTTGTGATAAAAAAGCAAATAATTTAAGGGTGATAATACATAATTCTTCTGCCAATTTGGAAGCTATTTTATGTATGGTAATATGATAGATTGACTGTCTAATAAATAAATGGCTAACACAACCCTGATCAGAAGTTCAACTGGTTTGGCCACTCTCATGGGAAAAAAAAAAAAAGTATGAAATCGTCTTAAAAACTAAGAAATTCTCTCCTTACAAATTTTCCTTAAGAAAACAATCTTAATTGCACAAAGGTATATACAGATGGCCCAAAATTTATGATGCTTCAACTTGGGATTTTTCAATTATATGATGGTGAGATATGTTTTGCATTTGGGAGAAATTGTACTTAGAATTTTGGATTATTTTCAAGGGTTAGCAATATAAAGTAGAATACTTTTGCAAAATTGGGCAACAGATTCAACTTGGCCAGTAGGTCATAAGGGGAAACAACCAACATTGTACAATGAAATCTGGTAAGCTGGATGCACTATGTTCCTAAATATATATATATATATATATATATATATATATATATATATGAAATTTAAATAAAAAATTTAAAAATCCAATAAAAATCTATAAAGAAAAAGAAAATGCATTGTCTTTTTAAAAATATTTATTTATTTATTATTTGAAAGGCAGAGATGGAGAGAGTGAGAGAGGTCTTCCATTTGCTGTTTTACTCCCCAAATGGCTGCAATGGCCAGAGCTGGAGCTTCTTCCAGGTCTCCCACGTGGGTACAGTGGCCCAAGGACGTGGGCCATCTTCTACTGCTTTCCCAGGCCATAGCTGAGAGTTGGATTGGAAGAGGAACAACGTGGACTAAAACTGGCATCCACCTGGAATGCAGACACCGAAGGCAGCAGCTTTACCTGCTATAGTACAATGCCAGCCCCAAGAAAATGCATTTTCAATTTATCATATTTGCCATATTTTCAATTTACAAAGGTTTTAGCAGGACTTGGCCTTTTTCAAGTCAAGGAGCATCCATATATTATTATTTGTTTTGAGGTTACTCATAGTAATGAAGCAATAAAATAAACTAAATTAAAAATAGAAAAATAAAGTTTTCATGCATTATTATATAAAAAGATAGAAATTCAGTTACCATTAAAATAAGTTTTAGGAAAGTATGGCAATGTCATGGGTAAGTAACAATGATTCTATTAGGAAAAAGTGTTTAAAATGAGGATAACTATGAAGAAAGAAATATCAGATTATTTCTAATTGTCCATCATGTGATGGACACTCTGTGAGATACCAGATACCAACTTGTGAGAAAATACAGAAAAATACTTGTAGTCTAGTGGAGTAAACATATACGAAGAAAACATGTACATTCACACAAATGTAACCTAGACCTAACTGAGTGTCTCAAATATTTGATGACATTAAAAAGTAAATAATGGCAAAGAGAATGGGGAAGAAGACCAAAATTAATTCCCCCACTGTACTGGCAGTAAATTTACTATTTTTCTCTGGTATTCCATTTAGCTGCATAGGAAAAATGAAGTGGGCAGCACACACCAGTCAGAATAATATCCAGGACAGCCCTTCTGGTTCTGGTTCAAGGAACATGACAGGGCACCTCAAGTGCTCAGAAAGGATAAATAAATTCTTTATTATTATTTCTTTCATTGTTCTGTTCTCTTTGCATCCCAGTAGTCAATAAATTGTATATCTGACAGGATGGTGTAGATAGTGCCACAGTATTCTATCCAACAGATCTAAAAAACAACCAGGAGGGAATTAGATTCCATGCTAGTAATTAATGGGAATTGGTCATAAATGCGTAAACTTATTCTATACTGAGCAGAAATGAATCTAACACACACACACACACACACACACACACACATATATATATATATATCTCCACATAGTATGGTAAAGGCTTTGAAACCTAAACTCTATAACCACAGAAAACAGATGGCAACGTGTATCTTCCTTCTGAAATTAACCAGATTGCTGACTGATAAAACAAATCTCAACGAACTCTACACACAGGAATTGTTTTCAAAACGTTCATGGAAATAATATACTAAAATAATCACATGAATTTGAAAAAATCAACTTATCTTTTAATTCTGTTTTCCCACAAACATTTTCTTATTTCACCCTCCTGTTTCTCTCCGTGGCCTTTTCCTTTAGATGCCTGTTATCTGAACCCACCTCAGAGGAGCAGTCAGGTCTTGAGCCAGTGCCCATATGAGTTGCCAGCACTGTGGTGGCTTTACCAGCTATGACACAGCATTGACCCTGAAAAAAGTTTTTAAAATAAATAATTTAAAAGGATATCCATACCTAGCTATCTAGTAGTAAGACTGCTGAATATCAAAGACAAAGATCATGAGAAAATAGATTACTTTCTGGGAAACAAAGATTTAAATTATGACTGACTTTTCATTAGACATAATAGAAGCTGTAACACTGTGCATTTATGTCTTTAAAGTACTTCAATAACTCTACTTCTTAGATTCCCGTATTAGTGAAAAATTCTTTGCAAAAAAAAAAAAACAGTGAAATAAGAAATCTTAACATAAAGAAGAGCTGAGTGAATTTGACAACAGCCTATTTGTACTATAGGTAGTTCTTCAGGGAGAAAAATAAATAAAAATACATGGTTAAGAATTACACACAAGGCCGGCGCCATGGCTTACTTGGTTAATCCTCCACCTGCAGTGCCGGCATCCCATATGGGCACTGGGTTCTAGTCCTGGTTGCTCCTCTTCCAGTCCAGCTCTCTGCTGTGGCCTGGAAACGCAGTGGAAGATGGCCCAAGTGCTTGGGCCCTGCATCCGCATGGGAGACCAGGAGGAAGCTCCTGGCTCCTGGATTCAGATTGGTGCAGTGCAGACCATGGCAGCCATTTGGAGGGTGAACCAACAAAAGGAAGACCTTTCTCTCTTTCTCTCTCTCTCACTGTCTATAACTCTACCTGTCAAAAAATATTTTTAAAAATTAAAGAAGTACAATACCTTGGAATAAACTTAACCAAGGACGTTAAAGATCTCTACAATGAAAACTACAAAACCTTAGAGAAAGAAGTAGAAGAGGATACCAAAAAATGGAGAAATCTTTCATGCTCATGGATTGGAAGAATCAATTTCATCAAAATGTCTATTCTCCCAAAAGCAATTTATACATTCAATGCATTACAAAAATCAAGATACCAAAGACATTCTTCTCAGATCTGGAAAAAATGATGCTGAAATTCATATGGAGACAAAAAAGACCTCGAATAGCCAAAGTAATCTTGTACAACAAAAACAAAGCCGGAGGCATCACAATACCAGATTTCAGGACATATTACAGGGAAGTTGTAATCAAAACAGCATGGTACTGGTACAAAAACAGATGGATAGACCAATGGAACACAATAGAAACACCAGAAATCAATCCAAACATATACAGATAACTTATATTTGATCAAGGATCCAAAACCAATCCCTGGAGTAAGGACAGCCTATTCAATAAATGATGCTGGGAAAACTGGATTTCCACGTGCAGAAGCTTGAAGCAAGACCCCTACTTTTCACCTTACACAAAAATTCACTCAACATGGATTAAAGACTTAAATCTACGACCCAAAACCATCAAATTATTAGAGAGCATTGGAGAAACCCTGCAAGATATAGGTACAGGCAAAGACTTCTTGGAAAAGACCCCAGGAGCACAGGCAGTCAAAACCAAAATTAACATTTGGGATTGCATCAAATTGAGAAGTTTCTGTACTGCAAAAGAAACAGTCAGGAAAGTGAAGAGGCAACCGACAGAATGGGAAAAAATATTTGCAAACTATACTACAGATAAAGGGTTGATAACCAGAATCTACAAAGGAATCAAGAAAATCCACAACAAAACAAACAACCCACTTGAGAGATGGGCCAAGGACCCCAATAGACATTTTTCAAAAGAGGAAATCCAAATGGCCAACAGACACATGAAAAAATGTTCAAGATCACCAGCAATCAGAGAAATGCAAATCAAAACCACAATGAGATTTCACCTCACCCCGGTGAGAATGGCTCACATTCAGAAATCTTCCAACAACAGATGCTGGCGGGGATGTGGGGAAAAAGGGACACTAACCCACTGTTGGTGGGAATGCAAACTGGTTAAGCCAATATGGAAGTCAGTCTGGAGATTCCTCAGAAACCTGAATATAACCCTACCATACAACCCAGCCATCCCACTCCTTGGAATTTACCCAAAGGAAATTCATTTGGCAAATAAAAAAGCCATCTGCACATTAATGTTTATTGCAGCTCAATTCACAATAGCTAAGACCTGGAACCAACCCAAATCTCCATCAACAGTAGACTGGATAAAAAAATTATGGGGCATGTACTCCATAGAATACTATACAGCAGTAAGGAACAATGAAACCCGGTCATTTGCAACAAGATGGAGGAATCTGGAAAACATCATGCTGAGTGAATTAAGCCAGTCCCAAAGGGACAAAAATCATTTGTTTTCCCTGATCGGTGACAACTGAGCACCAAAAAGGAAACCTGTTGAAGTGAAATGGACACTATAAGCAACAATGACCTGATCAGCTCTTGTCCTGACTCTAGATGTACAATGTAATACTTTATCTTTTTATTATTTTCTGTTGTTGTTGTTGTTGTTCTAGTACTAGTGGTTGACCTCTGTATTAACACACAATTATTCTTAGGTGTTTAAATTTTAACTGAAAAGTGATCCCTGTTAAATGTAAGAGTGGAAAAAGTGAGGGAGGAGATGTATAATTTGGGACATGCTCAATCGGACTTGCCCCAAATGGTGGAGTTAGAAACATGCCAGGGGATTCCAATACAATCCCATCAAGGTGGCATGTACCAATGCCATCTCACTACTCCAAGTGATCAATTTCAGTTCACAATTGATGGCTCTGATAGGTCTAAGAGTCAAAGGGATCACGCAAACAAGACTAATGTCTGCTAATACTAACTGATAGAATCAAAAAGGGAGAGAACGATCCAACATGGGAAGCAGGATACACAGCAGACTCATAGAATGGCAGATGTCCTAAATAGCACTCTGGCCTCCGAATCAGCCCTTAAGGCATTCGGATCTGGCTGAAGAGCCCATGAGAGTATTGTAGGCAAGGAAAGCCAAGATACCATGGAAAAGAAAAAAAAAAGAAGAAGAAGACCTAAATGAAAGATCTCTGCAAGTGAGATCCCAGTGGAAAGAACGGGTCCATCAAAAAGGAGGTACCTTTCTGTGAAGGGAGGAGAGAATTTCTACTTTGACTATGACCCTATCGGGATAAGACCAAAGTCAGCGAACTCTAAAGACTTCCATAGCCCTGGCAACACATGACTAGAGCCTAGGGAGATTACTGACACCATAAACAAGAGTGTCAAATTATTATGTCAGCAACAGGAGTCACTGTGTACTTACATCCCGTGTGGGATCTGTCCTTAATATGTTGGCTAATGTGCAGTGATGCTATAACTAGTACTGAAACAGTATTTTTATACTTTGTGTGTCTGTGTGGGTACAAACTGATGAAATCTTTACTAATTATATACTGAATCGATCTTCTGTATATAAAGATAATTGGAAATGAAAAAAAAAAAAAACCTGGTGTTAAATTGGAAATGGCATAGAAAATTAATTAATTTAAAAAATTATTATGTAGGATCTCTGTCTTTAATGTGCTGTACACTGTTATTTAATGCTATAACTAGTACTCCAACAGTATTTTTTTTTTTCACTTTGTGTTGCTATATGGGGGAAACTGTTGAAATCTTTACCTAATATATACTAAACTGATCTTCTGTATATAAAGAGAATTCAAAATGAATCTTGATGTGATTGGAAGGGGAGAGGGAGCGGCAAAGGGGAGGGTTGCAGGTGGGAGGGAAGTTTTGGGAGGGGGGAAGCCATTGTAATCCATAAGCTGTACTTTGGAAATTTGTATTCATTAAATAAAAGTTTAATAAATGAAAAAAAAAGTAAAGAAGTACCCACTTTGGCAGCACATATACTAAAATACATGATTAAGAGGAAGGTCAGACATGCAAGAAGGAGTGAATGAAGATAAAGTTAACGTATGGGTAGACCAATAACCAAAAATTTGTAGTAAAAAATAATCATCATCTAATGGTGAGTTAAAATACATATAATGAAATACACAGCAAATTGTGTTAGAAGGAGTAAAAGCAATTTAATTGTCTTTAATATATTCCTTTGGAAAATGTTAAAAGTGCTAAATAGCATTAGAGATTAATGAATCAAAAATTATATTTTAAGGCCAGCGTTGGTAGCGAGTAAAGCCACCATCTGTGATGCCAGCATCCATTATGGGCACTAGTTCAAGTCCTGGCTGCTCTACTTCCCAGATCCTAGCTCTGCAGATGGCGGCTTAACCTGCTACACCACAATACTAGCCCCTAAAAATTTTTTAAAGACATATGTCAAAAGTGTATTTTAAAGATAAGTAAGTAAATGACAAATCTATAAAGGAAGTGATTAGTGCACTATTAATATACTTTAGGATGTTGGGAGAAGTTTCAATTAAGATGATCTACTAGAAAGGGTTCCTGAAGTAGTTGGCAACATTGTTTCTTCACCTGGATGAGAGTATATTAGAGCTCAATTTATAAAACTAGGTTATGTATTTGATTTGCATTATTTTCTTTACTAGCGCATTACTCTATAATTTAAATAAAATGGATACAATATCACTTACATAGTATTCTTTGTGAAAATAAATGACTTACATTTTGTCACAAGGACACCTCAAACAACACAAATTGAAGAGGAACATTTGACACATTGTCTTTCAAATCTCAATATTGTTTGAGAGAGAAAAAAGGCTAAAAATGCACTGCCAGTGTAATGGAGAGAAGGAATTCTGACAAAGATTTATAACACAGAATCTTATTTTTAATTCATAGCTAGGAAAAATTTTATTAAGTAAGGGATTATTTAAAGATGATTGCAGATCTTATCTTCAGAATGTTCTTCCTATTGCAATAGTCCCTTTTTCCACTTGCATCACTTATGTAAAGTTTATCCTACCTAAAAAATATATTATTGGAAAAAATATATTATTGGAGCAATGGAATATGAAAATTTTGGAATATGTAATGAAGACTAGATGGTTAATTTCATGTATAGTAAATTTCTTGAATTTCATAATTGTACTGTTACAAATTTTATTTTTCTGATAGTGTCTTTATTTTCTCTTCATTCATGAAACATAGTTTTGCTGAATATAATATTTTCCTTCTTTTAGAAACTGAAATATGTTGTACCACTTCCTTCTAGCCTCTATGATTTTAGATGAGACATCCGCTGTCATTCATTTTGATACATACACATAGGTAATGTGTCTCTTCTCCCAGACTGATTTCAATGATTTTTTTTTCTTTGCCCTTATGTTTCAGAAATCTAAATTTGATGGTGCTTAATTTGGATAGCTGAGAGAAAACAGCTTTCAGGTGAAATAGATGGAATAGATGGCAACCTGCAAATACCAGTTGTGTGGCAGGGGTGGGTTGACATTCTGTTACTGCTGTTGCTCCGGTCATACTGATTGCTGTTACATTAAGCTGTGCATTAAGTTCCTGCTGATCTTCCCTTTTATGATTCATTTGTACAGAGAGAATATGCTTGTTTGTAATTTCAAAAGTTATAGAGGTGCTAATTCATTTAGAAAGGATTATAGATATTTAGAATTTAAGATAAAACATGCCAAGATTTGCATAGCATTTTTAGAAATTGTTATGCATAGCAGGTATGTCAAATGTATTAGTAGTCATTACAACATACTGAGTGTGCTAAAAAAATTGACATTTATGTAACTTCCTATGTACACATTTTGTGTTAATTCATTTATACTTTTTCTATTTCAAATTTATAACATAATGTGTTAACTGATTTTCTTTTATTTCCTTTACCAGATAATCTG
Organism: Lepus europaeus; assembly: GCF_033115175.1. Classification (NCBI taxonomy): domain Eukaryota; kingdom Metazoa; phylum Chordata; class Mammalia; order Lagomorpha; family Leporidae; genus Lepus; species Lepus europaeus. The sequence goes on along the minus strand of NC_084850.1, from coordinate 28,733,921 downwards.
ATTGTACTTATGGGAAATACAATAAAACAATGATACATCTATATGAATTTAGATATGAATATATATACATATTTATAGCATCATATGTGTATGATAGGTAGGTACAGATATAAATATATAGATTCCTATGTGCCCATCTATCCAGCTGTATTAAATTAGAGCCAGAAGCAATTAAGAAGAAAATGAAAAAAAGTAAATTAAAAAAAAAGTTTTCTGCCTCCAAAACTGATTAGTAATATTAGTAAAATTTGTCTATTACAGATAAAAAGAGATCTTTTTTCTAATAGAAAAAGTCTTCAAAAAGTTCATTGAAATGTGTATTATGAGGAAACTATAAAGGATTTCAAAATGTTTTGCAATAAAATTAACTTTTATTTCTCTTTCTCCACAAAATTTTTGAAGTACCCTTGTAAAGATGCACATACTAAATTTCTGGTCATTTATATAAGATATAGAATTGTACATATATCAATAGTTTAAACAAACTTTGAATTAGTCTCATAGTCACTTAATAATTCTTTTGTTAAAGATTTTATTATTTTATTTATTTGAAAGGTAGAGTTATAGGCAGAGAGAGGGAGAGGCAGAGAGAAAGGTCTTCCATATGCTGATTCAGTTCCCAAATGACAACAACAGCTCAAGTTTAGGTGACCTAAAACTAGGAACCAGGAGCTTCTTCTGGGTGTCCCACACAGGCATAGGGGTCCAACCACTTGGGCCAACTTCTACTGCTTTCCCAAGCCATAGCAAAGAGCTGGATCAGAAGATGAGTATCCAGGACTAGAACCAGTGCCCATATGGGATGCCAGTGCCACAGGCAGAGGCTTAGCCCACTACACCACAGAACTGGCCTCATAATAATTCCTTTAGGCTCCTGCATTTTTCACTGTTCCTATTATACCTTTGAACATAAAATAATTTATCTTAATTGAGTGAGTATTGAACCTCATAATTATTCTACCTCTGCTATATAATGTACTTCTTTATTTCAACAACACAAGTGATCTAAGATTATAGAGTAAATGCATTTGATTCTGCTGGGATTTTATCCATACAAACAAAAACGTTGTTAAGTAATTTCACTGTATGTATAAGAAAACAAAGGTCAAGATTTTTAAATGTTTGAATTAAAACCAATAGGGCACTTTTCATACTACTAATTTTAGATACTTTTATTCATTTAGTAGTTTTATATTAACATATTTTTTCTAGACAAGAAATTGTTTCCAATTAATGAAATATTGTTTTCTAAACTTTTCGAAAAAGACACCAACCTTAATTCAGTGTTATTACAAATTAGTCATACTTTTTAGAAAGTTAAATATATTTGCACGTATTTTTGTCTAAGACTATGAATTGATACAATTGATTTTAGACTCTTCAAGTAAGGAATACATACCAGTATGTCTTGTGTATGATGGCTTTCTATATATAGATATCTTTTTTTTTTATTTTTGACAGGCAGAGTGGACAGTGAGAGAGAGACAGAGAGAAAGGTCTTCCTTTTGCCGTTGGTTCACCCTCCAATGGCCGCCGCGGTAGGCGCGCTGCAGCCGGTGCACCGCGCTGATCCGATGGCAGGAGCCAGGTACTTATCCTGGTCTCCCATGGGGTGCAGGGCCCAAGGACTTGGGCCATCCTCCACTGCACTCCCTGGCCACAGCAGAGAGCTGGCCTGGAAGAGGGGCAACCGGGACAGGATCGGTGCCCCGACCGGGACTAGAACCCGGTGTGCCGGCACCACAAGGCGGAGGATTAGCCTAGTGAGCCGCGGCGCTGGCTTAGATACCTTTTTTAAAGCTAGAATATCCATACCAGAATATTCAAAAATAAAAACTGATTTATTTTAATAAAAAAATTGTCTTCAAATACTTCCAGCTTAACTTTGCAAGATGACATACTCATTCTAAATTTAATAAGTAATTTACTAAAGTTTCATAAGAATTTGTCAAAATATTTCCCAAAGTGATTGTACCATTTTACATGTCCATTGTACATTTTCTGATGTTTTTGTAAATCTCTACATTATGTTACATCACATTTATACTAAAAACGTCTTGATGTGGAGTTTTCTCTGTAGCATAAATGTAAAGCTAATTTGATATTGTGCTTCATATTGAGTCAAGTTTGGAAATTATATTTTTGCAGTTAATGAGAATCACCTTATTCCACATCATAGAAAACACTTTGTATCATCAGCATTGTTTATTTTAGCCATTTCTGTGGGTATTATGTGTTTTCATATTCTAATGTCTGAATGTTAGGAATATGTATTTTTTTGTGTGTGTAGTATATTTTCAAATATTTTAACCTAACACAATTTTTAGTTATTGAGGTGTAGGAGCTGTTTATATATTGTGCATAAAATTGATTTGTTCAGCTCCATTTTCTGAATATTTTCCCCAATTTCTGCTGTCTTTCAGTTGCCTACTGGTGTCCTTTATAAAGCAGTGATTTTTAGTTTTGATCTGTGTAATTTATATATTTTTCCATTTATGCTCACTATTCCCTATTTGAGAAACATTGCTGCACCAAGGATGGAAAGACATTTCACATTTTCTTTGCTAAATGCTGCAGTTTTGTATTTTACTTTTAGTTCCGTGATGCACTGCACTCAATATGTGTATATAGTATGAGGTAAGAATAAAAATTGTCTTTTTTATTTTTATTGATATTTATTGCTCCATGTACCTTTTTTGAAAACATTATGCTTTCCTCATTGGGTTACCAGAACATTAATATGAAAAATGAGTGAACTATATAAAGATACTTCAAGTTTATGGGAAAATGGAATTGACAGATAAATTTTTTATACAATTATTTTTGAAACCCTTGAATAGTTTTTTCATAATATGCATTTTCCATGAACTTTTTAAATACCCTTTGTATATCTGTGTATATAATTCTGAATTCTCCATTCTGTTGCAGTACTATAGTACTGCATTCTTTTGAATGTTGTAAAGCAAATCTTATGAGTTGTCATTTGGCACAGAGGTTAAGCTGCCACTTGGGATGCTTGGATTCAATGTTAAAGTGCCTTGTTCAAGTCTCAACTCCTCTATTTCTGACCCAGCTTCACGCTAATGCATACGCTGTAAGACAGCAGAGATGATGCAGGTACTTGGGTTCCTGTCACCCACCTGAGAGTTCTGATTTTCTGAATTGGACTTAGCCCAGCCCTCATTGTTGTAGGTATGTGGAGAGCGAACCAGCAGATGGAAGATCTCTGTCTGTCTCTGTTACTTTCAAATAAAATGCAAATAAATAAACTTAAGGCAAATCTTGAGATTCCATAGTTCATGTGTTAATGTTTAATTTCAAGTTGTTATCTGCTATCGTTTCTTTGAATTAACATTTATTTTTTAGAATCTTATATACTTACATAGAAATGGTCTACAGAAATTTTAGTCAATACTGCACTGAATCATTAGCCAAGTTTGTAAAATATAATTTACCAGTATGGAATCTTCTAATTTTTGATGGGTGATGATTTCAATTTCCATTCATAAAATTTTCTGTAGATGTACAAATCGTGGTGTGTTATAAACATGATATCCTAGGCATTTTAGTGCAAATCATATGCAATTGTGTATGACACATTTTAAGTTTTTGATTTTTTCCCAGCATATACATACAACTGATCCTGACCTCATATCTGGTGTTTGGCGAAGTTTATTGATTAGCTCTTACAGATTCTTGTACAAAATTTATGATGTTCCATATACATGACCATGTCATCTCTGAATAAAAATATATATATTTACCAATTTGCCTCTAATTTCTTTGTTTTGCCTTATGGCAACATAGAAACCTTTCAGTAAAATGCTATATGCCAATTATTAAGAATATATGTGAGAAAAAAAACCTATTCTTCAATCTTCAGTAAAAACATTCAGTCTTTATCCTTCAGTGTGAAACTCTCTCTAGATTTATCACAGATGTCTTTTATCAGGTGGAGAATACCTCTTTTGTTCCTAATCTGTTGAAAGTTTCTGGTTTGTTTTCTTTTATTAGGAATGGGTGCTGAATTTATTCAAATGCTTGTGGGGCTTCATTTAAGTTAAAGATGTTATTTATCTCCATTATGTTGTTAATATAGTAAGACACTTTTTATTTTAATGTTAAACCAACCTTATGTTCTGGAATATATTGTCTCTTAAAAGTATTTTTGTATTCACTTTGTTAATAATTTTGGGAGGCATTCACATCTATCTTCATGAGGGTTATTTGTCTATATTTTGCTTTCTCTTAGTGTTGGCGTGATTTTATATAATGATATGTTTGCTTTCTAAAAAGTGTAAAGATAATTTGTGCCTCAGCTATTTTCATAAGGAGTTTATATAGTATTAGCATTATGATGATTTTAAATATCTTCTAAAAATTAGCAATAAAATCATCTGGACCTAGAGTTTTCTTAGTGAGAAAATGTGGTTCTTTTTCATTTTTAAAAATATTTTTGAGAGCAAAGAGACAGAAAGAGAGACAAAATGAAAGAACTACTATACAATATTCCATTTCGTAAATGCCTACAATAGCCAAGAGTAGGCTGAGCTGAAGCTAGGAGCCAGGAATTCCATCCAGGTCTCTCACCTTGGGGGCAGGAAGCTAATTACTTGTGCCACAATCATTGCCTTCTAAGATGGAGTCAAGTATCAAATCCAGGTACTCTGATGTGGAACTCAGGTAGCATAACTGGGATCCTAACAACTAGTCTAACCTCCACCCTTATGGGAAAGATTTTTATAACAAAGTAAATTTATTTAATATATAAATGTTAGATTTTTCTCTTTCATAAAAAAGTTGACTGTGGTGAGTTGAATTTTTGTGAAGAATTTCTTTCAGTTAAATTGTCAATTTTGTGTTTCTAAATTTAACAATGGTGACATTATCATTTTCATGTCTGTAGGGTTTATGGCACTTTGACCCTCTTGTATTTTTGATAATGCTAAATTGAGTTGTGCAGATGACGTAACAATGGAGGAATGCATGTGGAAGTGATCACTTCGTGAGTCAGGAAACCAGAGGGATTCAGGGATCAGACTTGGCTCTTTTTCAACAATTCACTCTCATGAGAACTAACTAGAGTCTTCTGAGAACTGCTCTCATTCCCTCTGAGGCCATTGCTCCAGCGACCTAACGACCTTTCACTAGGCCACAGCTCTTACTAGTGACCAATCTTCCAACACATGAAGTTTTTCTTTGTTTGTTTGTTTGTTCATTTGTTCTAACTTTTATTTAATGAATATAAATTTTCAAAGTACAGCTTATGGATTACAATGGCTACCCCCTCCCATAACTTCCCTCCCACCCACAACCCTCTCCTGTCCCGCACCCTCTCCCCTTCCATTCACATCAAGATTCATTTTCAATTCTCTTTATATACAGAAGATCAATTTAGTATAAAGATTTCAACAGTTTGCACCCACATAGAAACACAAAGTGAAACATACTGTTTGAGTACTAGTTATAGCATTAAATCAAAATGTACAGCACATTAAGGACAGAGGTCCCACATGAGGAGCAAGTGCACAGTGACACCTGTTCTTGACCCAACAAATTGACACTCTAGTTTATGGCACCAGTAACCACCCTAGGCTCTCGTCATGAGCTGCCAAAGCTGTGGAAACGTTCTGAGTTCGCAGACTCAGATCATATTTAGACAAGGTCATAGTCAAAGTGGAAGTCCTCTCCTTCCTTCAAATAAAGGAACCTCCCTTTTTTATAAGGGAAAGGGGTTATCAGGGGACACCCAACTGACCAGAAAGCTGATTCCAGCCAAGACTGGGAGAAAAGTCACTCATCGTTTGTAGGTAGAGGGGTTTGTCTGTAGAGAAATTTTGAACAATTATACAGCATTAAGTGGGGAAGAGGACCATTAGTACACACAAGTTGGGAGTAGAGCCATTGGTGGTAGAGTAGAGGTTATGATTACAAAGGAATGAGGCCCAAGTGTGCTAGACAGGGCCTAGAACAAAGGACAGAGTCATTATTAGAGAAGCTAAGAAAGGTACTGTCTAAGCTACAATTAAGTTTTCTGATTGAGAGGCAAATAGAACCTGACAGAAGGGGCTTGATAGTAATCTGTTGGGTTTTAGGCCTTGTAAGTTAAGAGGCCCAGACCTATCTATCTCTTCACATGGGGTACATCCTAAGGGAGGTGTGAACCTCCTAGGGGAAGGCACTCTGTTGACTTTCATTACTTGGCTGGCCTGGGAGGAGAGCTGGCCAGGGAAAGGCTGGTGGCATCTCTTACAAGAATTTACCGTTCTGCCTACAATGTTGCTGACCCTACTTGGCCGTCCCCTCAGCTGCAGGGGTCACTTTGGAAGTTGGGCTGAGTGAAGGGCTTTTCATCTTAGAGTCAATAAGATCTGTGGCTCTGACCTGGGCATCCTTCGACTCCAGGGCAGGTCCATTTCCAGTGATCCAACTCTTGGCAGAGCTGCCAGGGCTCTTCACAAGTTGACTTCTGCTGAAGCCCAGGATTACCACATTGAAAGCCAGTGCAGACAACACATGAAGTTTTGAGGTACACATTTAAAATATATCCAAACCACAGCAGAGTCATTTGTGATTTTAAATGAGTTTTAGTTTTGCTTTTATATTTCTGTAAAACATGTCATTGGAATTTCAATAGGAATCATAACTAATATCCTTTGTTCTAAATTTTTTTTTTTGACAGGCAGAGTGGACAGTGAGAGAGAGACAGAGAGAAAGGTCTTCCTTTTGCCGTTGGTTCACCCTCCAATGGCCGCCGCGGTAGCGCGCTGCGGCTGGCGCACCGCGCTGTTCCGATGGCAGGAGCCAGGTGCTTATCCTGGTCTCCCCTGGGGTGCAGAGCCCAGACACTTGGGCCATCCTCCACTGCACTCCCTGGCCACAGCAGAGAGCTGGCCTGGAAGAGGGGCAACCGGGACAGGATCGGTGCCCCGACCGGGACTAGAACCCGGTGTGCCGGCGCTGCAAGGCGGAGGATTAGCCTGTTGAGCCACGGCGCCGGCTGTTCTAAATTTTAATTTGAATAGCTGTTTATGCTCTCTTTGATTGGCACATAAATATCGTATGGTGTATCTTTATCATTTTATCTTTGAGGATCTTTGTCTTTAAAGTAATGGCCAGTGCCGCGGCTCAATAGGCTAATCCTCCGTCTTGCGGCGCCGGCACACCGGGTTCTAGTCCCGGTCAGGGCACCGATCCTGTCCCGGTTGCCCCTCTTCCAGGCCAGCTCTCTGCTGTGGCCAGGGAGTGCAGTGGAGGATGGCCCAAGTCCTTGGGTCCTGCACCCCATGGGAGACCAGGAGAAGCACCTGGCTCCTGCCATCGGATCAGCGCGCTGCGCTGGCCGCAGCGCGCTACCGCAGCGGCCATTGGAGGGTGAACCAACGGCAAAAAGGAAGACCTTTCTCTCTATCTCTCTCTCTCTCACTGTCCACTCTGCCTGTCAAAAAAAATAAAAATAAAAAAAGTAATGGATTTTGTAGACTGTATATATTCACCTATGCACAATCTTTTCAGCAACATCATTAAATGATGAAATATTATTTTTCAGCCAACTAATTTTTTTATCCTAATTATGTTTTTATTAGCTTTCCTCTTTCCAATTTCCTTACTGAGTATTTCTAGCGTTATATTTAATGTTTTTCATTGGTCAATGTTTTACTCATAATGTTTGTTTCAGACTTTATGATAGTTTTCTTTATCACAATCTATCTTTAAACAAGAATGTACTAATTAACTTGTAGTTTACCCACACTTCCTTTATACACTTTTAATTTTAATTTTACGTATGTTATAAAAACCTGCATTTATTATTTTTGCTTTTTTCATTTTGGAATTATAATTGCATGCATGTCAGATGGTTTAACATCTGAAGATTTACTGAATATTTGTTTATTAAAGAATTAATTAATTAATTCAAGAGTCAGAGAGATGCCTTCCATTGACTGTTTTACTCTCCAAATTCTGGCAACAGCCAGGGCTGGGAAAGGCTGCAATCAGGAACCTGGAACTCATTCTAGGTCTCCTACATAAATGACAGGGAACCAAGTTCTTGAACTGCTATCTGCTGCCTCCCTAGTTGTGCAATCACAAGAAGCTGGATTGGAAATGGTGCCAGAAATTGAACACAGAGACTCCAATATAAGATGCAGGTTTCCCAAGTGGCATCTTAATTGCCGCACCAAGCACCTGACCCATTGATTTATGTTTCTCTTCCAAAAATTTTTATTGACTTGTCAAGTTCATTAACCTTTTCTTCTGTAGGTGCTGTACTGCTGTTATGTGCTTCCAGTGAAATGTTCACTTCATTTTGTATTTTCAGCTTCAGGAATTCCATCCTTTATATGTAGCTTTTGTTGCTCAGTTTACTTTGATTCTCAAACACAATTACTCTGAGCATTTTATTCTTTTTGTTATTATAAGTTAAATGGTTTTCTTCAATTCTTTTTAAAACTGCTGGTGTATAAAATGTAACTGTTTATGTTGTGTTCTTTTATCTTGCTATTTTGCTGAATTGTTTATTTGCTCTAACTTACCGCATTTATGTGGGTGTATCTTTTATTTTCTACATGTTATTTGTAAATAAGCATAGTTTCCCTTCTTTCTCTCCAACAAAAATGCCTTTTATTTACTTTTCTTCACTAATGCTCTGATTAGAACATACGGTATAATTTTTAAATAGGAGTAAACAATTTGGGCAGCCTTGCCTTTTTTCTGAAATTGGGAGAGGGGTGGAATTTTCAGTCTTTTGTCATTGAATATATTATAGCTGGGTAAGTTTCAGAAATGTCTTACATTGTGTTGATGAATTTCCCTGGTATTTCTAGTCTGTTGAGTAATTTTATGATGAAAGATTCTAGATTTTGTCAAGTGCTTTTTTCCAGCACCAGTAGACATGATCATGTTGTTTTCCATTATGTCATCAATGTGAAAGTATAACATTGTTTATTTATTTATTTATATGCATTTCATAAATACAACTTTAGGAACATATTAATTCTTCCTACTGCACCTGCCCTGCCCTCTCACCCCTCTTTATCTTCCTTCTCTTGTTTCTAATCTTTTTTTTACTAAGATATATTTTCATTTAATTTTATACACAGAAGATTATTCTAGGTAAAGAGTTCAACACTTTGTATGAGAAAGAAAAAGAAAAAGAAAGAAAAACAAAAACTATTCCTCAACATCCCAGACATATGTTACCATAAAGATTTATTTAATTTGAAAAGCTGAGGTATGGGTGTCGGGGAAAGACAGCACAAAAGAGTTCTTCCATTTGCTGGTTCACTCCCCAAAGGGCCTCAATAACTAGGACTGGGCCAGGCTGAAGCAGGCCTCTCATATGTGTGACATAGTATGGGCTGAAGAACTTGAGCTATCTTCTGCTGCTTTCCCGGGCACATTAGCAGGAAGCTGGATCAGAAGTGGAGCAGCCAAGATTGCGACTGGTGCCCATAGGGGATGCTGGTGTCGCAGGAGGCAGCTTAAACCTCTATGCCACAAAGTTGGCCCCTGGTCTTTATATGTTAAAATACATTTGATTTCTTAGGACAATCTCACTAGCTATGGTGTCTATTTCTTAAATGTGCCTCTGGATTTCATTTACTTTTTAAAAATTTATTTATTTTAAAGACAGAGAGTTATAGAGAGACAGAGGCAGAGGCAGAGAGAGATAAGTTTTCCATCTGCTGGTTCACTCCTCAAATGGCTGCAACTGCCAGAGGTGAGCTGTTCTGAAACCTGGAGCCAGGAACTTCTTCCAAGTCTTCCATGCTGCCATCTTCTACTGCTTTTCTAGGCCATAGCAGAGAGCTGTATTGGAAATGGACCAGCCAGGACTTGAACTGGCACCCATATGGGATGCCAGAAATGCAAGTGGCACACTATGCCACAGCACTGGTCCCGATTTCATTTACTTGCATTTTGTTGATATTTGTATCTATATACATCTAGGGTACTGCTCTGTAGATTTTTTTTTTTTGCAATGCCCAGGTCTACTATTTGAATCAAGGCCACACTAGTATTATAGAGTGAGTTAAAAAGTATTTCCTCCTTTTGTATTTTATAGGAGGGTTTGAAAACGGTTGATATTCATTGCTTGATATAATTAATTTAGTTAAGCCACTAGTTCTTTTTTTTCAGCTATTCTGCATTTGCCTTATATTTTTCAATATTAATGACACAAACCCTGTAATAAAATGGAACTGATGTGTGTATTTGAACTCTAACTTGAAATTAATTTATTATTGTTAGAAACATAACTCTCACCAACTGAGTTTCTCTTTAACTGCACTGGTTTCATTTCTGTATCACTATTCTTTAAATTGTAGTTTGGTTTCTTTTCCTCCTGGTTTTTGTTAAAGCAGACCAGAGGACACAAGTCAAGGGAGTGCCCTAGTCCCATCTCTAATCTTCGGTGGCCTGAACTACAAGTCTATAGTCACAGGCATGTTCTGTAGTAGTTTTTCTAAGGTAGATAATGTCCATGAGGAAAATTATATTCTCACTTTAAAACTTTTTTTCCCTTTGGTCTGAAAGGGAGGTTTTTTCTACTTACTGTTTACTTCGCTGATGGCGAAGTAAATCTAGCTATGAGATTATTATTTAAGCTCTTATTTTGGCTATGCTATTACAGAAAAATGTTAGCCATCTCTTTTTTAAGGTGTAAAAATTAAATTGTGCATCCTAGAGGTTCTTTCATAAAAGAAGTAGTTTCCTACCTTGAGGAGAATAGAGAAATGAAAGAACAAGTTGGGTTTAGAATAGAGAAATGAGGGAGCAAGTCCTAGATCGCTTGCTGACAATAGCAATATTACATGAATAATTAGCAAACAATTTCTTTTAAAAAAAACACTATTTATATATTTATTTATTTGTTATCTTGAATTTAATGAATATAAATTTCCAAAGTACAGCTTATGGATTACAATGGCTTCCCCCCCATAACTTCCCTCCCACCCGCAACCCTCCCTTTTCCCACTTGCTCTCCCCTTCCATTCACATCAAGATTCATTTTCAATTCTCTTTATATACAGAAAATCAGTTTAGTATATATAAAGATTTCAACAGTTTGCCCTCACATATCAACACAAAGTGAAAAAATACTGCTGGAGTACTAGTTATAGTATTAAAAAAAGTGTACAGCACATTAATGACAGAGATCCTGCATGATTTTTATTTTAAATTGATTAATTTTCTATGTAATTTCCAATTTAACACCAAGTTTTTTTTTTTTCATTTTCAATTATCTTTATATAGAGGAGATCGATTCAGTATATACTAAGTAAAGATTTCATCAGTAGCAAACAGTTTCAACCATTAGATAACAACTTAAGAAAACATTTACCAGAAGGTCCAATACTTTCTATAAATTTTAAGAATCTTGTCTTTGGAAACACCTCTTAAATATCTAACATGGTATAGTTTGTTTAACCAGTAAACTTAAGCGCAACCATATAAAATGTTTTTAGTTTCCTTCTACCAACAGTATAAAATATATGATGCAGAGATTCAGGTCACACGAATTAAAATGTATCTTTGATTGATTTTAGCAGCTTAAATTTATGGACAATCTTATCTATAAGCCAATTAAAATAAAATTCTTAATAAAATTTTCCCATGTGGACATACAATATGTACACACGTATATCATAACATAATAGACCAATATAGCAATTTTAATAATAGCTTTTAAAATCTTTAACTCTTTTGTAGATTGCCAATTGATTTGAATTGCTTTTTGTTTTTAGTAACCTCAGTTAACCATACTTTCTCTCAGTTGGTACTGTTAATACATTATTGGCTTCATCTGTTTACAGAGCCATCCCAAAGTACTGAATACAATAGAAGTGGCTGGAAAAAGTCCATAGGAACCTATAGGAGGACAGCTAAACACAGAACCAACAACGCTTTAGTTTTATGAGCAGCAAATCATATATAACTGTAGATGACAAAAGACTTTAGGTTGCCATGTTTAAAATTATAAACTCATCAACCAACAAGAGTCACTTGCTTACTTGACAGTATTTTTTAAAGCACCTGTAGGATTTTACAAGTATTTAACCCTTTAGGCCTCTGGGGCTTTCTCATTAAGATAACTATCATGTCTAGTAACACAAGATCATTAAACTTTTTAATTCTCAAACATCTGTATTAATAGTATTTTCCATTATAGAAACTTAAAATTTAGTACCATCTCACATCTTGACAGTACTTCTAATATAATCCAAATAGCCTGATTAGTTGGTGTCTCTATAAGATGAGAGACATAGGTACTTCGAAAAGAAAGCGAGGCATCAGAAGCAATGGGTGGCAGGCCTATTGATGGCTGATCTCTACAGTGATCTGCCCTCAAGGAGACCCAACAGGCCAGTCCACTGCAGTGGCTTTCAATGTGGTAAGCCTGGGCTTCAGCAGAAGTCAGCTTGTGAAGAGCCCTGGCAGCTCTGCCAAGAGTTGGATCACTGGAAATGGACCTGCCCTGGAGTCGAAGGATGCCCAGGTCAGAGCCACAGATCTTATTGGCTCTAAGCTGAAAAGCCCTTCACTCAGCCCAACTTCCAAAGTGACCCCTGCAGCTGAGGGGACGGCCAAGTAGGGTCAGCAACATTGCAGGCAGAACGGTAAATTCTTGTTAGAGATGCCACCGGCCTTTCCCTGGCCAGCTCTCCTCCCAGGCCAGCCAAGTAATGAAAGTCAACAGAGTGCCTTCCCCTAGGAGGTTCACACCTCCCTTAGGATGTACCCCATGTGAAGAGATAGATAGGTCTGGGCCTCTTAACTTACAAGGCCTAAAGCCCACCAGATTATTATCAAGCCCCTTCTATCAGGTTCTATTTGCCTCTCAATCAGAAAACTTAATTGTAGCTTAGACTGCACCTTTCTTAGCTCCTCTAATAATGACTCTGGCCTTTGTTCTAGACCCTGTCTAGTGCACTTGGGCCTCAATCCTTCGTAATCATAACCTCTACTCTACCACCAATGGCTCTACTCCCAACCTGTGTGTACTGATGGTCCTCTTCCCCACTTAATGCTGTATAATTGTTCAGACCTGGTTAATGCCACTCTTAGGATTATGGGTTACTATTCTCACCCTGTCTTTTATGACCTTGTCTAAATATGATCAGAGTCGGCAAACTTGGAAGGCTTCCATAGCCTTGGCAACTCATGACGAGAGCCTAGGGTGGTTACTGGCACCATAAACTAGAGTGTCAATTTGTTGGGTCAACAACAGGAGTCACTGTGCACTTGCTCCTCATGTCGGATCTCTGTCCTTAATGTGCTGTACATTGTGATTTAATGCTATAACTAGTACTCAAACAGTATGTTTCACTTTGTGTTTCTGTGTGGGTGCAAACTGTTGAAATCTTTACTTAATATATACTAAACTGATCTTCTGTATATAAAGAGAATTGAAAATGAATCTTGATGTGAATGGAAGGGGAGAGGGAGCGGAACAGGAGAGGGTTGTGGGTGGGAGGGATATTATGGGAGGGGGAAACCATTGTAATCCATAAGCTGTACATTGGATATTTATATCATTAAATAAAAGTTAAAAAGTTAAAGAAAAAATGTAGTTTGGTATCTGATTCTTACAATATGTTATTTAAGATTCTTTTTAAAAAAATTATTTCTTTGTTTTTTAAAAAATTTTAAGGTGGGGGCCAGCGCTGTTGTGCAGTGGGTTAATGCCCTGGCCTGAAATGTCAGCATCCCATATGGGCACCTGTTCTAGTCCCCGCTGCTCCTCTTCCAATCCAGCTCTCTGCTATGGCCTGGGAAAGCAGTGGCCCAAGTCCTTGGGCCCCTGCACCCATGTGGGAGACCCGGAAGAAGCTCCTGGCTCCTGGCTTTTGTGGCCATCTGGGGAGTGAACCATCAGATGGAAGTTTTCTCTCTCTCTCTCTCTCTCTCTCTCTCTCTCTGCTTCTCCTTCTGTCTCTGTGTAACTCTGACTTTGAAGGAAAATAAAAAATCTTAAAAAAAAGTTAAGGTGATCAAATTTCATATATTTCATATATATAGATTTTCTTTTGAGGCGATTTCTTTATTGTCAATTAAATAACTATACTTGTATATCTACTCCCATTCTCGATTTTTTTCTTAAACCAGTTGTGGCAGGTTTTGTGCTTATAGGGAATCCATTTAATCTAATTTTCTAATTTGAAAAATATTTGTTCATTTTCTTACAATCCTTTTATTTCTGTTAAATTGATAGTAATATTATCACTTGCACTTCTGACTTTGGTAATTTGAATCTTTCTTTTTTCCTAGTCACTGTAGCTAAATAGTTAGAAATTCAGTTGTTTTAAAGAACAATTTTAGCTTCATTGATTTTTCCCTGTTATTTTTTCACTCTCTATTTGGCTTATCTCCATTTTAATCTTTATTACTGCTTACTTTCTGATAGCTTTGAGTTAGTTTGGTCTTTTTATTCTAGTTATTTAAGGTGTAAAATTAGGTTATTGATCTTTCTTTTTTAATGCAGACATTTACAGCTATAAGTTTACTCTGAGTACTGATTTTAATGCAAATTATAACTTTTGATTTTTTTTAATTTGTCTGGAAGTATTTGGAATTCTCCTTCTGTTTTCTTTTTTGATATATCAGTTGTTTAAGAATGTGTGGTTTATTTTCCACAGATTTGTGAATTTCAAGCTTTCTTATGAATATCTGGTTTCATTTACTTGTGCTTGCAGAGGACAATTTTATGATTTGATAATTTTTAAATTTCATTCAGATTGCTTTTGACTTTTAACATGTTCTATCTGGAAAAATTTCCATGTGCACTTATGGAGCATGCATATTATCATGGTTTTGAGGAGAGAGGGCTGCTTGAAGGGGAGTGTTACACCTGATATTTCTAGTTGCTGCATACTATTACTGAAGTGTTCAACCTATTGATGTTCTGTCCAATATTAGTAATAATTACTACAAGTGAGTATTGAGTTTCCAACTATTATTGTTGAACTTTTGCTCCACTAAATTTTCTCAATTTAGCTTTATATAGTGTGAGACTCATTGTTAGCTACATATAATTCATAATTGCCCTAATATCTTTTAAAATATTTTTATTTATTTATTTAAGAGGTGGAAGGGAAGAGAGAGAAAGAGAGAGAGAAAGCACTCCTGTCCTCTGGTTCACTCCTCAAGTGTCTGAAATGGCCTGGGTAGCCTAGGTCAAGGTTTCCCACGTGAGTGAAAGAGACTCAACTACTTGAGTATACCTACTTCATCCCACCATGTGCATTATCACGAAACTAAAATTCATAGCAGAACTGAAACTTGAACCTACACACTCTGATACAGAATACAGGAATCCTAACCAATATCTTAACAGCTATGCTAGACACTAACCCCAATTGTTGCTACTTCCTAATGTTTCAAGCCCTTTCATCAAAATAAAATGTCTTTGTCTCTTGTAAAATATTTAACTCACTGTCTAGTACTATTTCTTCTGATATTAGAATAACAACGTTAGTTCTTTTGGGTTGCAATTTTCATTAAATATCTATTTTCATCCTTTCAAAGTATTTGTGTCTTTATATTTGATGTGAGTTTTTTGTAGACATTCTACATTTTTATATTTTTTATTCATTTACCAGTCTCTGACTTTCAAAGGGAACTTTCATCTATCTACATTAATATAGTTACTAATAAGGAACAACTTACTTCTGCCATTTTGTTCTTTGTTGACTGTATATTTTCTGTCATCTTTGTTCTTTAATTCCTCCAATTCTGTCTGTCTTCCTTTGTACTCGTTTGGCACTCTTCTCATGTAATTCTCTCTAGATATTTTTAGCTATTGCCTAGCAGTTACTTTGGAAACTACGATCAATGTCTTTATTTATATCAACCCACCTTATATCAATGCCAAATAAACGTCAATGATATACAAAACTCTGCTCTATATAATTTCTCTCCCTTCATGTTGTTATTACCACGACATGCATTTATTGTATGCCCAATAACTTAGATATATAATTGCTTTATAGATTAAAATTAATATGGAAAAATAGTGTCACAGACCAAAAATAGATAACACTAAATTTATATTTGTCTATGCAGTTACCATTACCAGAATCTGTATTTCTTCATATGGCCTTGAATTACTGTGCAGTGCAACTTCATTTCAATCTTAAAGACTCTTTGGGCCCAGCGCTGTGACATAGCAGGTAAAGCCACCACATGCAGTGTTGGCATCCCATATGGGTGCCAGTTCTAGTCCTGGCTGCTCCACACACTTGTTCACTCCATAAATGTTCACACCCCAAATGCCTGCAACTGCAGGGCCAGGCCAGGTCAAAGTCAGCAGCCCATAATCCAAGCTGTGTCTCACACATGGGTGGCAGGGGCACAAATAATTAAGACATCATCTATTGCCTCCCAGGCTGTACATTAGCAGAAATCTAGAATCTGAAGCAGACTCAGGACTCAAATCCAAGCATTCCAATATGAGATGTGAATATTCCAAGTGGCAGCTTAATCACTACACCAAATTCCTGCCCAGGCCTCCATGCTTTCGAGGAGAAATTGGCTGTTAATCTTATAAAGAACCCCGTGCAGCCGGCGCCGTGGCTTAACAGGCTAATCCTCCGCCTTGCGGCACCGGCACATCGTGTTCTAGTCCCGGTTGCCCCTCTTCCAGGCCAGCTCTCTGCTATGGCCCGGGAAGGCAGTGGAGGATGGCCCAAGTCCTTGGGCCCTGCACCTGCATGGGAGACCAGAAAGAAGCACCTGGTTTCTGGCTTCAGATCGGCACAGAGCCAGCTGTGGCAACCATTTGGGGAGTGAACCAACGGAAGGCAGACCTTTCTCTGTCTCTCTGTCTATAACTCTACCTGTCAAATAAATAAAAAGAAGATATGATACTGTATTATGATATACAATACAATAATAATAACTTGAATGACAGAGAAGAACTAGAAGGAATTTGGGTATTGGGTCAAAAAACACTATTAGATAGAATGAAGAATTTCTAGTGCTTCAAAGCACAGTGAGCTAATTAGAGTCCACAGGATTCTATATTTTATGGAAAATGATAGTAGATGAGCTCAAAATTATCTCAGTTAATGATAAGAAAATGGAAGTAAAGATTGCCCTGATTTCATCAGTATACATTCTATACAAATTTTAGAATATCACACTGTACCTCATAAGTCTGTGTAATTATTATGTGAATAAAAATAAATGTTAAAATTTTAATTGTTATGTACTTCAATTCCAGAATTGCTATATGGTTCGTTTCTGTAATTTCTTTGACTGATATTCTCTATTTACTGTGATACCTTCTTATAGTTTCCTGTAGTTATTCGCACATATTTATTATAATTAATGAAACTTTATTTAGCAAGTCTAGTGGCTGAACTTCCTTAGGTACAATTTCTAAAAATTAATGTTTTGCTGTGAATGGTTCACATTTTTTTAATACCTCATTGATTTTTAGTTGAGTACTACACTTGAGTATCATAATGCGTTAATTCTGGAAGTCAGATTTGTTTCACTTTCCATAGTTTGTTGCTTTGTTGTTGCTGCTTTTAATATCATGTATAATTTGTTTGCTTATTGACTATTCTAAGCTATTTTTTTGACAGGCAGAGTGGATAGTGAGAGAGAGAGAGACAGAGAGAAAGGTCTTCAGTTTTTGCTGTTGGTTCACCCTCCAATGGCCGCTGCGGCCGGCTCATCGAGCTGATCCGAAGGCAGGAGCCAGATGCTTCTCCTGGTCTCCCATGTGGGTGCAGGGCCCAAGCACTTAGGCCATCCTCCACTGCACTCCCGGGCCATAGCAGAGAGCTGGCCTGGAAGAGGGGCAACCGGGATAGAATCCGGCACCCCAGCCGGGACTAGAACCTGGTGTGCCGGTGCTGCAAGGTGGAGGATTAGCCTGTTAAGCCATGGCGCCGGCCGTAAGCTATTTTTTAAACACTGCATATTAAGGAGCAGAACCAGTAGCAGGTGTGTGTGTGTGTGTTTTATTAAAAGTAATTGTTTCATGTGACTATGGAAGCTGAAAAGTCCTGAGATTTGTAGTCAGTTAGCAAGAGATACAAAATTCTTCATGGTCTTTTCAAGCCTGAAACCCATCAGGCTTGAGAGACAAAAAAAGCTGGTATTTAAGTTGGAGGTCAAAAGCAGGAAAAAAAAATAAAAAGATGTTTCAGCTCTAGATAATCAGACAGGAAGAAATTACTTCTTGTTCAAAGAAGAACTAGCCTTGTGTTTTATTCAGAACTTCAATTAATTGCATGAGGCCCACTCACATTAGGAAGAACAATCTGCTTTACTCAGCCTGTTAACATTTAACTGTTAAATTCAGTGAAAAACATCCTTAGAGAAATACCAAGATATCTGGACACCCATGGCACAGTCAAGTTGACATATAAAATCAGCCATCACAGAATATGTCTTTGTCATGTATATATTTTCTGGTAATATATTGGTCAGCTAGTGATAAGAGTGATAAGTTAATGAATATCCAGATACATTAAAACTATACCTTAGCCATTATTTCCTGCTGTTATAGAGCATTAAATTTAACTAGAGTTGAAAACGTAAGATCTTTTCTAAACATTTTTGTGAATATTTTCAGCCCTGAACATATGTATGGACTTCTAAATTATCCAGTGTATACAGAAACCTTTCAAAGCCCTTTCTTCTTCTTGTGTCTCTTTCCAATTGTCCCTTCTCAGGTGTTTCAGTGTATCTGTTGCTAACCCCTTGCTTCTCCTTGTCCCAGGTGGCTATTCCTAATAAATTGGTCTTTAAGTACTTTTGAAACTGCTACCTTGGTGATTGTTTCAGCCCTGAAAAGGTCCAAGGCAGCAAAAACAAAACCAGAGTTCTAACTCATTCCTTCAAAAAGTCACTGGATAGACCAAAACATATAACTGGAATGCTTTTAGAATAATCTTCATATTGCCTCAATGGTGGCAACAAACTGCACTAGGAATGTCAGACCTCCCTCCCCATGACCAGCACCAAGCTGAGGAATGCCGAAGGGCAGCAGGTAAGCACAAAGGCCGCAATGTTCTGTTAGTGAGAATTAGCAGCTTCTTTCCTCGTTTAGTATTCCTTTGGTTGCTGTAAGATTTTAGATTGCAGAGTTCTGCAAAACTTTATCCTGAAAGTTTTTGCCAGCTTAACTGTTGATTTAGTGAAGAGAAGTAGTTTGTAGTTCTCAACTCTGCCATTTTCTTTGGCACTACCTCTAGAGATAATTTTACTCTGTTTCTAAGATACTGTCTTGTTTCTGATATCTACTGCATGGCCAGAATATTGCACTGTTTCTCTTCACCTTGGTTCATATCGCTAAAAATCTCAAAAATAATGCAAAATCGGAAAATGTTTTTACCGTGTTGAACTCCACTATAGTTTTGCCCCACAATAGTATTCTTTCCTGGGACTGATGGGAATTTATTCTAAGAATTGGTAGCTTTTTATTGAATAACTCAGTTTAAATGATTCAGATATTATAGCATTTTCTCTGCATATCTCCATTCTTTGTGACACTCAGCCCTGAATATTCCAGCTATTTCACTTGCTATGGACTGTAATTTAGGCCTCCTTTCCTCAATGAGACTTATGTCCTATGACTGGATTTCCCACCCCCCATCCCTAGCCAGGGTCAAGTAACTGCCTTAAGGCAGAAATTCAGCATAATATTAGTCCACACCTAAGTTTTAAAAATCATTTTATCATGAGCCAGAGTCTTCTGCTGCCTATTTCCAATTCCTGAACTTATTTACTACTTAGTTTTTGTCAGTTTTCTACTCAATTATGCTATGATGGCACATCAAGCTACTCAGTAGTTATCTTAAAACACCCAACATTACATTTTTTCAAGGTCATTAAAAGTTGATCCCATTTTAAATAATCATTAAAAAGCAAATTGAATACAAACTTTTCACTTTCATTTTTAAGGTATCTGAGTTATGAAAAGTTCATGATTTAGGGCAAGCATTTGGTATACATGCCATGTCAGAGTGCATGAGTTCCAAAATTGGCTCTACTCTTTGATTCCAGTTTCCTGCTAATGCCTACCCTGGGAGGCAGAAGGAGATGGCTCAAGTGTTTGGGTCCTTGTCATCCATGTGAGAGATGCAGACTGAATTCCAGGCTCCTAGTTTCAGCCTGGCCCAAACTTGGCTGTTGTAGGCATTTGGTGAGTGAATCAATGAATGGAAAAGCACTTTTGTCTCTATGTCTCTCTGCTTTTCAAAGGAAGGAAAGAAGCAAGGAAGGATGGAAGGGAGGGAGGGAGGGAGAAAGGGAGGGACAAAGAGGGAAAGAGAGAGGAGGAAAGAAGGAATGAAAGAAAGAAAGAAGGAAGTAAGGAAACAAAACAGGGTAGATCTTGTGCCATAGCAGGTTGTCTTGTGGGACACCCACCTCCCATATATGAGTGCCTGCTTTTGAGTTCCAACTGGTTCACTTCTGACTGAACTTCCTGCTAATGTGAACCCTGGGAGGCAGTAGGTGATTACTCAAGTACTTTGGTCCCTACCACCCATGCCGCCTATGTGGGAGACACAGATGAAGTTCTTGGCTTCAACCTGACCCACCCTGACCATGGCAGCCATTTGGGGGGGAGGGGTGAACCAGCAGATGAAGATCTCTCTCTTTCTCTATCTCTCTCTCTCTCTCTCTCTCTCCCCCTCCCCGCCCCCGCCCCTACTCCCTTTCCCTGCCCCTCCCCTTTCAAATAAATAAACAGGCCAAAGCTAAGAAGCTGGAATTCCATCTGGGTGTCCCATGTGGGTGTCAGAGGCCTAAGTACCAGGGCCATTATCTGCTGATTTCCCAGGTACATCAGAAGGTGACTGGATCAGAAACTGGAACAGAGTGGAGCAACTGGGACTTGAACTGGTGTTCACATGGATACTGGTATCACAGGTGGCAGCTTATCCCCAAGAGCCACAATACTGGCCCCAAATAAATAAATCATGAACCAAGCAAAAGGTTATGATTTGAAGACAAATATAATATAATATATTAAAATTCACACATTTAACTAAAAAATCCTGACTTCATCTGGAAAAATTACCACTATGATAGGATAGTTCTAATATGTGTTTGAACTTTAGTCAAAGCAGAAGTGTTATTTAGCATGAAAATCTGCTTTGATATTGTTTTTCAACCTCTAAGAGATTTATTTGGGTATAAAGTCCTTGGAAAGAAAACTAAAACTGACTTCAAAACGTATGTTTTTCCCTGAAGTTCAAAATATGTGAATAAAATAATATTTTTTTTATTTTTGCTGCTGCTTCATAAACTCAAAGATGGAGAGTCTACATTCCATGTTAGCTTTAAAGTTAGTTTGCATTAATATACATCATAATAATGATTACAAAGTACCAGTAAGGCTGGCTCAATGCAAACATATTGTTCTTGAAGTTTCATTATCCTTCCTGTAGTTTGTTACTTTGTCATTGAGAAAATATTGTGGTTTAGTTATCATTGTTATCAGATCAGTGTTTTGAAAAATGAAAATCATATCAGAAGACAGTTCAAGAGTTTCCATGGAATTGCATCTTAAGTTCCAAGGGTCGGCCAGCGCCAAGGCTCAATAGGCTAATCCTCTGCTTGTGGCGCCGGCACACCGGGTTCTAGTCCCGGTCGGGGCGCCGGATTCTGTCCTGGTTGCCCTCTTCCAGGCCAGCTCTCTGCTGTAGCTCGGGAGTGCAGTGGAGGATGGCCCAAGTGCTTGGGCCCTGCACCCCATGGGAGACCAGGATAAGCACCTGGCACCTGCCTTCGGATCAGTGTGGTACACTGGCCACAGCGGCCATTGGAGGGTGAACCAACGGCAAAGGAAGACCTTTCTCTCGGTCTCTCTCTCTCATTGTCCACTCTTCCTGTCAGCAAAAAAATTTAAAAAAAGTTCCAAGGGCTGTTTTCTAATTTTCATTTATGCAATTTATGTTTACTGAATGCTAGCTATTAGGTATTTTTCTAGATATTAGGCATACAATAGTGAAAAAAAAAAACAAATCCCTGCATTCATATAGCTTGCATTTTGGGAGAAAAAGAGACGATGTACAACTTATACTTTATGAGAATGTTAAGTGATATGAAGAAAAATAAATCAGGGTAACAAATATAATATGAATATACTTATATTATAGAGCATCTATATTATTGTACGAATGTGGGTCATGTTTGCAATTCAATTTTCCACTAAAAATACATTTGCTTCAATTGATTTCTCCTTATCTGTTTAATGCAGTTGTTGTTGCCTGTGACTAGGATGCTATGTGCTTGGGTTTCATAAGCATGTGTGGCTTGTTTATATGTTACATTTCCTCACAAAGTCTTCCTTTACCCTGTCTAATGAAAATATCCTTTATCAGAATCATGAAAGTATTTAGCAAGTATATTATTTCTTGCATACCATAAAATTACAAGTTGAAATGTACTAATATTTTTGCAAATAATTCCTATAAACAAACTCAGTATTTATACAGATTAAAATTTAACTTAATTTAACATTAATTTCTTCTCTCTTTCTCACTGTTTGCTCCCACCTCATTTTTGAAAGTTTCATAAGAGACATAGAAATAAAGGTGAGAGACAGACAATCTACAAAATGAGTTAAAGATTTTAAAAGCTATTATTAAAATTGCTATATTGGTCTATTATGTTATGTTATATGTGTGTACATATTGTATGTCCACATAGGAAAATTTTATTAAGAATTTTATTTTAATTGGCTTATAGAAAAGATTGTTCATAAATTTAAGCTGCTAAAATTAATCAAAGATACATTTTACTTCGTGTGACCTGAATCTCTGCATCATATGTTTTATACTTGTTGGTAGAAAGAAACTAAAAACATTTTAGATGGTTGCGCTAAAGTTTGCTGGTTAAACAAACTACACCATGTTAGATATTTAAGAGGTGTTTCCAAATACATGATTCTTAAAATGATTCTTAAAATTTATAGAAGGTATTGGACCTTCTGGTAAATGTTTTCTTAAGTTGTTATCTAATGGTTGAAACTGTTTGCTAAGTATTCATGTAATATTGCTATTGTCAGCAAGCGATCTAGGACTTGCTCCCTCATTTCTCTATTCTAAGCCCAACTTGTTCTTTCATTTCTCTATTCTCTTCAAGGTAGGAAACTAATTCTATTATGAAGGAATCTGTAGGACGCACAATTTAATTTTTACACCTTAAAAAAGAGATGGCTAACATTTTTCTGTAATAGCATAGCCAAAATAAGAGCTTAAATAATAATCCCATAGCTAGATTTACTTCGCCATCAGCGAAGTAAACAGTAAGTAGAAAAAACCTCCCTTTCAGACCAAAGGGAAAGAAAGTTTTAAAGTGAGAATATAATCTTCCTCATGGGCATTATCTACCTTAGAAAAACTACTACAGAACATGCCTGTGACTATAGACTTGTAGTTCAGGCCAAAGAAGATTAGAGACGGGACTAGGGCACTCCCGTGACTTGCATCCTCTGGTCTGCTTTAACATAAACCAGGAGGAAAAGAAAGCTAGGCATCAGAAGCAGTGCGTGGCAGGCCTATTGATGGCTGTTCTGTACAGTGATCTGCCCTCAAGGAGACCCAACAGGCCAGTCCACTGCAGTGGCTTTCAATGTGGTAAGCCTGGGCTTCAGCAGAAGTCAGCTTGTGAAGAGCCCTGGCAGCTCTGCCAAGAGTTGGATCACTGGAAATGGACCTGCCCTGGAGTCGAAGGATGCCCAGGTCAGAGCCACAGATCTTATTGGCTCTAAGCTGAAAAGCCCTTCACTCAGCCCAATTTCCAAAGTGACCCCTGCAGCTGAGGGGACGGCCAAGTAGGGTCAGCAACATTGCAGGCAGAACGGTAAATTCTTGTTAGAGATGCCACCGGCCTTTCCCTGGCCAGCTCTCCTCCCAGGCCAGCCAAGTAATGAAAGTCAACAGAGTGCCTTCCCCTAGGAGGTTCACACCTCCCTTAGGATGTACCCCATGTGAAGAGATAGATAGGTCTGGGCCTCTTAACTTACAAGGCCTAAAGCCCAATAGATTACTATCAAGCCCCTTCTGTCAGGTTCTATTTGCCTCTCAATCAGAAAACTTAATTGTAGCTTAGACAGTACCTTTCTTGGCTTCTATAATAATGACTCTGTCCTTTGTTCTAGACTCTGTCTAGCACACTTGGGCCTCATTCCTTCATAATCATAACCTCTACTCTACCTCCAATGGCTCTACTCCAAACCTGTGTGTACTGATGGTCCTCTTCCTCACTTAATGCTGGTTAATGCCACTCTTAGGATCATTGGTTACTATCCTCACCCTGTCTTTTATGACCTTGTCTAAATATGATCAGATTCGGTGAACTTGGAAGGCTTCCATAGCCTTGGCAACTCATGACAAGAGCTTAGGGTGCTTACTGGCATCATAAACTAGAGTGTCAATTTGTTGGGTCAACAACAGTACTCACTGTGCACTTGCTCCTCATGTGGGATCTCTGTCCTTAATGTGCTGTACATTGTGATTTAATGCTATAACTAGTACTCAAACAATATGTTTGACTTTGTTTTTCTATGTGGGTGCAAAATTTTGAAATCTTTACTTAATGTATACTAAATTGATCTTCTGTATATAAAGAGAATTGAAAATGAATCCTGATTTGAATGGAAGGGGAGAGAGAGCCCGAGAGGTGAGGGTTGTGGGTGGGAGGGAAGTTATGGGAGGGGGAAGCCATTGTAATCCATAAGCTGTATATTGGAAATTTATATTCATTAAATAAAAGTTAAAAAAAAAAGGTGAGAGACAGAAAACTTATTAAGCAATTTTATACCTAGAATTTCTACATACTAAGGAGAATGAAGCAAACCATGAAACAGGGACATCTAATTAGAAAAATGTGCTCTGTGGTATATGAGACTGGGCTGAGATTGAAGATACCATCCTTAAAGATTACAACAGAAACATGCAATTTTTGATGTCAGAAGCAGAATAGGGGCGGACCAAAGCAGTTAGAAAAGGTTAATTATCCTGACTGTTTCTTTTGCAGTACAGAAACTTCTCAATTTGATGCAATCCCAAATGTTAATTTAGGCTTTGATTGCCTGTGCTTCCGGGGTTTTTTCCAAAAAGTCTTTGACTGTGCCTAAATCTTGCAGGGTTTCTCCAATGCTCTCTAATAATTTGATGGTGTTGGGTCATAGATTTAGGTCTTTAATCCATGTTGAGTGATTTTTGTGTAAGGTGAAAGGTACGGGTCTTGCTTCATGATTCTGCACGTGGAAATCCAGTTTTCTCAGCACCATTTATTGAATAGACTGTCCTTACTCCAGGGATTGGTTTTGGATCCTTGATCAAATTTAAGTTGGCTGTAGATGTCTGGATTGATTTCTGGTGTTTCTATTCTATTCCATTGGTCTATCCATCTGTTTCTGTACCAGTACCATGCTGTTTTGATAACAACTGCCCTGTAGTATGTCCTGAAATCTGGTATTGTGATGCCTCCGGCTTTGTTTTTGTTGTACAAGTTTGCTTTAGCTATTTGAGGTGTCCTTTGTCTCTATATGAATTTCAGCATCATTTTTTCCAGATCTGAGAAGAAGGTCTTCGGTATCTTGATTGGTAATGCATTGAATGTATAAATTGCTTTTGGGAGAATGGACATTTTGATGATATTGATTCTTCCAATCCATGAGCATGGAAGATTTCTCCATTTTTTGGTGTCTTCCTCTATTTCTTTCTTTAAGGTTTTGTAATTTTCATTGTAGAGATCTTTAACATTCTTGGTTAAGTTTATTGCAAAGTATTTCATTGTTTATGTAGCTATTGTGAATGGGATTGATCTTAGAAGTCCCTTCCCCGCTGTGGCATTGCCTGTGTATAAAAGACTGTTGATTTTTGTGCATTGATTTCATATCCTACCACTTTAGCAAATTCTTCTATGAGTTCCAGTAGTCTCTTAGTAGAGTTCTTTGGATCCCCTAAATAAAGAATCATATCATCTGAAAAGAGGGATAGTTTGAGTTATTCCTTCCCAATTTGTATCCCTTTAATTTCATTTTCTTGCCTAATAGCTCTGGCTAAAACTTCCAGAACTATATTCAATAGCAGTAGTGAGAGTGGGCATCCCTGTCTGGTACCAGATCTCAGTGCAAATGCTTCCAACTTTTCTCCATTCAATAGGATGCTGGCCGTGCATGACATAGGTACCGGCAAAGACTTCTTGGAAAAGGCCCCTGAAGCACAGGCAGTCAAAGCCTAAATTAACATTTGTGATTGCATCAAATTGAGAAGTTTCTGTACTTCAAAAGAAACAGTCAGGAAAGTGAAGAGGCAACCGACAGAATGGGAAAAAATATTTGCAAACCATGCTACAGATAAAGGGTTGATAACAAGAATCTACAAAGAGATCAAAAAATCCACAACAACAAAACAAACAACCCACTCAAGAGATGGGCCAAGGACATCAATAGACATTTTCCCAAAGAGGAAATCCAAATGGCCAACAGACACATGAAAAAATGTTCAAGATCACTAGCCATCAGGGAAATGCAAATCAAAACCACAATGAGGTTTCACCTCACCCCGATGAGAATGGCTCACATTCAGAAATCTACCAACAATAGATGCTGGAGAGGATGTGGGGGAAAAGGGACACTAACCCACTGTTGGTGGGAATGCAAACTGGTAAAGCCACTATGGAAGTCAGTCTGGAGATTCGTCAGAAACCTAAGTATAACCCTACCATACAACCCAGCCATCCCACTCCTTGGGATTTATCCAAAGGAAATTAAATTGGCAAACAAAAAAGCTGTCTGCACCTTAATATTTATTGCAGCTCAATTCACAATAGCTAAGACCTGGAACCAACCTAAATGCCCATCAACAATAGACTGGATAAAGAAATTATGGGACATGTACTTTATAAAATACTATACAAAAGTCAAAAACAATGAAATCTTGTCATTTGCAACAAAATGGAAGAGCCCATGAGAGTATTTTAGGCATGGAAAACCAAGACACTCTGGAAAAAATAAAAAGACCTAAATGAAAGATCTCTGTGAGTGAGATCCCAGTGGAAAGAACAGGGCCATCAATGAAGGAGGTACCTTTCTCTGAAGGGAGGAGAGAAATTCCACTTTGACTATGACCTTGTCTAATAAGATCGAAATCAGCGAACTCAAGAGGCTTCCATAGCCTTGGAAATTCATAACTAGAGCCTAGGCAGATTTCTGACGCCATAAACAGGAGTGGCAAATTGTTAAGTCAACAAGAGGAGTCACTGTGTACTTACTCCTCATGTGGATCTCTGTCCTTAATGTGTTGTCCAATGTGAAGTAATGCTATAACTAGTACTCAAACAGTATGTTTCACTTTGTGTTTCTGTGTGGGTGCAAACTGATGAAATCTTTGCTTAATATATACTAAATTGATCTTCTGTATATAAAGATAATTGAAAATGAATCTTGATGTGAATGGGATGGGAGAGAGAGCTGGAGATGGGAGGGGTGTGGGTGGGAGGGAAGTTTTGGGGGGAATAGGCATTGTGATCCATAAACTGTACTTTGGAGATTGTATTTACTAAATAAAACTTTAAAAAATATAAAAATGAAATAAATAGATTTTCCATAGAGAAAAAAATGTTATTTATGACAAATCACATGGGAAATCTGAAAGGGATTTAGTAAATTATATTAGGGTAGTTTAGTAACTATAAAGCAAAGTCATATGTATACAGGGATTTATTTCCAGATATTCTATTTTCCTGGGGTCATTTTATTATTAGTTAAGTGCTCAATTAAAACTGACATCTAGATTTCAAAGTAACACTTGATAAGTGATAAAATATTTCTAGATTATTTTCTGGGAGAATCTGCAATATGACTTTGTCCTTAAAAGATGATTATGATTGGACTATATGGAGGAAAATGAAAGCAAGATTATAATTAATTGCTTTCCATTAGTAGAGGGATTCTTAAACTTTAACATTCATGACAATCAAAATTTCCTGGATGATTTGTTAATTCATATACAAGAGAATTTCTGATTACATAGTTTAGTAAGGCTCAATGATTTTCATTTCTAGCAAGTTTCCAGATGATGTCAATGTCATTTGTCTCTGGACCACATGTTGAAATTCACTGTAATAATATTATGTGCCTTTGTGAGGAATTTTAGCAAGATGTTGAAATAAAATTTCAATTAAAATATAATAAAACCTTAAAATCTAAAACTTAGTATTTGTAAAGATTAAATAATCGATTACAATTTAAATATTTTATGCTTATATTTATTATGATGGTTCTTACATTGTGGAAAGTAGTAGATACATAGTGAAAAGACTTTCTTAAATCTACTAATTCTAGCAGTAATTTTGGACAAATCATATACCACTGTGGACATCATCCAGTATATATGCTTCAGTTACAAGCTGGCTGTAAGCCAAGTGAGATAAAGTTTAATCTATATTAAAATGAAGAGAATGGACTAAACTCATGACTTTTTACTTCACATTTCACCCACACAGCTTTTGGATTATGTTAAAGTAGTTTGGGGACTTTGACAAAATGTACTTTTTCCAACTTGCCAAGGAAACTTTTTAAGCAACAAAAAGCTACTGGGTAGCATATATCTATTTATTTATTTTTCTCATTCATATAATACATTTTATTGAAAACTCATGTCTTAAATTTCTACATAATACCTATTGTCCCATAAGTACCTCTAATAGAATCCTTATATTTTTGAGGACAGTGACAAGCACAATATTTAAAAGTGCACATTCCAATTGTTCTTGCAAAGGCAATTGCTTGGGCCATGTGGTATGGCTGTAACTAATAAATTGGAGTAGATGTTGTAATATAGTGTACTTAGCTAGCATTTTTTTTCCTTTGGGGATTTCTTTTTCTGTCTGACTACAAGGACAAGGGAAGAGCAGGTATACTAACAACTAGCTGGGGGTAAAGGATAAGAAAAAGAAATGGAAGAGCACTGGACTCATGTGAGCAAAAACGATACATCTTTTCTTAACTCTCTACTTCCAGTCTTCTTAAATGTGAGAGGAAAAAGTAAGTCCTAAAAAGTTGAGTTCATTACTTCTTTGCTTGTCTGTGTTTCAGCTTTTTATGTCATATGCCTGTTATGAGCCGAATTTCTTCACTGCACAATTCATATGCTGAAGTCTGAATTCCCAGTGACTCTTAACATAGAAGACTATTGAAGATAGGCTCTTTTTAAAGATGTACCTGAGTCAAAATGAGGGTTTTAGTGTGAGCCCTAATACAATATTATTGATTTTTTCATAAGAAAAGGAAAGTGGGACACCAAATTGTAGAGAATATCATATGAATACATGGAAAGACGATAAAGCTAAAGAGAGAGGCTTCAGAATAAACCGGTCTTGCCAGGATATTGATGCTAATTCCCAAATTGTGAACTATAAATCTCTGTGGTTTACAACACCCAGTCTGTTGTACTTGATTATAGCACTGCTAGAAAACTAATAAATAGCTAAACTTAACTCATGTGGACTGCATGTATGAAACAATCTCTTACTGTTGCTGGATTTTGTAACCTAGTGGGTGTTACAATTAAATAATTCAATTACAGAACAAAACTTGGCACATAGTAAGTGCACAATATATATATTTTGGAACTACTAATGACTCACTAAATGTTTTTAATGTCCTGGGAGCTGCTTCAGTAATGAAAAATAAAGATAAAATAGGAATTGATAGTAGCATTAATGTAAAAGAATGATGAAGAGCTGGAGTGAAGAATGGAAGGGAGAATTCCAGGAACTCTTGAAGATTTCTCCTTGCTATGATACTTAATGATTCTATGTAATAGTCTATGAAAATTATACATGAGATCATTCAAAATGGAATTGTACATTTTTCCATTTAAATTTATAGTCTTCTGGAAAGAGAAATTTGCATGCAGAGCGTCATTTTTGTCACCTGGAAACTATCATGTGTAACTTACTGAATTTTTTACTCTTACCTGGATACTTTGGTGTCATATACTCATTTGGGCACAAAACTAAATTCCCTCCCCTCACTGCCCACCTCTCTAGGAAAATTTTGAAGCATAAAAATCCCCAGTAAATCACACAAAAAATGTTTGTGTTTCAGGAGGACTTTTTAATTAGCACATAAGTTGAAAATAGGAATAATATTAAAAAATTCTGATGACTCAAAATTCAACTAAGATATATTAAGAGAGTCCTCCTAGAGGTAAATTTCAAGAGTAAGCTTTCAATGGGGATCTTTCAAATATTTTTGAAAGAAATTGACTAAGTAATATTAAACCCACACATTTACCCAATTAGTGGATCCTGCCTAGAAGCGCCATTCAGCTCAAAGAGTAGACTTCATTGTACTCTTTTATGTTTCTGAATTAGTTAATCAGACCATTTTGTCATAAAGGCAAAATGCCATCTGACATTATCCTTCACAGGATAACTGTCTTGACTTAAAATTATTCTAAAAAGGAGTAATTAACATTTAGGTTTAAATCCTTTAGGAAGTCTCTACATAATGTAATTTGGGTTTCCTTCAGAGCTTCTTTTTTATACAAACTCAAACTGAATTATGCATCAGGGAAAGAGTGGAATTTGCAAACAGATTCAGATTACAATATGTGTTTCGATAGAATTAGATTTTCTAACTGGGCATTTAGGTTATATTTGATAAATAATTAATGGCACTAATCACTACTGTTGACGGTTACATCACTTTCCAACATATTTATCACAGACATTAATTTTCAGATTTAAAATGTATATTGATGCAAGGATGTGGTGTAGAGGTTTAGCCAGCAGAAGATGACTGAAGTACTTGGCCCTATGCCACCCATATTGAAAGACCAGATGGAGCTCTAGTCTCCTGGCTTTGGCTTGGCCCAGCTCTGGCTCTGGTTGTTGCAGCATTTGGGGAGTGAATCAGAGGATGAAAGATCTCTCTTTGTGTCTTTTTCTCTCTCCCTCTCTTTCTGTGTCTGCCTTTCAAATAAAATGAAAGTAAATAAATAAAAAACTTTTTAAAGAAAATATCTATTGAATATCTCATATGTAACATACATTTTGAAAAGGTAAACAAAGCTATGATTCTCATATTGCTCACAGACTGAGAACACAGTGTGTGAAATATAAGAGACAAAAACGCAATGTGTGACATATAAATGCTTCAGTGGCATAGGTAAGAAAAGAACTTAGTCTAGATTGGAGGTGGTCATAAATATTTACTGAAGAAATAATATCTCACCTGGAAACTGAGAACTGGTAAGATTCAACTGTAATGGAAAGACAAAGAAAGAAAAATAGAGTCAAAATCACTCTGTGATATATATATATATATATATATATATATATATATATAATACATTTAATCTCTATGGATGCATTCTATGGAGAGAGCAATCTATTTTAGTTATATATAAATCTTGACTAGTCATGATAAATAAGAATTTGCTATAGTAACAAGTGTTTTCAAAATTGCAGTGGCTTATATCCATTTTTATTTCTTTATTCATTGTAATAGCCTGGTGTGAATTGCTGGAAGTTCTTGCTTATTGCAAGCACTCAGGAACCTGTTCTAATAAAGTCACCTCCTAATCCCATGCTTCACAATTGTTACAGTAGAGGAAGTGCTGGGACAAAGAATAGAGGAATAGCCTGGAAGAGACATGTGTCATGTCTGTTCAATTTGACAAGCCACAGCAATTCACATAACTTCATAATTTCAAGAGAACAGAGGAATTGAAACCCTACCATGATCCATAATTTAGAGAACCTGATATGAAAAATAAGATTAGTTTTATTTAGCTCAGTGATCTGAAGCAGTCTATTTATAATAAATTTAGTATGAGATAACCAGATAAAAACCAAGAAAAGAAACTGTACTGTTATTGACTTTTTTTTTTTTTTTTGACAGACAGAGTGGATAGTGAGAGAGAGAAACAGAGAGAAAGGTCTTCCTTTTTGCTGTTGGTTCACCCTCCAATGGCCGCTGCGGCCGGCACATCTCGCTGATCCGAAGCCAGGAGCCAGGTGCTTATCCTGGTCTCCCATGCGGGTGCAGGGCCCAGGGACTTGGGCCATCCTCCACTGCCTTCCCGGGCCATAGCAGAGAGCTGGCCTGGAAGAGGGGCAACTGGGATAGAATCCGGCGCCCCAACCAGGACTAGAACCCGGTGTGCCGGCGCCACAAGGCAGAGGATTAGCCTGTTAAGCCACGGCGCTGGCCGTTATTGACTTTTGAAATTGTCTTAAGGACTGATGGTATGAGTGCAGTGGGTTAAGCCACCGTTTGCAATGCCAGCATCCCATATAAGCACATGTTCCAGTCTCAGCTGCTCCACTTCCCATCCAGAGCCCTGCTAACAAGGGTGGAAAGGCAGTGGAAGATGGCCCAAGTAACAAGACCTCTGCACCCGCATGGGAGACCTGGATGCAGTTCCTAGCTCCTGGTATCTGTAACTGTCTTTGAAGTAAAATAAATCTATACAATTGCCCTAGATATTTATAAATGTTTTATAATTGTACTTTTTTCATTGTATTCTCATTGACTTAATAATGTAATTTTATTTTTATGATCTTTGTCTTAAATTTCACATCATTTGACATAAGTATATCAATCCATGATTCCTTGCATTTGTATTTCCCCAGTGTATATTTAATTCTTGAACTTTCCAAATCTTTTTGTTTTAATGTTTCTCTTACACATTGTGTATAATTGAGTTTGCTGAGTTACACATTTTTAATAAAAGGCAAAATATTTATGTTTTGAAGAGAAACCAGAGTATAAGAGTTACACACTTTTAAAACTATTTAACTTAATAAAGATTTATTTATATGAAAAAGTTATCTGCATCAAACATTTGAAGGTTTTTTTTTTTTTAATTTGACAGATAGAGTTAGACAGTGAGAGAGAGAGACAGAGAGAAAGGTCTTCCTTTTCCGTTGGTTCACGCCCCAAATGGCCGCTATGGCCGGAGCTACGCCAATCTGAAGCCAGGAGCCAGGTACTTCTTCCTGGTCTCCCATGCGGGTGCAGGGCCCAAGCACTTGGGCCATCCTCCGCTGCCAGGTGCTTCTTCCTGGTCTCCCACACGGGCACAGGCGCCCAAGCACTTGGGCCATTCTCCAGTGCCCTTCTGGGCCACAGAAGAGAGCTGGACTGGAAGAGGAGCAACCGGGACTAGAACCCAGCACCCATATGGGATGCCAGTGATGCAGGTGGAGGATTAACCAAGTGAGCCACAGCACCAGCCCCTGCATCAAACATTTGGTACATTCAGGAACAGTATATATTTTCTGGGAAATGCTGGACTAGAGATGAAAAACATATGTTTTTGTTTGTTTACTTTTTAAAATTTATATAAAGGGAACAAATTGACTCTCCCACAAATTTTCTCAATAACCTTAAAAAGACCAGTATACTTGATTATTATTTAAACAGGGATTTTTATAAAAGGTTTATTTACTTATTTGAGAGAGAGAGAGAGCAAGAGCACATCCATCTGGCAATCCACTTCCCAAATGACTGCAACAGCAGCAGCTAGGTCAGGTTAAAGCAAGGAACCAGAAACTCCACCCTGATCTCCAATGTGTGTGGCAGACACTGAAGTACTTGGACTATCTTCTACTACCTTCCCAGGTACATTAGTGGAAGCTGGATAGGAAGCAGAGCTGCCACTTATCACCCTGACACATTGACATGGGATTATAGCGTCCACAAGCAACAATTATACCCACTGGGCCACAATCCCAGCCCCTAATCAAGACTTTTAATAACTAGTCTTCTTTATACAGGGAATATTGCATTATACATTCTGAGTTAGCTTCTATTTATGTATGCAAAAAAGTCAAATGGCATCAGATAATATACTGACATGACCTGATAAAATTAAATAGCAAAAATTAAACCTATACATATGAGAAAACTGATTTTTATGTATCCTCATACATCTAAATAATCAAAATACAGTTTTATTCTATTTAGAATTGTAGTCATTAACAAATGCAGCATAAGACTTTGTAGGCAATAACTAATTTAGCTGTTACCAGTTCTAAGTAAAGTAAGTTTTAGCTATATTTTAAGATTCTCCGTGGCCATGCTATTGCCTTAGTAAGTACACAGACATTTGTTTTCTATTTTGTCTAATAAAGAACATATTTTATATTGTGAGCTGTGAGGAAACACTGCTAGCTATTTCTTGGTTAAAGAAACCCCTCTATGTAGCAAAGGAGGTTAGAGTACATGGAAACAGCAGGGATTAAATGATTCAATGCATTCTTAATCTGAATTTTAAAGTGAACATAAAAATATATGTAGAGTGACTAACTCCTGGAGTTATGGCTTGAGAAGTTCTGCAGATCCAACTATAAAATCAAGTATAATTATTGAAAATTATAAAGAAGTAGACATTTAAAGTTTCTCCAAATTTTCCACAGAGAATAAAGAAAAAAACTAATATTTGCATAAGAAAATCTACTAAAAACGTAGGAAGAATAGCAATAGTCAGTGTCATGAGCTGTGATCCAGTCATATTGTGTATAAATGGACTCATAATATATGATATTTTTTGTGTCTGTCATTTTAGTTCATTGTTTTCCAGGTTCATAATGTTTTAACATTTATCATTTGGTTCTTTTATAACTAATATTTCACTGTGTGGATATGCCCCACTTTTATTATCCATTTGTAAATTTATGAACATTTGGGTTGTTTCTAATTTTGGGTTATGATGAATAATACTGCTATGAACTTTCATGTGTGTTACTTTGCAGAAACATACACAAGGGCACATTAAAAAGCTTGTGAAAACGCAAAGAAAAATAAATTTATTTTCTGAAAAATTTCTGAAATCCATACATAATGTTTTTCATAATATTCATTTTCCCATAACTTTTTGAAGACCTCTTATATTTTCAATCCTCTTGAGTATATAGCCAAGAGTAGAACTGTAGTAAATTGTTACCTTTGACTTTTATGGCTTAAAGCTAATGGTGGTGGCTTTGTTTAACTTTGTTTTCAGTTTTTATTTTAGAGGCACAGAGATGGATGAAAAGATAACTTTAATGCTCAGATTCACTCCCCCAAATGCCTGCAATAGTCAGCGCTGGGGAAGAACAAAGCCTGTGGTATCAATTGTGATCATCTTGTTCATCTCTGATTTTATTGATGAATCTTCTCACATTTTTTCGTGATTAACTAAATAGTTTTTCTTAGTTTAGCTTTAGTGTTCCTTTAAAAGTTCTCTTGCTTGCTTTGAATATGCTTTTTTCATTTTCTTCAACTTTTATTTAATAAATATAAATTTCCAAAGCACAACTTCTGGATTATAGAGGCTTTTCCCCCCATAACCTCCCTCCTACCTGCAATCATCCAATCTCCCACTCCCCCTCCCATCCCATTCACATCAAGATTCATTTTCAATTATCTTTATATACAGAAGATCAATTTGGTATATACTAAGTAAAGATTTCAACAGACTGCACCCACGCAGACACACAAAGTATAGAGTACTGTTTGAGTACTAGTTATACTGTTAATTCACATTGCACAACACATTAAGGACAGAGATCCTACATGTGGAGTAGGTGTACAGTGACTCCTGTTGTTGATTTAACAATTGACACTCTTGTTTATAGCGTCAGTAATCACTGGAGGCTCTTGTCATGAGCCGCCAAGGCTATGGAAGACTTGTGAGTTCACCAACTCTGATCTTATTTAGACAAGGCCATAGTCAAAGTGGAAGTTCTCTCCTTCCTTCAGAGAAAGGTACATCCTTCTTTGATGGCCCCATTCTTTCCACTGGGATCTCACTCACAGAGATCTTTCATTTAGATTTTTTTTTTGACAGTGTGTCTTGGCTTTCTATGCCTGAAATACTCTCATGGGCTCTTCAGCCAGATCAAACATGGGAAGCGGGATACACAGCAGACTATAGAATGGTGGATGTCCTAAATAGCACTCTGGCCTCAGAATCAGCCCTTAAGGCATTTGGATCTGGCTGAAGAGCCCATGAGAGTATTTCAGGCATGTGCTGGTGCTGTGAAGTAGTAAGCTAAGCCTCTGCCTGTGGTGCCAGTATCCCATATGGGCATGTACTGGCTGCTCCTCTTCTGATCCTTATCTCCACTGTTTAAGGCCTGGGAAAGCAGTGGAAGATGGCCCAAGTGCTTAGGCCCCTGCCTCCATGTTGGAGACCCAGAAGAAGCTCTTGGTTTCTGGCTTCAGATCGACCCAGCTCTGGCCATTTTGGCCATTTCAGGAGTGAACCAGCAAATGGAAGATCTTTCTCTCTGTCTCTCCCTCGCTCTGTAACTCTGCCTCTCAAATAAATAAAGAAGATCTTAAAAGATATATAAATACTATTTCTCCTTCTTTTATGAATGATAATTTTCCTGTGTGAAGTATTCTGACTTGGCAGTTTTATCCTTTCAGAACTTGGAATATGACTTTCCATCCCTTCCTGGCCTGTAAGGTTTCTGGTAGAAAATCTGTTACTAATCTAATGGGGGATCCTTTAAATGTGACCTGGCACTTCTCACCTGCAATTTTGAAATTCTTTGTATTGTGCTTTTGAAGATTTGACTACAATGTACTTTCATTTCCAAGATTTATGTTTTGTTCTTTTTCAAGATTTCTATTACTTTGCTGAATTCTTTATTCATATCACACATTTTCTTTATTTAATTCAGCTGTACTTTCTTATATTTCTATAAGCAACCTTGTAATAATTCTTTTTAATTCTTTGTCAGGCATTTTGCCAATCTCCATTTCTTTGGAGTATGTTGCTAAAGTATCATTGTTTTCCTTTGGGGTTGGCATATTTTCTTTATTTTTACACACTTCCTTTGTCACTATGTTTATGTTTACATATCTGGCATATTAGTAATTTCTATCACTTTTTAAAGTCATTTATTTATTTATTTGAGAGGCAGAGTTGGGGGGAGAGAGAGAGATCTTCCATCCACTGTTCATTCCACAAAGGACCACAGCAGCCGGGCTGGGCTAGGCCGAAGACAAGAACCAGCAGCTTCTTCTGTGTCTCCCATGTGAGTGCAGGGGCCCAAACACTTGGCCTATCTTCCACTGCTTTCGCAGGCTCATTAGAAGGGAGCTGGATTAGAAGTAAAGTAGCTGGGACTTGAACCAGCATTCATATGGGATGCCAGTGTGGCAGGCAGTGGCTATAACCTACTACACCACAGCACTGGCCCTTCTATATAACACTTTCATTTTTAATAAGTGGTTTTCATGGTATAAGTCTTATTTTCATGAATATTTGACTTCAGGTGTTGGTTTACAGGCTATTTTGGCTTTATTTCTAGTTGGATACTGTTTTCTGGTCTTCGTGCATCTTCTTCCATTTCAACTGATGCAGAAGCAGTGGAGGTGTGTATTGCTTAGATCCAGCTGGTGTGAAGATTGTCTCGATGTCAGTCTATTGGTCATGATCCAGGGTCATGAGGGTGCTGACCTTCATTTTACTGTGACTATGTCTGTGGGGCCACTGGTCTAGAGTCTTTTAAGGATTGCTTCCTTACTCATGTTGGTAAGGACATGGTCAAGGTCATGGTAGCATTGGCCCAAATCAAGCAGGGGTACATGAATTCCTACAGTGTCAACCCCAGGTTCCTATGCAATGTCCTTTCACCCATCTACTTTGTATTCTACCAAGCAGAAAAGATCTATCTCCATGTTTTGCCTCCTGTGATTGAGAGAAGAATGGAGTGCATAGTCCTGTGGTTCCCTATACCACAATTATAGATAACCCTCAGAGCCCACAAATGCCCACAACTAGCACAAGAGAGTGCAGATCCAAGGCACACTTTGCAATGGGTTGCTTATTGCTGAAGTGGGCTGAAGGCTGCTTTAACCAGCTACAAGTAATGTTAGCTGGAATAAAAATTCAACTGTCTGGGGCCATGGGTCTCTACTTGGTACTGGGAAAGGACCTGGTGTATCATCTTCAGACACTGATCTTGGAAGATTAATAATTTTTATCTGTTCAGTGAAGATTTATCATATCCAAGATTCAGTCCTGTGCTCATTTTGAAGCATCATCACAAGTGACTGAAGTCTTGCTCCTTTTTGCCTGCCCATGTTGAGAGGAAGGGTGATTAATGCAGTTTCTTGGCTTCCTAGGCTGACATTAAGCTGACTTGCACCTGGGTCTCATGGCTAACATACCCTGTGATGTCTTATAAATGTGCATCAATCCTGCAAAAGGCTTGGAAACACTTGACCAACCCACCACAGTGCAGGTCCTTCTGAATTACTTGACCAACCACTATGGTGCAGGTCCTTCCCTGATGCTGGGGCTGATCTAGAGGCTGCATCTTTTAGCATGGCCTGGGAAAAGAGACTTTTGGCTTTTATCTAGGGCTGGATCTCAACACAAAAGACTCAGCTATGTGTTTCAAGGTTGAATCCTATACTCACTTTCCTGCTCCACTCCATGGTGGCTGTAGTCTTACTCTGCTTTCTGGCAGAGGTTGGAGGAGGACCAATAGAGATAGTTTCTTGGCTGCCCATGTTGACACTACTCTGGGTTACACTGAGTCCCACATATATCAGGTTCTTCACAGTATCAGAGTACACACCCAGCAAACGCCAGGCTTGTGGTGATGTGTATTGAAATGAGTATATCCTACAAGGAGGGCTCAGATTTCCACTTGACAGTAGAGCAGATCTAGAGACTGTATGGGTGAGGGTTGGTATGAGAATGGAGACTTTTGGTCTTTATCTGGTTCTGAGCCTCAACATGACACCTCCAGTTCTGGGCTTCCAGGTAGTCAGTCTTATGTTCACTTTCCTACCCTACTCTTCAGTAGTGAGAATCTTGCTGCACTCTCTGCTAAAGTTTGGTGGAGGAGCGGTGGAAGCTGTCCCTTGTAGTCACTCAGTTTAACACTAAACTAAGCTGGCTCCCATTTGTGTCTAAGGACACTGGCTCCTCCATAGCCTCAGGGTATACACCAGACCTATGCCTTGCTGGCAGAGGTACAGGCTAAAATAGGCCCATTGCAAGAGGATACAAGTATCTACCTGATGATGTTATGCCCAATTCAGTTGTCCCCAAAGTCCACCAAGGAGCTGATACCGCTGTATTTTTTTTGTTTGTTTTTTAATTTTTGACAGGCAGAGTGGACAGTGAGAGAGAGAGAGAGACAGAGAGAAAGGTCTTCCTTTTTGCCGTTGGTTCACCCTCCAATGGCCGCTGCGGCCAGCACATCTCGCTGATCCGAAGGCAGGAGCCAGGTGCTTCTCCTGGTCTCCCATGGGGTGCAGGGCCCAAGCACTTAGGCCATCCTCCACTGCACTCCCGGGCCACAGCAGAGAGCTGGCCTAAAAGAGGGACAACCGGAACTAGAACCCAGTGTGCCGGCGCCGCTAGGCGGAGGATTAGCCTGTTGAGCCACGGCACCGGCAAGATACCACTGTAAAGCACACAAGAGTTTTATTGCAGGTCCGGGCCTGGAATCTCAATCAGCACCGACACAGAGGGTTTGAATTGAGAGCCCTGACCCTTCAGTTAACAGGGTTTTTATAGGGTTTTCAGAGACATTCTATACATCATGGTACCATTTAGCAAATCATCTCATCCCGCGGGAAATTCAAAGGACATCTCTTAGAATTGATTAGTGCATCCAGTGGCGGGAACGGACCTACCAAAGGAGATTGGATGGCTTTGGGGTTGATGCCTTTTGAATTGATTGGCCAAAGCATAGGGTCCAAGCTGCTGGGGTGTACGTGCCGAACTGCAGGGTCTCAGGTAGCTATCAATCACCTTATCTGCCCTGAGAAGACACCAGGGACTCTAGGTATTTCACTGTTATCTGTTAATTGGCTGTTGCTAGGAGAGTTTATTGCAAGGGGAGTTCGTTTATTTACTTTTAGGAGCTTCTGGATTAGTGTTCAGGGCCTGATCAGGCTCAAGTAACAAGATGGAGGCCTAATTTAAAATAGTTATACCTTAGGCCGGCACCGTGGCTCAACAGGCTAATCCTCCGCCTTGCGGTGCCGGCACACCGGGTTCTAGTCCTGGTCGGGGCGCCAGATTCTGTCCCAGTTGCCCCTCTTCCAGGCCAGCTCTCTGCTGTGGCCTGGGAGTGCAGTGGAGGATGGCCCAAGTCCCTGGGCCCTGCACCCCATGGGAGACCAGGAGAAGCACCTGGCTCCTGCCTTCGGATCAGCACAGTGCACCGGCTGCAGCGTGCCGGCCATGGCAGCCATTGGAGAGTGAACCAACAGCAAAGGAAGACCTTTCTCTCTGTCTCTCTCTCTCACTGTCCACTCTGCCTGTCAAAAATAAGAAGAAAAAAAATAGTTATACCTTGATCCAGGCTCAGGTCTCACAGTGCCAGCCTTGAACGTCAAGAAAAAGTCCCGTGTTTCCTTTCTCATTCTACTCTCTAGTGACTTCAGTCTTACTTCATTGTCTGCCTGAGGTTGCAGAAGAGGTAGTGTAGGTGAACCCTTGTTCAAAAGGCTTAGGCTGCAAGTACTGGCATGGGGGAAGAGGTTGTGGGCCTATCTAATTCCAGGTTTCAGGATAGCAGGCCTGGCACTGGATTTCAAGTCTGACTTCAGGCCATTCTTTTCTCTTCCTTCTTCATGTGGGAGGCATTTCTTCCCAACAGTGCTTCTTAGAGCTAAGGGAAAAAAGACATGATACCTCTTTTCTCCCTGATTTCATCAATGTTTCTTTTTCTCTTTATTATGCTAAAACGTGCTGCCTTGGCTATTGTGAAGATAATTTTGTGTGTGAACAGCTGTTCAGACTGTTATCTCTATGGGGAGATTGCTGGAACATCTAAGTCATCTTCCATCTTGTTCTGCATCCCACTTTTGGTGTTTCTTTTATGTACTTCTGGTTGTTTTCAAAATTCTAGTGAGAAACGAAGTACAGTTCAACAGGAACATTTTCATTCATTCAAAGTTGATATGTGGATACCAGGGTCAGCAAATTATGTTTCTCCACAATTGCCAGAGTAAGAAAGGGTTTTCTCAGGAAATAAAGCTATTGACACATTCTATTTCTTTGCAGGGCTACCATTTTCTCCTCCTTTCTCTTTCCCACATTGATTACAGTTTCAGTGCAGTCTTTTTATTCTTTTTTTTTTTTTACAGGCAGAGTGAACAGTGAGAGAGAGACAGAGAGAAAGGTCTTCCTTTTTGCCGTTGGTTCACCCTCCAATGGCCGCCGCGGCTGGCGCGCTGCGGCCGGCGCACCGCGCTGATCCGATGGCAGGAGCCAGGTGCTTCTCCTGGTCTCCCATGGGGTGCAGGGCCCAAGCACTTGGGCCATCCTCCACTGCACTCCCAGGCCACAGCAGAGAGCTGGCCTGGAAGAGGGGCAACCGGGACAGGATCAGTGCCCCGACCGGTACTAGAACCTGGTGTGCCAGCGCCGCAAGGCGGAGGATTAGCATAGTGAGCCACGGCGCCGGCCACAGTCTTTTTATTCTTGACCCCATCACCTATGCCAAGTTTGCTGTGAGTAGATTCACCTACATGTTGAAGGGCTGTTCTCATAGTATTTATTCTGATAGGATGTGTCACATTATTGCTTCTATTTATACAGGGTTATGTTAATATTCCATGTTATATATGTCTTTAATTACTTTGCACATTATCTTATAGCTTGCTTTTCATTATAGCTCCTGCTGATTCAAAAATAGTTTCTCTAGTGTCTATTGTGAAAGATGACATTCAACTCTGTGGTTTCCCTGATAATTTGCAATACATCTTGAAACTTGAAGGCATTTTTGCCATTTGTTTCCTTTTCAATTTAATCTTTTTTGATTAATAATCTTATATAAGAACTTCAAAATATCTAATCTGCTAAGAATACTATTCCTGATATCATATCACAATTATAATTTATATATTTTTTATAATTATCAGTTATTAAAAATGTTGGAGAATTTGGAGACAGTATGTGTATTCAGCTCACCACCTTTTACATCCAGTTACTGAACATGGGAAGAATATTTAGAACATGATAAATAATACTAACTGTAGATATTTTTATTCACACTAGATAAAAAATACTATAATCTATTAAACATCCTTGTATTCTCGGTTTACTATTTATTATTCCTAGACTTTTTCTAATGAGGAATCAGTGCTGTTTTTCCTCAAATACCTATTCAGGAGCTTTACTGAAGGCCATAGTTTTGCCTAGCTTCCTTGATCTAATTAAATAGGCTCAAACTTTGCTTGTCTGTGATGTAACAATTCATTCAATTTACTACAGTACTTGTTTTGCTATTTCTTACCTGCAGATTTTGGCATTTAGGTTGGTTGTGTGGTACAGCTTGAAACTCCTGATTTCCATATCAGAGTGCTAATTTGGACCCCAGCATAACCACTTCCTATCTAGCTTCCTTCTAATGCTCCTGGAATGACAGGGGAATGGTGGCCCAAGTACTTGGGTAAATGCCACGCACATGGGAGTTCTATTTGGGGTTCCTGTCTTCTGGATTCTGCCTGGCCTGGCCTGGCCTGGCCTTGCCTGTTGTGGAAATCTGGGGAGTGAACCAGCAGAGGAAAGATATCTCTCTCAACCCCAGCTCTACTCTTTACCTGCCACTCAGTCTTTCAAATAAATAAAATAAATACAAATTTTAAAAGGTCTTACCTTTAATGTTCCATGGATTAATTCTTTAAACAAATCCATTATATGAGTGAGGGCCCTTTCACATTTAAGTGGCAGAAGTCTAATTAAAACTATAATAGATAAAAATTCTACTTACTTGATTCACTCATAGAATTCCTAGATGTACTGAATAAGAAGCTTAAAAATTCAGTGATATAACTGGGCCCCAATAACTTCAATCCACATCTTTAACAGAATCAAAAATTCCTACCACTGTTCTCTCTCCTTCTCTTTCTCTGTATACTCTGTCTCTCTAGGTCCCATTTATGATTACATCTGTAGTATATTAACTATATTCTTATTCACTGTAAACTGAAGTA
The DNA here is from genome assembly GCF_033115175.1 of Lepus europaeus. Lineage (NCBI taxonomy): Eukaryota > Metazoa > Chordata > Mammalia > Lagomorpha > Leporidae > Lepus > Lepus europaeus. Next base: position 28,690,966 of record NC_084850.1, on the reverse strand, counting down.
ACCTTCCATCAAGTTAAAATGGTGAGCTTCCACTTCTGAACTATATTGCTTATTCTCTTTTTTCTCAGCTGTACTTAGGAAGAAACAAAATATGACCCTACTGTCCTGGATTCAGTGAGATGCACATGCTTATTCTATTTTTGGTGCAGCAGCATAGCTAAAGTCACATAATAACACTAAAACACATTTAGAAACCACATGATTATACTGGGAAACCATACAGATTCAAGAAAATAGGATTGCTCCTAAAAAAATGAGAGTTGTTTTATGAGAAGTCAAAAAGAACTTGTACTCACTGCACTGACAACAAGTATGACATTCTTTGTTTATTGTAGGGAATAAGTTCTGGATATGTGCTCTAAGTTTAGAATTTATATTTTGTTCATTTTATGTCACACATTCTTTTCACAGGAACCATGATGGTCAATGTAAGCATGGTATTTCCTCTAAGGCAACATGAATGTTTTCTCCTGGGTAGCCTAAAGCTTGGCCTTCAATCTCTTTAATTCTCTTAGACTTAGGTAAGAATCTGATTGATCTTATCTTATATAATTGGCTCAGGTGTTGAGCAGCCTATTTGTAATGTGAGATAGAAGTGGGGAGGGAAGACATATTTAATCAGTCATTTCTGGCATGGAAGTTATACCTAGGTAGTTTTTTTTTTAATAATTGGAGGTGATGTTTCCCTTCATTGTGAAACTGCTTTTCCTTAATTTGCTCCTTCCTCTCTTTTCTTTTTAAATGCCCTTTTATTTTTCACCTAATCACACACTACTTTCTTGGTGTGGAAGCATCTGGCCTTATTTTTGCCAGTGATATTCTTTCCATCAGTATCCAGCCCTAATGAAACTCATCATTCAATTGATTGTAGATTATCTTTTACTAGATTATCCTAATGCTCCTGGATTCTGAATGTCTTGACAATTGAAGCTAAAGCAGTGAAATCATTTCAAATAGAGAGCTCACTTTCACAACCTTTCTTCACCTGCAGTAATCATTTCTCAAAATCAGAACATGCAAGTCAGATTGTCAGGATTTCTCTTCTCACTTCTGCTAATTGCAATCATTTTCTCAGGAACGAGGGTTTCAAGTTACCCATTAGTAGAAGCCTTGCCCTTATCTTATATTCATTAAATTAGAAATATAATAAATGTAATGACAAGTTGTGGTAGGTTGAATAATAAGGTCTCCTTGACGATGTACATGTCCTAAGTCCTGGAACCTGTGAACATATTACCTTACCTGACAAAGGGAACAATTCAGATGTGAAATGTTAAGGATCTTGAGATGGGAATATGTTCCTATGTTACACAGATGGGTCCAACAAAATCATAAGGATCTTTATAAAAGTGACACAGGAGGGGCAGCATTAGAGAAGGTGGTGTGATGGCTGAAACAGAAAAAATTGTGACAGCAGAAATGAAGATTGAATCAATGTGACCAGGAGCAAAGAAATACAGCTTCCAAAATATGGAAAGGATAAGGAACAGATTCACCAGAGAACATCCAGAAGGAAGGAGACTTTTGATTTAAGCCTCATAAAACATATTTTTAGGGGCCACTCCTGTGGCAGAGCAGGTTAAGTGTTAGCATCCCATATGGGCACTGGTTTGAGTCCTAGCTGCTCCACTTCTAATTCATCTCCCTGCTAACTAACCTGGGAAGCAGCAGAGAATGGCTTGAGTCCGTGGGCCCCTGCCCCTATGTGGAAGACCCGGAAGAAACTCCTGGCTCCTGGCTTCAGCATGGCCACAGCCCCGGACATTGCAGCCACACTGGAAGTGAACCAATGGCACTGCCCTTCAAAATAAATAAATTATTTTAAAAAAAAACTTGTTTTTTACTTGGGCATGGGACAGCGCTGTGGCATGGTGGGTAAAGCCACTGCCTGCAGTGCCAGCATCCCATATGGGCACCGGTTGGAGACCTGGCTGCTCCATTTCCGATCCAGCTGTCTGCTATGGCCTGGGAAAGCAGAAGAAGATGGCCCAACCATCAAAGAAGGAGGTACCTTTCTCTGAAGGGAGGAGAGAAATTCCACTTTGATTATGACCCTGTCGGAATAAGATTGAAGTCGGCGAACTCAAAAGGCTTCCATAGCCTTGGTAACTCATGACTAGAGCCTAGGAAGATTACTGACGCCATAAACTAGAGTGTCAAATTGTCAAGTCACTGTGTACTTACTTCTCATGTGGGATCTGTCCTTAATGTGTTGTCCAATATGAAGTAATGCTATAACTAGTACTGAAACAGTATTTTACACTTTGTGTTTCTTTGTGGGTGCAAACTGATAAAATCATTACTTAATATATACTAAATCGATCTTCTGTATATAAAGATAATTGAAAATGACTCTTGATGTGAATGGAATGGGAGAGGGAGCTGGAGATGGGAGGGGTGCAAGTGGGAGGGAAATCATGGGGTGTGGGGAAAGCCATTGTAATCCATAAACTGTACTTTGGAAATTTATATTCACTAAATAAAAAAGGAAGATGGCCCAAGTCCTCGGGCCCCTGCACCCACGTGAGAAGACCTGGAGGAAGCTCCTGGCCCTGGCTCCCAGTTGTTGCGGCCAACTGGATAGTAAACCAGTGGATGGAAGACTTCTCTCTCTCTGCCTCTCCTCTCTCTGTGTAACTCTGACTTCCAAATAAATAAATAAATAAATCTTTAAAAAAAAAAACCTTGTTTTTGACTTCTGAAATCCAAAAGTATAAGATAATACATTTGAACTGCTTGAGACACTAATTTGACAATTTGTTATATCAGAAATAGGAAAATAAGATATGGGTACATGGAACTATTCTATACTGCTGATTCAAGAAATCTGGATGTCAGCTCTTCATAACAGAGGAAGAGTTTAACATCACATTTTTAGGAATGAACATTTCTGGAAGTCCAACTCTATATTTTCTTCATATATTTTGTATCAAAGTCTTCCTTGCAACCCTACTGCTACTATATTATAACTGATTTTCCACATATATTATAGAATATTAATCAGTCCGCCTCTAGTTTTGTCTCTACTTATTCCAATTCATTCTAAATGGCTACTAATTAAATAATAATTAATAGTACTTAGAATTCCTCAACAGGTCCACAGGTTAAAGTCTTTCCATTAACACATTTAAAAAATCTTTTGTAATATGATCCTGAGACTTCTACATCACCTACTAATATGTATTTTGTTCATTTCTGTCCAATGCTTCAACCATCACAAATTCCTTGATATTCTCTACATGAACTGTCCTTTTTCTTGACTCCTTGTACTTAAGATATGAAACTGGAGCAGCAAGATGGTGGAATAGGAAGGGAGCACACTGATAGTCTGGGGAGAGACAGTTTAATAAAAGCACAGATACTGTAGGTTCAAGGAAGTAGGGGAAGAAACAGCAGAGAAAACTCTTCTGGAACTAGTGATTCACAGTGGACCTGCGTGGAGAGCATGGAGAGCATGGGAGCCCAAGTTCGGGACACCAGCGGCAGACTCAACACACCAGTGCTGGAATGCAAGGCGAGCCAAACTTCAATAGCCCAAGACACCAGCAGGCAAGCGGAAAGAGGAAATTAGAGGGAATGAGGCTTGAAACTCCATGGGGGAAAGTTCACCAGGCTAACTAGAAGAGAGAGAAAAAAAAAGTGACCGATATGGACACGAGTTTCTCTCTTTCTGCTCACCTCTCAAAGGCGAGGAAGACAAAGAGCAGGCGCCATTTTGGACATACATCATAAGTAGGGCGACCTCAGGTCTACACAGGCCCTCAGCCAAGCAGAAAAACAAAGCAGAACTCATGGAATTCACGTGAGTACTCTCCAGAGACGCTACAATTTGGTAACCTTGGCAACCCAGTGGTAGACTGCAGGAGAATTTGAGTCCACGCCGAGGGCAGCACAGATTCCCTGCATGGTACTTGGGAAAGAGCTTCCAATCTCTGGCTCCAGTGGATTTATCATTCGCCTGCTAACTACCTCCAATTCCATTCAGCTGTGCGGAATTACTACCCTTTTGAATCAAAGAAAGAAAGAAAGAAAGAAAGAAAGAGATTTACCACGCCTAACCTGGGAGTGTCACCTTTGGCACACCCTCAACCCTGAGGAAACAAACAGAGATCTCAGGCCACAAACATCTCAAGCCTCTAAGGCCCCTCCAAAAGCAGACAGTACACTTAATCTAGAGTCATAGTATAACAAGAAAAAGCACCACAGTGAAGAAACCAAAGAATATCTCCAATATACCAAACAACAATGCAAAAACCGAGGTAACAAGAACAAGGAAGACAATATGATGCCCCCAAATGAAAAAGACACCCCAATTCAGGATTATGAAGATGATGAGATAGAAGAAATGCAAGCAGATCTCAAAAAATTGATAAGAACATTAAGAAGTTCTCAAAAACAAATTCTTGAACTACAGAAATCCTTAAAGGAGGAATAAAAATGAAATGAAACAACTAGTAGAACAAGAAACTGTGATAGGGACGAGAAATCATAATGAAATGAAAAATTCAATAGATCAAATGACAAACACATTAGAGAGCCTTAAAAACAGAATGGGTGAAGCAGAAAAGAGTATATCGGACTTACAAGACAGAGCACAGGAAAGGAAACAGGCAAACCAAAGAAAAGAAGAGGAAATTAGAAATCTAAAAAACATTGTCAGGAATCTACAGGATACTATTAAAAAAACCAACATTCGTGTTCTAGGAGTTCCTGAAGGCATGGAGAGGGAGAAAGGATTAGAAGGCCTTTTTAGTGAGATACTAGCAGAAAATTTCCCAGGTTTGGAGACGGACAGAGACATCCTAGTACAGGAAGCTCATAGAACCCCTAATAAACATGACCAAAAGAGATCCTCACCACGACACGTTATAATTAAACTCACCACAGTGAAACATAAAGAAAAGATCCTAAAATGTGCAAGAGAGAAATGTCATATTACTCTCAGAGGATCTCCAATTAGACTCACAGCTGACTTCTCACCAGAAACCCTACAAGCTAGAAGGGAATGGCGAGACATAGCCCAGGTACTAAGAGAGAAAAACTGCCAGCCCAGAATATTATATCCTGCAAAGCTCTCATTTGTGAATGAAGGTGAAATTAAGACTTTTCATAGCAAACAGAAATTGAAAGAATTTGTCTCCACTTATCAAGCCCTGCAAAAGATGCTTAAAGATATGTTACTCAAAAAAGCACAAAAACACGGCCATCAATATGAAAAAAGGTAAAGGAAGGAAACCTCACAGCAAAAGATCACAGGGAATTCAAAGCATATATTAGAAAATATTGGCCGGTGCCGCGGCTCACTAGGCTAATCCTCCGCCTTCGGCGCTGGCACACCGGGTTCTAGTCCCAGTCAGGGCACCGATCCTGTCCCGGTTGCCCCTCTTCCAGGCCAGCTCTCTGCTGTGGCCTGGGAGTGCAGTGGAGGATGGCCCAAGTGCTTGGGCCCTGCACCCCATGGGAGACCAGGAGAAGCACCTGGCTCCTGCCATCGGATCAGCGCGGTGCGCCGGCCGCAGCACGCCAGCCGCGGCGGCCATTGGAGGGTGAACCAATGGCAAAGGAAGCCCTTTCTCTCTGTCTCTCTCTCACTGTCCACTTTGCTTGTCAAAAAATATCTTTGGCAAATGGCAGGGCAAAGTTACCACTTACCAATAGTCACATTGTATGTTAATGGCCTGAACTGTCCAGTTAAAAGACACCGATTGGCTGATTGGGTTAAGGGACAAAACCCATCTATTTGCTGCTTACAAGAAACACATCTTTAAAAGATGCAGCATTGAAAGAGAATTACAGACCAATATCCCTGATGAACATAGATGTAAAAATCCTCAATAAAATTCTGGCCAATAGAATGCAACAACACATCAGAAAGATCATCCACCCAGACCAAGTGGGATTTATCCTGGTATGCAGGGATGGTTCAACGTTCGCAAAACAGTCAATGTGATACACCACATTAACAGACTGCAGAGAAAAACCATATGATTCTCTCAATAGAGGCAGAGAAAGCATTTGATAAAATACAACACCCGTTCAGGATGAAAACTCTAAGCAAACTGGGTATGGAAGGAACATTCCTCAATACAATCAAAGCAATTTATGAAAAACCCACAGCCAACATCCTATTGAATGGAGAAAAGTTGGAAGCATTTGCACTGAGATCTGGTACCAGACAGGGATGCCCACTATCACCACTGCTATTCAATATAATACTGGAAGTATTAGCCAGAGGTATTAGGCAAGAAAATGAAATTAAAGGGATACAAATTGGGAAGGAAGAACTCAAACTATCCCTATTTGCAGATGATATGATTCTTTATTTAGGGGATCCAAAGAACTCTACTGAGAGACTACTGGAACTCATAGAAGGGTTTGCCAAAGTAGCAGGATATGAAATCAATGCACAAAAATCAACAGCCTTTGTATACACAGGCAATGCCACGGCGGAGGAAGAACTTCTAAGATCAATCCCATTCACAATAGCTACAAAAACAAACAAATACCTTGGAATAAACTTAACCAAGGAGGTTAAAGATCTCATGTTGAAAATTACAAAACCTTAAAGAACGAAATAGAAGTTGATACCAAAAAATTAGAAATCTTCCATGCTCATGGATTTGAAGAATCAATATCATCAAATTGTCCATTCACCCCAAAGGAATTTATACATTCAATGCTTTACCAATCAAGATACTGAAGACCTTCTTCTCAGATCTGGAAAAAATGATGCTGAAATTCATATGCAGACACAGTAGACCTCGAATAGCTAAAGCAATCTTGTACAACAAAAACAAAGCCGGAGGCATCACAATACCAGATTTCAGGACATATTACAGGGCAGTTGTTATCAAAACAGCATGGTACTGGTACTGAAACAGATGGATTGACCAATGGAATAGAATAGAAACACCAGAAATCAATCCAAACATCTACAGCCAACTTAGATTTGATCAAGGATCTAAAACCAATCCCTGCAATAAGGACAGTCTATTCAATATATGGTGCTGGAAAAATTGGATTTCCACGTGCAGAATCATGAATCAAGACCCCTACCTTTCACTCCTTACACAAAAATTCATTCAACATGGATTAAATACTTAAATCTACAACCTGGAACCATCAAATTATTAGAGAGCATTGGAGAAACCCTGAAAGATATAGGTACCAGCAAAGACTTCCTAGAAAAGAACCTGGAGGTACAGGCAGTCAAAGCCAAAATTAACATTTGGGATAGCATCAAATTGAGAAGTTTCTGTACTTCAAAAGAAACAGTCAGGAGAGTGAAGAGGCAACCGTCAGAATGTGAAATAATATTTGCACACTATGCAACAGATAAAGGGTTGATAACCAGAATCTACAAAGAAATCAGGAAACTCCACAACATCAAAACAAACAATCCACTTAAGAGATGGCCCAAGGACATCAATAGACGTTTTCCCAAAGAGGAAATCCAAATGGCCAACAGACACATGAAAAAATGTTCAAGATCACTAGCCATCAGAGAAATGCAAATCAAAACCACAATGAGGTTTCACCTCACCCCGATGAGAATGGCTCACATTCAGAAATCTACCAACAGTAGATGCTGGAGAGGATGTGGGGAAAAAGGGACACTAACCCACTGTTGGTGGGAATGCAAACTGGTTAAGCCACTATGGATGTCAGTCTGGAGATTCCTCAGAAACCTGAATATAACCCCAACATACAACCCAGCCATTCCACTCCTTGGAATTTACCCAAAGGAAATTAAATTGGCAAACAAAAAAGCTGTCTGCACATTAATGTTTATTGCAGCTCAATTCACAATAGCTAAGACCTGGAACCAACCTAAATGCCCATCAACAGTAGACTGGATAAAGAAATTATGGGACCTGTACTCTATAGAATACTGTGCAACAGTCAAAAACAATGAAACCCGGTCATTTGCAACAAGATGGAGGAATCTGGAAAACATTATGCCGAGTGAATTAAGCCAGTCCCAAAGGAACAAATATCATATGTTATCCCTGATCGGTGACAACTAACTGAGCACCAAAGGGGAAACCTGTTGAAGTGAAATGGACACTATGAGATACAGTGACTTGATCAGCTCTTGTCCTGACTGTTGATGTACAATGTAATACTTAATCCATTTTAGCATTTTTTCTCTGTTTTGTTCTAGTACTATTGGTTGAACTCTGTAATTAACACAAAATTATTCTTAGGTGTTTAGATTTTACCTGAAAAGTGATCCCTGTTAAATATAAGAGTGGGCAAAAGAGAGGGAGGAGATGTACAATTTGAGACATGCTCAATCTGACTTGCCCCAGATGATGGACTTAGAAACGTGACAGGGGATTCCAATACAATCCCATCAAGGTGGCATGTACCAATGCCATCTCACTAGTCCAAGTGATCAATTTCAGTTCACAATTGGTGGCTCTGATAGGTCTAAGAGTCAAAGGCATCACACAAACAAGACTAGTGTCTGCTAATACTGATGGAATCAAAAAGGGAGAGAACGATCCATCATGGGAAGCGGGATACACAGCAGACTCATAGAATGGTAGATGTCCTAAATAGCACTCTGGCTTCAGAATCAGCCCTCAAGTAATTAGGATATGGCTGAAGAGCCCATGATTTATTTTAGGCATGGAAAGCCAAGACACTCTGAAAAAAATAAAAAGACCTAAATGAAAGATCTCTGTGAGTGAGATCCCAGTGGAAAGAACGGGGCCATCAAAGAAGGAGGTACCTTTCTCTGAAGGGAGGAGAGAAATTCCACTTTGACCATGACCTTGTCTAAATAAGATTGAAGTCGGCGAATTTAAAAGGCTTCCATAGCCTTGGCAACTCATGACTAGAGCCTAGGAAGATTACTGACGCATATACAAGAGTGGCAAATTGTTAAGTCAACAACAGGAGTCACTGTGTACTTACTCTTCATGTGGGGTCTGTCCTTTTTGTGTTTTCCAATGTGAAGTAATGCTATAACTAGTACTGAAACAGTATTTTACACTTTGTGTTTCTTTGTGGGTGCAAACTGATGAACTCTTTACTTAATATATACTAAATTGATCTTCTGTATATAAAGATAATTGAAAATGACTCTTGATGTGAATGGAATGGGAGAGGGAGCAGGAGATGAGAGGGGTGTGAGTGTGAGGGAAATTATGGGGGGGAGCTATTGTAATCCATCAACTGTACTTTGGAAATTTGTATTTACTAAATAATAAATAAATAAATAAATACAAAAAGAGATATGAAACATTCTCATCTTCAATACTGCTTGCAAACTAATGTTTTTTCAGCCAGGTGAAATACTACTTCCTTATTTATTACTTTACTTCGTTATTTATTCATTCATTCTAATATCCCATAATGTTTTGTGCATATGCTTGTCTCTTTTGGATGGTGACACCTTTTATGGTGTGCATTCTTTTCCATTTCTTATTTATTTCACATCACCCCTAATAAATAGTATTTAATGAATACTTTTTAAATAATTTGATAGATTAATGAAATATAATGTTTTTCTTTAGGTCTTTTTTTTTCTACAAGCAAAGTTACAGTATTCAAATGATTATATTGGGTGAACTTTCGAAATAATTCATTATTTCCTTTTATTAAATTATCTGCAAATTAGGTTGCCAGCTATTTAGTAGTGTCATGATTTGTATAGATCAATGAGGTTATTTTCTTAAAAAGAGATGTAGAACAATTTTCTTTCTGGATTCTTTAGGTAACAATAGTGTTCTTTTTAAAAATTCTGTGTATTCTAATGATATTAATTCACATTAAATAATTATTATTATATTATCTGGATCTTCCAACATTATGAGCTAGGCCTGAAGGGGACAGGAACTCTTCCATACTAGCATTTTTATGTTTGATAGAAAAAGACTCTTACGATTATTTGAGTGGTAATTCACAAATCATGTAGATTGTCTTGATATGTCATTTCCTTTGTGACTGCCTTCTCTTTAACATTTAAGAATGTTAGCATAATGGACAATTTAATTCAAGAAACAATATTCACCATATTTTATTTATTATTAAAATTATTTTCTATCATAACATGTTTAAATGCAGTTGGAAAAATACTGGTATAATAAACAACTGCTACAAATCACTCAAATAGAAGGTTCTTTTTATTTAAGACAATCTGTTAATTAACTGTGAGGACAAATTTCTCTTTGCTTTATCAAAAAATTCCCTTGTGACATCTATACTCTTGATCAAAGACAAAGTATATGGATAACTTAAGAACAAGGTGACCCCCCTTTTCTTCTCTGTGTTTTAATCAACACACACATATCTTACTTTGTAGAAACCCATCAAATAGACCTCATTAATTATTGGATCTCACAGATATTCTAGTTAAATGAGTTATTGGCACTGAGAAGAAGATAAAAAATATTATGTATTATATATTTGTTTCTAAGGCAATATGCCAGGTCACTCCTTGAACTCTCTGTAGAAGATAGATAATAATAATGAATTATTATTAAGATGCATTTAATGATGTTCTACACCAGCAACTCTATTTCCAAAGAGGACAGAGTCACACTTGTACCTCTTATTACTGTCTAACTTTTTAAATAGTGGCAGATTCTCATGACTTGGCTGCTGAGGTAGCAACATTCAGTTTGTTAAATTCAATCATAATCAGATGGAGCAAAGTTGGGAAATTGAAAATTCTTACAGTCTGATTGACCTTAGCAGGGTAGAATTATCAAGAGAGAAGATATTCACAATCAGTGGCAACGTCAAATACTAAAATTTCACACAGGAATTGGGAGACAATGTTTTTAAAATTTTTTATTAATATAAAGAGAACAGATTTCATGCATTCCATAGGTACAGTTCCAGGAAGACAGCCACATTTCCCTTACTCCTACCCCGAGTCCCACTCCTACTTTCCCCTATCTTTCTTTCATCAGTTTTTGCAAAGACATAATTTTAATCCACTCTACATTTGGTAATGTGTTTCATGAAATCAGTCACATTGCAGTTCACTGCTATGGTTGTGACATTTTCCCATCCTATGTGCTTGTGGACTGTAGCTCATTTTAATATCACTTTCCCTATTTTATTGCAATATTTCAAGATACATTTTTACTGGAAAATGTAATTTTCAAATAAAAATACATGAAATATCAAAATAAAAAAATGAAAAGGTAAAAATTACATGGAATATGTTTTATTTTCTAATCAACTTGGAACAAACATATTGCTACATGCTGTCTTTTACACACAACCATTCCAGAGTTAGATATTCAAATGGTACATTTGCATTTATAGAACAAAAGGCACCTTTACTGTGACACATTCTTCTGTGAAAGCACAGCTTGTTAGAAGTAGAATTTTAGCCATTTACTTTATCGAGATCCCCACAGCCACATAGATTTCTTACAAGTATCTTCTTTGGTTTAGAAGACCAATACTCTTTTCTAGTAAGAACTAAAACATTTTGCTTCTAAAGCAAAACTTTCTACATTTAATATTGTAACATTCACTGCTATTTTCTGTCATTGCCGCTGAGCAAAGCCTTTCATGTGAGTGTCTCATTATCTTATTTACACATTCATACAGTCACTAAATTAAACATTTGAGTCCCTGCCATAAACTTTAGAGCAGGTACTCTGCTAACAGCTGGAGAAATAAAGAATAATTAAACAGAATCTCAATCCTAAAAGAATTCACAGTAGAATGAAGAAAACAGATACATAAACAGATGATTATAATCTGTTCTACTAAATGTGAACATTTTTTAAAATTGACTGTTTAAAACAATGAAGAGCATGCCAAAATTACTTCACATATGTCCAAACTATTGAATAACTTTATGACATATTATTTCACTCCAAATAATAAATATCAATTTGGTAACAATTCTATAACCTTTGCTAATTTGATAAATATATTATTTGTATATGTTCCTGTATTTCTTCTGAATAATATTTCTATTGACAGCCTCTATTGCCTATCCAAACTCCACTATTTGTTTCTGTGCTTGAAATATATTTTCTCTCTGGCTTGAACATTAACTAAAACTGTTTCACAATTTGCTTTTCATGGTAACTCTCATTCATATAAAAGTTTAAAGGTGCTGTCAGAATTGAATTTCCCTGTTTAATTTCTTTAACTCTTTAACCTTAATCTCATGACTACAAATATCTCTTCATGTAAACTAATCACAAACATTTGGCATATTGATTTGAATTTATTGTTGCCTGATCACTTTATTAGTGTTACTGCTGATGAGATAATAACTAAACAATCAGTAAAATCAGTAACTTTAGAAGTAACCAGTTTCCACTGATAGTCATCTAGAAAAATTGAAAATTGGGTTTACTGAAAACTTCTGAAATTAAAGCCAAGAATGACACTAGCTTAATGTTTTTGTTTCAACACAGTATCTAAAATCAGAATATCATAGAATTAACTTCCAACTGTATCATTGTTAGCTATGAAACCTTAAGACATGTGACATTGTTTCTCTGACCCACAGTTTTGTTGTTTAAATAGAAAGAATAATATCTACTGGCTATACTTGTTTCAGAGATTTAATCCAAATATTTTGCAAAGCATTTAGCAGGATATATAGCAATTAGTGTAAAGTGAGTCCTCCATAAATGATAATTATGCTGTCACTGTTGCTGCAGTATAGCAGTTTCTGTAACACCCTTGGGTATTTAAATAAGAACAATAAAAATGTATGTATGCACCAAAATATGTGCAGGAATGTTGTTAGAAAATACCAAGCAAAAGTAAAGTATTTTTGAAAGATTTTATTTAGAACTATTTCATAGGGAAGGAGAGATATATTTATATAGAAATAAAATGCTTTTAAAATTTTTATTTAAGTTATATAAGTTTCACATATTTCATATATACAGATTTGAGAACACAGTGACATTTTCCCCCATCCTCCCTCCTGCCCACACTCCATCCTTTCCTCCTCCTCCCTCTCACATTCCCTCTCTTAATTTTTACAAAGATCTATTTTCAGTTTACTGCCTTTGTGGTTCACTACTCTCCAAGATTACAGGTGTTCTCTACATTACTAAGTCCAATGGACATCTTACAGAACTTATCATCCTTTAAAGCTGCATTTGAAATTCTTAAAGACAAACTGTTTGCAGAATAAATGCTTTTAATAGTGACTTTTTTTTCTTTTAAAGCTTTTATTTAATGAATATAAATTAGCAAAGTACAGCTTATGGATTACAATGGCTTCCCCCCCACCATAACTTCCCTCCCACCCACAACCCTCCCCTTTCCCGCTCCCTCTCCCATTCCACTCACATCAAGATTCATTTTCATTTCTCTTTATATGCAGAAGATCAGTTTAGTATATATTAAGTAAAGATTTCAATAGTTTGCCCTCACATAGCAACACCAACTGAAAAATACTGTTGGAGTACTAGTTATAGCATTAAATCACAGTGTACAGCACATTAATGAAAGAGACCCTGCATGATATTTTTTTAAAAAATTGATTAATTTTCTATGCAATTTACAATTTAACACCAAGTTTTTTTTTCATTTTCAATTATCTTTATATACAGAAGATCAATTCAGTATATTGATAGTGACTTTTATAACAACACTTTTCTTCTTTCTCTCATATCTTTTTGAATAATCTTCTGATACTGGATCTCTTAAATATTCCTCTTCCTGGATTTCTTAAATATTGTTTTTCCTTAAGAATTTAACCTAGATTTTCTTATTATGCAATCCTGCCTAAAAGATTCAGTCTATTTTAATGGCCTAAATACATTTATGAGTTCCAACTGTGTATTTTTAGTCCAACTATATCTACTAAGCCATAGATCTATTTATCTTATTGCTTTATGTAGCAGATGATTTCAGAGCAGAGTCCATTGTAACCCCAGCTCACGTCATTTCTCTGTGTTTGGGCTGAACTTCTTATAGCTACTACTTGCAACATTTTACCTGTTAGCTCTTCTGATTGCAATAGATTTCTCAGCTTACATATATTGTATACAAATAATAACAGAAAAGTAATACCTCAAAGGGGCAGCCCTCACCAATAACTTGGACTAGAATTTGTGAAGAAATAACAGATACCCTGTATTTCTCACCTAGTATTTAGGTTAACTCTAAAGGTACATTCATTGCTCAGTTTTCTCCAAAGAAGTAGATCCAATTAAAATCAATGGGATGGATGGATGGATGGATGGATATATATATATATATATATATATATATATATCCATGACTCATGTGAGTATGGACTATGACAAGTCCCAAGATTTGCACTCAGTAAGCAGAATATCAAAGAGAGCAGAGGGTGTAATTTCAGTGCCAATCAAGACATGTGAGAAATAGAAAATCATATGTTATAAATTCAAGTTCAAAAATCATGCTCAAGGGTCAATGTAGAGTGAACTTTTTAGTTAGAGTCTGAAGACATGAAAAGACTGATATCCAAAGTTATGAAGTCAGACAAGCACTCCCTCTATGTAGTCTTCATTCTATTCAGGTCTTCAACTGATTGGATGAGGTCCAACAAACACATTAGGAAAAGTAATATATTTTACTAATCTACAGATTTAAATATTTATACCATCCAAAAATACCCTCAATCAGAATACTACATGACTATATTAGTCCATTTTTAATTACTCTAATTGAATTCTGAAGCAGGCTACTTTACAATGAAAAGAAGTTTATTTTGCCTCATGGTTCTGGATGGGTGAGATCTGTCATCCTCATACAGTGACTGTCTTCTTGCTTACAAAGTCCAAATGCAGCACAAAACAGAGCATGGCAAATGACAGAGAACTGGTGTATGTTTTGCTCTTACTGTGTTTGTAAAACCACCAGATTCAGTCATTATTGGGCTATACCTTAATGGCCTTATTAAATCCTAATCACTTCCTAAAGGCCCACCTCTATATACCATGTTCAGATTAAGTTTCCACTCTCTTATCATCTCACAACGGGGATTAAGTTTGAACATGTGAAGAATTAGGGGACACACAAACTGAATCGAAACCATGTAGTATCCAAATAGCAGGATACCTTGTGGCTCACATTAATACATAAAATTAAATATCACGAGTCCAATCCTTGTCAAATTGGCACCCATACACATCTTCTCAAACCATACATAATCTCTAAATAGAGAAAATAACAAGGTAATCCTCCCATCTAACATGACACAGCAATTTTTCATACAGCAAACATGTGATTCACAATTGTTTGACATGCGATTTTTGAGATTTATGGTGCTGAAAGACTGATACGCATTCAGTAGAAGCCATACTTTGATTCTTAAATGTTGTTCTTTTCTGAACAATACTTTGTTGATAAGCTGTGATGTTTGATAAGTTAGGTGTATTCAATGCACTTCTGTTTTCAATTTGTAATTTTCCTACCCAAATGTAAGCCTGTGATAAGTTGAAGAGCATCTACAGAGCCCTTCTTGGGTGCTGCTTTGATAGCCCAACCTTATGGATTTGTGGGCCAGACAAAACCTAATTCATGATGGGCAACTCAGGTTTCAGGGTAACTTGGTGATAAATGGTAAGCATTCAGTCTCTAAAAAAGTTCTGGAAGGCCAACAGTTGTTTGTCAAAAAGTTGTTGGTCATAAAAGATGGCAGGGCTTTGTTTCACAATCCTAAATGACTGAGCTGCTGTGATTTGCCTATTGGAGGGCTGCCAAAGGCTTCTAACAGCACTCTTATCTGTTATTGATACCTCAAGCATCCATGGATCTGCTGAATAATATGACTCAAATGGCAGAGCAGCTTATACAGCAGCACGGATGTGTTGAGTGTCTTCTCTGGCTTTGGGCCCCACTTAAAAGAAGCAGATTCTTGGGCCATTAAGAAAAATGGCTAGAGAAACACACCCCTATGACTAATACATTGAATATATCGCCTTCAAAATCCAAAAAAGACCCAGGAGGTGTTGTGATTTGTTTCAACAAGTTATTCTTTGTCTTAGCAGGACTATCTCGGCATTCCCCTATATGAGTGGACCCTTAGACATTTTACCAAGATAGAAGACATTGCATTTTGTCAAATTTATCTTCTATTCTCTAACGTGAAATATTTCTTGCTTGCTAGATCCATTAACTAAAAAATGTCATCAATGCAATGCATCAGTACAGTATCTTGTGGAAGGGAATGCCCACCCAGATATCTACAAGGTGAATCATGACATAAGGTTGAAGACTTTATATACCTTTGAGATAGGGCAAAGAAGCTGTGGAGCTCACTTTATCAGCTGAAATCATACTGCTTATACTGGTCATTATTGACAGGTAAGGAGAAAAATCATTTGCCTTATCAATAACTGCACATCAGGTACCAGTGTATGTTAATTTGCTCAAACAAAGAAACCACATCTAGTATAGTGGCTGTAATTGGTGCTTTAAGTTTACAATAAATAATACTGTATCATTTTCCATGATCTGCCTAACTTCTACAGAGGGAAAGGTGGTGAGTTGCATAGCAATATGGTGTGAATCACTGCCGCTTCCTTTTCAAGTCGTTGATGTTGGCACTAATATCTGCAACCCTTCCACAGCTGAGGTTTCTCTTTTCATATGCTACTTTCTTCAGTAGAGGTATTTCTAATGGTTTTTACTAATCATTACACACGATAGTAGACCTCATTCTATATGCAGGGACTATGATGGAGATTCTGCCAGCTTCTGAGTATATCTCCTTAAATATGTATAATTTATTTATGCATTGCATAAATGGAGAAATAATGGCAGGGTGGGTCAGGGATCCATTGTGCACATAGTGAGTTGCATTTGAGCTAAAACTTCATTTACCCTCAGTCCTCCATAAATGACTACTCTATTTGCAAATCCTCATGACAGTTTACATCTCCTGGAATTAGAGTCAGGTAAGATCCAGGATCCAGAAGTCTTTGAAAGGCCTGATTATCACCTTTTTATCAAATGGACTATTACCCTATAAATGAATATAGATTTCTGGAAACACCGAAAGACAAAATAATATTATAGATTTGTTTATGGTGTGTGGAGCCCTTCTTCAAGGGGATCCAGTTTCCACTTCATTCAAGGGGTTATGGGCTTATAAATTGGCTTAAATTGGGAAATTAATTAAGAGATCATTACTCTATTTTTATGATTCAAGTTAGAGTTTTGCTTACTTAACTTAGAAGTGTTCTGCTCACACAAATCAAGTAAGAATTTTTCAGGCTTTATAACTATTTTACTTTTGGGAACACCATCATCAAGTAGACAATGCCAGAGGTCTGCACAAGTCAGATTATTGCGGGAACCATGTACATCTTGCATTTAATGGCTGAGTGCCACTAGTTGGTCCTTTTCATCCTGGGATCCAATCCCGATCCAGAGACTATAATTTTCACTGTCAGGTATGAGCTACAGAGAGAACAATCACAGGTCTTTTCATGAGTTTTGGAGCTCTGCTCAAATTATTTCTCACAGGAATGAAAGATGGGGTTGCGGGCGGGAGGGAGGTTGTGGGAGGGGGGAGGCCATTGTGGCCCATGGGCTGTACTTTGGAAATTTGTATTCATTAAATAAAAGTTTAATAAAAAAAAAGAAAGATGTGAATAAGTAGGTCTTAAATATCAAGTACTATCCAGCATTTCAATCATCCTAAACCTTTAAATACCTTCCTCTACACCAATGTAAAAGATATCCAGCATTTACAGCCTACCCCTAGTTTTACATCCTTTATTCTATGTTTTAGCCAACCAACCAAACCACTTAGGGTCTTTTTAACACCCTGAGTTTTAACATTAAATGAAATATCCCTGTTTATTTAGTAAGCAGTTGGCATGATGTATCTTTATGTGCCTTTAGCCATTATCCTACACCCTTAGTATCTATCCCCATATGTGTTCACTTGATTTCTGTCTATATAAATTATAAAATTAAAGTGGTTTTTATACAATGTAGCATACATCAAAGGTACAAAGGATTTGTGTTTAATAATACATCTAGAAGCAAATAAAGGCAATGGGAATAGGTTCTTAGGAGACTCAACATTGGCTTGTGTGGCAACTGCCTCAGAGAAAGATATTACATCTCCTTAAGGAAATGCAAGATTTATCCCTGCAGAAGTGGGGAAAAAGCACTCACCTACTGGTGATAGAAAGATCATTCATAATGGACTGGAGAAGATTCATAAGAATATTAAAGGAGGTTTATTAGATTTAGGGAGTTCAATCTTTTCAACTTCGCTGGGTCCTATCATATATTCCTATTATAACTTTCATCACCCCTTCCTAATAAATACCCTAACCCTAATATTGAAAACTGTGTAAGGCAAGAAGTTCAATTTTCATTGTACTTAAACTAATTGCAGAATGAGATTCTGTGTTTGAGATTCAGCAGTCTGAGTCTTGCAGCTCCAGGAGATAAGGATCTTCTTCTGCACACATACAGAAACTTTCAGATTACTGGTGTAATGCTTGAGTTGGAAATTTGAATCTTAAATCTTATCCTTTTTCTCCCAATTTGCCCAATGACATTAGCTGCGACCAGCCAAAATCACTGTATTTGTTAAACAAAAATCTTTGAAAGTGAAATATAAATACTCATTTAACTCCATGCTTCTAGTAAGTAGTTGGTTAGGAGTATCTGATGGGATATTTTTTCAGATCCCCATTTCTAGAGCTATCATGTTCTCCTTACTATTAGAAATAGAATTATCAATATCTTTAAAGGTAATCATTCTAAAGAGTTTACTCCAGAAACTTCAGGATCAATGCAGAAACAGTTACCCGTTCAATTATTCTCCTCTATACCAACTATCGATGCCATAATCTGTTTTGGTTAGAGTTCTCCAAAGCAATAGAATGACAGAATATCTATATATCTAAATATCTGTATATCTATTCCTATATCTACATAGACTATATAGACAGATAAGGATACTGATATAGAATATTTGCTGTCTCTGGAAAGAAGGAGACATCAAGAGAAATTTTTGTAGAATTGCAGCACACAATTCTGGAGGCTGAGAAGTCTTAGGATCATCAGTCAGTCTCAGGGCCTGTTGGAGTCCTGGCTGTTCCACTTCCAATCCAACTCTGCGATTGGCTGGGAAAGCAGTAGAAGTGGGAGACTGGGAAGCTGCTCCTGGCACCTGGCTTCAGATAGGCACAGCTTCGGCTGTTGCAGCCATCTGGGGAGCGAACCAGCGGCCTCTGCCTTTCAAATAAGTAATTAAATCTTTTTAAAAAAAATTTAAAAAAAGATCTTCAGTCAGCAAAATGGAGCCTGGTTGGTTTTTCTGTTTTTCTTTTCACTTCAGTCAGCTTTTGCTTGTGTACTCATTAACTCTATAATCATATATATATATTTGATAA
This sequence comes from Lepus europaeus, assembly GCF_033115175.1. Classification (NCBI taxonomy): domain Eukaryota; kingdom Metazoa; phylum Chordata; class Mammalia; order Lagomorpha; family Leporidae; genus Lepus; species Lepus europaeus. Next base: position 28,671,626 of record NC_084850.1, on the reverse strand, counting down.
AGATCATTATGCTTTCTTAATGAATTGGTCATTTATATGATTATGATGTATTCCTGTTTGTTTCTGGAAATATTTCTTATTCTAAAGTCTCATTTGCTTGATATTACTGGAGCTTCACTCAAATTATGATGTTCAGGATATGCATGCTCTAACTTTTATACAAATTTACTTTAATCTAGTCTTTATATTAATACTACCTTTCTTATAAATAGTAATTAATTAGGTCTTGCATATTTATTCTATCTTACAATCTCTGTGTTTAAATGTAATAATTTCATGTATTATTTTCTTAAGTTTTAAGCCTATGATATTGGTAATTATTTCTGCCTGTTTATTTTCTTATTTCCTAGTTTTATTTTTAGAACAATTTAGAACTATCATTCACTTATGAAAGTAGTGCAAAGAAATCTTATAAAGTCTCCAAAGTGTTCCCCTAATTATTGACACTAAAGAAATAAAACTTGGTATAATACTATTAACTAAATCAACAAATTTTAGTTAGTCTTCTTTTGTTTATTTTTTTAACATTCCAGGATCAGAGTATTCCACTTGTAATTGTCATGTGTCCTTGATCCTTTTGAGGAGTATATACCAGTAATTTTATAAAATTACCTTCAATTTGGGCTTATTTTGTGCTTTCCCATGAATACCTTTAGGTAATGCATCACTATTATTATCAGAATATCATGGAGGTAATGTGCTCTTTTCACTTCATAATATCAAACATTAAATGCTATCACTATGTTTTATTTTTGTCACCAGTTTAAGATAAAAAAAGTTTATTTCTCATTTATGTCACACATCTGTAATGGGTTTGGTGAATGTTCTCCTCCAAAAGGCCCTTAATGTGGGACTTGAGCTGATGTGGTAAATGTGATATAGAACATTGGTGGTATTTCTGACAGAAGGAAAGAGAACATGATGCCTTAAACACTGATCTTTCTATCCTCTATTTACTTACTGTGATTTTTTATTTTAAAATGATTCTAAGTGTACATTATCAGAAATCACGTTAACGTCTGTTAGATAATTCTAGTATGAGTGTCATCTTAGTTTGACACCTGCTGATGATCTTCTTCCACATGAATAATTTTTTAATTTAACTTGGATATTTTGAATGTAGAATTAAAAATGTTAGCTTATACCCACAATGTTCATGCTTTATAGAATCCTCAGAATATTTAATTTGAGGATTTTAATCTTGAGCCTTTGTTTTGCATGGTGATAGATAGGTTTCTCTTTTGTAAAATTTTGTAGTGTAAGACCATATAGATATCCTATTTCTCCTTAAAAGGCCAGGGTTGTTGTGTAGCAGGTTAAAGCCCCGGCCTGCAGTGTCGGCAACCCATATGGGTGCCTGTTCGAGTCCTGGGTACTCCACTTCCAATTCTGCTAATCCTTCCAATTTTCCTGCTAAGGCATCTGGGAAAGCAGCAGAGAATGGCCCAAGTGTTTGGGCCCCTGCACCCCCACATGAGAAATCTGAAAGAAGCTCCTGGTTCCTGGCTTTGGATCAGCTCAGCTCCAGCCATTGTGGCCACTTGGGGAGTGAACCAGCAGATGGAAGACTTCTATCACTCTCTGTCTCTACCTCTCTCTGTAACTCTGTCTTTCAAATAAATAAAATAAATCTTTTAAAAAATCCAATTGAAATTTTCATCCTTTGGTACATCTTGCATCAGAAGTTGTTGCTAATAGGGTAAATTCTTGGAGCAGCAGTTAAGTCACCCTTTGAGATGTCCACATCCTATATTCAAGTCCCTAGGTTTGAGTCCTGGCTCAGCTTCCTAGCCAACATCCTGCTCACGCAATGATGGGTGGCAGCAGGTGATGACTCAAGTAGTTGGGTAACTGCAACCCACATGGAGGACACAGATTTAGTTCCAGGCTGCTGGCTTAACCCAGCCCTGGCTGTTGCAGCATTTGGGGAGTGAATCAACTGATGGAAGATCTCTCACAGTCTCTCAATCTCTGTCTTTCAAATAAATAAATATTTTTAAAAATAAAGTTTTCCACTATCATCTTTAAATGGTGAATTTCTTTTTTAAAAAAAGATTTTGTTTATTTACTTGAGAGGTAGAGTTGCAGACAGAGAGAGGAAGAGACAAAGAGAAAGGTCTTCCATCTGCTAGTTCACTTCTTCGGGTCTCCCAAATGGGTGCAGAGGCCCAAGGCCTTGAGCCATCTTCTACTGCTTTCCCAGGCCATAGCAGAGAGCTGGATTGGAAGAGGAGCAGCCAAGACTAAAACCAGGACCCATATGGGATGCCAGGACTGAAGGCAGAGGCTTAGCCCACTACACCGCAGTGCTGGCACTCAATGGGAATTTCTATTTCCATCATTCTATCTATGCATTGTAATGGAATTTTTGTAAAGAACTGTACATTCTTCAGTTCTTATTTATATAATGAAATTGTGGATATTTATTTTTTCAGAGTAGGTTATAATCCAATTATATTGCTATTTGTACTTTTTACTTAATTTGTTTCCATATTTGGACATTTATGAGCTCCTTCAAGTATGCTGCCATGCATTTTTGCCATAACCTTATTATATTTGTTTTATCATATCTTTATTTTGGAATTATAGGATGTTCTATCATTAATAAATGTTCTTACATTTCTTGCCACACCATAGTCAGAAAATTCTCAAGAGCCCTGCTTCCTTTAAGTGAAAAATGATATTTAAAATCTAATATCTAGTTACTACATATGCTCTGTCATACTGATGAGGCATTGCTTCTAGTCATCCTTTGTGGATTGATCTAGAAAATGTATGTGCTAATACTAACTAATGGATGCTCATTTATGTTTTTATTTCTGCATCCATATATCTATGTCTACATACATACATACACACACACAGAGTCATACTAATATCTCTTAGTTTACTCTAGCAACAATAGTTTCATTCAAGTTTAATCTCTCTTATATTTGTAATCTCTCTTCAATTGTGAGACTCCTGGAATTATTATTTTAACTGCATTTTCTACATTTTTAATCCTAGAAAATAAACAAAGTGGTTTTAGAATTCTTAACCATATCCTACTGGAAAACAAATCTAAGTTCCTAAGAACTACATTACAATGTCTGTGTATACATCCCTTTGTATATCCCACTGTATTATTTAGTAAAAGCAATTTTCCTTTTTTTTATAAAGATTTTATTTATTTGAGAGGTAGAGTTAGAGACAGTGAGAGGGAGAGACAGACAGAAAGGTCTTCCTTCCATTGGTTCATTCCCCAGATGGCCACAACGGCTGGAGCTGCGCCGATCCGACGCCAGGAGCCAGGAGCTTCTTCCTGGTCTCCCATGCGGGTTCAGGGGCCCAAGGACTTGGGCCATCTTCTACTGCTTTCCCAGGCCACAGCAGACAGCTGGATTGGAAGAGGAGCAGCCGAGACTCGAACAGGTGCCCATATAGGATGCCGGCACCGCAGGTGGAGAATTAACCTACTGAACCAGGGCGCCACCCCCAGTAAAAGCAATTTTCTAAAATTACTTAGACCGTCTTCATCCTTCCCCAATTCCTTGGTGCAATTATGTGACTCAGTTGTAAAGTAGATTCACTGGTCATTTTCATATTCTATCTTGGAATACCATTCGGAATACCATTCAGTCCTTATGGATATTTTTAGTTGATTATAGTTGTTATCTTTTTACCTTTTTCCATTTTTCAGTTATTTTGTTCCTTTCTTCCTTGTATGTTGCCTTCTTTTCTTATTTAATGACTTCGGGTAGAGTATAGCTATGCATTTAAAATACTGCCTTGTTTATCTATTTATCTAATTATTTTTGTTCTTATCTTTTAGGCAGCTACTGATTTACACTCAGTATCATTAATTTTAAACCTGGCTGATTTTCTTTTAAGAAATCTTGTAGTGCAGGTCTACTAGTGATACGTTATATATGCATTTGCCTGAAATTGTCTTTATTTCACATTTTGCCAAAGTATATTTTTGCTAGGTATCAAATTCTATATTGACATTTATTTATCAATTTTTATCACTTGGGATAGTTAATTTGTCTTCTGATCTCCACTATTTCTCATAAGAACTATGTGTCCATTATCATTTCCTCAATTAATGTTATCTCTTATTATTTTTATTTGAATGTGTTAGCTAAAACAATGCCTGCAGAAACCTAGCTAAAATTCTACCCCTTCTGTAACGTTCTTTCTTTTTTAGAGTAGTAGGCTGGAGGGCAAGTGTTTCTCCTCAATGTAACTAGTTTAAATTGTCGAGACCCAAAATGGTGGCCAATGTGACCTCAAGCCTTGTTATAATCTCATTTCCATGCTGCATTTAAGCCCTCCATTGCTGTGACTGTTGACAATCCTTATGATGCCCAATAGCAGAGACCGTAGCAGGATGAAAAGAAGATGACTTGCCATTTCTGAAAATTAAGCTGCCCCTTTTCCAAAAAAATCCATAATTATTTTTCCTACTTATTAGTATATCCCCCACACCCATTTATATTGCTCCCTATCTATGGCTTCTCAGCTCTCAGCAGATTGGGAAGTTGATTTGTGAGCTAAGTTTCTGCTTCACTGTTTTTTGGCCATCGAATAAACTTATTTTGTTGATGTTCAGCTTCAGTTTCATTATTGACTTCCCAACACTGAATTATCAAGATTTAGGATCCCTACTAAAATCCTAAATCATGTTTTTAAGATATGTCTAGTTTCTATTAGCTTTAATATCACATGCCTAGCTTTGGTTTTCCTCATGTATGTTTTGTTGAAATTATTTGATATATTATTGAGGAATTTCAGCATTTTGAAAAAAAAATTGGTAGCTATTGCTTCAAAAGTGACTTTTGCAACATCCTGTCATTACTATTTTTGAAGATGATTTTCTTCTTTATTGAATTGAGGTTTTATAAAGGAGGAAAACATTAAGTGAGGTTTAAACAGGAAGAAAACTTTAACATTTCTTATTAGAATGAGGAAGATTATCCTTATATATGTATATTCAAAAGCAGTAAAGGAAATTTAAAAAAAAAAAGAAGAAAGAAAATGAAAACAAAAATCAAAATAAAGGCAAGATAAAGAGAAAAATTGAACATTATTTAAAAAGCAAAAAAATCCTAGATACTAAAACTATGCATATCAAGTGTTGGTCCAATCTTCTATCTATTTACAATTAAATGGCAATAAGGTTTTCTCACCCAAATTAGTGAAACATACCCAGAGAATTTCTATTCAAAGTGTATGTTCCTTTAAAACAAATTCTGAAAGAGAGCTCAAATCTTCATCAAACAAATAAGACCTTTTGCCAATCATAGATTATGATGGCAGAACTAAATTTCTTGAAGTTTATACACTCTTTTCTTTCCCAGGTGACAAAATTTTGAGAGAGGCTGTTATGCAGTGTGGCCCCCAAGTGAACAACTTTTTCCTGATAGGGGAATATATTAAAATACTCTTATACATCTGTTTTTAATATTGCAAAATTATGTGTGTTACACCCTTTGAAATTGCACCACATGACTCAGATACTATACTTCCATTTCTGCTTTGCACCCTTGTTAGTATTTCTTTGCGCTCTCTTCAAATTCCATATTCATCTTTACTGATAATTTCTTCTGTCTCCCGTCTGCTATTAAATTCATGGAATTAATTATCCCTTTGTATTGTTGTAGTAAGTTCTAAAGCTCCATTTTTCTTTTTTATCTTTTCACTTTCTTATGTAAAATGCTCCATTGACCCACATGATCTACCTTATTCATTAGGTCACTTATATTTATCATAGCTATATTAAAGTTATTCAATTTTAACTGAGTTATTTTTTATAGTTTTACATTGATTCACTTTTTTCTTTTATTTAATAAATATAAATTTCCAAAGTACAGCTTTTGGATTACAGTAGCTTTTCCCCCATAAATTCCCTCCCGCCTGCAACCCTCCCATCTCTCGCTCCCCCTCTCATTCTATTCACATCAAGATTCATTTTCAATTATCATTATATACAGAAGATCAATTTTGTATATATTAAGTAAAGACTTCAACAGTTTGCACCCACACAGAAACACAAAGTGTAAAGTAATATTTGAATTCTAGTTATAGCATTACTTCACATAGTACAACACATTAAGGACAGAGATCCTACATGGGGAGTAAGTGCACAGTGATTCCTGTTGTTGATTTAACAATTGACACTCTTGTTTATGGCATCAGTAATCACACAAGGCTCTTGTCATGAGTTGCCAAGGCTATAGAAGCCTTTTGAGTTCACTGACTCCAGTCTTAATTAAATGAGGTCATAGTCAAAGTGGGAGTTCTCTCCTCCCTTCAGAGAAAGGTACCTCCTTCTTTGATGGCCCGTTCTTTCCACTGGGATCTCACTCACAGAGATCTTTCATTTAGGTCCTCTTTTTTTTTTCGCCAGAATTTCTTGGCTTTCCATGCCTGAAATACTCTCACGGGCTCTTCAGCCAGATCCAAATGCCTTAAGGGCTGATTCTGAGGCCAGAGTGCTATTTAGGACATCTGCCATTCTATGAGTCTGCTGTGTATCCTGCGTCCCATGTTGGATTGTTTTTAATTTTATCAGTATTTGCAGACACTAGTCTTGTTTATGTGATCTCTTTGACACTTAATCCTATAATTAGGATCAATTGTGAACTGAAACTGATCACTTGGACTAGTGAGATGACATTGGTAGATGCCACCTTGATGGGATTGAATTGGAATCCCCTGGCACATTTCTAACTCTCCTGTTTGGGGCAAGTCTGGTTGAGCATGTCCCAAGCTGTACATCTCCTCCCTCTCTTATTCCCACTCTTATATGCAACAGGGATCACCTTTCAGTTAAATTTAAAACCTAATAATAATTATGTGTTAATTAAAGAGTTCAACTAGTAGTATTAACTAGAACAAAAAAAATACTAAAAGGGTTAAAGTATTAAGTTTTTCCTCAACAGTCAGGACAAGGGCTGATCAAGTCACAATTTCTCATAGTGTCCATTTCACTTCAACAGGTTTCCTTTTTGGAAATCTACCAACAAGAGATGCTGGCGAGGATGTGGGGAAAAGAGACACTAAAACACCATTGGTGGGAATGCAAACTGGTAAAGCCACTATGGAAGTCAGTTTGGAGATTCCTCAGAAACCTGAATATAACCCTACCATACAACCCAGCCATCCCACTCCTCGGAATTTGCCCAAAGGAAATTAAATTGGCAAATAAAAAAGCTGTCTGCACCTTCATGTTTATTGTAGCTTAATTCACACTAAAACCTGGAATCAACCTAAATGCCCATCAACAGAAGACTGGATAAAGAAATTATTGGATATGTATTCTATAGAATACTATACAGTAGTAAAAAAACAATGAAATCTGGTCATTGGCAACAAAATGGAGGAATCTGGAAAACATCATGCTGAGTAAAATAAGCTAGTTGCAAAGGACAAATATCATATGTTCTCTCTGATCAATGACAACTAGCCAAGCACAAAAAGGAAACATTGATTCACTTTTTTCATTCTGGTTTTATGTCTTATTTCTGATTCTATGTTCCTTATCTTTTTCTGAATTTTAAGGTGACCACACTTTGTACTAATTTTCTATAAAATGGTATTAAAGAATAGAGCATGACATTTATTCCCATTTAATTCCATTTTCCTTTTTCTCTTGTAGAGGACTGAAGACTACTCTGTAGTTGAGCTGCCTCAGTCATTTACAATTTTCATTATAATCAGTTGGCCGGTGGCTTCATTTAAAGTAAAGTGATCGAGCAAGATGGCGGAATAGGCAGGAAGCACACTTAGTCCGGGGGGAGAGAAAGTTTAATATAAGTGGAGATACTGCAGGGTCAAGGAAGAGTAGGGGAAGAAACAGCAGAGGAAACTCTTCTGGAACTAGTGATTCACAGTGGACCTGCGTGGAGAGCGTGGGAGCCCAAGTTCGGGACACCAGCGGCAGACTCAACGCACCAGCGCTGGAACGCGAGGTGAGCCGAACCTCCATAGCCCGAGATACCAGCAGGCAAGCAGAAAGAGGAGGCTAGAGGGAACGAGGCTTGAAACTCCGTGGGGAAAAGTTCACCAGGCTAACTAGAAGAGAGAGAAAAAAATAAAAAAAGTGACTGATACGGACACAAGTTTCTCTCTCTCCGCTCACCTCTCAAAGGCGAGCAAGACAGAGCAGGCGCCATTTTGGACATACGTCATAAGCAGGGCGACCTCAGGTCTGCACCAGCCCTGAGCCTAGCAGAAAAACCTGACTCTGGGGGGAGGGGTGAAATAACAGGAGATTAGCATCTAACTTGGCAACCCAGTGGGAGACTGCAGGAGAATTGGAGCCCACACTGAGGGCAGCACAGATTCCCTGTGTGGTCCTTGGGAAAGAGCTTCCGATCTCTGGCTCCTGTGGGTATATCATTTGCCTGCTAACTACCTCCAATTACGTTCAGCTGTGCGGAATTACTTCCCTTTTAAATCAAAAAAAGAAAGAGAGATTTACCACACCTAACCTGGGAGTGTCATCCTTGACACACCCTCAACCCTGAGGAACCAAACACAGCTCTCAGGCCACACTCATCTCAAGCCTCTAAGGCTCCACTGAAAGCAGACAGTCCACTTAATATAGAGCCATAGTGTAACAAGAAAAAACACCACAGTGAAGAAACCAAATATCTCCAACATGCCAAACAACAAACGCAAAAACCAAGCTAACAAGAACAAGGAAGACACTATGACACCCCCAAATGAAAAAGACACCCCAATTCAAGACTATGAAGATGATGAGATCGAAGAAATGCAAGAAGCAGATCTCAAAAAATTGATAAGAACATTAAGAAGTTCTCAAAAACAAATTCTTGAACTACAGAAATCCTTCATGGACAAGATAGAAAATCTCTCTCGTGAAAGTGAAATATTAAGGAGGAATCAAAATGAAATGAAACAACTAGTGGAACAAGAAACTCTGATAGTGACGAGAAATCATAATGAAATGAAGAGTTCAATAGATCAAATGACAAACACATTAGAGAGCCTTAAAAACAGAATGGGCGAAGCAGAAGAGAGAATATCAGACTTAGAAGACAGAGAACAGGAAAGGAAACAGGCAAACCAAAGAAAAGAAGAAGAAATTAGAAATCTAAAAAATATTGTCGGGAAGCTACAGGATACTATTAAAAAACCCAACATTCGGGTTCTAGGAGTTCCTGAAGGCATGGAGAGGGAGAAAGGATTAGAAGGCATTTTCAGTGAGATACTAGCAGAAAATTTCCCAGGTTTGGAGAAGGACAGAGGCATCTTAGTACAGGAAGCTTATAGAACCCCTAATAAACATGACCAAAAGAGATCCTCACCACGACATGTTGTAATCAAACTCACCACAGTGAAACAGAAAGAAAAGATTCTAAAAGGTGCAAGAGAGAAACGTCAGATTACTCTCAGAGGATCTCCAATTAGACTCACAGCAGAATTCTCATCAGAAACCCTACAAGCTAGAAGGGAATGGCGAGACATAGCCCAGGTACTAAGAGAGAAAAACTGCCAGCCCAGAATACTATATCCTGCAAAGCTCTCATTTGTGAATGAAGGGGAAATTAAGACTTTTCATAGCAAACAGAAACTGAAAGAATTTGTTGCCACTCATCCTGCCCTGCAAAAGATGCTTAAAGATGTCTTACACACAGAAACACAGAAACATGGTCAACAGTATGAAAGAAGGTAAAGGAAGGAAACCTCACAGCAAAAGATCACAGGAAGCTCAATTTCTATTTGACATAGAATTAAACTCTGATGCTCTGTTAAAGCAATGTGTTAAAGTAATCTATTATGTTCTCTTGATGTCTGTTAAATTCTAATTGTTCAAAAACAGCTGAATTTTTAGTAAGTGCTATGGGTTATTTAAATATGTGCTTTTTTCAAAAATTTGAATAATCACCTTGTAACAATGATCAAATTTGGTCTATGTTATGTCATGATTTTAAGAAATCTTATTTCAACCAGATATTTTGGAGACATGATAGCTATCTTAATGAGAAAGCCCCAGAGGCTTAAAGGGTTAAATACTTGTAAAATCCTACAGGTGCTTTCAAAAATACTGTGAAGTAAGCAAGTGCCTCTTGTTGGTTGATGAGTTTATAATTTTAAATTGTCAGCAAGCGATCTAGGACTTGCTCCCTCATTTCTCTATTCTAAGCCCAACTTGTTCTTTCATTTCTCTATTCTCTTCAAGGTAGGAAACTAACTCTATTATGAAGGAATCTGTAGGATGCACAATTTAATCTTTAGACCTTATAAAAGAGATGGCTAACATTTTTCTGCAATAGCATAGCCAAAATAAGAACTCAAATAATAATCTCATAGCTAGATTCACTTCGCCATCAGCGAAGTATACAGTAAGTAGAAAAAACCTCCCTTTCAGACCAAAGGGAAAGAAAGTTTTAAAGTGAGAATATAATTTTCCTCATGGGCATTGTCTACCTTAGAAAAACTACTACAGAACATGCCTGTGACTATAGACTTGTAGTTCAGGCCACCGAAGATTAGAGATGGGACTAGGGCACTCCCTTGACTTGTGTCCTCTGGTCTGCTTTAACACAAACCAGGAGGAAAAGAAAGCTCGGCATCAGAAGCAATGGGTGGCAGGCCTATTAATGGCTGATCTGTACAGTGATCTGCCCTCAAGGAGACCCAACAGGCCAGTCCACTGCAGTGGCTTTCCATGTGGTAAGCCTGGGCTTCAGCAGAAGTCAGCTTGTGAAGAGCCCTGGCAGCTCTGCCAAGAGTTGGATCACTGGAAATGGACCTGCCCTGGAGTCGAAGGATGCCCAGGTCAGAGCCACAGATCTTATTGGCTCTAAGCTGAAAAGCCCTTCACTCAGCCCAACTTCCAAAGTGACCACTGCAGCTGAGGGGATGGTCAAGTAGGGTCAGCAACATTGCAGGCAGAACTGTAAATTTCTTGTTAGAGATGCCCCCTGTCTTTACCTGGCCAGCTCTCCTCCCAGGCCAGCCAAGTAATGAAAGTCAACAGAGTGCCTTCCCCTAGGAGGTTCACACCTCCCTTAGGATATACCCCATGTGAAGAGATAGATAGGTCTTGGCCTCTGAATTTACAAGGCCTGAAGCCCACCAGATTATTATCAAGCCCCTTCTATCAGGTTCTATTTGCCTCTCAATCAGAAAAATTACTTGTAGCTTAGACAGCACCTTTCTTAGCTCCTCTAATAATGACTCTGTCCTTTGTTCTAGACCCTGTCTAGTGCACTTGGGCCTCATTCCTTTGTAATCATAACCTCTACTCTACCACCAATGGCTCTACTCCCAACATGTGTGTACTGATGGTCCTCTTCCCCACTTAATGCTGTATAATTGTTCAAACCTGGTAAATGCCACTCTTAGGATCATTGGTTACTATCCTCACTCTGTCTTTTATGACCTTGTCTAAATATGATCAGAGTCGGCAAACTTGGAAGGCTTCCATAGCCTTGGCAACTCATGACGACAGCCTAGGATGGTTACTGGCGCCATAAACTAGAGTGTCAATTTGTTGGGTCAACAACAGGAGCCACTGTGCACTTGCTCCTCATGTGGGATCTCTGTCCTTAATGTGCTGTACATTGTGATTTAATGCTATAACTAGTACTCAAACAGTATGTTTCACTTTGTGTTTCTATGTGGGTGCAAACTGTTGAAATCTTTATACTAAATTGATCTTCTGTATATAAAGAGAATTGAAAATGAATCTTGATGCAAATGGAAGGGGAGAGGGAACGGGAGAGGGGAGGGTTGCGGGTGGGAGGGAAGTTATGGGGGGGGGAGCCATTGTAATCCATAAGCTGTACACTGGAAATTTATATTCATTAAATAAAAGTTAAAAAATAAATAAATAAATAAAGTAAAGTGATCAACATCATTTTTCATTAGGATAATGAAAATGAAATCAAATTTTGATATAATTTATAATCTTATCAAGATATCTATGATTAAAGGCTGATATTTACAAGTGTATTAAGGCTGCAGAACAACTAGAATGTCCTTTTTTTGTAATTAGAAAATGATATAAACACTTTGAGGGTGGAAAAATAAAACTTTGGGCAGTATCTAACAAAGCTATCAATATTCGTATCTATTCTATAATCCAAAAATTACACTCCTGGAGAATGTGTGTTCCTCCAAGAGAAATAAAAGAATATGTATATATAGTCACTGAAAATTAAGAACAAGAAAATTAATTTAAAATGTATCTGTAATATACCCAAACTAGAAAACAACTCATATGTCCATTAAATGTGGCATGAATAAACAATTTGTGGTCTATACATTTAGTGTAATACTATGAAGTAATAACAGAAAGAAATTTTAACTTGCTACCTGTAATGTTGGCAATGACACAAAAATCAACTGAAAAATGATCTCTGTAAAAAATAAGAATGGAAAAGGGATAGGGAGGAGGAAGAAAGGTGGGAGTATGGGTGGAGGGAGGTGGGGGAGAAGAATTATCATGTTCCCAAATCTGTGTATATTAAATGCATGAGGTTGTATTCCTTAAACAAAATTAAAAAGAGGGGAAATTGCTTGACAGATGCTACATGCAAACTATGTCCAAATTAGCACATACAGTGGGTTTATTTTCCATAAATTTTAAGAGAGGCAAAGCAAGTTTATAATGATGGAAATAAGAATATTGATCGGCTTTATGGTTTAACAATTGATTGAAAAATGATGCAAGTAAACTCTAAGGGGATATAAAAACATTGCTTATCTTGAATTGGAGAGTGCTTACAGATATGTGCATATGTAAATTTTATTAATCTATACAATTTAAGATTATAATTTCTTGTGTTTATTTATAAAATAATTTGTATTGTATCTGACTTTTTTGATTTATTCAGTCTTTCTAACTTAAAAACAGGTGATAAGTGAATCTGATGTGTTATATGCAAATATACCCTAAATTACAAAATAAAGTAGAAAAAATATATTTTCTGGAAAATATTTTATCTTCCTTTTTGGATGAAGTATTATTAGAACAGGGTTTTGACAGAGAAAGTAGTCTTATTTTCATAAAATATGGTTTCCCTTCTCCATGTCATAGCTGAGATTTGAAGAGTTGTAAGCATATATATTAATGAGTTGTATAACATTATAAAGGGTAAGGTGATAGCAGGTAAGGCTTTTTCCTTAACTTTAGCTAACAACGTGATTAAAATTTAAAGCAACTAGAAATGAAGTTAAGCAAGTAAAGTAATAACCTATACTTATTTTTTAGCAGTATCTCCATACTTTTTCTCAGCTGCACCATTTTATTTTGCCACCAACCTGGTATAAGGATTTCAGTTTCTCAACTTCTTCACTAACACCTGTTTTCTTTGTTTGTTTTGTTTTAATTAACTGTCCTCAGAGGTGTGAATGTATTTCATAAAACATACTGTTGTGGTGAACACTAGATCCCTAAATGCACACATCAATGATATTTGGAAGCAAGACCTTTGAAGAGTGATTAGGAGTGGATGAAGTCATGAGGCCGGGACCTCCATGATGTCATTTAGTGGTTCTGTAAGAGGAAGAGAAACCTGAGCTAGCACTGTTACCGGTTCTCGCCATGTGATGCCTTCTGCCATGTTATGATGTGATAAGAAGACTTCACCAGATGGTAGTTCCATGCTGTTGGACTTCCCAGTCTCTGGATTTGCAAGCACAATAAGCTTTTATTCTATATAAGTTACTCAGTCTGTGGTAAATTTGTTGTTGCAACAAAAATGGATTAAGGCAATATATCAATCAGTTTTACATATTTCTGATAATTAGTGATGATGAGCATCTTTTTGTATACCTATTGGATATTTTATGCCTACTTTGGAGAAATATTCACTCAAATTATTTGCTCATTTTTATCTGTATGATTTCTTTTTTATTATTGACTTGCAATCCCATTTTAGGATGTATATCCACAAGTATTGAAATAGGTATCTCAAAATGAAATCTGCACTATCGTATTCACTGTAACATTATTCAGAAAACTCAAATTATTAAAGCAGCATTAATGCCCATAAATGAATGAATGAATGAATATAATATACGTTATGTACATACATTAGAATATTATACAGTTTTTTAAAAAGCAGGAAATCCTGCCACATGCAACACCATGGATGAACCTGGAGGACCATGCTAATAAAATAATTCAGGCACAAAGAGACAAATACTGCCTTACTATGCTTTCATGAGACGTAAAATATTCAAACTCTGACACAGAGAGCAGAATGGTGATTGCCAGAGGCTAAGAAAAGGGACAGAGAGTTGCTCTTTAATAAATATAACGATTCAGTTATATAAGATGAATGAATTCCAGAATGCTGCTCTACAGTATTATGTCAAGAATTAACAGTAAATTTTTGTGTATTTAAATATTTAGGAGTTTTGAAATATTTGCTTTAAGCTAAACTTTTAAAATAATTGTTGAAAAAAGTTTAAATTTAACTCTTACTAATTCCCATTTCATTCTATATGAAAGTGTTAAACTCATGCCTACAATTTTACATCTGATTCAACAGAGAAGATTGTCATCAATTCCTGGATACACCTTGTAATTGTAGCTGAAACATTGTGTTATCAATTCAATAGCTGGGGAAAAGAATAGGCTTAGGCATTAATCTGGTGTGTTATGCAATAGCATGCTTAAAATATTTCAAAATATTTCCACACCTCTCTGTTTCTGGACAATGCCCCTAGGGTTGATATTTGTATAAAATAATATTGCAATTACTTCATATTGGGGAGGCATCTATGTAAGCAATTATACTCTTTATACAAACTTCTGGTAAATACTTAAATACTGAGTGGAAAATAATGAAAGATGAAGAGTCCATTTTTGCAAACAATAAATAACAGACTTAAAATTTAAGTTCGTTGAAAATGTGTGCTAAATAACCAGTTTACTACAAGCCTGGTACTTTTGAACCATCATCATCAACTGTTTTAGAGTACTCATTTAGGTCATGTTTCAATAACAGAGGTGATATCCTTTAGCTAGAAAAAAGTTAGTTGTAGGGCCTGTGTTGTGCATAACCTTCAATTTTTTATCAAAGTCTTTTTTTTTCTGCTGTGTTTACAAGCTAAACCAGCTGTGAAAGGTGCAAGTATTATAGTTTGTATTCAGCAAAGATCTGTCATTTTGTGCTTACCGCAAGGCAAATGGCTCTGCCAGTTGGGGCTACAATTTATCAAGCTGGCAGAGTGACAATTTTCATTGTTGTAGAAAATTTTATCATGGATATCCAATTCTGAACAGTTAATATGGAAGGGAGGTCTAAGCAGGTGATTTCAACTTTGTCTTATCAATATTGTAATCATTAATGACACCCGACCTGGGAGACAGAGATCATTTGGGTCCCTGAAACCTAGAGCACATCTCTATGACAGATTTATCTGCCTCAATTGCCACCAAGAGTCCCTGGGTTTCAGGAACAGATGTAATATAACAAACCAGCTTCTCCCTACAGAACAATGAAAATCCTTTTTGTCACAGCTGCTTCAGAATGAACACACGGCAAAGAAAATAGGATGTTAAAACATTAATTCTCAAAATTACATGAATGGCTTAAGCTTCCAGCTAATCTACCAAATAAGCAGGAAGTGAAACAGTGGTCTATTTTGTAGCAGACAGTGCTATATCCATGAGTGATTTTCAAACTACAATTCCTCCAATATGAATTTCTGTTGATGCAATATGGACATGCAGACAATCAGACTGCCAGTAATAGGTTCCAATAGATTTACAATGGTTCTGAGTCACTAGATGCCAGATTCAGTGTGCCAACATTGGAAAAAGTACTGAAACATAAGACACAACTATTGGTCCAAAGAATTAACTGGAGAACAAAACATGAGTAAAGGACACTCAAAACATCATTCTAGGGTGTTCAGGTGACTCAAATCTGTGCTTAATTTGCAAACAAATAACTTCCTTTAAAATATTTTTGAAGGGCTAGCATTGTGGCACAGCAGGTTAAGACATCATTTGCAGTGCCAGCATCACATATCAGAGTCCTGGTTCATAACCTGGCTACTCCATTCCCAATCCAGCTTCTTGCTAATGTGGTTGGGAAAGCAGCAGAAAATGGCTCTCAAGTGCTTGCATTCCGGCTACCCTCATGGGAGACTCCTGGCTTCAGCCTGGCCCAGACCTGTTTTAGGAGATTTCCTTGCCCCCGCACCCTGTCACTCTAGCTTTCAAATAAATATTTTTGAGAAGAACCTTTAATTTTGTTAGCACAAATGAGAAAATAATAATTGAGTTTACCTATCATGTGGCAAGGATCAGGTAAAAACTGGAGAGAAAGTGGAGTCATTTGCTCTATATTAGCCCTAAACTTTTTATCTCAATCTAGACAGTTAATATTTGATTAAAGAGAAGACGATGGCTCAGATAATTAATTTGGCCTTACAATCTATTCACTTCCAAGTAAAAAGTGCATATTGTCCCTACAATATTGTGTGTGTATGTGTGTGTACGCACAGATCCATATAACTACTGTCCCAGAAATAACTTCAACTATGGCCTTGGCTATCTACAAAATTACCTGTCTTTAATTATCCTTATCTCATTTCACTTTGTCTTAGATAACCCACTAACTGATGGAACAAGGACATAAGCCTCAGACATTCTTGTTCATTACCAAAGAGATAGATAAACATTGGAATTTATTCCTTGCCCTTAAATCTCAATTAGGTCTCATACCTTATTACCTTCACAACCCCACATTCTTCCCCAGGTTCCCAAGCCCCCCAGCACACCCACCTGAAAGACCAGTTCCAGGAATTCACCTCCACCTGCTATCCCCTACCCCCACCCCCATTTCCTAGCCCTCCTAAAATATAAAAAGGCCCAGCCCCTGGGGTTGCGGCCTTCTGCCACGTGTTCCATCATGTGCCCACTGGCAGCTGGTCACCCACCTCTACGAATTTATTTTCTCTGAATAAACTCAGTCTGCTTGTAGATTCATACACTGCCTCCTCTCTATTCTGTGCCTCTTTCCCTAACATTTTTGGTTCCCCGTGTGAGGCGGCACCAATCTAACACTAACTGTTTTCTCCAAAAATCTAATCTTTTGCTAGTAAAAATATTAACAATAATTAATTATTGTGTGCTGGGAACTATATAATGTTTTTTTTCTTTTTATTCTCGTAATAGACCAGTGATGAGGTGACTGTTATTACTTCCATTTTATAGAAGAATTGAAAATTGAAAGGTTTAATATATTTGAAAATTGACATAAATATTTAGTGGAGAACATAAATGTAAACCTAAATCTTCCAGTTTACATAGCTTATATACAGGCTTAATGTTAAGTTTTAATATTTTCAATCTCTTTCCTATTTCCTTTGTGACCTTGAAACATCAATTAGAGGTTTTCCTCACCACTTGTGGTACCTTCAGGTTCCTTTTCAGTTGTGCATTTCCTAAATTACCTGTAAGCTTTTTTTGGTAGAAAGAAAAAGGAGGAAATTAATGAGTAGGTGAAGGAAAAGGAGGAGCTAGAAGAAGAGCACACCTCTCTCCAATGTGTTTCTTACTTATTGATTTGTTTTCTTCCTTCTACAATCCTCTTGGGAAAATTGACTTTTTAGCAAGATTTGCAGCAATACTGGTACATGTGGGGCACGAGCGCGGCCAGGCCAGGCCCGACCCAGGGGGCTCTGCATGTGCAGCTGCCCCCGGGTGCTCCCGCCGGAGCTGCGCGGAACAGAGCCGCGCGGAGCCAAGTAAGATGGCGTCCAGAGGAAGTAAGATGGGCGAAATCCAAAGTTGTTTACCACTAAAGCTAATTGGCTGCGCAACATCAGGGGAGGTAACAAAACTAGTAACAAGTGTATAGACATAGGGCTAGTCCTATAGAAATCCCCCCATAAGGTGATTTTTTTAAGTGATTGGTTGGCCCTTAGCCCTGCCCCAATGACTCTGCAGTTTTGTGTTATAAAAGGTACTATTATGCAAAAGGTAAATGAGTCCTTGCTAGACTTGGCTCCCAGCTGTGTCTGATTGTCTCCGGGACTGGGAGGCTGGGAACGGGCGGGCGAGCAGCGCACTCACCTTTCCTCAGACCCAGTCCATCCTTGTACGGGTGGACTAAGACCCAGCAGGTACACACAGACATTTCTTTTTTTCTTTTTTTTTTTTTTTTTTTGTAACTTTAGCTCTCATATGTAAGGGAGAAGATGTGGTATTTGTCTTTCTGGGTTTGGCTTATTTCACTCTATATGATGTCTTTTCTCCTTTTCTCTATTTTTTCATATACTATTTATTCTTCCTCAATCTATTCTAAATTTATTTTGCTTCTTATTTCTTTAAACTGCTCACTGTACGGACAGTTAATGATTTTCTACTTGTGAAATCCAATAGACTTATCAAACTACATTTTACATGCCATATCTTCTGTATTTGATATTGTTGGCATTTTCTTGGAAATCTCTCCTCCCTTGACTTCCCATGCAATCCTTTTATTCTAGTCCTACTACTGGATCTGTGTGCAGCGTGACTCAGTATTTTTAATCTCCTTGGACTCTTACTCATCTTTCTTCTTTTTTTTTTTTTGACAGGCAGAATTAGACAGTGAGAGACAAAAAGACAGAGAGAAAGGTCTTCCTTTTCCGTTGGTTCACCCCCCAAATGGCCGCTATGGCCAGCACACTGCGCTGATCAGAAGCCAGGAGCCAGGTGCTTCTGGCCGGTCTCCCATGCAGGTGCAGGGCCCAAGCACTTGGGCCATCTTCCACTGCACTCCCAGGCCACAGCAGAGAGCTGGACTGGAAGAGGAGCAACCGGAACAGAATCCAGCGCCCCGACCAGGACTAGAACCTCGGGGTGCCAGTGCCGCAGACGGAGGATTAGCCTAGAGAGCCATGGCGCCAGCCACTCATCTTTCTTCTGAAACTCTCGTGTTATTCTTTAATGTCCTCCACTTATGTTCTCTGATCAGTTCCAGTGAGAGAATCATTTATGTTAATTACTTTAATTCTCACTCATGTTGTGTTTATACCTCACTTTTATTTTAAACTCTTGGACTACAAATCTTCCTTAACCTCTGTTTAATCTGTTCCTTCCACTACAAGTTTAATTTTGTCACTCACATTCTTTTACGCAGAACACTGTAAATATTTCTTAACCAGAGTTTCTACTCTCAGTCTCATCTTCACCATTCTATCTCTACACTGTCTTTGAGATTACCTTCTAAAACACAAATGAATACATACACTGTCAAAAACCATCAGTGTCTCCTGTCATATACATGCTAAAATATAAACTCTTTGGTATGGCATCTTATTTGGTATTGGCAACTTGGCCTCATTTATCCAATCTCATTTAATTCATCAGGAATATCATAAAGACAGGTCACATTGTGGGTACACTGCACTATTAACCAGTTTTAGAATGTACTATGTTCCTGGGTGCCTTCATGCTTTTTTAAGATACCATGTTTTGAGTAACTGAAATGTAATCCTTAATCATTCCATGTGTCTATTAAACACTTACTATCCTTCAACAATTTCTCAAAATGTCACTTCTGTAAACATTATATGATTTGCTGCTCATAAAACAAAAGCGTTGTTGGTTCTGTGTTTAGCTGTCCTCCTATAGGTTCTTATGAACTTTTTCCAGCCACTTCTATTGTATTCAGTACTTTGGGATGGTTCTGTAAAGAGATGAAGCCAATAATGTATTAACAGTACCAACTGAGAGAAAGTATGGTTAACTGAGGTTACTAAAAACAAAAAGCAATTCAGATCAATTGGCAATCTACAAAAAGAGTTAAAGATTTTAAAAGCTATTATTCAAATTGCTATATTGGTCTATTATGTTAGGTTATATGTGTGTACATATTGTATGTCCACATGGGAAAATTTTATTAAGAGTTTTATTTTAATTGGCTTATAGATAAGATTGTCCATAAATTTAAGCTGCTAAAATCAATCAAAGATACATTTTAATTTGTGTGACCTGAATCTGTGTATCATATGTTTTAAACGTGTTGGTAGAAAGAAACTAAAAACATTTTAGATGGTTGTGCTTAAGTTTACTGGTTAAACAAACTACACCATGTTAGATATTTAAGAGGTGTTTTCAAATACATGATTCTTAAAATTTATAGAAGGCATTGGACCTTCTGGTAAATGTTTTCTTAAGTTGTTATCTAATGGTTGAAACTGTTTGCTAAGTATTCATGTAATATTGCTATTGTCAGCAAGCGAACTAGGACTTGCTCCCTCATTTCTCTATTCTAAGCCCAACTTGATCTTTTATTTCTCTATTCTCTTCAAGGTAGGAAACTAATTCTATTATAAAGGAATCTGTAGGACGCACAATTTAATCTTTAGACCTTATAAAAGAGATGGCTAACATTTTCCTGTAATAGCATAGCCAAAATAAGAACTTAAATAATAATCTCATAGCTAGATTCACTTCGCCATCAGCGAAGTATACAGTAAGTAGAAAAAACCTCCCTTTCAGACCAAAGGGAAAGAAAGCTTTAAGTGAGAATATAATTTTCCTCATGGGCACTGTCTACCTTAGAAAAAATACTACAGAACATGCCTGTGACTATAGACTTGTAGTTCAGGCCACCGAAGATTACAGATGGGACTTGGGCACTCCATTGACTTGTGTCCTCTGGTCTGCTTTAACACAAACCAGGAGGAAAAGAAAGCTCGGCATCAGAAGCAATGGGTGGCAGGCCTATTAATGGCTGATTTGTACAGTGATCTGCCCTCAAGGAGACCCAACAGGCCAGTCCACTGCAGTGGCTTTCAATGTGGTAAGCCTGGGCTTCAGCAGAAGTCAGCTTGTGAAGAGCCCTGGCAGCTCTGCCAAGAGTTGGATCACTGGAAATGGACCTGCCCTGGAGTCAAAGGACGCCCAGGTCAGAGCCACAGATCTTATTGGCTCTAAGCTGAAAAGCCCTTCACTCAGCCCTATTTCCAAAGTGACCACTGCAGCTGAGGGGACAGCCAACTAGGGCCAGCAACATTGAAGGCAGAACTGTAAATTTCTTGTTAGAGATGCCACCGGCCTTTCCCTGGCCAGCTCTCCTCCCAGGCCAGCTAAGTAATGAAAGTCAACAGAGTGCCTTCCTCTAGGAGGTTCACACCTCCCTTAGGATGTACCCCATGTGAAGAGATAGATAGGTCTGGGCCTCTTAACTTACAAGGCCTAAAGCCCACCAGATTATTATCAAGCCCCTTCTGTCAGGTTCTATTTGCATCTCAATCAGAAAACTTAATTGTAGCTTAGACAGCACCTTTCTTAGCTCCGCTAATAATGACTCTGTCCTTTGTTCTAGACTCTGTCTAGCACACTTGGGCCTCATTCCTTTGTAATCATAACCTCTACTCTACCACCAATGGCTCTAATCCCAACCTGTGTGTACTGATGGTCCTCTTCCTCACTTAATGCTGGTTAATGCCACTCTTCGGATCATTGGTTTCTATCCTCACCCTGTCTTTTATGACCTTGTCTAAATATGATCAGAGTCGGCAAACTCGGAAGGCTTCCATAGCCTTGGCAACTCATGACAAGAGCCTAGGGTCGTTACTGGCACCATAAACTAGAGTGTGAATTTGTTGGGTCAAGAACAGGAATCACTGTGCACTTGCTCCTCATGTGGGATCTCTGTCCTTAATGTGCTGTACATTGTGATTTAATGCTATAACTAGTACTCAAACAGTATGTTTCACTTTGTGTTTCTATGTGGATACAAACTGTTGAAATCTTTACTTAATGTATACTAAATTGATCTTCTGTGTATAAAGAGAATTGAAAATGAATCTTTATGTGAATGGAAGGGGAGAGGGAGCGGGAGAGGGGAGGGTTGCGGGTGGGAGGGAAGTTATGGGAGGGGGAAGGCATTGTAATCCATAAGCTGTACATTGGAAATTTATATTCATTAAATGTGAAAAAAAAGAAATGTCTACTGTATTAATTTAAAAATACATGTCCATTGCATAGCATGTACCTATCGCAGAGTGAGATATATATTTCTATGACATCTTCAGATCTCTACAGTATAAAATTTTTTTACAGTCTAATCTGGATAATTTGAGGTTGTGAAGGAAAATTTTGTGAACAGGAAGTCTGTAACAAACACTTTCCCGGCAATGCATTATTTGGTACAGTTTTTTTCTTTTTCTTTTTTCTTTTTTTTGGGGGAGGGGGATTTAAAGGAACTTGACTGTTAAAAGTATCACCAAAATATTATTTATGTTACCTGCTAGTCACTTTCTCATAGCATTAAACAGGGAGTGAGAAGGTGTTGAAATAGAGATGAATAAACATGATTCTTGCTTTCAAATCTAAAAATTATAACTGAGGGTATAAGAAGATTTGAAGTTATTATGTTTTACACAGTAAAGCAATAGAAACTAGGCATATTATAGTTTCTGCTTTGTTGAAAAAATCTTTCCCAGATTAAAATCGTCCCTTCCCCCTCAACTCTGTTTAAGGAAATTATTTCATGGTCAATGAGTTTCTAAGATAGCTTTCTTGTAAAGTAAAAGATGGGAGGTCATGATACCTGAGATACATGTGATAACAAAATAAGTTATATGGTTGAATGTTATACTCCAGGTGCTATTTTACAGTAATTGTAAAATGAGTATCTTTATTTGATTGGTCCATAAATGTAGAATTTTGAAATTTGCAAGTTAATTTACAATCTGATTTGGGGATATTGTTCAGACTTGAGTAATCATTTCCCTTACTTAAAATTTAACTATAAAAATGATAAAATATTTCAGCTTATTTTTGTACCTATTTTCTTAAAGAAAAATATTTTCCTCAGATCTATGAAAGAACAAATTGTGTCTCATAAGCACAAGGTTAGTCTAGCTTCATATTTTGAAATTCTTATTTATTTTTATTTTATTTTATTTTATGGGAGAGAGAGAGAGGGAGGGAGAGAGAAAATATCTTTCATCTCGTAGTTCATTCCGCAAATGCTTATAACAGCCAGGATTAGGCCAGGCAGGGGTCAATATCCTGGAACTCGATCTGAGTGTCCCATATAGGGGACAGGGACCTATTTACTGGAGCAATCACCTGCTTCCTCTCAGGTGCTCAAGCAGGAAACTAGAATCAGAAGCAGACCTGGGTCTCAATTGCTGGCACTTCTATATGGGTTGTCATATCCCAAGCAGTGTCTTAACTACTGTGTCAAATAGCCACCTAGCCCAGCTTTAAAAGTTTGTCCTTATGTTAAACAAAATTTTCCCTTTATAAAATCCAAAGCATTTATTGTAAGGGTCATTGCTTTGTATTTGTACCCATTTTCAACCTAGAGGACTACAATCTACTCAAGGTTGATTTCTCTCCCTAAATCCTGAGCTTCTTAGCTCCCCTTTCACATTACTGCTTGAGCAGCACTTTCCTGCATAATTTTTTTGTCTTGCCAGTGTCTCCCGGAAAGTCATTTATCATCCTTTTCTGGTTATAATTTTCCCAACCCATCTTTCCAGTACTTGAATACCACTCCCCTTATCCATATGTGTTCTTACTGCATAAAACTAGTTATTTCTCCCTACATTCAACATGCTGTTTCACAGTACACAGCCTTTGCACATGCAGATTTCTATGAATGCAGTCCCTTTAGTTTCCAGTATCAGCCTTGACTCATGAAAATGCACAGATTAAACACAGCCAGTTTTCACAACTTTCGTCACTTAGCCCAAATCAATAAATACTTCTCTAAATTTCCAAAGACAGTGTGAATGTATCCATTGCAACATTTATCACATATTGTTAAATTAGCTGCTGTTTGATGTCTTTCCAAGAATGTGAGTTTTCTGTGAGTCAAATCCATGACTTCTGTTCAAATTATTGTCACCATATCCCCAGTGTAATACTTGGAACATAGTAAACATACAGTGAATTCATATTGATGGAGTGAACAAAGTTTACTCTGTTCCCTTATGGATTCTTTCCACATATATTTATTAAATCCCTATTTTATGCTCCATACTCTGCTTGGACACTGGTATAAGATGATGAGCAAGATAGATATGGTTCTTGTTCTTCTGGGAAAGACAGACAAACAAGTCATACCAACAGAATGTTATAGAGTAAATATATATTGCAAATTGCTCTGTTTTTCTCTTTTCTCTCATGGCAACGTTGTCAGAAGTTTTAGATTTTTATTACTTGCATCGCCAACTAGGTAGTTTCAGTGTAAAGATAGACAAAATATACAGGATGATTTTTATCAAGTGAAGCATTATATCCTGTACTAAAAATAATGCCATTATGCAATTCAAATGCAGTGAAAAATAAAACTATGTACTGCTTTGATTGTTTAAAAGGCTGTTTTGAATTCTTTAGCATAGTAAATTAAGGTTTGTACTAAAACACTTTTTGAATTAAAAAGTATAACAGTAAGGACAATCTTTTCAGGCAATATTTATAGATAAGTTCTTTCTATCCATATATACTTCACCTTCTGCATCCTGTTTTTTTATTTTAATTTTTATTGAAATAAACATGAAATAATATGAAGTAAGCATATGCCAACTGATATAAGAATATTTATTAAAACATGAGTGTTTAGTGCCCACTAGTCTCTATTCCTGTTTGTATTTCCTAGAGATAATCATTTTAATTATTTTTAATTAGATTTCATGCAGTATAAAATATATAAGTAGCTTCAGTTCTTTCTATATATGCATTTTATGAGTTTTGACAAATGTGTACATCTATTATCATGACCAGCACATTTGATATAGAGCATATGTCCATCACACTGAGAAATTTCTTATTCCCCTCTGCAGTAAATTTTCTACCCTCAGCTCTTAGTTCTTGACAATCAACAGCAACTCTCTTTCGCGTCACTGTAGGTTTCATTTTTCTGGAAATTGATTTAAATGGAAACATACAATATGTTGTATGTATACTTTTGTGACTTACTTTTTATATGCTTAGTATATTACTGAGATTTGTTCATACTATCACAAAAGCATCAATAGTTCATTATTTTTAATGACTAAGGAATATTCTGAAGTAAGCTTTTTTAAAGATTTATTTATTTTGGAAGGCAGAATCACAGAGAGAAGGGGAGAGAGAAGGAGAGAGAGAGAGAGACAGAGAGAGAGAGAGAGAGAGAGAGATCTTTCGTCCACTGATTCACTTCCCAGATGGCCACAACAGCCAGGGCTGGGCCATGCCAAAGCCAGGAGCCAGGAACTTCTGCATCTCCCACATGGGTTCAGGGTCCCAAAGACCTGGGCCATCTTCCACTGCTTTTCCTAGACCGTTAGTAGGGAGCTGGATCAGAACTAGAGCAGCTGGGACATGAACAAGTGCCCAGATAGGATGCCAGAGTCATAGATGGCAGCTTTGCCTGCTAAAAACACCAGCCTTGAGCCATTTTTAGTCACTGCTATATTTTTAGTATTTTTTCAATTTTAGAAACTTAACTAGTGAATACATGGTTATAGTCTTAATGTCAATTTTTTTACTGAAAACATTCTCCATTAACTTTCTGCTTTGAAAATCAAGATTTTAAGTCACTGTCATGATTCAGAACTCTCCATTTGTTTTCATTTATATTAATGTACAAATTATACCTTTAAAGGCCATACTTAAACCTCTTTCTTGTTGCAACAACTACTTAACTTATTGACTTCCTAATAATCTATCTAACCACTCCATCCCCTCTCTCATTCTTCAATTTTGTCTTCCAAATTTCTATATAATTTTTAATTTTGGAAATTATACTTTATAAAAAATTTAATTTTCCGCTGTGAATTTTCTTCTTTTATTTATTTTTTTTTTTGCTGAATGAAATTATTTTACAAATCCCTCTGAAAATGCAAATTAGGGGCCTCTGGAGTTGTGTGTATAAGCTTGTTTGATTTTTGTTTCTTGAATTATATATTTAAAAAGAATTTTCCCTGAGGTAAATACTTGTGTGTTCTCTTTTTCCTTTGTTTTTCATACTGTTAATTTTATTCATCCTCTGGGTTTTTGTTGGTATTATTGTTGTTATTGTTTACATTTGAGAATAAGCAGTTTTTCTGATTTTTCTATGTAGCCCTATTTGTATGTAGAATATTTTCTGGTTAGGTTGTTCCTGTGTTTATGAAGCCTGGCTTGCAATTATGTGTATGTGGGCCAAGTTTATCCACTGGCACATTTCCTTTTAAGGAAATGGATATGGTGCTAACTTTGAGACTACGATGATTCAGAATGCTTGAACTGGAAGAATTTTGCTCACAAATACAAACATACACCCTAGGAGTTGTAATTTTCTTCAAGTTTTTTCTTGTTATAGGTTTGATATGGTTTGAATGTGTTCTCCAGTTGTTTAGATATTGAAATTGAGTTCCCATTGTGAGGTATTAGAAGATGGAAAGTTAATCTATGATGTTTAGAAGTGGGACCTTTGCTAGGTTATTAGCAGTACATAGGATCATTAAGATGGATCCCACCCCCCAAGATTAAATACCCATGGCTTTATAAGAAGAGAAAGAGAGACCAGAGGACACTCACACGTACATGTATGTCACTATATGATGCCCTGTACCACCTTGGGATTCTGCCATCACCAGATATGATTCCATAACCTGGGACCTCCAGAACGCTGACCCAAAATCAACTTTTCTTTATAAAATATTCCAGTCTCAGGCATTTTGCTGTAGGGAACACCCAAAGCAGATTAATATATTTGCATGCAATTTTTTAGAGAAAGTCTTTTTTCACTTATCTATAGCTCTCTGGGTATTTAGTAAACAGTAAAGGGGTGAGATTGTGTGAATTTATTTGAAGCAGACTAATAAGTAAGTGCTCCTAATTAGGGGGCTCTCCTCGTTTCTACCAAATATGATACTAGAGAGGCTCTTTCTCTGCAGTCTTCCCTATGCATTGATACTGCCACTGCTTAACCCTTTATTTTCATGTCTAAGGGCTTTCACCCCTTTCAGTCTTCCAATAATTCCATACTGGCCCCTTTCCTATTCCCTTCACTGTGGCAGGATTTTTGGACATTTTGCAGAGAAATGAGGTTAAAATGTACATTAAGTCCATTATCTAGAATGCAAGCCTTCCTCCTTCCCAGATGCTATTACAAAGCTCAGAGAAGGCAATGAAAATGTGCTGTGTTGATGAATAGGGTAAATATATTAATATAATAGTATGAAAAATACCATGAATATTCATTTGAACAAGCACTTATTCAGTTAGAGGAGGAATGTATAACATGTCTCCTGTAGGCAATAGTGTAAATCAATGTCCCACATAAGGCTTCTCAATCTCAATTAGCAATTTGATGACATAATCCTCACTAAAGGGCCAATAGTGCTGATAACTTGATAACTGAATAGTCTTTCTTCCACTTTTATTCTTAAAAAGAGAACTCGGTCTGTAAGTTCAGGGAGCTAACATTGTGGGTCACATGATATACAGGCAGACATTATGAGAGCCTTTTGGGCAAGGAGGACAAATCATCTACTACAGTGTGCATAGGCTACTTCTTCTGCTAAGAGTACCTGGTTGTTTCGCCACATCATTTCTTCTTTCACAACTTTTCCTCTTATTTTCAAAACCAGTTTAGTCTATAACATAGATACCTCTAGTTTAGATCCACATTGGTGGATTGATAAATAAAATAAATACCAGTGTTCTAGAAAATATGGGAAGGATAGCCCCTTATCATGGCGGCAAATCACAGTGACCTAGCTTTATGGTTGTCCACTTCTTCAGAATATTGATTACAGCAGGGCAACTGTAGAAGGAAAACTGGCTATATTTTCTCAAGCTTTCAATGACTGTACTGCTTCCCTGTCAAGTTGTAAGGATATATTTATCTTTAGTTGCTAAACAGACACAACACTAGAAGTCCTTTTACTTGTTTAGAAGTATAAATAAATAAAATATATGACAATCACCACACGCAATTTCAAATTAATAAAGTTTACTTCCCTCCCACCCACTTTCCTTCCCTACCTTCCTTTCTTTCTGTGCTCCTTTGCTCTCTGCTGTGCTAATTTCACCTGGATATTAGAGTAATCCACAGTAGAGTAGTCCTAAATTAATTTATACCTTGAGGTAACATAAACAAATAATTTGACTGATTTTTCCAACTTGAAAAAAGTTATTTTTATGTGTACAGCTTGCTTTGAATTCTATTTTCTATTTTTCTGCTCTTCATAGTGCTTAGAAAATTACAAAATAGCATACAGATTTTTTATTATTTTCTATTTATGCAAATATTTTGAAGTCAATTAAATATAGATTTAATGAGCACCTACAAGACATTCTAAAAAAAAACAAAGATAGGAGGCAAAAAATACATGCTCTCTCCACTAGAGATCTTAAAACTTGTATAAGTGATTAAAATACCACATATATTGCTGTGGTACAAAATTACTGCAACAAAGGTCATTGGACATTAATCAAAAAGTATTCAAAAAATCTTTTGACCTATCTTCCATATGGGGATTCATCCAGTTAGGATGAAATTTTTTTCTCTTGAATTATACCAAAGTTTCTTCCAATTTTTTTTGAACTTCGCCTTCCTCTGTCTAGTATAAGAACATCAGAGTTCATTCTTAGATCGGTTGCATATTAAAAGAAAAGCATGTGATCTCAACAATTGCAAATGTGTCAGTTTCAGAGTGTTAATAACTTTCCAATTTTATTGCTAGTTTATATCTCTTCCATTAATGCACATTAAAGTGTTCAGCTATTTTAGGCATCTCTATTCAAATGCTTAACAGACACTATAATACCTGCATGTCTTCAAATTCAAGCCATAAAATTCTAAAAGTCAAAATTTATCTTTCTCCTACTTTTCTTATTTTGGTGATAATTGGTGCTTCTCCTTAGCCCCCTTCAGTCAGTGTATATATTCTACTTGCAAACAAGAATAGTTTTATTCCATATGACCCAGCCATCCACATCACTACCACCCTTCCTCAAGACAATCTCATCTGTGCCTTGGACACTATAAGAAACAATGACCTGATGAGCTCTTGTCCTGACTCTAGATGTACAATGTAATACTTTATCCTTTTTAGTACTTGTTGTTGTTGTTGTTCTAGTACTAGAGGTTGAACTCTGTAATTAACACACAGTTATTCTGAGGTGTTTAAATTTTAACTGAAAAGTAATCCCTGTTAAATTTAAGAGTGGAAAAAGAGAGGGAGGAGATGTACAATTTGGGACATGCTCAATCGGACTTGTCCCAAATGGTGGCGTTAGAAATGTGCCAGGGGATTCCAATACAATCCCATCAAGGTGGCATCTACCAATGCCATCTCACTAGTACAAGTGATCAATTTCAGTTCACAATTAATGGCTCTGATAGGTCTAAGAGTCAAAGGGATCACACAATCAAGACCAGTATCTGCTAGTACTAACTGATAGAATTAAAAAGGAGAGAACAATCCAACATGGGAAGCGGGATACACAGCAGACTCATAGAATGGCAGATGTCCTAAACAGCACTCTGGCCTCAGAATCAGCACTTAAGGCATTTGGATCTGGCTGAAGAGCCCATGAGAGTATTGTAGGCATGGAAAGCCAAGATACCATGGAAATGAAAAAAAAAAAAAAAAGAAGAGGAAGACCTAAATGAAAGATGTCTGTGAGTGAGATCCCAGTGGAAACAACAGGGCCATCAAAGAAGGAGGTACCTTTCTCTGAAGGGAGGATAGAACTTCCAATTTGACTATGACCCTATCGGAATAAGATCAAAGTCAGCGAACTCTAAAGTCTTCCATAGCCCTGGCAACTCATGACTAGAGCCTAGGGAGATTACTGACGCCATGAACAGGAGTGTCAAATTGTTAAGTCAGCAACAAAAGTCACAGTGTACTTACATCCCATGTGGGATCTGTCCTTAATGTGTTGTCTAATGTGCAGTGATGCTATAACCAGTACTGAAACAGTATTTTCACACTTTGTGTTTCTGTTTGGGTACAAACTGATGAGATCTTTACTAATTATATACTGAATCGATCTTCTGTATATAAAGATAATTGGAAATGAAAAAAAAAAAACAACCCTGGTGTTAAATTGGAAATGGCATAGAAAATTAATTAATTTTTTTAAAAAATATTATGTAGGATCTCTGTCTTTAATGTGCTGTACACTCTTATTTAATAACTAGTACTCCAACAGTATTTTTTTTTCAATTTGTGTTGCTATGTGGGGGCAAACTGTTGAAATCTTTACCTAATATATACTAAACTGATCTTCTGTATATAAAGAGAATTGAAAATGAATCTTGATGTGATTGGAAGGGGAGAGGGAGCAGGAACAGGGAGGGTTGTGGGTGGGAGGGAAGTTTTGGGAGGGGGGAAGCCATTGTAACCCACAAGCTGTACTTTGGAAATTTATATTCATTAAATAAAAGTTTAATAAAAAATATGATAAATATTAGGACTACCATCTTAACCCCACAACAACCCATTCTTCTGAACTGCAGCCAGGGTGATTTTTTAAAATGTAAATCTGTTTTAATCACTCATTTGAGTTTCCTCCTCTAATGAAAATACTTTTTATGAAAGGAACTACTAGTACTGCTCACTAGTCATGGCCCCTGCTTCACTTTTGCATTTTATATGTGTATCTTCCTTGGCCTGCAAAATTAAATTGCTTTTTAAATATTTCTTGAAATCTCCAAATATTCCTACTTCAGGATCTTTGGCATGCTTCTCTATTTAACTAGAATATTATTCTCCCCATTATGTTCACTTACTTTGTGCTTATTTTTCAAGATTCTCCTTGAATTTATCTACTTTAAAACTTCCTTGACTCTTTTCTTGATTTGACTAAGGCCCTTCATTTATTTATTTATTTATTTATTTATTTTTTATTTTTTTGACAGGCAGAGTGGACAGTGAGAGAGAGACAGAGAGAAAGGTCTTCCTTTTGCCGTTGGTTCACCCTCCAATGGCCGCCGCGGTAGCGCGCTGCTGCTGGCGTACCGCGCTGTTCCGATGGCAGGAGCCAGGTGCTTCTCCTGGTCTCCCATGGGGTGCAGGGCCCAAGGACTTGGGCCATCCTCCACTGCACTCCCTGGCCACAGCAAAGAGCTGGCCTGGAAGAGGGGCAACCGGGACAGGATCGGTGCCCCGACCAGGACTAGAACCCGGTGTGCCGGCACCACAAGGCGGAGGATTAACCTGTTGAGCCACGGCACCGGCCGGCCCTTCATTTTTTTAAGATTTTTTATTTATTTATTTGAGAGAGAGAGAGTTACAGACAGTGAGATGGAGAGACAGAGAGAAAGGTCTTCCTTCCATTGGTCCACTCTCCAAATGGCCGCAACAGTCAGAGCTGTGCTGGAGCTGTGCCTATCCAAAGCCAGGAGCCAGGTGCTTCATCCTGGTCTCCCATGTGGGTGCAGGGGAGCAAGCACTTGGGCCATCTTCTACTGTTTTCCCAGGCCTCAGCAGAGAGCCGCATTGGAAGAGGAGCAGCCGGGATTAGAACCGGCGCACATATGGGATGCCAGTACCACGGGCAGAGTATTAACCTACTGTGCCACGGCCACGACTTAGACCCTTCATTAAAGTCTCTAACAACTCCAGGTGCCAATATCCTCACAACCATTCAGTATGTATTATGACTTGCCTTCTCGTTCATTTCATACTTTCTTTTTATCTAAGCACAATTTCAATATGAAAATTAATCCCATATCTCTTGTTGTGATCTGAAAAACTTCTCATTAGATGGGCCAAGGAACTAAATAGACATTTTTCAAAAGTGGAAATCCAAATGGCCAACAGACGCATGAAAAAATGTTCAAGATCACTAGCCATCAGACAAATGCAAATCAAAACCACAAAGAAGTTTCACCTCACCCTGGTTAGAATGGCTCACATTCAGAAATCAATGAACAGATGCTGGTGAGGATGTGAGGAAAAAGGCACACTAACCCACTGTTGGTGGGAATGCAAATTGGTAAAGCCACTATGGAAGACAGTCTGGAGATTCCTCAGAAACCCTAATATAGCCCTACCACACGACCCAGCCATTCTACTCCTTAGAATTTACCCAAGGGGCCGGCGCCATGGCTCAACAGGCTAATCCTCCGCCTAGCGGTGCCGGCACACCGGGTTCTAGTCCCAGTCGGGGCGCCGGATTCTGTCCTGGTTGCCCCTCTTCCAGGCCAGCGCTCTGCTATGGCCCGGGAGTGCAGTGGAGGATGGCCCAAGTGCTTGGGCCCTGACCCCATGGGAGACCAGGATAAGCACCTGGCTCCTGCCATCGGAACAGCGCGCTGGCCGCAGTGGTATTTGAGGGTGAACCAGCGGCAAAAGGAAGACCTTTAGCTCTCTCTCTCTCTCTCTCTCTCTCACTGTCCACTCTACCTGTCAAAAAAATTAAAAAAAAAGAATTTACCCAAGGGAAATTAAATTAGCAAATAAAGAGCTGTCTGCACCTCAATGTTTATTGCAGCTCAATTCACAATAGCTAAGACCTGGAATCAACCTAAATGCCCATCAACAGTAGACTGGATAAAGAAATTATGGGACTTGTACTCTATAGAGTACAAGTATGCAGTCAAAAACAATGAAATCCGGTCATTTGCAACAAGATGGAGGAATCTGGAACACATTATGCTGAGTGAAATAAGCCAGTCGCAAAGGGACAAGTATCATATGTTCTCCGTGATCTGTGACAACTAACTGAGCATCTAAAAGGAAACCTGTAGAAGTAAAACAGACACTATGAGAAACAATGACTTCATCAGCCCTTGTTCTGACTGTCGAGGCACAGCTTACTACTTTATACTTTTCAGTATTTTTTTTTCTACTTAATACCTTTCATTGAACTCTTTAATTAACACACAATTATTCTTAGGTGTTTAAATTTAACTGAATATTGATCATTGTTAAAAATAAGAGTGGGAATAAGAGAGGGAGGAGATGTACAGTTCAGCACTTGCTCACTTGGACTTACCCCTAATATAGAGCAAGAAACTTGCAGTAGGACTCCAAATTCCATTAAGTTGGCATGTACCAATAAATCTTACTAGTCAAATTGATCAGTTTTAGTTCATAATTGATCTTAAATATAAGATTAAGAGTCAAAGGGATCACATAAATAAGACCAGTGTCTGCTAGTACTAACTGATAGAATTAAAAAGGAGAGAACAATCCAACATGGGAAGCAGGATACACAGCAGACTCATAGAATGGCAGATGCCCTAAACAACACTCTGGCCTCAGAATCAGCACTTCAGGCATTCAGATCTGGCTAAAAAGCCCATGAGAGTTACTCAGGGATGAAAAGCCAAGACACTGTGGCAAGAAAAAAAAAATGGCCTAAATGAAAGATCTCTGTGAGTGAGATCCCAGTGGAAAGAACGGGGCCATCAAAGAAGGAGGTACCTTTCTCTGAAGGGAGGAGAGAACTCCCACTTTGACTATGGCCTTGTCTAAATAAGAGCACAGTTGGTGAACTCAAGAGGCTTCCATAGCCTTGGCAACTCATGACAAGAGCCTCAGGTGATTACTGACGCCATAAACAAGAGTGTCAATTGTTAAATCAACAACAGGAGTCACTGTGCACTTACTCCACATGTAGGATCTCTGTCCATGCATTGTATTATGCAAACTAACAGTAAAACTACTACTCAAACAGTACTCTATACTTTTTGTGTCTGTGTGGGTGCAAACTGTTGAAATCTTTACTTAGTAAATACTAAGTTGATCTTCTGTATATAAAGATAATTGAAAATGAATCATGATGAAGAATGTGATGGGAGAGGGAGTGAGAGATGGGATGGTTGCAGGTAGGAGGGAGGTTATAGGGGAAAAAACTGCTATAATCCAAAAGTTGTACTTTCGTATCTCAGACTCAATCCAAGTTCTCAATATGGGTGGCAGGGACTTGTGTACTTGAGCCATCACCAGTTGCCTGCCAGGGTGTGCATTAGTAGGAAGTGGAATGGGTAGTGGAGGAACTTATGCACTCTAATATGAATTGGGCTTCCCATGTGATCACTTAATCACTTTGCCAACATGTGCCCCATACTTAGTTATTGTTTTTAAAGATTTTATTTATTTATTTGAGAGAGTTACAGAGAGAGGGAGAGGCAGAGAGAAAGATCTTTCATCTGCTGGCTCTCTTCCCAAATGGCTGCAATGGCCAGAGCTGGGCCAATCTGAAGCCAGGAGCTCTACTGCTTTCCCAGGCCATAGCAGAGAGCTGGATGGGAAGTGGAGCAGCCAGGACACAAGCTGGTGTCCACATGGGATGCTGGCATTGCAGACAGAGGCTTAGCCTGCAGTGCTGGCTCCTGCATAGTTCTTTAAAGGTGATTTCTTTTAGTTCTTTGAACATATTTACAATGAATTAAATTATTTTTATTATTGCCTGACATCTAGGATTCTTCGGGTACAGTCACTATTGATTGCTTTATCCCTCTTGTACATGACTAATACTCTTTTCAAGCCTTGTTATTTTCTGTTGAATACAGGGCATTGTCAATATTATAATGTGACTATACTGGGAATCAGATTCTCCTTTCTCCCATGGTTTGCTTTTACTTCTGTTTGTTGTAGTGATTGCTGTGTGCTTAGTAATTTTTCTGAGCTGAATCTGTGAGTATTGTATTCTTACTTAGCCATTGAAGTTTTTTGATTCATTAGCATTGCAGTCAGCAAATGATTAGTCAGATTTCCTTAGTCTCCTGAAAGCAAAAATTCTCCCAGATCTTTTGGAGAAGTTTTATGTGCAAGTTGATTCGCTTGTGCACTCGGCTAGTGAAGTTCACGACACTGCCTTAGCTGTTAGGTCTAGCTTACACAGAACGTCAAGGTCAGCTAGAGCTGATAGGTTAATGACATCTCAAGAATTTGCTGCACATTTTCACAGACCCAGGCATGCACTCTGCTGCTACATTGTCAAAAATATGTGAGTTTTGGAAAATCTTTATATACATCTCATTCCTCAGCATTTCCTCCCAAAACTTTTGTTTGTTTTCTTGTTTTTCTCAACAGTCATACATTGCCTCAGGTATCAGTGACCAAAAATATTTTCCTGTAAATATTTCAATATATACCCCCCCACATGGTGGTTTAGCACTGCATGAGTACTGAGTCAGGCAAAATATGACATGTCTTTTTCAGTTGTTCTTCCAGGGAGCCACCAGATAGATCAAATAATGATAAATCTTTGAGAATGAGGTCTGTTTAGCTCCCTCTGGCACTGAGATTGTGTGCTGTTATTTTCAATGTTCCTCCTGAGCTAGGGAGTATAAGAAAGGATAAGAATGAGTTAACGTGCTCAAAAGTTCACTCTTCTTATGGAGATTAATTAATTTCAAAAAATGTGTATTGCAAGGCTTTGAGTTTCTGCAAGCTTTTGGTTAACTTGAAATTGGTTATTATATTATTTGCCTTCAGTGTTTTTGCTTTTAATAATATATATAATTTAAAAGCTTCTTTTTCTGCCATTTTCTCTGATGTCTCCATATAATATTCTTAAAAATACATGTTATAGAAATGGAGAACTAACAGTTGCCAGGTGTTAAGGTGTAATTGGTGGAAGATTTTCTTTAAAGAATATCTTTTCTAAGATTTATTTATTTATTTGAGAGGCAGGGTTACAGATGGAGAGAGGGAGAAAGAGAGAGAGATGTCTACCATTGGCTAGTTCACTCCCCAAATGACCATATGGCCAGAGCTGGGCCAAGCTGAAGCCAAGAATCAGGAGCTTCTGGGTCCCCCATGTGGGTACAAGGCCCAAGCACTTGGGCCATCTTCATCTGTTTTCCCATGTGCATTAACAAGGAGCTTAATAGGAAGTGGAGCAGCCAGAGTTAGAACCGGCCCCTATATTGGATGCTGATGCCATAGGCACAGGCTTAGCCCTACTATACCGCAGCACTGGCCCCAGGTGGAAGATTTTGCATGTGGTTATAATAGGGCAACCTCAGTGACTCTGGTGATCATGGAACTATTCTGTTTTGGTTGATTGCATATATGAAAAAAATGCATATATTTTGGGCTGGCATTGTAACACAGCTGGTTAAGCCATTGCCTGTGATGCATCACATATGCACACTGGCTGGATTCCCAGTGACTCCACTTCTGATCCAACTCCTCATTAATGTGCATGGGAAAGTAGTGGAAGATGGTCCAACTACTTGAGCCACTACACCTACGTGAGAGACCTGAATGGAGTTTCATCCTCCTGGCTTTGGCCTGGCCTAGCCCCAGCTGTTTTAGCCATTTGGGGAGAAAACCAGCAGATAGAAGATTCTCTCTCTCTCTCTCTCTTTCTCTCTCTCTCCCTCTCTCTCTTTCAGTCTGTCTATGTGTGTGTGTGTGTGTGTCTATAACTCCGCCTTTCAAATAAATGAAATTTTACAAAATGCATACCTATACACTAATTGGTTCAAATAAAACTGGAGAAAATGTAAACATGATAGGTGAAATATATCTAGGTCAACATATTATGTATAATATTGTACTATAGTTTGCAAGATATTATTGTTGCGAACAACTAAATAAAGGATACATGGTATATCTGTTTTATTTATTATAGCTGTGACTAGAATATATTTAGAAATTTCAAAACATTTATGTAAAAAATAAACTCATAATGAAGATTGTGTAATACGATGGATAGAAAAAGGTAGTTTTCTAAGAAAATTTGGCTTCATCTCTTTTGGGAATTGTTAAATAAGCACAAGACATGTTTCCATGTTTCACAATACTTACACTATTAAATAGGAGCAGATTACATTCAGTGGATGATCATTGTAACTGCCATGAATAGAAAATTTAAAATATGCCTATAGAAAACTTATTCTTGATATGTGTGTATTCATTCACTTCACATAAAACATTTTATTTAAAAAGGTATAGGAGGGAAAAGAAGAAGAAAAAGAAATAGAAAAACAAGAAAATGGCTGGCCGGCGCCGTGGCTTAACAGGCTAATCCTCAGCCTTGCGGCGCCGGCACACCGGGTTCTAGTCCCGGTTGGGGCGCCGGATTCTATCCCGGTTGCCCCTCTTCCAGGCCAGCTCTCCGCTATTGCCCGGGAAGGCAGTGGAGGATGGCCCAGGTGCTTGGGCCCTGCACCTGCATGGGAGACTAGGAGAAGCACCTGGCTCCTGGCTTCGGATCGGCGAGATGCACCGGCCGCAGCGGCCATTGGAGGGTGAAGCAACGGCAAAAAGGAAGACCTTTCTCCCTGTCTCTCTCTCTCACTGTCCACTCTGCCTGTCAAAAATAAAAAAAAAAACCACAAACAAACAAACAAAAAAAACCAAAACAAACAAACAAAAAAAAACATGCCTATACCAGAGTTTTATGTTGCAGATACAAGTGTCAACACAAATAACAAACATATAATTTTATTCTCTTATTTATTGGTTTGAAAGACAGACTGACAGAGGGGGAGATATAAAGAAGGAGAAACAGAGGAAGAGAGAGAGAAAAAATGAGAGGGTGAGAGCTTCCATCCATTGGTTCACTTCCCATATGCCTGCAACAGCCAGAGCTTGGCCAGGCCACAGCAAGGAGCCAGGAACTCCATCCAGGTCTCCCAGGTGGGTTGCAGGAACCGAAGCACTTGGACCATTGTCTGCTACCTACCTGGCACGTTAACAGGAAGCTAGACCAGAAGCAGAGATGGGACGTGATCCCAGGAACTCCAATATAGGATGTGGGCATCTCAAGTGGAAGCTTAACATGCTGTACCAAAACACGTGCCCCAAGCATATAATTTAGTGGTTTATTTTGTGATGAATTTTAGTTACTTGTAATGTTATTAATTTATTATTGGTCATTTTAACCCCATATTTAGTCTCTGATATTAAGATTTGTTCTTATGTCTCAAGTGAAGAGTCCCATATACACTGTTAACAATGTTCTTAATCCTGTGGCTTCTGCTTACAAATTTACTATTATTTTACTGAATAATTTCCACTAGTCTTTGCAATTGTTCTTGCAAATTTCTTTTGAAACTATGCTTTTATTAGTTTGAAAGTCTCCTGTTCCTTGCTGTGTGAAAACAACTCTTGCTGTGATTAAATGAGGAGCAAAAAGTCACTCACGGCAGGTCTGGTGGCATTCAGTATCCTTTCATGCAGAGTAAATGGGCCTAGTGGGCTTTCTACTAAACATTATTTCTAGGAATCCTCAGAAACAAGCCAGACTGTGTGAACCATACACAGATGTGCTCTTATGCCTTTTCAGACGAGCAAGAAAAAGAATCATTTTTCCTTTGGCTGACAAAGTTGAATAGGTCCAGATTATTAGCATTAGTCACTTTAACAGCTGTCCCAGTTCCCTTTGCGTGTACCCAAGCATAGGTACTTATTTTCTCAGGTTTTTCCCATTACGTCTTATGTTGAACCAACACAACTGAAAAATTGATAGGAAAACTACTTACAAGGGGAGGGAAGAGAACAATCAGAAATAGATAATTGATAGTGGCTTATAAGAAAGATATGTTCTCATACAATAGGAATCTATGTATATTCACTCTCTCCCTCTCTCTCTACATCTCTCTACCTTACTCTTTCTGGCAGTGTATTACAATACATCATTATATGTTGAGAAGTTGAATTCTATAGATATGAGGGGAATAAAAAGGAAGGAAAAACAGAACAATGGTCTACTGTTTGAGCAAATGTTATTTTTTTCAGAATTTCATTACTTTTTATTACATAACTACTAGTTTATATTTTAACTGCATACCAACTTTTTATCTGTACTAACTAGTTTGTGCTTTGTATTTTATTTGTACAGAAAATATATTCTTTTAAAATAATTATTCCAGATTCTTATGCATGTAAAATGGAATGGTCTAGCAGCTATATCTATTGTCACACAATCTTATTCCATTCAATGTTAGGCATAGCCTTTACACTTAACTAGTCACACTGTTGTGCTTTGAATATGATTTGGCACCTGAACCCTTATATCGGTGGTACTAAAGGAAAACCTAATTCAATTTGTGGTGTTAAGAGGTGGGACTCTTATTTTAGGCATGGAAAGCCAAGACACTCTGGGGAAAAAAAAAGATGAAGAAGAAGAAGAAGAAGACCTAAATGAAGGATCTCAGCGAGTGTGATCCCAGTGGAAAGAACGGGGCCATCAAAGTAGGAGGTGCCTTTCTCTGAAGGGAGGAGAGAACTTCCACTTTGACTATGGCCTTGTCGGAATGGGATTGAAGACGGCGAACCCTAAAGGCTTCCATAGCCTCGGCAACTCATGGCTAGAGCCTAGGGAGATTACTGACGCCATAAACAAGAGTGTTAAATTGTTAAAACAACATCAGGAGTCACTGTATACTTACGTCCCATGTGGGATCTGTCCTTAATAGGTTGTCGAAGGTGAAATAATGATATAGCTAGTACTGAAACAGTATTCTTACACTTTGTGGTTATGTGTGGGTGCAAACTGATGAAATCTTTACTTAGTATATACTGAAGCGATCTTCTGTATATAAAGATAATTGAAAATGAAAAAAAAAAAAAACCTTGGTTTTTAAATTGGAAATTACATAGAAAAATAATCTTTTTTTTTTTTAAATATCTTGCAGAATCTTGGTCATTAATGTGATGTACACTGTTATTTAATGCTATAACTAGTAATCCAACAGTATTTTTTTTTCACTTTGTGTTGCTATGGGAGGGCAAACTGTTGAAATCTATATATATACTAAACTGATTTTCTATATATAAAGAGAATTGAAAATGAATCTTGATGGGAATGGAAGGGGAGAGCGAGTGGGAAAGGGGAAGGTTGTGGGTGGGTGGGGGGGGAGTTGTGGGAGAGGAAGCCTTTGTAATCCATAAGCTGTACTTTGGAAATTTATATTCACTAAATAAAAAAAATTAAAAATAGAGGTGGGACTCTTGAGAAATCACAAGGTCATATTTATCTGATAGAGTAGAGCCTGCGTGATTAAATCATGGTGCCTTTATACAGATGGAGATAGACACATACTTGCCTTCCTGTTGCATGATGCTCTGCTCTGCCTTGGGATCCTGCTAGCAAGAATGCCATCACCAGAGGCCCAACCAATGGGGCAACTTGATCTTGTACTTGACTTACAAAGCGATGAGATAAGTAATTTCTCTCTTTATAAGTTATCTGCCTCAGATATTTTATTAGACAATTGAAAAGCTAATGTATACAAAAATATCTCAAATTCAATAAAAAGATGCACACAATATAATTTATAATGACAAACAAGGGATATAATTAATCTTGACTATGTTTCAGAAATTCAGAGTCAGTAACCTTAGTCAATGTACAAGGCAGGAAAATATGAGCAAAGTTATCTGAGTATATACTAAGCATATATAGTCACTTATGAGATTTATATGCACACACAGGGCTTAAAACTGCTCAGTTTCACTATTGTCTTATTACGAAAATTAAACCAAGTCAAAGGAAATTCTATAGACATGCCCTACAGTCCACATCTGGATTAAGTACACAACATTACTTCATCCTATAGAAAATAAAATTGGCAAGGGTCAATCTCCAAAAGTAAGCCATCATTTGGTAAATGAGTTTAAATATTTCACCAATCCCAATTGTTGGTTCTGCCTCCTATCCTAGAAACACTTTGTAGACAAAAGTGAAAAACATCACAAAATTATAATATCAAGAAGGTGAAGAATGTGACATTTTCCAGACACTTAAAATTCCAAACTTTTACCCTATGTGCATATCTTAATACATTTTGAGTATTTTCACAGGATGCCTATCCTGGAGACACTATGGCAATCATACAGGTCTGAGAGTTTTCACATATGAATCAATCTTTTCACAATTGATTGAGTTTACTTGCTCAGAAAGATATATGATGTTTACTTCTACTTCAGGCTCTGATGCACTCCTTTAGTACTAAATGATTTTTGTTAACTTCTGCACCTTCAAGCCTAGTTGGGCTGTCTCTGCTGGAAGCATCAGCTCCTCACATTTCTCTACAAATTGATGAGATACAATTGGCCATGTAGCTTTGCTTTGGTTCTAAGAACAACCTGAAATACCATATGAATCCAAGATGAATACACATTTGCAGATGTTTGACTGGATGATCTGCAATTGTTGCCTATATTGATGAGTTTCAGTACATCTTTAACACATTTGACTTCCCATTCCCATAATCCCATCGATGTGTTTCACAATCTATCACTCAATTTTTTTTCTTATTTAGCATATCAAGAACTTTTCCACTGCAAATTTCAAACAAGTTTGCATGTACTTAATGTTGGCTTCTTATGGCTTGGCTTCTTTAATAATAAAAATATGTAGAGCTTCTAATACATAAATTCCTCTCTAATAATCTTTGCTTGTTTCCTGAACTATCGCCTGCTATAATATGTTTTTTTTCCACTTTCCACCTATCCATAAGGAAAGCAACCATTATTTTAAATACTTTCCACCAAAAGTATAGCTGCAAATCTTTTTTACTCACTGATTGCTTTCTTACAAAACATGCATCCTATGTTCATCAAAGGATTTGCTATTGATAATCGTCTATAATTCAAACTTCCTGTATAGTATCTGATCATGGACAAAATTTCATAATTTGGGATTGCACCATCAACATTCTAGATTGATCTTTCTGAAAGTTCTTGCTGTTTCTTTTTTTCTCATTTTCAATCTATTTTTCTACTTTCTCACAATTATATATTCTACACACATTTAGTTTTGTAGAAGAAGTCTATTCAGGATACACAGTAGGTATACATGAGCAGAACCAACCACTCTGTTATTTCTTTAAGGAGTGTAGTCCATTGTAAGTGTGTGTGTGTGTGTGTGTATTTGAGGGGCAGTAGAAAAGAGACAGAAAGAAAGCATACCCATCTGATGGTTCACTTCCCAAATATCTGCAATGGCTGGGGATGGGCCAGAGCTGAGGGTACAATCTAGGTTTCCCATATAGGTGGCAGAATCTCCATTTCTTAAAGGAACACCACTACATGCAAGGGTCTATATGTAATGAGAAAGCTGGAGTCAGGAGCCGGAACTGGGGAAAAAAACTCAGAAATGCCAATGTGGAATGTGAATATTTTAACCACTACGTTGAAAGCCTGCTCCAAGGGTTATTCTTAAGAGAAGGAAGATTCATTAATTATTTACACTTTTGTTTACTTTAGCTGATAATGATGGGCATGAAGTTATTTCCAGACTTCTTCATGTACAATGTTAGACTTAGGTGAAAATATGCTCTCCAGGTCCATGTCAATCTTTTTTTCTTTTCAATCACTATTTTCTCTACACTCAACAGTCACACTTTTGTTAACTTCATTGACAGATATCACTGCTTGGTGCATTTGGCAATTGCTCCTTGGATTGATAAATCCCAAGCTAGATATTTCTATAGTTGTACATTCATACTAAACTTTAAAGGATGAATATGAAGTCATATGTATGTGAATATTGTGAAAAGTTTATGGAAAGTTCTATTAAATGTGTATTTTGGTGCAAAAATGAAATACAAGTAGAGGTTCAACATAATACATATTTTCATGTATTTAAAAATTGTCAGATAAATTTAATAGACATATTTATCGGATGCTATGTGATATCTTATTGCACATACACATTGTGTAATACCCAGCAAGGGTAAATATACTTTCAAGCATTTAACTGGACAGTTCAGGCCATTAACATTCAATGTGACTATTGAGAAGGAGTAACTTTGCCCTGTCATTTGCCAAAGATATTTTCTAATATATGGTTTGAGACTCCTGTGATCTTTTGCTGTGAGGTTTCCTTCCTTTACCTTCTTTCATATTGGTGACCGTGTTTCTGTGTTTCTGTTTGTAACACATCTTTAAGCATCTTTTGCAGGGCTGGACGAGTGGCGACAAATTCTTTCAATTTCTGTTTGCTGTGAAAGGTCTTTATTTCACCTTCATTCACAAATGAGAGCTTTGCAGGATATAATATTCTGGGATGGCAGTTTTTCTCTCTTAGTACCTGGGCTATATCTCACCATTCCCTCCTAGCTTGTAGGGTTTCTTTTGAGAAGTCAGCTGTGAGTCTAATTGGAGATCCTCTGAGAGTAATCTGATGTTTCTCTCTTGCGCATTTTAGGATCTTTTCTTTATGTTTCACTGTGGTGAGTTTAATTACAATGTGTCGTGGTGAGGATCTCTTTTGCTCATGTTTATTAGGGGTTCTATGAGTTTCCTGTACTAGGCTGTCTCTATCCTCCAAACGTGGGAAATTTTCTGTTAGTATCTCACTAAAAAGGCCTTCTAATCCTTTCTCCCTCTCCATGCCTTCAGGAACTCCTAGAACCTGAATGTTGGGTTTTTTAATAGTATCCTGTAGATTACTGACAATATTTTTTAGATTTCTGATTTCCTCTTCTTTTCTTTGGTTTGACTGTTTCCTTTCCTGTTCTCTAAGTCCAATATTCTCTCTTCTGCTTCACTCATTCTGGTTTAAGGCTCTCTATTGTGTTTGTCATTTGATCTATTGAGTTCTTCATTTCATTATGGTTTCTCATCACTATCACAGTTTCATGTTCTACTAGTTGTTTCATTTCATTTTGATTCCTCCTTAATATTTCATTTTCATGCGAGAGATTTTCCATCTTGTCCATTAAGGATTTCTGTAGTTCAAGAATTTGTTTTTGAGAACTTCTTAATGTCATTACTGTGAAAACAGAAAAATTCTATCATCTAGTTTTTATAGAGAAATATGCAGTAAATTAGTATCATCTATCCTCACCCTACAGTGTAATTGAACCCTAGAACCTCTTACTCCTATCTAGCTATAACCTAGTACCTGTCAATCAACCTTTATCTATCCCTTTCCCTCCATGTCCCTCTTCAGACTTTGGTAATCATGCTTGGAGATCACCTATTCCACATACTGGTGAGATCATGTTATTTGTTTTTCTGGGCTTGGCTTTTTTCACTTAACATAATGAATTCAAGTTCCATTCATGAGTTACAAATGACAAGATTTCATGCATTTTTATAAATCAATAATAATCCATGTATATAAGTAATACATTTTCATTAATCATCAGTGATTAAATGTTGTGAATTTGGGCATCCTTATCTTATTCCAGATCTTAAAGAGAAAGCCTTCAGCTTTCCAATTCAATATGAAGTTAGCTGTTTGTTTGTCATATATTGCCTTTATTACATTGAGATATGATTCTTTTTTTGTTTTTTTGACAGGCAGAGTGGATAGTGAGAGAGAGAGACAGAGAGAAAGGTCTTCCTTTGCAGTTGGTTCACCCTCCAATGGCCGCTGCGGCCAGCGCATTGTGCTGATCCAAAGCCAGGAGCCAGGTGCTTCTCCTGGTCTCCTATGTGGGTACAGGGCCCAAGGACTTGGGCCATCCTCCACTGCCTTCCCGGGCCATAGCAGAGAGCTGGCCTGGAATTGGGGCAACCGGGATAG
This sequence comes from Lepus europaeus, assembly GCF_033115175.1. NCBI lineage: Eukaryota > Metazoa > Chordata > Mammalia > Lagomorpha > Leporidae > Lepus > Lepus europaeus. The sequence continues at coordinate 28,627,267 of NC_084850.1, read as the reverse complement.
AATCTGGTGCCCTGACCAGGACTAGAACCCGGTGTGCCAGTGCCGCAAGGCGGAGGATTAGCCTGTTAAGCCACGGCGCTGACCTAAGATATGATTCTTCTACATCTAATTTGATCAGGGCTTTTATCATGATGGGATGTTTGTTTTTATTAAATCCTTTTTTCTGCATCTACTGAAATGATTATAGTGTACCAGATTGGTTGATTTGCATATACTGAACTACCCTGGCATCCCTGGGATGAATCCCACCAGATCATGCTGAACTCTTTTTTAAATGTGTAGTTGGATTTCATTTGCTAGTATTTTGTTGAGTATTTTTACCTCTATGTCTATCAAGGATATTGGCCTGTAACCTTACTTATTATTGTCATTGTTTCCCTGTCTGTGTTTTTAATCTAAATAATGCTGGCCTCATAGAATGAATTTTTATGTATTACCCCCTCCTCTTTATTGAAATAAATTAAGAATAATTGATATTAATTCTTTGCTAAGAGTTCAACAGTGATATTATCTGGTCCTAGGATTTTCTTTAATAGGGTATTTTTATTACAGAATCAGTTTAGCTATTTGTTATTGGTCTGCTTAGGTACTCTATTTCCTCATGATTCAATTATGTCCAATAACTTTTCCATTTTTTTCTCCGTTACTAAATTTATTTCCATAGTATTGTTCATAATAATCTCTAACCTTTGTATTTCCTTGATGTCAGTGTTAATGTCTTCATTTCTGTGCCTTTTTAAAAATTTATTTACTTATTTGAAAGTCAGAGTTACACAGAGAGAGGGAGAGACTGATAGAGAGAGATCTTCCATTCACTAGTTTACTCCACAACTGGCCACAACAGCCAGGACTGTGAGAGGCTGAAGTCAGGAGCCAGGAGCTTCATACAGGTCTCCCACATGGGTGGCAGGGGCCCAAACACTTGGGCCATGTTCCACTGTTTTTCCCAAGCCATTAGCAGGCAAGTGGATTAAAGGTGGAGCAGCCAGTATGTACCTATTTGGGATGCTGGCATCACAGGTGGCAGCTTTACTGGTATGTCACAATACTGGTCCCATTTTCATTTTTAATTCCCTGTACGTTTCAAATATATCTTCTTTTCTTGGTTAGTGTAGCTAAGAGTTTATCAATTTTATCTTTTCTAACAATCAAACCTTGGTTTCTTGTTTTATTTGTGTTTTTTTTCTGTTATTTATTTGTTCTCTTAGAATTGTAGCTATTAACTATATTGAATCTGTTCTCTTTTCATAATATCACATTAGCATTTGCTGTGACCCTGAGAATCTAATGCATTAATACATCCCTCAAAATTAAAAATAAAAACATTTTATAAACTCCATATTATCCATAGGAAATAGCTATTTATTAGGCAAACGTCATATAAAAGAAACAGCTAAACAAGTAAGATTAACAATAAATACAATTTCAACAAAAGTACACAAAATTGTCTTTTCTAAGTAATATGTAAAAGCAAAAGCTAAAAAAAGAACAATGAAAACTGAATGTGTAAAAAACATCACTCAAAATGCTCAAGCTAAAACCTCATGGATACAAGAAGGTATAGATATATTAATCAATAATTATAAATAGGAGACAAAAATGTCTGGTGTATATATTAACAACAATACATAACTGGCAACCCTCCTATTCTAAAAAGTATTTGTCTATCATGTACCTTAAGGCATGAAAATGAAGAGAAACTTTTTTTTTGTTTCAATAAATTGATTCAGCAATTTATTGACTAGCATTTCTCTCATCCCAGAGCTTGCCATGTTTCTCTGCCCTATTCACTCTTCATGTGATATTGCTTCATTTGAGCAGAAATTTTAAGTGAAATTTTGTGGGATATGTCCCTCTTGTTCTGGCTACCCATCTTAATCGATACATTTCTTCAGTGTAGATTCTTGAATGAGAAGACATGGGTGGCACAGTTAGGCAGCCGAGGTGAGCCCAGCATATACTGGCTCAGTAGAGTTCTAAAATAACTAAATAAGAAATAAATATTTGTTGTTTGAAGGATTTGAGGATAAATGGAATCTTGCTGAAGTACACAACTTAGTGAATTCTTTTAAGGATTTATTTATTTATTTGAAAGTCAGAGTTACACAGAGAGAGAAGGAGAGGCAGAGATAGACAGAGAGAGGTTTTCCATCTGCTGGTTCACTCCCCAACTGGCTGCAATGGCCAGAGCTGCACTGATTTGAAGTGAGGAGCCAGGAGCCAGGAGCTTCTTCCGGGTCTCCCACACAGGTGCAGGTTCCCAAAGACTTGGGCCATCTTCTACTGCTTCCCCAGGCCATGGCAGAGGACCGGATTGGAAATGGAGAAGCTGGGACTTGAAGCTGCACCCATATGGGATGCCAGCACCACAGGCGGTGGCTTTACCTGCTATGCCACAGCGCCCGCCCCCAACTTAGTGAAGTTTTATTAGTAAATAGCTCTGACTCTTTCTTCAATAATTCGTGTACAAATACCCGCAACTAGGCTTGTAGGGTTACTTTAGTGAGATTGTATAACTATTTGATATAATAAATTGTTACATTGTTGATAATAAAAGTGAAAGAAAATCTATAATTAATATGCTCATTAGAAAAAATGTTTAAAATATGCGCACATAAACAGTTTTTTTACACCATATTCAGAGAACCACTTGAAAGTTAATGTGTGAATGTGGCCGGGTGTTAACAGTGGGTTAATCCACCACCTGTGACACCAACATCCCATATTACTACATGAGTGCCAGTTTGAGTCCCGGCTGCTCCACTTCCAATCATGCTCCCTGCTAGTGCACTTGGAAAATTATCAGAATATGGTCCATGTACTTCAAGTACTGCCATCCACATGGGAGACCTGATGGAGTTCCAGGATCCTGATCAGTCTAGCCCAACCCCAGCCATTGTAGCCATTTGATTTGGGGAGTGAACCAGCAGATCAACAATCTCTCTCTCTCTCTCTCTGTGTGTGTGTGTGTATGTGTGTGTGTCTGTTTTTCTACCACTCTGTATGTATCTCTGGCTTTCAAATAAATAAAATAAAAATATTTAGAAAATCCAATGAGTGAAATAATCACACAGAGTAATGAAAGAACTTTAGACCTTACTTGCAATGAATAAACTTGATTAGAAATAAACTTTGATAAAAGTAATATAAAAATCAATTAGCAAACTTTTATTTTTAACAGAGAATTGCAATTTGAGACATGTAATAAATACGTGAGACATACTTCTCTTAAGGAGTTAGAAACCAAGTTAACTTCATTTATAAAGAAACCAATTGGTACTTACAGTCTAAAAAAGGTAACCATCACTAGAATATTAGATAGAATATATAAAAATGATTAATTCAGTAATCATAGATTTTTTATAGTTGTTTACAATTACCATGATGCTTCAGTTCATCTGAAGTAGAATAATTTTATTTTTTCAAATATAACAATTATAACTTTTTTAGTCTTTATTAATATAAAGAGAATAGATTTCATGTATTTTCTAAGTTCAATTCTAAGAAGATAGCTGTAGTTCCCTCCCTCTTTCTCTCCCTCCCTCAACACCTCTCCTTCCTTTTTTTCTTTATTTTTTACAAAAACATAATTTCTTTTTTTTTTATTTTTGACAGGCAGAGTGGACAGTGAGAGAGAGAGACAGAGAAAGGTCTTCCTTTTTGCCATTGGTTCACCCTCCAATGGCCGCCGCGGCTCACGCACTGCGGCCAGCACACCGCGCTGATCCGATGGCAGGAGTCAGGTGCTTCTCCTGGTCTCCCATGGGGTGCAGGGCCCAAGCACTTGGGACATCCTCCACTGCACTCCCTGGCCACAGCAGAGAGCTGGCCTGGAAAAGGGGCAACCGGGACAGGATCAGTGCCCCGACCAGGACTAGAACCCGGTGTGCCGGTGCCGCAAGGCGGAGGATTAGCCTATTGAGATGCGGCGCCGGCCACAAAAACATAATTTCAATCCACTGTATAGTCACAGACTTAGTGCACCACTCACCATAATGTTCAACAAATAAGAAGTACAAAGATCACAGTTCCACAGGAGTATAAACATGGGCTAAATACAACAATCAGATCACAAAGTGTCTGTTTTATTCCTCTACATTTTTGTATTCTATGTTAACTATTACAATTTATCCCCATTTTCTTACTTTTTTCATATATGTCATATGAGATGTCTAGAAATCTTTGAAAATAAACAGTATAAATAGCCACAAATATTGGGGAGACAAACAAATAAAGCAAACTATAAGGATAACAAAAGGGTCAGTGTTTGGAAAGGTTACTAAACAGTAGTTCAATGGAAGCTTGGCAGCTAACTGTGCCAGGCATCACATGGCTAATCGCTATCAGTGTGTAGCTTTCAGGACTTTGAAAGTTACACATGAATACATTCTCAGCAAGCAGTGGAAGTCCTGTTGGGCTACCTGAAACCCACCAATGCTATGTAACAATGACCTTTATTTAAGTATTCATTTTTTCAATTTATCTCATACTGCTCCCAATCGTAAGCTTTACATTTATTTATTTTAAAAAAAATAAATCCAGCAGAGATTTTATCTAATACCAGCTGTTATGTATAATTGTGCTTAAATGCATATCCATAGATGGAGAGATTTCCAACTCTTATTGATGCTGGCCCACATACTGATGAACTGAAGTTTCAAAGGAATATTTAGTGTGTTACTTAGATTGAAGGAAACTGTGGTATCTCTTAAGACAGATAAGTGGAAGAATTTGAATTAAATTTTAAAAATACTAAATCACAAATTTACATGTCAGATAATATTTGGTCACCTGTTTAATAAAAAATTATGCAGAGCCTACTGGATGCTGATCACTGTTCTAGATAAAAGGGATACAGTGGTCAGGAAGATACTTAAGTTTATGCCATCACGGAATGTCCTCCATTTTCTAGTTGAAGAGATGGACTAAAAACTAATTAATTAGGGGCTGGCTCTGTGGTGCAGAGGGTTAAAGCCCTGGCCTGCAGTGCCAGCATCCCATATGAGGGCTGGTTGGAGTCCCAGCTACTCCACTTCCAATTCAGCTCCCTGCTAATGTGCCTAGGAAAGCAGCAGAGGATGGCCCAAGTCTTTGGGCCCCTGCACCCACATAGGAGACCCAGAAGAAGCTCCTAGCTCCTGGCTTTCACCTGGCCCAGCCCTAAGTCATTGCCGCCATTTGGGGAGAGAACCAGTGGAAGGAAGACCTCTTCCTTTCTCTCTCTGTCTCTACCTCTCTCTGTAACTCTGCCTTTCAAATAAATAAAAATAAATCTTTAAAAATAATTAATGAGTTCATATTTTTATGGTTATATTCTATGTTAAATGTAAACATTGACTTGGGAACAGAGAATGATACATAAAATTCAAAAAAGCAGCATGTTGGCATATAGCTTCTGATTTAGCAGGTAAGGGAAATTGACACTGTGTTCTAAGACAAGTAAATAAAAAAAACTAACAAACTGAAAAGGAAAGTCACTTTTTATATCAATCATAGAACTGAGGTTACAAGGCAAGCTGCTGTCCTCAAAATTGGAGACAGAGAGATAACAAGAGTCACAACTGACCTGAGCAGACACTCACAAGAAGAGACTTAGGTAGGAATCAGTTCCAGGGTAAGAAAACTTAAACTGTAATTGACAAAAAATTGCAGACTCAATGTAGAAAAGTTTAAGAATTAAAACCACACATGAAGGGGCTGGCGCCGTGACTCACTTGGTTAATCCTCCGCCTGCAACACTGGCATCCCATATGGGTGCCAGGTTCTAGTCCAGGTTGCTCCTCTTCCAGTGTGGCTCTCTGCTGTGGCCCGGCAGGGTGATGGAGGATGGCCCAGGTGCTTGGGCCCCTGCACCCGCACGGGAGACCAGGAGGAAGCACCTGGCTCCTGGCTTCAGATCGGTGCAGCGCCGGCCGTAGCAGCCATTTGGGGGGTGAACCAATGGAAGAAAGACCTTTCTCTCTGTCTCTCTCTCTCACTATCTATATCTCTACCTGTCAAAAAAAAATGAAGCTAAATTCACATGCTTGTGAATTTTACTTTACATACTTATCACTATAAAAAATCTGAAACAAATATGCATGTTTATCTACAAAATGATAGAGAAAGATAACCCCATGAAATATGCCAGGACATTCTCTTCTTTTAGAAAAAAACTATTTTTCAACACTTTAATAACACATTATTAAAGTTTCATCTACTGAAGTTCCTTGTACCAAGTACATAATGTCCAGCTTTCAACTAAAAAAAATGTGGCATTTACAAAAATGGAAAAAAAAGAAAAAAAAAAAACAACAACAAACCACACAGTATCAAAGACATTCAAGCATCAGAATCAGACTCAGACATGACAGGAATGTTGGACTTATCAGACATGCAATTTAAAATACTTGTGATTAATACAGTATGGGCTCTAACAGAAAAAGTAGACAACATGGAACAATACATGAGTAATGTAGGCTAAGGGAAGGAAATTCTAAGAAATAATAAAAAAGAAGTGCTGACACTGTAAAAGAAATGAATGATCTCTTTGAAAGGCTCATTAGTAGACTGGACATATCTGAAGGAAGAATTTCTGAACTTAAGGATATGTCAATTGAATTTTCCAAAATTGAAAAAGGAAAGAGAAATAAATGCTAAATGGGACAACATATCCAATAATTGCAGGCCAATCATAAAAGATCTAATACAATGCAAATTGAAAGCATCAGAAACAGAAGAGTGAAAAGACACATGAAACATTTGAAGGGATAATGACTATGAACTTGCAGCAAATAATGCCAGGAAAGGAATAAAACAGATTCAGAAATCTTAGAGAACATCAGTTAGGCTAAAGGGAAAAAAATAAGCAAGAAAAGCAACAGCAACAACAATACAGAAACAAAAACCAAAAGCCTACATCGAGGCATGTTACATTAAAATTGTTGAAAAAAATCACACATAAAGAAAAATATTTTGAAGAAATCAAAAGGAAAAAAGTAGCTCACATACAGAGAAGCTAAAATAAGTTACATTCTCTTTCCTCAGAAACCATAAAAGCAAAAACAAGTGGAATGTATAGTGTTGAGAAGCAAGCCAGCAACTTATACTTCTATTGCCTCTAAAATCATCTTTAAAAGTTAAAGAGTAAGAACTATATTCTCAGACAAATAAGCATTGGAGAAATTTGTTGCTGAAAATCTTACAAGAAAAGTGGAAAGTTCCAAGAAAAAAAAAGATGCAGGTCCAAGTACAATCAAGGAAATGAGTAAAGATCAAATAAAATATTTCATTTTTCTTATAATGAAATATGGTTGGGTAGTAGATTCCTGTTTATTCAAAATAACAACAAAGTAGTGAATTTGTAGAGTTAATATATAAATGAAATTAGTGACAGTAATGGTACAAGGAGAAGACAGAACAAACTGCAAGATCAAATAACAATGCATCACTTCACAAGTAGAGTTCAGGGCTGGCGCTGTGGCATGGTAGGTTAAGCCTCTGCCTGCAGTTCCAGTATCCCATATGGGTACTGATTTGAGTCCTGGCTGCTTTACTCCTGAACCAGCTCCCTGCTAATGACCTGGGAAAGAAGCAGAATATGACCCAAGTGCTTAGACCCTGTACCCACATGGGAGACCCAGAAGAAGCACCTGGCTCCTGGCTTCCCAGCTCCCATTGTTGCAGCCATCTGGGGAGTGAACCAAGGAGAAAGACCTCTCTGTCTCTCCCTCTCTCTATCTATAACTCTACCTATTAAATAAATAAATCTTTAATGAAAAAAGAAAGTAGAGTTCATAATTGAAAAGTCTTCACAAAGTTCATAAAAATATGTATCATGAAAAAAACTGAATATATTTCAAAAATATTTTTGTAACAAAATAAATTTATCTTTAGTTCCATTTTCCATGAACTTTTTGAAGTCCCCTCAAAGTTGTAGATGCATATAGCAAACTGTTGGGTAATAAAAACAAAGAAGAAGAAGTGAAACTAGAATTATAATTGCTGTACTAGGAAGTAGAGAAAATATAATTCTATAAATGCCTAATTGAATTCATAAAATACACAATGAGAATGGAAAAATGCCATGAATTTAAAAAGTTAACAAAAACAGTGACAAATATGTTAGAAATTATAAATGTATCAATAATCACTTTTTTTGACAGGCAGAGTTAGACAGTGAGAGAGAGAGAGACACAAAGGTCTTCCTTCCATTGGTTCACCCCACAAATGGCCGCCATGTCCGGCGCACTGCGCCAATCTGAAGCCAGGAGCCAGGTGCTTCCTCCTGGTCTTCCATGTGGGTGCAGGGCCCAAGCACTTGGGCCATCCTCCACTGCCTCTTGGGCCAGAGCAAAGAGCTGGACTGGAAGAGGAGCAACCGGGACAGAACTGGTGCCCCAACTGGGACTAGAACACGGAGTGCCGGCTCCACAGGTGGAAGATTAGCCTAGTGAGCCGCGGCGCCAGCTCAATAATCACTTTAAATGTTAATCATCTAAATACACCAATGAAAAGATAAAGAATGTTAAAAAGGAAGAAAAAAAAACAAGACACAACTATATGCTGTTTACAAGAAATACACTTTAAATACAAAGATACAGGGCAGGTGTTGTGGTATAGCAGGTTAAGCTGCCGCCTGAAATGCCAGCGCTCCATATTTGCTTCAGTTCCTGTCCTGGATGCTCCACTTCTGATACAGCTCTCTGCTGATGTGACTGGGAAAGTAGCAGAAGATGGCCAAAGTGCTTGGGTCTCTGAACCCAAATAGAAGAACTGGAAGAAATTCCTGGCTGCAGTTCAGCCCAGCCCAGCCCTAGCCGTTATGGCCATTTGAGGAATGAACCACTAGATGGACGATCTCGCTCTGTCTCTTTCCCTCTCTCTCTGTAATTCTGCCTTTCAAATAAATTATGAACCTTTCAAATTAAATAAATAGATACATATAGATTAAAAGGAATGGAGAATGATATGCTAACACTAATAAGAAATTAAGCTATATTAATTTTCAAAGGGAAGATTTCTGGGCAAGAAAACTTATCAAGGATAAAGAATGGCATCACATATTGATTAGGGATAAATTTTTCAAGAAATCATAATTATCCTTAATATGTGTTTACCGAACAACAGAGCATTGAAATACGTGGAACAAAAGCAGACAGAGCTGCAAGAATAAATAGCTGAAGTTATTATTATTATAGAAGATTCAAAACCTCTGTCTGAGAAAGAAAGTGATCTATAAGGCAGAAAAGTCAGTAAGGTCTTAGTTAACCTCAATGGCCCTACCAAGTAATTGGATATAAAGGAAATACATAAACTAATTCTTCCAAAACAGTAGAGTGCATATTAGTCTCAAGCTCACATGAAAAATTCACCAAGACAGCACCCATACAGTGCCATAAAACCCACCTAAATAAATTTGAGAAGATAGAAGTTATAATGTATTGTTTCAGACCACAATAAACTTCAACTAGAAAGCAGTAACAGAAAAATAACTTAAAAATTACAAAGAACATGAAGACTAACATATACAGTTCTACAAAATACCAATGCCAAAGAAGAAACCTCGAGAAATTTTGAACTAAATTTGAAATAAATCAAAATCATAATGAAACTTTTTCCATATACTGAACAAAAAAAATAGAGAAAAAATTATACCATTGGGTACATATATTAGAAAAATAGAATGATTAAAATCCAAAATCTGTTGCTGCTTCAGTACACTAGAAAAAGTAGATATAGTCAATTAAATGCAAAGCATGGAGAAGAAAAATCAATAAAAATTCAACACCTTAAATTAAAAATATCCAAGAAACTAAAAACTGATTCTGAATAATTAGTAAAACTGATACATTTAGGTCCAAAATGGCTAATAAAATAATAAGGTATGCTAACACATTGGAAAACCTCAAAGAAAGAATTTATTTATATATGGATACGTGTATCTTACCAAGATTAATTCAAGAACATATAGAAAATCTAATAACCCAACACAAACCATGAGATTGAAACAGTAATTCAAAGTCTCCTATTTAGAAAAAAATCCAGGGTCCGCGCCATGGCTCACTTGGTTAATCCTCCGCCTGCGGCACCAGCATCCCCTATGGGCGCCGGGTTCTAGTCCCAGCTGCTCCTCTCCCAGTCCAGCTCTCTGCTGTGGCACGGGAGGGCAGTGGAGGATGGCCCAGGTGCTTGGGCCCCTGCACCCACATGGGAGACCAGGAGAGGCACCTGGCTCTTGGCTTTGGATCGGCACATAGCAGGCCGTAGCAGCCATTTGAGGGGTGAACCAACGGAAAAGGAAGACTTTTCTCTCTGTCTCTCTCTCTCACTGTCTGTAACTCTACCTGCCAAATAAATAAAAAAAGAAAAAAGAAAAAGAAAAAAAAATCCTAGGGGCTGGCAGGTAAAGCCACTGCCTGCAATGCCAGCATCCTGTATGGGCGCTGGTTTGAGACCCAGCTGCTCCACTTCCGATCCAGCTCTCTGCTATGGCCTGGGAAAGCAGTAGATGGCTCAAGTCATTGGGCCACTGAACCCGTGTGGGAGACCTGGAGGAAGCTCTTGGCTCTTAGCTTCAGATCAGCCTAGCTCCAGCCATTGCGGCCATCTGGGGAGTGAACTGGCGGATGGAGGACTTCTCTCTCTCTCTCTCTCTCTCTCTCTCTCTCTCTCTCTCTGCCTCTGCCTCTCTGTAACTCAACCTTTCAAATAAACAAATAAATAAATCCTTAAAAAACAGAAAAATAATCCAGAGCCTGATGGCTTTACTACTGAATTCTACAAAACATTTAAATAGGAACTAACTAAAATAATTTTCAAATTCTTCCAAAATATTGAAAGGGACAGAACAAAAATAAAATTACACAACAATATCTTTGATGAACATAGATGCAAATATCCTCAACAAAAAACTAGCAGACTGAACCCAAAACTACATAAAAAGATTATACATCATTATCAAGTGGGATTTATCCCAGAGATGCAAAAGAGGTTCAATGTTTGTAACTAAGTTTATTAACAGCATAAATCACATCAACAAAATGAAGAAGAAAAGCCATATGATAAATCTGAATATATGAAATACAAGAAACGTGTATACTTGAAATAAAAATTTTTAAAAAATAAAATAAAACAAAACCGTATGATTGTTTCAATAGATGAAGAGAAAACATTCAATAAGGTTCAATATTCCTTCATGATAAAAAAAAATCATAGCAAATTTAGGTATAGAAGGAACATACCTCAAAATTATAAAGGCAATATAAGACAAACCAACAACCATTATCATACATAATGGAGAAATACTGAAATGCTGAAAATATTTCTACTCAGATCTGGAATAGAACTAAGATGACCATTTTTACCACTCTTATTCAATATGACACTGGAAGTATTATCAAGGGCAATTAGGAAGGAGAAAGCAATAAAGACCATCAAAATTCGAAAGGAGGAAATAAAAATACTCACGTTTACAGATGACATGATATTGTACTTGAAAAAATCTAAACAGTCCACCAAAAAATTTTTACAACTGATACACTAATTCAGTAAAGTGGCAGGTTACAAAACTGAAATATAAAAAAGTGTAGCATTTTTATACACTAGTTTTGATATTGCTGAAAGAGAAATCAAAAAGGAAATATCACTCACAACAGCAACAAAAGTCAAATATGTATGAATAAGTTTATCCAAAAGAGAAAAGCTCTCTACAATGAAAATTATAAAAAATTGATGAAGGAAATCACCAAGGACACAAAAAATGTAACGATGATCTTTGCTCAAGAATTGGAAGAATTAACATAATTAAAATGCATATACTACCTAAAGCAATCTACAGATTGAATGTAATACCTATTAAAATACCAGTTGGCATTCTTCATAGAATTTGGAAAAACAACCCTAAAATTCATAAGGAACACAAAAGATCTAGAATAGCCAAAATGACCCTGAACAACAACAACAACAAAAACAACCAGAGGTATCATAATACCTGATTTCAAAGCACAATGCAACGCTAACAATCAAAGCAGCATTGTAGAAGCATAAAATCTAGCACATAAACTAATGGAACCAGAATAGAGATCCCAGAAATTAATCCATATATACCATCAACTGATTTTGGCAAAGGTGCCAAGAAAATACATTAGAGGAAGAATAGTCTTTTCATTAAAAGATGCTGGCAAACCTGGATGTATATAAGAAGAAAAATGAAATTAGATCCCTACCTCTCACTATATACAATAATCAAGTCAAGATGGTTCAGTAATCTAAATTTAGTACCTGAGAATATAAAATTGCTAGAGTAAAACACAGGGTAAACACTTCCAGATATTGAGGTGGCTGTTGATTTCTTGGATAATAACCCAAAAGCACAGGCAACAACAGCAAAACTACACAAAATTACACAAATGGAATTAAATCACTCAGAAACTTTTATGGTGCAAAGCAAACAATCAGTAGAGTAAAGAGACACCCAACAGCTGCTTCTTTGACAAAGGATTAAGAACCAGAGTATAGGGGCCATGCTGTGGTGCTGCGGGTTAAAGCCCTGGCCTGAAGCTCTGGCATCCCATATGGGCGCCAGATCTAGTCCTGGCTGCTCCTTTTCCAATCCAGCTCTCTGATATGGCCTGGGAAAGCAGTATAAGGTGGCCCAAGTCCTTGGGCCCCTGAACTTGTGTGGGAGACCCAGAAACAACTCCTGGCTCCTGGCTTCAGATTGGTGCAGCTCCAGCCGTTGTGGCCATCTGAGGAGTGTACCAGTGGATGGAAAATCTTGCTCTCTGTCTCTACCTCTCTCTGCAACTCTTTCAAATCCACTTAAGAAGTTGTCAAAGTACCCAAATAATAAAAAGGACTCAAAAGAAATTCAACCCAGATGTCAGTCAACTGAAGACTGAATGAAGAAATAATGGTATATGTATACCATGGAATACTACACAGTAGTTAAAAAAAAAAAAAACCTGAAATCCTGTCATTCGCAACAAAATGGATGCAACTGAGAAACATTATACTTAGTAAAATAAGCCAGTCCTAAAAAGACAAATACCATATGTACTCCCGGACTTGTGGTAATTAATAGAGTACCTAAAATGTAATCTATAAACAGTCCTTGTCTCACATGCTGAGGAACAGTTTTTTTTTTTTTTTCCCATACTACTTATTGAACTCTTTACTTAGTGTTGGGTTAATCTTATGTTCATAAAGTTAATTGAAAATAGATCTTAGTGAAAAATAAGAATAGGAATAGGAGAAGGAGGAGGAAGAAGGGGGGAGTGTGCGTGGGAGGATGGGTAGGGGGGTAAAAATCACTACTTTCAGCCGGCGCCGTGGCTTAACAGGCTAATCCTCCACCTTGCGGCGCCGGCACACCGGGTTCTAGTCCCGGTTGGGGCGCCGGATTCTATCCCGGTTGCCCCTCTTCCAGGCCAGCTCTCCGCTATGGCCCAGGAAGGCAGTGGAGGATGGCCCAAGTGCTTGGGCCCTGCACCCGCATGGGAGACCAGGATAAGCACCTGGCTCCTGGCTTCGGATCAGCGAGATGTGCCGGCCGCAGCGGCCATTGGAGGGTGAACCAACGGCAAAAAGGAAGACCTTTCTCTCTGTCTCTCTCTCACTATCCACTCTGCCTGTCCAAAAAAAAAAAAATCACTACTTTCCTAAATTTGTATTTATTGAATGTATGAAGCTTGTATACTTTAAATAAAAGTTTTCTAGGAAAAAAACAAAACAAAACAAAACAAAAAAAGTGAAATAAAAAATCATTGCTAAAAGTTGTAATAAGAGTTATTATCAAGAATACACACTTTAAAAGGAAAACATTAATTAAATCAAACTTTCCTGACAGTATTGAAATAAAAATACATTTATTATTATTCATATGTTAAAAAATAATATTTTGGGCCAGCACTGTGGCACAGCAGGTAAAGCCACCACTGGCAGTGCCAGCATCCCAGATAGAGTCCTGGCTGCCCCATTTCGAATCCAGCTCCCTGCTACGGCCTGGGAAAGCAGTGAAAGATGGCCCAAATCCTTAAGCCCCTGCATCCAATTGGGAGACCTAAAAGAAGCTCCTGGATTTGGCCTGGCTCAGCCCTAGCCCTTACAGCCATTTGGAGAGTATACCAGCAGATGAAAGACCTCTGGCTCTCTGTCTCTGCCCCTCTGTTACTGTGCCTTCCAAATAAATAAACAAACATTTTTAAAAAAAGAAATTGAAGTGGCCAACAAATACATAAAAACATGCTGAATATCACTAGCCATCAGGGAGATGCAAATTAAAACCCCAGTGATATATCACTTTACCCCTGTCAGCTTTTTTTTTTAACTTTTATTTAATGAATATAAATTTCCAGTGTACAGCTTATGGATTACAATGGCTTCCCCCTCCCATAACTTCCCTCCCACCAGCAACCCTCACCTCTCCCGCTCCCTCTCCCCTTCCATTTGCATCAAGATTCATTTTCAATTCTCTTTATATACAGAAGATCAATTTAGTATAAAGATCTCAACAGTTTGCACCCACATAGAAACACAAAGTGAAACATACTGTTTGAGTACTAGTTATAGCATTAAATCACAATGTACAGCACATTAAGGACAGAGATCCCACATGAGGAGCAAGTGCACAGTGGCTCCTGTTGTTGACCCAACAAATTGACACTCTAGTTTATGGCGCCAGTAACCATCCTAGGCTGTCGTCATGAGTTGCCAAGGCTATGGAAGCCTTCCAAGTTTACCGACTCTGATCATATTTAGACAAGGTCATAAAAGACAGAGTGAGGATAGTAACCGATGATCCTAAGAGTGGCATTTACCAGGTTTGAACAATTATACAGCATTAAGTGGGGAAGAGGACCATCAGTACACACAGGTTGGGAGTAGAGCCATTGGTGGTAGAGTAGAGGTTATGATTACAAAGGAATGAGGCCCAAATGCACTAGACAGGGCCTAGAACAAAGGACAGAGTCATTATTAGAGGAGCTAAGAAAGGTGCTGTCTAAGCTACAATTAAGTTTTCTGATTTAGAGGCAAATAGAACCTGATAGTCATTCTATCAAAGAGATACGTGTACCACCATGTTTACAACAGCACTGTTCACAACAGCCAAAATACAGAGTCAATCAAATTGTCCATCATCTGATGAATGGATGAAGAAAATGTGTTATATATACACAGTGGAATACTATTCAGCTACAAAAAATAATAAAATCCTGTAGTTTGCACAAAAATATAAGACATCATGTTTAGTGAAATAAGCCAGACACAGAAATACAAATACTGCATGTTCTCCCTTACATGTGGGAACTAATTTAAAAAGTGATAACTCAATCTGAACACAGAATGTTCATTATTAGATGTTAACATGTGGGATGGATAAAAGGAGTTTGGATATAAAAATAGAGGAAGCTGGGTGTGATTCATTGTTATCAATATACTAATATGATATGTTAATGGAGAAAGTGGAGAGGTGTATATGGGAAAGTCTTTCCCATACTACTTCAAAATTTTTGTTTTGTGCCAGGGGATTCCATTCAATCCCATCAAAGTGGCATGTATCAATGACATTTCACTAGTCAAAGTGATCAGTTTCAGTTCATAATTGATCCTAATGATAGGATTAAGTGTCAAAGGGATCACATAAACAAGACCAGTATCTACTAATAATAACTGATGGAATTAAAAAAGAGAACAATCCAACATGGGAAGCAGGATACACAGCAGACTCATAGAATGGCAGATGTCCTAAACAGCACTCTGGTCTCAGAATCAGCCCTTAAGGCATTTGGATCTGGCTAAAATGCCCATGAGAGTATTTCAGGCACGGAAAGCCAAGACACTCTGGCAAAAAAAAAAAAAATTACCTAAATGAAATATCTCCGCCAGTGAGATCCCAGCGGAAAGAACAGGCCATCAAAGAAGGAGGAACCTTTCTCTGAAGAGAGGAGAGAAGTTCCACTTTGACTATGGCCTTGTCTAAATAAGATCGGAGTTGGTGAATGCAAGAGGCTTCCATAGCCATGGCAGCTCATGACAAGAGCCTTGGGTGATTAGTGACATCATAAACAAGTGTGTCAATTGTTAAATCAGCAACAGGAGTCACTGTGCACTTACTCCCCATGTAAGATCTCTGTCCTTAATGTGTTGTACTATGTGAATTAATGGTAAAACTAATACTCAAACAGTACTCTATACTTTGTGTGTCTGTGTGGGTGCAGTCTGTTGAAATATTTACTTAGTACATAATAAGTTGATCTTCTTTATATAAAGATAATTGAAAATGAATCATGATGAAAAATGGGATGGGAGAGGGAGTGGGGAGATGGGATGGTTGCAGGTGGGAGGGAGGTTATGGGGAGAAAAGCCTCTATAATCTATAAGTTGTACTTTGAAAATTTATATTAATTAAATAAAAGGGGTTTTTCAAAAGAAAAAAAACAAAATTTTTGATTTGTAAATTTAAAACTATTCTGAAATAAAATATTTTTAAAAGAATGAGAGAAAATACCAATTACTAACATCAAAAATTTAATGTGGGGACCAGTATTTTTGCTCAGCACGTTAAACCACTGCTTATAACACTGAAATCCCTTATTAGAGCATTGGTTCAAGTGCTACCTACTCCACTTTCAGTCAATCTAGCTTACTGTTAATGTGCCTGGGATGGCAGAAGATGATTTAAAATTCTTGCACCTCAGCCACCCTCGAGGAGACCAGGTTGGAGTTCTTGGCTCCTGGCTTTGGCCTGGCTGAGCCATGGTTTCTGTGGCTTTGGGAGTATAGCAGTGGAGTGAAGATTTATTTCCCTATCTCTCCATCACTCGCTCTTTCTGTCATTCTGTGTTTCAAATAAATAATAAATAAATCTTTAAAAAAGAACATATGTAGGCCGGCGCCGTGGCTCAACAGGCTAATCCTCCACCTTGCGGCGCCAGCACACGGGGTTCTAGTCCCGGTTGGGGCGCCGGATTCTATCCCGGTTGCCCCATTTCCAGGCCAGCTCTCTGCTATGGCCCGGGAAGGCAGTGGAGGATGGCCCAAGTGCTTGGGCCCTGCACCCGCATGGGAGACCAGGAGAAGCACCTGGCTCCTGGCTTAGGATCGGTGCGATGCACCGGCCGCAGTGGCCATTGGAGGGTGAACCAATGGCAAAAAGGAAGACCTTTCTCTCTGTCTCTCTCTCTCTCACTATCCACTCTGCCTGTCAAAAAAAAAAAAAAAAAGAAGAACATATGAGCAGCCCTAAATTTCCCACTGAAGATATAAAGATGACTAAGGAGGGGAGAGGGGTGGAGCTCTGGTTTAGCAGGTAAAGCTGCCACCTGCAGTGCTTGTGTCCCATATGGCCATTGGTTCGAGTCCCGGCTGCTCCACTTCCCATCTAGCTCTCTGCTATGCCTGGGAAAGCAGTAGAAGATGGCCCAATCCTTGGGCCCCTGAACCTGTGTTGGGGACCTGGAAGAAGCTCCTGGTTCCTGGCTTTGAATCAGCACAGCTCTCGCCACTGTGGCCAACTGGGGAGTGAAACAGCAGATGGAAGACCTCTCTCTCTCTCTCTGCCTCTCTGCCTCTTCTCTCTCTCTCTGTAACTCCAACTCTCAAATAAATAAATCTTTTAAAAAAAGAGAGAGAACTATGCCAGAAGTGTGACCGGGCCTTCTCCAGGTCGCACCACCTCACCTTACACATGAAGAGGCACTTTTAAACCCCACACGGTGGACAGGACCCACACTGCCAGAAGCGAGTTCAGTATTTTTGCCTTTCACACTGTCTTCCAGAGGAGGGGGGAGTGCAGCCGGAAAGCACTACAGTCATGGTCAAGTTCCCACGAGTCAGCTTGTGAACAGATAATCAGGAGGAAAGAGGAATACAGAAGACAAAAATCAAAGGACATTTTGGGTCTGTGACTAGATCTTCTACCATTCCAATTCCAAATCCAACTTGAATATTCCTGGACTTAACAAGGAACACCCGGGGAGGGGGTGACTGGAAGTTGTGGATATCAGGGTATCGATTAGATCCACGAGTTGGGGGCGCGGGATGGGGAGGGAAGACCAGAATTCCCTTGAATTGTGTTTTGATGCAATATAAGTATAAAGATCACCTTGTATTCTATTTTCCTTCTAAAAGCCATTATTACCATGTTAGAAGAGAGAAGAAATTCAGGTACAGAAAACGTGTGTTCATAGCCTAAACGATGGTGCTTGGTGAGTGTTGGTTGTAAAGATTCCAGTACAGCTCCCTGATAATGTGCCTGGGAAAGAAGTGGACAATGGCCCAAATCCTTGGGGTCCCTGCACCCATGTGAGAGACCCAGAAGAAGCTCCTGGCTCCTGGATCTTGACTTTTGCATCTTGGCTTCAGTCTGGCCCAGCCCTGGTCATTGCTGTCATTGGTGGGGGGTTAACCAGCTGATGGACTCTCTCTCTCTCTCTCTCTCTCTCTCTCTCTCTCTTTCTATAACTCTGCCTTTCAAATATAAAGTAGTAATATGACTATAAATAGTCTTATTGTACTATATATTTCCCTATTAAAATTAGAAGACATGATTTTAGATGTTTTCACTATAAAGAAATGTTAAATGCTTGAAAGGATAAATATATTTATTTATATGATTGAGCATTATACAAGGTAGATGTTAATGAAATATCACATAAATATGTACAAATTCCATGTGTTATGTTAAAAAATAAAAAATAATAAAACCTAGAAATGTGATGTCATTACCCAAAATGCTAATGAAATCAAATGCTGGTAGAAATGAGAGACAATGGGAAACTGTATTCATCATTGGTGGGAACGCAAAGCGGTATAGCCACCACAGAAGACAGTTTGCTGGTTTCTTATAAACTGAATGTACTTTTATTATATCATCCAAAAATCATGCTTCTAGGTGTTTATACAGAGAAGTTGAAATCTTATGTCCAAAAACCAACTTGTACACAGGTATTTTAGCAGCTTCATTCACAATTACTAAACCTTGGAAACAACTGAGATGTCTTTCAGTGCATGAGTAGATAAACTGACTTGTGGCTAATCCAGTAAGGAGAATATTATTTGGCACCAACAAGAAATGAGTTGTCAGGCCATTAAAAGACATGAAGGAAACTTACTATTACCTTACTAGTAAGTCAAAGAAGTCACTCTGGAAAAAGCCACATTTTGCAGTATTTCAAGTACTAAATCATGGAAAAAGCAAAACAATGGAGACAGTAAAAGGAATCAGTGGTTGCCTGGGGTTAGAAATGACAGCCGGTACATAAATTGAATACAGGGTTTCTGGGGCAGTGAAAATGTTTTGTTTGCTACTATAGTAGTAGACACATGTCACTATACATTTGTCAAGACCCACAGAACACGTAGTACCAAGAGTCAATCCAAATGTAAAGTGTGGATTTTGGATGATAATGATGTGTCAATGTAAATTCACAGAATGTAACAAATACCCCACATGGATATGGGAATTTGATAGTGGAGGAGACTGTGTGAAGGAGGGCTTAGAAGTATATGAGAATTTTATGTAATTTCTAAGCTATTTTATTTGGAACATAAATCTACTCAAATATGGAACATAAATCTACTCAAATAAATAAAATCTATTTTTAACGAGTTTTTTTTTTTTTTTTTTGACAGGCAGAGTGGATAGTGAGAGAGAGAGACAGAGAGAAAGGTCTTCCTTTTTGCCGTTGGTTCACCCTCCAATGGCCGCTGCGGCCAGAGCTTCTCACCGATCCTAAGCCAGGAGCCAGGTGCTTCTCCTGGTCTCCCACGCGGGTGCAGGGCCCAAGCACTTGGGCCATCCTCCACTGCCTTCCCGGGCCATAGCAGAGAGCTGGCCTGGAAGAGGGGCAACCAACCAGGATAGAATCCGGCGCCCCAACTGGGACTAGAACCCCGTGTGCCGGCGCCGCAAGGTGGAGGATTAGCCTGTTAAGCCACGGCGCCGGCCTTAACAAGTTTAATAAGGAAGCATGTCATACAAATAAACTTCAAGAAAACTGTTCTTTGAGTTTGATAGATGTAGCATGTTAGAGAGACTGAAAATAAGTCCGAAACACAAGAATGTGGACTTTATGGGTCAAAAAGATAAAGGGTCAAGTTCAAACACTCATTTATTTTACCACTTGATATTGAAAAGTAGACTCAAACATTATAATTATTCTAGACCTATACAAATACACGTAACAATTGGAAAATTTTCTTTTTATTTGTTTTGTTATTGTATTTTGAATGCCTACTTAATATGAAGTACTCATCTGTGTCTAGGAATGGGTAAATCTATGGGTAAGGCACAGCTCCTACTCTCATGTAGCTAAAATAATAGTATCATGTTTGAGATACAACTAACATAGGGGAAAAACAGCAATGACAGAGTTAAAAATGGATTACTCTGAGTATTGAATGAAAGAATTCACGTTTATTCACTCATAAAAAATATTTCTTGAGGAAATATTTGGTGCCAGATAATTGTTCTAGGCATTTAGTGTGATAATTAAACAATACAAAAATATCTGTCCTCACAGAAAACATTTTCTCATCCAAAAAGACAGAAAATATAAAATGAATTTAATAAATAAATGCAATATATAGTATGATGGCATCTGAGTAATGTTATGGAAATAGAGCAGCACATGGATCTAGAAAACCTGATGCCAGGTGTTAGGGAGGAGTAGCAAAATTTTAAATTGGGTAATTAAGTGAATTCGAACTGCAAAGGGGATGTATTGTCACACCCCAGACAAAAAGGATAGACTTGGCTATTAAGATATCTATTAGAAAAACATCCAAGGCAGAGGAAGAAGCATCTGATTTAAAAGGAAAGAATAAAAACTTCCCAATTATTGTAAGAAACAAGACAAGGATGCCCTTTACAAATACCACTCTTTAATAATTTAGACAAAAGGAAATAAAAAGAATATTAATTGGAAATCAAATCTATTATAACTTATGTATGGTATGCCTACACATCTATTAAAATAAACCAAAGGGGCTGGCGCTGTGGCATAGTGCTAAAGCCGTTGCCTGCAGTGCCGACATCCCATATGGGCACCGGCTCAAGTCCCAGCTGCTCCACTTCCAATCCAGCCCTCTTCTGTGGCCTGAGAAGGCAGTAGAGGATGGCGCAAGAGCTTGGGCCCATGTACCTGCATGGGAGATCCGGAGGAAAGTCCTGGCTCCTGGCTTCATATCGGCACAGCTCTAGACATTGCAGCCAACTGGAGAGTGAACCAGCAGATGGAAGATCTCCTTCTCTCTCTCAGTCTTTCCTCTCTCTGTGTAACTCTGACTTTCAAACAAATAAATAAATCTCAATAAAGATAAACCATTTTTAAAAAAAGTAAACCAAAAAGAATCTGTGTAAAAAAACTAATCTATAAAATAAAAAAATGTTAATTATCAGGTAAACTAATTCATGTGAATAATTAATGATATTCATGAATAAAATTTAAGACCACTTTCAGTAAATAAAGGAAGAAAATATATCATGTACAAGACAAATTTGGAAATTGGAAGCATTGACTCCATCCAGAACTAGGACAATAAATTACAAGATGTCTTTAAATAATTTTTTAGAGTGGAAAGTAAGGAAGTGCTCAAAAATCAAAATGGAACAAGTTAACTTCAGTGATATGAACATATCAAAAGGATGCAGGAGGCAACAGAATGAACAATGACCAGACTTGTGAAGTTTGAGCAACAGGATAATATTGGATAATAATTCAAAGTATAAAATAAATTTCTGTTAATGTAAACCAATATAAATCAGTGACTGAATAATCAGTGAGGAAAAAATGATAAATTCTTGTGCTGAGGAATTTCAAATAATTTGTGGACATTCATCCTCCCCCAAAGAAGTAGAGCCTAATTGTCTACCTCTTAGGTGTGGGATGCATATACTAACATTCCTCCATAGAGTGCACTGCATGTAGTAACAACCCTTCTTAGTGAAGAAACCTGATCAATGCTGTCATAGTCAGGCTGATTAAGCTCATCATCACCACCAATAAGTCATTTGATAGTATATACACTTGATATGATGGGAGATAATGGTACGTTATCTTGATCTCCTTCTCATAAATACTCATCAATTCCAGTCTAGTCACAAGATAAATGTCACTCAAATCTCAACTGAGGATCAAGTATATTCTACAATATACTTGAGGAGTGCTTCTAAAAGGTTTGAAGTTCTTGGAAAAACAAGGAAGGTCTAGGAAACATGTTGAATCAAAGTATTGTGGGGTTAGATGAGATCCTGGGACATAAAAATAATATTGGAAAAACAAACAAATGATATATGAATGAACTATTGAGTTCTATTAAAATATATTAATATTGGGGCTGGCTGTGGCACAGAGGGTTAAGGACCCATCCTGTGGCACTGGCATCCCATAAGGGCGTCCGTTTGAGTCCTGGCTGCTCTAATTCTGATCCAGTTCCCTGATAATGCACCTGAAAAAGCAGTGGGAGATGACCCAAGTGCATTGGCCCCTGCATCTGTGTGGAAGACCAGGAAGAAGCTCCTGGCTCCTGGTTCCTGGCTTCAGATCGGCTCACCTCAAGTTGTTGTGGCCGTTTGGAGAGTGAACCAACAGATGGAAGATCTCTATTCTCTCTCTGTATATACCACTGTCTGTAACTTGGCCTTTCAAATAAGTAAAATAAATCTTTATATATATATATATATATATATATATATCAACATTTATTGATTGTGGAAAATATATAACATTAATGTAAGATGTTGATAATAAAGGGACTTGTGTGAATGACCTGGGAACTTTTGTATTATCTTTGCACTTTTTCAGCAAATCTAAAACTATTCCAATTGTAAAAAATGTATCTTAGTACATGTGTGTTGCTATAACAAAATTCCTGACACTATATAAAAGAAATTTATTTCTCGTTTGTTTTGGAAGAGGGGATGTTCAAGATCAATGGAGGCACCAACCTATTTGATCTCCAATGAAGGTTTTTCTGTGCCTCCAAGGTGGTATCCTGTTGTGGCTTACTCTTTAAGGACACCAATACTGTGTTATCACATGGTGAGATGGACAGAAGGCAAAGGAAATGAATGTTCTGTACTCACATTGCAGAAGAGCAACAAGCAAATGGGAAGGCCTAAGCTAGATTTCTCTAGTATTTTCTAAGGGCAAAGCTCCATTCATGGGGGCAAAGCTCCCATGATTAATCACTTCCTAAATGCCCCACCATATACTAGTCCTCCCCCTCTTGCTTATCCACAGTTTCACTTTCTGTGGTATCATTTACCTACAGTCACCTGTGTTGCAAAAATATTAGATGAAAATTTGCAAAAATAAACAATCAGTAAATTTTAAATTGTACACCATTCTGAATAAGATGATGAAATTTTGCACCATCTCATTCCATCCCATCTAGGAAGTAAGTCACTCTTCTGTACAATGTATCCATGCTATGTAAAATACATTAATCGCTTAAAAGCAATTTCAGTTACCAGATCAATATTTAGTGATTGTAGTGTTTATATCCAGTAACTTTCATTTTATTCAATAATGACCCCCAAAGTACAAGAACAGTGATGCTGGCAATTGAGATAAGCCGTTAAATGCTTCCTTCAAGTGAAAATTCTCAACTCAATAACGAAAGGAAAAATGTGCTGAAGTTGCTAAGATCTGCATTAAAAACAAATCTCTCCTTGAAATGGTTAAAAAAACAAATAAATTTCTTCTGTCTTTTCTACCACAATCTTCTAATTTAGAGCCACAGTATGTAGTAAGTACTTAGTGTAAATGGAAAATATGTGATAAGATAGGGTTCAGTAGTATATGTGGTGAAACACTTCTACTGGCAATCTTGGAATGTACAACCTGCAGGAAAAAAAGGAGCGGTGCAACTGCAAAGTATACACAGTGGAAAACCATTCAGTCTTTAAAGTTTGTTCTGTCATTTATGAAGACATGGGTGAACCTGGAGCTTATTATGCTAAGTGACATAAGCCAGCCAAAGAAAGAAAAATACTGTCTGACTATACTTACATGCAGATTCTAAAAAAAAAAAAACAAAACAAAACAAAAAACATTGCAGAAACAGAGAGTAGAATAGTGGTTACCAAGGATGTAAAACAGGGGAATTGGGAAAAAAAACTGATCAAAGGACACAAAATTTCAGTTAGACAGGAGCAATAAATTCAAACCTATTATACAACATGTTTATTATAGTTTATATATTCCTAAAAATTGCTAATAGATTAAATTTTAAATGTTCTCACAAAAATGTGAGGTAACAAATATGTTAACTAGCTTTATTTAGTCATTCTGCAATGTATTACATATACCAAAAATAGCATTGTACATCATATTCATATATACAATATTTATTTCTCAAGTTAATACAAACATTAAAATTTAAAAAGTACTCCAAATTGTACTAATTTACTTACAAGATTAAAAATTTTTAGCAACTCATTAGGACTTTATATTTTTTATTTTTCTTTAAAGATTTATTTACTTGAAAGGCAGAGTTACAGAGAGGGAAAGGGAGAGAGAGAGAGAAA
Organism: Lepus europaeus; assembly: GCF_033115175.1. Classification (NCBI taxonomy): domain Eukaryota; kingdom Metazoa; phylum Chordata; class Mammalia; order Lagomorpha; family Leporidae; genus Lepus; species Lepus europaeus. The sequence continues at coordinate 28,602,753 of NC_084850.1, read as the reverse complement.
GAGAGGCCTTCCATCCACTGGTTCACTTCCCTATGGCCACAATGGCCATAGCTGCACCAATCCAAAGCCAGGAGGCTGGAGCTTCTTCCAGGTCTTCTACTTGGGTACAGGGACCCAAGCACTTAGACCATCTTCTAATGCTTTCCCAGGCCATAGCAGAGAACTGGATTGGAAATGGAAGAGCTGGGACTTGAACTGGCACCTATATGGGATGCTGGCACTACAGGCCTGCTAAGCCACAGTGCTGGCCCCAGGACTTTATATTTTTGCAAAGGAAATTTAAGCAACATAGTAATTTTGTAATATAAACCACAAAAGCAGTCATTTCAACTTTCTGTGACCCAGAAGTTTTTAAGTGAATGAGAAATATACAGAGAAAGGAAGAATAAACTATAGTGTCCCTTTTTGTGTGTATGTGCTTTTCACATCCAGGACTCCAATGTGGAAATTAAATCATGTGGTAAATTTAGCAAACCATCACAAGTGACACATGGATAAACAGACACAGTTCTTATTCATATAGCTCTTGTATAGTCAATATATTAGTTATTTCATAGATCTTGACAGGGAGATAAAAATAATATAATAGTATTTGGGTAGCATAGAGAGTGAAATATAGGGTTAAAGTTCATTCTGTACTCTGTAACATTCTAGAGGTAATTTAGGGCTATAAAAATTATCTAATAACCAAATTTATTTTACAGTTCAAATAATGACCACTGTATATCTCCATAAAAGTGCCATTTTTAGCAGCCTGCAAATAACCATTACTTTATTTTATACAGCCTGCCCAACAAAACCTGACATTTATGCCTCAATTCAGTATTTTCTGGAACCAAGATAAAGCAATTTAAAATTGATTTCCCAGCTACCTTCTTTTGTGCAGGCTTAACAAAGAAACCAAGTTTACAATGACAACAGATGCAGATGAGTGCCTTTTGTCCTTGCTTGGTAAAGTTTTCTTTCCTTTCTGATGGCCTGGAGGCTAAAGTATTTGAGGAAATGAAAAACAAAAATTAAGCAAGTGCTTTCATTTTATTTTGATTATAAAAGGATGAAAAATAAGTCATTGCATTCACTTCTCATTTCTGATGAACAGAAATTTATTCTAAAAACATTTGCAAATCCATTTTTCATTTGAGAGTGATTAGAAGTGAGTGAATATTGAAGGACATTTTGCAAGTGGCAAAAATGGGACTTACATAGTCTTACTTTTTTGTTTCTCTGAAAATGCCTAAGGAAATCTCATTTAAACAGCTCAGTATTAAAACATAGACTATATATGTGTGCATGTGTGTGCTTGTATATACATATATATGTGTGTGTGTGCTTGTATGTGTATGTATATATATGTGTGTGTGTGTGTGTGTGTGAGTTTACATATGCCAGGGGTATTCACCTCAATGTATATTGGCTCAATGAGTCTCAATTAATAATTAAAAGTATCTCATCTGATACGAAATCTGTTTTATGCCATCATTGCACTCAATATCAACTAATAACCTACTGTGGTAAAAATGGACATCTGTCCACCTCAATTTAATTTCTTGCTTTTAGTATCAATTGTATCTAGGTAGTAATTGCCCAGATAGCAAATTGTGTGACAAGACTTGTTCTCTGCCATGACATGTGAATAAAAGTGATCTGTGTCACTTCTGGACCAAGACTTTTAAGAAGCCAGTCAGATTGCTTCATATTCCTTCCCATTTTTGACCACTTAGATGGCACTCTCTTGAGTAACATTCAAAATCTCATTTTAGAGAAGGCATAACTGACTAACCTTGGCCCTCCTGGACTCTTAGGAAATAAAGTGTTTTATCAAGACATTGCAGCTTATGGAACATTTTTATTTCTTCATTGATCATTTCTTAATTATGAGTATTGTTTTCAGGTCTATAGTGTTTTCTAATTCCTAAACTCAATTTTCTTTTTTTTTTAACTTTTATTTAATGAATATAAATTTCCAAAGTACAGCTTATGGGTTACAATGGCTTCCCCCCTCCCATAACTTCCCTCCCACCTGCAACCCTCCCCTTTCCCGCTCCCTTTCCCCTTCCATTCACGTAAAGATTCATTTTCAATTCTCTTTATATACAGAAGATCAGTTTAGTACATATTAGGTAAAGATTTCAACAGTTTGCCCATATAGCAACATAAAGTGAAAAAACTACCATTGGAGTACTAATTATAGCATTAAATAACAATGTGCAGCACATTAAAGACAGAGATCCTACATAATAGTTTTTTAAAATATTAATTAATTTTTTATGCCATTTCCAATTTAACACCAGGTTGTTTTTTTTTTTCATTTCCAATTCTCTTTATATACAGTAGATCGATTCAGTATATAATTAGTGAAGACCTCATCATTTTGTACCCGCACAGAAACACAAAGTGTAAAAATACTGTTTCAGTACTAGTTATAGCATCACTTCACATTAGACAACACGTTAAGGACAGATCCCACATGGGGTGTAAGTACACAGTGACTCCTGTTGCTGACTTAACAATTTGACACTCCTGTTCATGGCGTCAGTAATCTCCCTAGGCTCTAGTCATGAGTTGCCATGGCTATGGAAGCCTTTAGAGTTCGCCAACTTTGATCTTATTCCGATAGGGTCATAGTCAAAGTGGAAGTTCTCTCCTCCCTTCGGAGAAAGGTACCTCCTTCTTTGATGGACCCGTTCTTTCCACTGGGATCTCACTCACAGAGATCGTTCATTTAGGTCTTTTTTTTTTTTTCCATGATATCTTGGCTTTCCATGCCTACTATACTCTCATGGGCTCTTCAGCCAGATCCGATTGCCTTGAGGGCTGATTCTGAGGCCAGAGTGTTGTTTAGGACATCTGCCATTCTATGAGTCTGCTGTGTATCCCGTTTCCCATGTTGGATCTTTCTCTCCCTTTTTGATTCTGTCAGTTAGTATTAGCAGACACTTGTCTTGTTTGTGTGATCCCTTTTATTCTTAGACCTATCAGAGCCATCAATTGTGAGCTGAAATTGATCACTTGGACTAGTGCGATGGCATTGGTAGATGCCACCTTGGGGGATTGTGTTGGAATCCCCTGGCACATTTCTAACTCCACCATTTGCGGCAAGTCCGATTGAGCATGTCCCAAATTGTACATCTCCTCCCTCTCTTTTTCCACTCTTAAATTTAACAGGGATCACTTTTCAGTTAAAATTCAAACACCTAAGAATAATTGTGTGATAATTACAGAGTTCAACCACTAGTACTAGAACAACAACAACAACAACAAGTACTAAAAAGGATAAAGTATTACATTGTACATCTAGAGTCAGGACAAGAGCTGATCAGGTCATTGTTTCTTATAGTGTCCATTTCACTTCAACAGGCTTCCCCTTTGGTGCTCAGTTGTCGCCGATCAGGGAAAACAAATGAAATTTGTCTCTTTGGGACTGGCTTAATTCACTCAGCATGATGTTTTCCAGATTCCTCCATCTTGTTGCAAATGACCGGGTTTCGTTGTTTCTTATTGCTGTATAGTATTCTATGGAGTACATGTCCCATAATTTCTTTATCCAGTCTACTGTTGATGGGCATTTGGGTTGGTTCCAGGTCTTAGCTATTGTGAATTGAGCTGCAATAAACATTAATGTGCAGATGGCTTTTTTATTAGCCAAATTAGTTTTCTTTGGGTAAATTCCAAGGAGTGGGATGGCTGGGTTGTATTTTCTTTCTTTTTTTTGTTTAAGATTTATTCATTTATTTGAAAGGCAGAGTTGTACACAGAGAGAAGGAGAGAGAGTCTATGGCCATACCACCCTGAACGTGCCTGATCTCATCTGATCTTGGAAGCTAAGCAGTGTCAAGCCTGGTAAGTACTTGGATGTGTGTGAGAGAGGCAGAGAGAAAGAGGGAGAGAGGTCTTCCATCTGCTGCTTCACTCCACAGATAGCCACAGTGGCTGGAGTTGAGCCAACTTGAAGCCAGGAGTCTGGAACTTCTTTCAGTTCTCCCACATGGGTGCAGGGGCCCCAGCACTTGGGTCATCTGCAGCTGCTTTCCCAGACCATTAGCAGGGAGTTAGCTAAGAAGTGAAGCACCTGAGTTTGGAACATGCACCCATATGGAATGATGCATATCAGGCAGAGGCTTAACCTGCTATGCCTTAACACTGGCCCCTTAAACTCAATTTTCATTCAGTATAATGTGTTAGAAGTATATTTCTAGGTGTCAGAAGATTTGGGTTGGAAACTCGTTCTACTCCTTTCTACCTGTGTTACTGGCATAATTTGTAATATCCAGGACTGGATTTTCTCATCTGAAAACTATTTGATAATAGATATTTCATGTTTGTATATGTATTGTGTGAAGTAACTTAATGAGATATTATTTATGAAAGTTCCAAGCACATACTTGGTGCGCACTAATATTAATGTGATTTGATAACAGGAACTCAAAAGTAGAAACAAGCAGAACCTACCCCCAGGATTTTGAGTGACAACATGAATTGCAGAGATTTTAATTCTGGAGCATTGTAAGAACTAAGGAAAGACTTTCACTTTTATTTTACTTAATGCCTTGCTAGCCTCTTTTTAATGAATCTGAATAACTATTGGGATTAATTAAAGATTTAATGAAAGCACTACTTGAGGTATTAACATATTGAACTCTTCAGCAACTAATGAAGCTTGGACAGTTTAGAGGATATTTACAAGAAAAAAAGTGACAATAATATTTAGTAATAGATCAGAGAACTGGTATCAGGTAGCAATTATGAATAAAGGTTCCAAAACAAGATTGCTTACACACACAACTCTGCTTCACCTCTTCCTATCTGTATGACTTGGAGTAATTTATTTACCTTCTAGCTCTCAACCTCAAAATTCATTAAAAAGTAAATAGTAATTGTATTTATTCACTGGGGTGTTGTGAAGACTAAGAGAGATACTCTATTGTAAACTACTCAGAACGACATGTGGCACATTGTAAAATATCAAAGATTACCTCTTTCCACAAGTGAGAAATACATGATACCTATGAGAAAATATCAGTGTTGGATGTTAAACAGCACACATCAGCATCTATATAACCTCTCCTTCAGGGAACTGAAAATACCCAATAATCCCTAATAATACTGTTTTGATCTTACACTAAACTTTCAAGTTCAAGTTCATTCACTCATGCATGGTTACCTAACTACAGGGAAGTTTTTGGGTTTAATTTTGCAAGTGTAAATAAACAAAAGTAGACATAGTATGGTACTAATCTGTGGCTGTCATTTCTGCTTCTATTATTTGTGATCAAATAATGAGGAGAAGCAAAAACACTAGCACAGTTATTTGTAATTTAACAAGATTTCTTCTCCATTTAAAGGTTCTTTTCTCTTTATGATAAAATCAAACTATTGCTTGTTTGTTTTATAATTAAACAAGCATCTCCATGGTGACCAAAGATGATTTTTCTCTCATGTCAGAGGATTTATAAAGCAGAAAATATAACGAATTCTTTGACACTGTTGGAGGGAAACTTGGATTGCTGTTTGACTCTAGCAAGTCATTGGGGCGCTGCAACATTTAATTCATCTTCTGAAATATGTAGATAATAGTGGAAATTATTGCCCTCTCCTCAAGAGTATGTGGCCATAGGTGATCTGTGAACATGAGATTGGTAACATTGTGGTCCAAATCCATAGGATTTCTAACTAAAATTTTTAAATAAAACTGACTGTGAAGTATAAAATGTCATATAAAGCTCTCAAATGTATTTTTAATCTGCATTTTATCTCACAGAAGTAGAACTATAAGCAGATTATATCCAGGATCTTTGAATATACTCAAGAAACTGTTTTCTTAAAAAGACAATCTCTATATAGTAACTGTAGCTCATATGTTCAGTTCAGTTTTAACTTCCTTAATATTAGTTCAACCAACATTTCTATTCAAGTGAGTGATTTTATTTTAACTTGCTTATCTTCCACTTATAGGGTCCTTCTCAAAAGTGAAGCCTTCCTCCATCTGCTTGTGTGTGTGTGTGTGTGTGTCTCACTGCCTTTCAAATAAATAACAAAAAATCAATACAATTCAAAAACTAAACAAGATCTGTGTATCCAATGCTAATCCTAAAGAAACTTTAATTTTCAAATTCACTAGTGATTGAATATTTTGTATTCAGATTTGGACTTCAAAATAGCGTGTTTTCATTAAAATTAGTTATAATAACTAAAATAATATGCATAGTCTTACTTTAGGCCAAAATATATGGCAATAAATGGAAGAAAAGCATTGTTTCCAAAACAATTAGAACAGTTATTCAAGGTAACTTGTAACCATATTCAGATTTTCTCCAACTTCTTTAGTGTGGGTAAGAATAATGGATTTTTCCAAATTAATATTATTTAGCAAGCACTTTCCTTCCAGCTTCATTTTCACTCATTTAATCTTTCTTTCAAAGGATTGTGTGCTTTACCTCAGGAGATGGTAAAATTCTCTCCATTTTAGAGATGAGAAACCTAAGGTTCATTTAGTTATTGAAATCTTTTTTTCAATATTTAAAATTTATATGAGGTGAACAAATTTCATGTATTTTGTATATATAGATGTAGGAGCATAGTGATACTTCCTACCCTACCCTCCCTCCTGCCCACACTCCCACGCTCCTTCCACCTTCCTCTCTTATTCTTTTAATTTTTACAGTGACATATTTTCAGTTTATTTTACAGTCATAAGCTTAACCCTCCACAAAGTCAAGAATTCAATAAATACTAAGAAGAAAAAAACACTGTCCTTCAACAGTAGAGACAAGGGCTATAAGCAATAATCTAATCTGAAAATGTCAATTTTGCTCATATATATTACATTTTTTGTATTCTTTTAGTTACCACAGATCAGGGCAAACATATGATATTTGTCTATTTGGGATAGGCTTATTTCACTAACCATAATGGTTTCTAGGTGCATCCATTTTGCTATAAAAGACAAGATTTCATTCTTTTCTACAGCTGAGTAGAATTCCATAGTGAGCATATACCAAAGTTTCTTTATGCAGTCATCGGTTGATGGGTTGATTCCATATCTTACCTGTTGTGAACTGAGCTGCAATAAACATGGGAGTACAGATAGCTCTTTCTTTTATTTTTAAGATTTATTTATTTATTTGAAAGTCAGAGTTACACAGAGAGAGAAGGAGAGGCAGAGAAAGAGAGAGAGAGAGAGAGGCCTTTCAATCGCTGGTTCACTCCTCAATTGGCCGCAACAGCCAGAGCTACATCGATCCGAAGCCAGGATTCAGGAGCCAGGAGCCTTTTCCAGATCTCCCACATGGGTGCAGGGGCCCAAGGCCTTGGGTCATCTTCTACTGCTTTCCCAGGCCATAGCAGAGAGCTGGGTTGGAAGTGGAGCAGCCAGGACTCAAACCAGAGCCCATATAGGATGCCAGCACTGTAGTTGGCAGCTTCACCCACCATGCCACAGTGCTGGCCCCACGGGTAGCTCTTTCAAATGCTGGTGTCATTTCATTTGGGTAAAGTCCCATGATTTAGTAAAGTCCCAGGATTTGGTAAAGACCCAGTGGGATTTCTGGGTCATACGGTAGGTCTATTTTCAAATTTCTGAGGTATCTCCATACTATCTTCCCCAATGGCTGTACTAGTTTACATTCCCACCCACAGTATGTAGCAAGTTTTGGATTGAAGCTGAGCCCCCTAATGTGATTGTATTTGGAGACAGAACATTTGAGAGGTAATGGGTTTTAGATGAGGTCAGAAGGGCAGATTATCCATAGCAGGATTAATGGCCTTATCAGCAGTGACACCAGAGTTCTTTCTCCCTTCTTTCTCTCTTCTCCTTCTCTCCTGCTCCTTTGTCTCTCCTCTCCCTTCTACTTTCTCTCCCTCTCTCCTTTTTCTCTATCACTCTATGTCATGTGAGAACACAGCACAAATGTGTCCATCTGTAAGCTAGAGAACTGAATCAGCTGGGAACTTGATCTTGAATCTCCCAGTCTTCACAAATGTGAAAAATAAAAGATCCAGTTGTTTCCATTGCCCACCCTATCACATTGTGTTACAACAACTTTAGCTGTCTAATATACAAGTATTCCAATTTAATAGTAAATATGTGAGACTTGTGCAGAAAGATGCAAGTAATATCAGATTAATTTTGCATGGTTAGTGTTTTGGCCTCAAATCTTTGTTTCCATTAGAAATGTGTGCAATATAGTAAAGACAAATTACCCTTGCTGCTCCATATTCTCTTTAAGATTCTGATTTTACTTCATGATTATTTCTACTACAATTTAAGTCAGACAAACATGGAGTTGTTTTTTTAGGGTGAATCCACAAATATACTGCATCAAATCCCCTGAATAGTTAAGCAAAATTCTGGATCCTGAGATCACTGTTTAAGCTCACTGAATTACAATCTCAGGTCCCTGAGTTCTGTATGTGTAAATATTTCCATTTGTAAAAGTGCATCCTTGGGGCCAGCATTGTAACTTACCAGGTTAAGCTGCCATTTGTGACAGCAGCATCTCATATAGGGGCCGATTTGAATCCCGGCCACTTCACTTCCAATCCAGCTCCCTGCTAATGCACCTGGAAAAGCAGTGAAGAATGGTCCAAGTGATTGAGCCCTTACCATACACTTGGGAGACTTGGATGGAGTCCAGGTTCCTGGTCCAGCCTTAGCTGTTGCAGCCATTTGGAGAGCGAACCAGGGATGGAAGATAACATGCTCTCTCTCTCGGTCCCTCCTTCCCTGTATGTGTGTATGTCCCTTTCTTTCTATAACTCTACCTTTCAAATAATTCTTTTAAAAAATGTATCCTATAATTTGATACCTGGTAATCTGGAAAGATATGTCATGGGCACAGGAAATTCAAGCAATGAGAATACAAATGTCTCAGTAGTCAGTCTTCACTGGAGTTCTATTTAAACTCTGAAGAAACTAAATACATAATCCATTGGGATTTGTAAAATATCCCAGTGATAATGGCCCAATGTCATTATATCTATTTAATCTTTTATCCTACTGTATTTTTTACAGTTGAACTGATAAATTTGTCATTCCCAAACAAAGCAACCCTGCCTGCATCTAAGCCCTTATTTACGCTGTCCTTCTTTTACATCTATTTGCTTTTTAATCTTTCCTATTTATTTACTGAGAGACGGACACTGTTTTAGGCAATAGCAATAAAAACTTTATTAGACAGACAAGGTCTCTAACTTTATGCAAGTTACATTTTATTGGGGGGGGCAGAAAATCAGCATTATCAAATAGCTAAATAATTCAAGTTCTCATAAGTACTATGAAGAAAATAAGATGGAGTATGTTATAAAAAGTGATTGAGTGATTGTGTGCTAGGGGATACATTAGCCATGGTCATTTGGACAGCTCTCCTTGTGATAGTGAAGTCATAAATAATGCAAAGAGGAAAAGAAGGAAAGACCTGTGGAAACAATACTCTAGACATACAGGGTAACTGGTGTAAAAGTGCTAAGATAAAACAAATTTGGATTTTTTCAGGTCAGAAAGAAGTCCAGATGATGAACAAAAGGAAATAAAAAATGAGTCATAACCGGATAGAAAAGGTAGTCAAGGCATTCTGTGCCCAGAAACCAGGGCAATTTCTTATTTTTTTTCTTGTACATGATGTTGTTTTAAAATACATTTACATCATGTAACACCTAAATCAAGCTAAATTAAATAAATAAATAAATCTTAAAAAAAGACCCTTTATGGTTAAAAAAATAAATTTTTGGTCTGACACAGTCCCATTTGTCTATATTTGAATTGTTATTTCTGCTTTAGGGTTCATGGCTAAAACAATTATTGCTCATGCCAATGCCATCAAGCTTTTCCCATATGTTTTCTTCTTTCATTTTTTTAGAGTTTCTGGTCTCACACTTAAATTTTTAGTCCACTTTGTGCTAATTTTCATATTTGATGTGAGGTAAGGATTCAATGTAATTCTTCCACATGTGGATATTCATTCATCTGGAAACTTTGTAAGCAAGAGACTGTTCTTCTTCAACATATGATGTTGCCACTTTGATAAAGATAAATTGACTGAAAATGTGTGCATTTATTTTTGGGCTCTGTATTCTATTCCATCAGTCTCTATGTCTGTTTTAATGCCAGTGATATTTATAGTCTTTCAGTATAGAGTCACCCCTCAGCATCCTAGGTGGATTGATTCCAAGAACTGCCCCTCCCTGCATTGATATAAAATCTGCAGACACTCAAGTATCTTATTTAAAATGGCATAATATTTTCATATAATTTACTCACATCCTTCCATATACTTTATACCGTCTCTTGGTTTTTTACATTTCTAATATAATGTAAATACCATGTAAAGACTTGTGATATTCTATTCATTAGGGAATAATGAGAGGACAAATAAGGCTGTACATCTTAAGTATAGATGTATCTATCTTTTAAAATATTTTTGATCCACCATTGGTTGGATCACACCAATAGAAAGGGCCAATTGGATATTTTTCACTTGGAAATAAATACTTTTTCTTGCTTTATTTATATGATGACAAATGAGATTCAAGTTTAGTTCCCTTTTTTGTTTGTTTGCTTTAATAAGAATTAAATCAAAGCAGATACAACCAAGACATTTTCTCTCCCATTTACACACGCCCATCAACTTGCTCCCCACTGACCAGGGTGCTGGGGAGGACTTTCTCAGGCAGCACCTTCATGAGCCTGGGGTGGTGTGAAAGTAATCAAAAACAAAGGCAGATTCTCAAATCTGTCTCCATGCACACTCACCTGAGAGCACCAGTGTATGGATAATGAATGAGAACCAGTCCCCCTCTCTGCCCCACTCCCCGAGAGGAAGAAGCCTCCTTCTCCTCCTGCTGAAAACTTTCACTTTACCCCTGATTCCTGGCCACTGGGCCCTGCCAGATCCATGAGCACCTGTGTGCCTCCCCCTAATGCTGGTGGTGCGCCTGGGGCAGAGATCCTGGGCTGTGGTTCACGCTTCGGTTCATGGCTGCATCTTCCCAGAAGGGATGCCAGATAAACTCCGACAGAGGCCTTGATGATAGGTCTGGAAGTTTCCACCCAGCGGAAATTGGCTGGGGGGTAATAGGGGAAATAGTTTCTGATGGCCTATATGAAAGCTTCATTTTTTATTTTTTAGTTTTATTTATTTTTTAAGGAAAGCTTTATTTTATATTACAATAGAGTACCATCTCAAATCTTGCCTACACAAACAAAACAAAAAAAAAATCCGGGGGGGGGGGGGGGACATAGCCACTTCATTCCCTTCAAGACTTCAAGACCTATATAATTATAAGTTGTTTTCTGTGTTGTTTTTTTATTTCTTTTTTTAAATGTCTTGACTTTCATTAGTTTTTAAAATAAACTCAGTGTTCACATTTCTATAAAGAATTAATGATCCAGTTTCAGGAATCCTGTCCTTGCAGGGTAGGGAAGCAGCTCCTTCCAGACCTGACTATTCATCTGAGCCTCCCTGTGATGCTCCAAGGTGCCTGCAAAAAGAAACATTTGAGAAAGCAGAGGGGAAGGCGAACTTACTGCGAAACCCTTTAAAAAATAATCATGCAGTTCAATGTGCGCCTGTAGAGGCACTGAGAGAACAAGAGCTTCGAAACTTGCAGCCAGGCCCCGGGGAGGCAGCGTCTCCCTCATGCCTGCCTGCCCAAGGAGGAAGGCCTGGCTCCGCACCCGGAGGCAGGAAACCGCTTCACTTTGGCTCTTTCCTCCAAATCCTGTGCTGGCTCTCTCACTGCTGGCACCGGGGAGCACGGATATTCGACTTGTATGCAAAAAAGATACAAAAACAACTAGAAAATAAAGCTTTGGGTGATATTAGGAGTAATTTGGTAACATAAGGAAATATATAGCCGTTTGAGTCCACCTTGGAAACCCATAACAGATATTTGAATACTATGGTGAAAATACTATGGTGAAAAGTCATTTTAACTTAAAAAAAGAGTCTGAAATAATCCACTGAGATTGAGTGTCAAAAAAAAAATCCCCATTGAGGGTACTTTGTCCTTTGGTGAGAAAAGGTTGGGTGGGGAGGGCGGTGGTGGTTAGTGCTTCAGCCAGACTCAAGCTGCAGTGGAGGCCTTCCTGGGGTCTCCCTAGTCATAGAAGAGCTCATCCAGGCCTCGACGTCCCTGGGGGAAGCAATGAGGATTTTGTGGGGCACACCATCTATATCACACAGTTTCGGTCTAAGAGTTCCCATGCTTGCTGTGGTTGATCAGTCTAACCAAGTGGTTCGCCTCTCATGTTGCATCCACACAGCAGGCTTTGCTCAGATGCTGGATATTGTACATGTAGCAGTCCATGAAAGACTCCTAGGCCTACAGACCCTCCCACCTCTTGACTTGGCATCAGTGAACTCAATGAGGTCGCCAGGATATTCCACCCCAATGCTGCCCTGAGGGGAACCACTTGGTGATGATCATGCCCCTGCCTTTGCCATCCATGAGGACAATCTTCATTGCTTCTTCCTTGTCTTTTTTTTAACTTTTATTTAATAAATATAAATTTTGAAAGTACAACTTTTAGATTATAGTGGTTTTCCCCCCATAACTACCCTCCCACCCTCTTTCCTACTCCCTTTCCCATCCCATTCTTCATTAAGACTCATTTTAATTATCTTATATACAGAAGATAAACTCTATTCTTTCCACTCTTCATACTGCAGCTTGTATTCGCTCTTCCTGGAGTTCTTTAGGACAGCGTAGAATTCCGTGAGTTTGTGATTCTATTGTGTATGTTCTAAATATTTTTTATGAGGGACCTGTGTGCCATTGAGGGGCTTTTTTCAGGGCTAGCTTGGCACCAGTTGCATTGAGAGAATGACAACACAAGGTCAGAGATTGGAGAGGTTCTGCTGCTTCCAATTTTTTGTTTGGAAAAGGTGTCAGGGTTCCTCTCTTGACATCTTGGGTCTTCTGTTCCTTGGACTTTATGGAATGTCGTATTGCATTGCCACCACTTCTTTTTCTCTCTGGTTTCCTGTAGATCCTGGCTAATGGTTTCCCCTGGCGTTTGACTTCGTAATGTGCAACTCAGTTCTCTTACTGAAGTGGAATGCATTCCAAAGCATTTGTTTGGCTTCATTTAAGAATAAAATGTTGGATTGTTCAGTAAACACATTCTGCCATTGGTGTGGGGCTTCCCCTGGCACCTCTGCTCCACCATCTCTGAGCTCAGAGCTCTTACTCCTGGCACAGTGCATGGATTTCTTCCTACAACTGTATTTTGGAATCACATATGGCGATACTTCCAGCTTGGTTCTTTTTGCTCAAGATTATTTTGACTTTGGGGGGTCTTTTATGGCTTGCATGACTCTTAGGATTATTTATTACTCTGTGAAAAGTGTATTAGAATCTTGATGGAGATTGCATTGAATATGTAGATTGTTTTGGATACTGTGGACATTTTATTAATTCTTCCAAGTCTTTTTTAAAAATATTTGTTTATTATTGAAAGACAAAATTACAGAGAGAGACAGATATACTCCATCACTGGTTTACTTCCCAAATGGTCGCAATGACTAGAGCTGATCCCAAGTTGTCCATGTGGGTGATATGTGGCAGGAGCCCAAAGACTTGATCCATCATCTGCTGCTTTCCCAAGCACCTTAGTAGGGAGCTGGATGGGACGTAGAGCAGCCTAGACTCAAACTGGTGACAATATGGGCTGCTGGCATGGCAGGAAGCAGCTTTCCCTGCTACACCACAATCTGGCCCCTCTTCCAAGTCTTGAATACAATATCTCTTGCTGTTTATTTGTGTAGTTTTCTTTTTCTTTTTTTTTTTAATTTGACAGACCGTGAGAGAGAGACAGAGAGAAAGGTCTTCCTTTCACATGCACAACACATGCACAATCCCTAACTCTGAGGAGTCAAACAATTTATATGCCCTAACTTTCAGGAGCTTAACTGTTTTGGAGAAGCTCAAGGATAAGGAGAAGGGTGTTCCCTTGACTATGATTTTCAGATATGATTCATCCTGCTCTTTTTTTTTTTGACAGGTAGAGTTATAGACAGTGAGAGTGAGAGACAGAGAGAAAGGTCTTCCCTCTGTTGGTTCACCCCCCAAATGGCCGTTACAGCCAGCACTGCGTTGATCCAAAGCCAGGAGTCAGGTGCCTCCTCCTGGTCTCCCTTGCACGTGCAGGGGCCCAAACACCTGGACCATCCTCCACTGCCCTCCCAGGCCACAGCAGAGAGCTGGACTGGAAGAGGAGCAGCTGGGACTAGCACCCAGCACCCATATGGGATGCCGGCGCCGTAGGCAGAGAATTAACCAAGTGAGCCACAACGCCAGCCCTATTTGTGTAGTTTTCAATTTCTTCATCATTTTATTTTTTTCAGTGTACAAATGTTTCACCTTCTTGGTTAAACTTAATTGTTGTATACAGGATTGTTTTCTTAGTTTCTTTCTCAGATCACTTGTTTTAGTATATTGAAGCACTACTGATCTTTGTATGTCGATTTTGTGTACTGCAACTATACTGAACTTACTTGTTAGATCTAATATTTTAGGTGTGCCTTGTGAATGCTCAACAAAGGATGACATCAGCAGAGGAGCATTTTAATGATCTAGTGGATAGAATGACATGTTCTTTGAGTATCAGTTGGTCTCTTTCTCACATTCCTTGCATAGTAGGCTCAGGAGTAAAATGGTCATACTGGTAGGAATGTGGTTTAGGAATGTACTCAGCAACATGGACATCCACTCATAAAGGCTGACTTAATATTAGCTACTTTTGAGTGCTCAGTGACCAAACATCAGAGACAGATACATAGTAGTCAATATGCACCATTACTTGAGGTAGTCAGCCTTCTGGAAAGTCAATTCCATTGGATAACTTTAGTCATGAAAAGGGCTGTGCTTTGTTCTAACAAGAATAGTCACTTACTCCACATACTGATTTAACTTCCCTGCATACAATGCTTCTGCTAACACTACCACCTGTGGATTTACAGAATCCCTAATATAACATCATGGTATTCTACACATCATTGCTTCTGAACAAGAAATTCACTTCACAGCAAATGAAGTGTAGCAATGGACCCATGCTCATGGAATTCACTAATATTATATTCTCCAACATCCAAAAGCAGCTTATCTGATAGAGCAGCAGAATAACCTTTTTAAAGGCTTAGGTTCACTGCCTGCTAAGTGACAATACTTCACTGGACTGGGGCAAGTTTCTATAGATGGCAATCTGTGCTCTGAATCAGTATCCAGTAGATGTTACTATTTCTCCAATAGCCAGGTTTTACAGGTTCAGAAATCAAGGGGTGGGAGTGGGAATGGAACCAGTTAGTATTACCCTCGTGATCCTCTAGTAAAATATTTGCTTTCACTTCTCATGACCTTATTCTCTGCTGGACTGGAGGTCTTAGTTTCAAAGGTAGATATGCTTCCATCAGGAGACAGAATAATGATTCCATTGATCTGGATGCTAAACTATCTCTAAGCTACCTCAGATTTCTCCTGCATCTAATTCAACTGGCAAGAGGGGTCTTACTGTGTTGACTGTAGTAATTGATCTTGACTACTAAGCGGAATTCAGCTTGTACCATGGAGGTAAGAAATAATATTCCAAAATGCAGAAAATTCCTTCGGAAATTTCTTAGTATTATCATGTTCTGTGATTAAGGTAAACTACAATTCAATCCATGAAAGGCTACTAATTACCAAGACCGCTTAAGAATCAAGGATTCAGGGGCCAGCGCTATGGCATAGTGGGTAAAGCCACTGCCTGCAGTCCCAGCATCCCATATGGGCATTGGTTCATGTCTTGGCTGCTCCACTTCTGATCCAGCTCTCTGCTATGGCCTGGGAAAGCAATGAAGGATGGCCCAAGTCCTTGGGTCCCTGCACCCGCGTGGGAGACCCAGAAGAAGCTCCTGGCTTTGGATCGGCATAGCTCCAGCTGTTGCAGCCAATTAGGGAGTGAACCAGCGGATGGAAGACCTTTCTCTCTCTCTCTCTCTCTCTCTCTCTGCCTCTCCTCTCTGTGTAAATCTGACTTTCAAATAAATAAATATTTAAAAAAAAAAGAATGAAGGATTCAGTCACCTCACCAGGTAAAGATCTACAACTATATGAATGGCTCACTGAAGGATTTTGGGATTTTGGATAGTGAATATAGTTATAAATACCACCTAGTACTATGAGACCAATTATACAAATGAGGAGGATTGTAATATTGAATTTATTCTTACTTTATTATGAATATAGTTGTGGTTATACACAAGTATACTAAGCAAATATCTTTGCTTCCTTTCTTATTCCCTTATCATGTAACTAAACATGCATTGACATTTTTTCATGGTGTTTATATATTCATAATTTTATGCTATAGTGTCTAATTAAAGAATCCAAATTATTGGATCAAGGAAAAGAGTAAATATGCTTGAGGATTTTACCTCCTCTTCTGGAGAAAAAGTTAGTCCCTTTTCAGTTGTACACAATGCAGATGTATCATATAAGTGGAATCAGGACCTAGTGATTTTATTTGGTGATTAAGTATGGATTAAGGAAATGTGCCATGGGTACCAAGGTGGGATTTGTGCTGCTTAATCTTATGTGTCAACTTGACTAGGCTACAAGAAGTCCAGGTATCTGGCTACATATTATTCTGTTAGGGTGCTTTTGAATCAGCAGATTAAGTAAAGCTGGTTATTCTCCCCATTGTGCCAATGTGGGAGCCTCACCCAATCCACTGAAGGACTGAATAGAACACAAAAATGGAGTAAAAAATAATGAGCTCTCTGCCTGTTTTGAACTGAGACATTGATCTTTGCCAGCCTTTAAGCATGGACTGAAATTAAACCATTGGCTGTCCTGAGTCTCCAGCCTACCAACTGCAGATCATGGGGTTTCTCAGACTCCATAAGCATGTGAGCCACTTCCTTAAAATAAGTTTATGTGTGCATGTATGTGTACATAGATATGTGTGGTGATATATATTCACGTGCATTTGTTATATATTTATAGGTATATATAAGCATGTTTATATATTTATTATAAATTTTCTATATGCTTATATCTTCAATATGTATACTTGCCAGAAATAACAAGTACAGATGAACAAATAATAAAGAATGACCATATAATACACATATTGATTTCTCTTCAGATGATTTTCCATACACCCCCCATGAATGTGTGTATGTGTGTGTGTGTGTGTGTGTATGACACTTCAAAATGGAACTAAAAGGTGGGTTTAGTTAGGTGAAAAAATTTTGAAATTCATACATATTTTTTCACAGTATGCATTTCCATAAATGTTTTTGAGAACTCCTCATATAATGCTCACATTGTTCATAGCTTTCACTATTTTAAATACTGCTAAATTTTAAATACTGCCATTTGGGAAGTGAACCAGAGGATGGGAGACTTCTCTCTTTATGCCTCTGTTTCTCCGTAACTCTTTCAAATATATAACTAAATCTTAAAAAAAAAGATAGAGTGACTAGAGAATTTTATTACTTCTCTCTGCTTCACAGTTCACTTGTAGACTAATGGAACAGATAAACCAAGTGCTTCCAGAGATATAATATGCACTTCCTGCATCACTGAGCTTTTTTAAAATATTTAGATGAAATAAAAATAAAATCATAAAATTAAAATCAACAGTTTATTCTTGGCTTTCTTCACTTAACTGGACAGAAACTTGTCTGTTTTACTCATTTCAGTAGCCTTAAGGCCTATAGCGGCATTTGGCATTTGATGCTAAATAAATATTTGTTGAATGAGGGAATCACTAGTTGTTGTTTGGTTGTGTTTCAGCAGATGGAAAACTATTAATTAGACAAGTTATAGTTGCAGCAAATAAAGATGAAAACAGAAATTTTTGTTCTGTTTTGAACATGTTGAGACATTTTAGTAGATATATTAGGTAGACAGTTTGATATAGAGGCCTGCACTTAGAAAACATATCTGTTCTGGAGATATACATTTCAGAATTGTCCATATGTAAGTAGTAATGAAGCTATGTGTGTGAATGGAATTATATTTTCATAGGATAAAAAAATCACAGAACAATAAGAACCCTAGATTAAGCCTTGAAAAACATCCATGTTTAATGTTGAACCTTTGATAGTGTCACAGAAGAAAAGACAGAGTGGTAAGAGAAAAGCCAAGAGAATAGGGAAAGTAAGAGAAATTAGTGGTATAAATAATTATAGCTAATATTGATTTTTTAAGCATTTTAAAATTTGTTTTACTTATTTGAATGGCAGAATGACAGAAAGAGGGAGAGACAAAGAGGTCTTTCATACACTGGTTCATTCCCCCATATGGCCGCAATGGCCAGGGCTGGGCCAGGCCAAAGCCAGCAGCCTGGAACTTCTTCCAGGTCTCCCAAATTGGGGGCAGGAGCCCAATTACTTGGACCATCTTCTGCTGCTTTCCCAGGTGCATTAGCAGAGAGCTGTGATAGAAAGTGTAGCAGCTAGAAATGGCACTGGCATTCAGATATGGCATGCTGGCATCACACAGGCATCAGCTGCACCACAATGCTGCTCCCCAATCCTGATTTTTAAAAGCTTTTATTTATTCACTTTATTTACACGAAAGTCAAAGAGGCAGACAGAAAGAGACAGAGATCTCCCACCGACTGTTTCACTCCTCAAATGCCAACAATTGCCAGGGCTGGTCCAAACCAGAAACAAGAGCTCAAAATTCAATACAGGTCTTGCATGAAGGTGACAGAGACCTAACCACTTTAACCATCAGCTGCTGCTTCCCAGGGTGTGCACTAGCAGGAAGTTGGAATTGGGAGTGGAACTTTGATTCAAACTGAGAAGCTCCGATGTGAGATGCTTGTATTCAAACTGGCATCTCAAATACTATCCTAAATGCCTACTACCACTCCACCCCCATAATCTTGATTTTATATTTTTATGGGTTTATTTAAGTTTTTAATTTTGATTTTTATCTTTTAGCTATTTATTTGCTTATTTTCATTTAAAAACTTGTAACTGATACATGAAAATTGGGAGGGTCACATGAAGTTTGGGTATGTAAATTAATTGTGTAATGTTCAAATCAGGTTAAACATCTATTTTCTCTTCTGTCTTCTTTGAATTGCACAGTACATTATTGTTTTCTATAGTCACCCTACTGTGCAGCAGAAAATCAGAACTTCTTTAGCCATTTATTAAAATTTTGCCTGTAAGAAATATCTTCTTTCATAAAACTTTTCTCTCTTTTTTTGAGATTGATTTATTTGAGAGGTAGAGTTAGACAGAGAGAGAGGAAGAGACAGAAAGAGGTCTTCCGTCTCATGGTTCACTCCCCAAATAGCTGCAATGGCCAGAGCTGAAGCCAGAAGCTAAAAGATGCTTCTGGGTCTCCCATGCACGTTCAGGAACCCAAGCACTTGGGCCATCTTCCCCTCCTTTCCTAGGCCATAAAACTTTTCATAGATTAAAAACAGTAGCCAGAAAAATATTTGATAATGTATCATGGTCGTATTAGTTCCCTACTGTTGTTACAGAAAACTACCAAAACTTAGTAACTTAAATTCATTATGGATCTCAAGATCAGATGTCCAAAATGAGTCTTAAAGTACTTAAATCAAGGTGTGGGGTGGACCAGTCCTTTTGGGAGTCCTCAGTGGAAAATCTGTTCCCTTGCCTTTGTTGGCTTCTAGAGGCCGTCTACATTTTTTTTGGTTTGTGGTTTCTTCCTCCAAATTCAAATAAAGTACCACGGCATCTTCGCTAGTCTGTTACTTACTTCCTCCTTTCTGTGATAAATGTTTAATTCAAGATAAACTCCCTATCTCAAGATACTGAACTTATTCACAGCCCCATCTACAAAATGCTTTTTACCATGTAGGTGACACATTCACAGATTGTAGGGATTAGGATATATCCATCTGTGGGACCATCATTCAATCTACCATAATGACTTTTGTCTCAGAAATCATAATCAACCTTGAATTCATAAAACACATACTTCAGACATAACAATAGCATGTATGATGTAGTCAGAGTGTAGAGGGCTCCCACGTTATTTCCTTGAATGAGAGTCAGGACTTTAGAAGGAAATGAAGAAAGAGTAGTAACAGGAAATACATTGCATAAAAAATTGACTTAAATGAAAGATCTCTATGAGTGAGATCCCAGTGGAAAGAACGGGCCATCAAAGAAGGAGGTACCTTTCTCTGAAGGGAGGAGAGAAGTTCCACTTTGACTATGGCCTTGTCTAAATAAGAGCGGAGGTGGTGAACTCAAGAGGTTTCTATAGCCTTGGCAACTCATGACAAGAGCTTCGGGTGATTACTGACGTCATAAATAAGAGTGTCAATTGTTAAACTGACACTAGGAGTCACTGTGCACTTACTCCCCATGTAGGATCTCTGTTCTTAATGTGTTGTACTATGTGTATTAATGGTATAACTAGTACTCAAATGGTACTTTATACTTAGTGTTTCTGTGTGGGTTCAAACTGGTGAAATCTTTACATAGTATATACTAAATTGATCTTCTGTATATAAAGATAATTGAAAATGAATCTTGATGTGAATGGGATGGGAGAGGGAGTGGGAGATGGGGTAGTTGCAGGTGGGAGGGAGGTTATGGGGGGGAAAAGCCGCTATAATCCAAAAGCTGTACTTTGGAAATTATATTTATTAAATAAAAGTTTAAAAAAAAGAAGATACCTTGCATAAGCCTTTTTTTTTAATCAAAAGTTATGGGAATGGGAAATATTAAACATTATATCCTGAAGGGAAGGTTAGAATCTTTGAAATAAAATATAACTTAAATTTAAAGGACTTACATTCATATAGCATAAAGATAACAAGATATTTTGACTTGAATTTATGTAATATTGACAGAAAGGGATTTGAGATAAGTAGAGATATAACTGAACCTCACATCTGATTGTGCTATGACAGCAAGGGTAGATTTCACAATGAGAGAAAAGCTCAAGAATGAATAATTTGTGAGTATGAGATGATTAATTCAGATTTAGGCATGCCGAGTCTGAAGACCTAGAAGAATATGAACAAAAATGCTCACTATAATGCTGAAAATTGTGATCTGCTTCTTAGGAAATATTATCAAAAAGAAATTTTGAAGTTTTTCACTTATAAGTGATAATTTAAGCCATAGGGCCTCATGAAATTACTGAGAGTTATAGTATAAACACACACATATTTTATATACACATATATGCATATATGTAAATTATACAGTAGATGTGAGCATATAGCCAAAAAATACCTACTTATATGCTAGTGTGAAATATATTTACAATTTAGCTTATTGATGTGGGCTTGTGGCACAGGGGTTAATATGTCATATGGGACACCTACATCCTTTAAATGAGTGCCAGATTCAAATCCTGGCTAATCATCTTCCAATCCATGTTCCTGTTAATGTGAACCTTAAGAGCAACAGGTGATGGCTCACATATTTGGGTCTCTGACACCCAGGCAGGACACCTGGATTGAGTACTGGGCTCCTGGCTTTGGCCTGTCCAGGCCTGGCTATGGCAGGTACTTGGGAAGTGAACCAGTGAATGGAAGAGCTCTATCCATCTGTCTCTTTACTTTAAAATGAAGTGAAAATACTTTTTAAAAAATAAAATAAATAAAAGTTAGCTTATGTAGCATTCATGTGCCTTAACAAAAAAAACTGCTTGAAAAAGTGGCATGAATCCAAATCTGAGACATAAAGAGCTTTGGAAAACAGACAAAGCAAGTTTCTATTATTAAAAACGAAAATAGAGGGGCCGGCACTGTGGAGCAGTGGGTTAAAACCCTGGCCTGAAGAGCCGGCATTCCATATGGTCGCAGGTTCTAGTCCTGGCTGCTCCTCTTCCGATTCAGCTCTCTGCTGTGGCCTAGGATAGCAGTGGAGGATGGCCCAAGTCCTTGGACCCCTGCACCCGTATGGGAGCCTGGAAGAAGCTCCTGGCTCCTGGCTTCGGATCAGCACAGCTCCCGTCATTGCGGCCATCTGGGGAGTGAATCAGCAGATGGAAGACCTCTCCCTCTGTAACTCTGTCTTTCAAATAACTAAAATAAATCTTAAAAAAAAAAGAAAACAGAAAAATTTTATCCTCAAAACAGTCATCATCTTTATAGTGAAGAAGAATTAATATATTTGTTCATTGCTTCTCACTTTTGAAGATATCAGCCAATGTTAAGGTGTAATCTAGGACACATAAAAATATCCGTGGAGAACACAGTTACACAAATATCTTTTCAGATGTTATAGTGATTGGAATCATGAAATTAATGGCATTCAGCTCTTTTAGCTCTCTAGGCATGTTTTTCTGTCTTCATCAATCAGCTCTGCTAGGGACAAATGCATGGCTACACTTTAACCAGATTGCCCCATTGTTTAAAAGAAAGCTATTTAAATAACTTAATGTTCAGTTTCACTACTTCAGGGCATATTTTGAACTGTGTAAATAACTGTGTTATTACCTTATTTTATGAAACTTGTCTCTGAGGAGCATTCTCCCAATCACCCTGTTCTTGTTAGAGATTGTAGAAGGAATTTTGTCACTCTGCAGAGAATGGATTGAGAACCAATGTTATTTGTGTCACCTCACTTGGTTCACTCCAATTGGTTTAACTGGCACTAAAAAGATTATGTGAATGTGCTTTGGAATCCACAGGAATTTAATGTGAAGAAAGATTGTTTTTGCTTTATATTTTTCTTTTGTAGGAGAGGTATGTGTATATAACTAAAAATAATTTAAATGAACAAAATATTTGAATTGGATTTTGTAATTTAATGCAGTTATACATTGTAGTGGATGTTTTAACTTATAAACATTTCTCAATCACATACGAGTGCACTCATAACTATGTAGCTAATTTCTGTGTAATCTTATTATCTCTGGATCATTTATAATTGTTCACAGAATCAGGTCAATAAAATATTGTGCAAAACGTAGATTTTGCATTTTTTCTAAAGATATACTTTCACACCATTCTTTCTTGACAACAGCTTATTTCCTTAATATCACAGCATTGAAATATTGTGTAAGAAATTGAAAACATTTGTTGGAATGCATAGCTCATATAATCTGACTTTGTCTTGTGCTGTGATTTTCTTGTTTGACACTTAAATATTTCATAATTGCCAACCTTCTCCAGGTTCGTGACTTCAGGCAATGCAGTTATCATTACACCCATTAATAGAGGAAACAGCTGTCATACACAGAGGTTCAGGCACTGAGGAATCACATCTAGGGTTCTGATTACTGAGCCATCAGGAACAAGGACAGAATGTCTACTGTAACCACTTCCATTAAACACTGTAGTTGCTAGTCCTTACTAATGAAATAAGGCAAAAAAAAATGAAAACTGGAAAAGAAGAAATTCTCTTTATTCATAGATGACATTATTTTGTACATACCAAATGCTAAAGGATCTAGAGACTATTAGAAATAATAATTAAAATAAGACATGTCACGGCAGTTTCCAGAGTCATCCAATCACAGCCTGTTGCCAGGCAGTTTCCAGAGCCATCCAATCACAGCCTGTCGCCAGGCAGCTTCCAGAGCCATCCAATCACAGCCTGTCGCCAGGCAGTTTCAAATCCATCCAATCACAGCCTGTCGCCAGGCAGTTTCCAGAGCCATCCAATCACAGCCTGTTGCCAGGCAGTTTCCAAAGCCATCCAATCACAGCCTGTTGCCAGGCAGTTTCCAAAGCCAGGCTGTGATTGGTTGGGGTATAGACCGCCCCTTGACCAGATTGGCTGGTCTTGGCTATATAAGTTGTTGTACCAACTGTAATAAACGAGTCTGCGGGCTGCTCCCCTCAAGCCTGCTTTCACCGGACTCCCGGGGTCTGTGTGTTGACTCCGCGCCTCTTGCCCCCACCACGCTGCTCCTCTCAGAAACGAACCCACTGCAACATTGTTGAGAAATCAATGGCAACAAAATCCCTAATGACTTTTTCTTGGAAAAATTTTAACAAACTGATTTGAAAATGCCATGGTCTTAGAATAGTTGAAACAATAAAAAATAGAAGAGCAAGTTGGGTAGAAATATAACTAATGTAAAATGTTAATATATATTGTTTACTTCCAGCCTGGCTACACAAGATTCTTTCTAGTATCCAATCCACAATAAAACTCTTGAAAACATTAAAAAATAAAACTATCTAATGCATCTGGGCTTTTCTTGAAGAGTAATACCATCAAGGTGGTGTAGAACAAGATATTAGTCTTCATTTCTCTACAAGAAACAAATATATACAACTATCCACAAAATAAAATAACTGTCAAAGTCCTCAAGGGATCATTTAAGAATCTGCAGCCACATAGAAAATATTGCTTGTGAGATCAGACTATCTGAGATGTCTGCAGATAGTTAGGAACGAAAAAGGAGAACATAGGTTATTAGTGTCATGCTATGGGAATCAGTGGTCTCCAGTAGCCGGCTTTTCAAAGGACACTAGCATCTTTGGCCACTGAGGATACCAATACTCATTCCCAATGAGAAACCCCAGAGAAGGAGATGCAGCTGCACACAGTCTTCCACTTAGAAGCAGCCAACTGTGGTGCTACTCTGGGTATGGAGCCACAGTCTCTCCCAGTTCTGTGCATGGCCCTTACCCCGAGCCATGGTTACTCCACAGGTACCCACACTCAAGATATCAGCTCTATGACTACATTATACCTTATCATGTTAGAGAGCTATAGTGATAGCAACCTAGTTTGCATACTCAGGTCCTGGACACAAGGTCTTCACATGTGTACCTGTGCCCTAGAAAATGCTTAACCACTATAGAGAGCTCACTGGTATACCATACCATGGAGCCACTATAGATATGTGTACTTCTGCACTCCAGACCCTGGCTTTAAGGCTGTGCCAACAGCCCACATCTACATCTCAAACACCAAAATCACCAAGTTTACATTCAAGCTCACAGTATGAGTGATAGAGTCAAGGTTGCCTTGTGCATATCCATGATCCAAACATGCAGAGCTAAGCCCTTCCTGAAACCCTGGATCCACCATAACTCTGTGCAAGTATGTGCTCCTGTCCCTATCAACCCAGCTACCTACACTTCGCACCAATGTTAGTCAGACTTTCATTACTACAACAAATACCAATGACAAACTACTTGGAAAGAAGGAGGTTTATGCTAGTGCATGGTTTTTGAGATTTGCTGAGTAAGACAGGGTAGGTCCATGGGTTCTACCATCTGGTGCAGCTGGAGGCTGCCAGCAGAGGAGCATGTATTAAGAAAGAGTCACAGGGCCAGGGCTGTGGCGCAGCAGGTTAAAGCCCTGGCCTGAAGCGCCAGCATCTCATATGGGCACCGGTTCTAGTCCCAGCAGCTCCTCTTCTGATCCAGCTCTCTGCTATGGCCTGGGATAGCAGTAGAAGATAGCTCAAATCCTTGGGCCCCTGCACCCATGTGGGAGGCCCAGAGGAAGCTCCTGGCTCCTGGTTTCGGATCGGTGCAGCTTCCGCCGTTGCGACCATCTGGAGAGTGAACCAGCGGATGGAAGACCTTTCGCTCTGTCTCTACCTCTCTCTGTAACTATGTCTTTCAAATAAATAAAATCAATCTTTAAGAAAAACAGTCACATGACGAGCCAGTAAACAGAGAGCAGCTGGGCCCAATTCAAACTTTTCTACCAAACCATCTTACAAGAATTACCTATGAGGGGTCCAGCACCGTGGCTCACTTGGTTAATCCTCCTCCTGCGGTGCCAGCATCCCATATGAGCACCAGGTTCTGGTACCGGTTGCTCCTCTTCCAGTCCAGCTCTCTGCTGTGGCCCGGGAAGTCAGTGGAGGATGGCCCAAGTGCTTGGGCCCCTGCACCTGCATGGGAGACCAGAAGGAGGCATCTCGCTCCTGGCTTCGGATTGGCACAGCACCGGCCACGGCGGCCATTTGGGTAGTGAACCAACAGAAGGAAGACCTTTCTCTCTGTCTCTCTCTCTCTCTCTCACTGTCTATATCTCTACCTGTCAAATAAATTAAAAAAAAAAAGAATTACCTATGAAGGGAAAACTTCCAATAACCTTAGGACCCCTACTGGGACCACCTCCTAATTTATATAATTAGATTAAGCCTCCATCCTTTTGATACCATCAATCCATGACTTTGGCACTTAAACAACTGCATGAGTTGGGGAGCCAAATCCTTTCCAAATTATAGCTCATGCTGTTACAGATATGGCAAGGGTTGTTGCCTGTACCCTGAGAACTTATACCAATACCATCTCAGGCCACAGGGCTATATTTCCTTGCATGCCTGTGCTTCAGATCTTGACAACATGGTTAATTCACAGGTGTGACTTACCAGAAACCAATGTTTCTGCTATTAAACGTGGGCCTATTGGTTAAATTTAGTGACAAGAGGGACCCTTCAGCCAAATATTCTTCTGTTAGAGCAAAGATGAGAACTCTAATATTCATTACTACTGAGGACACTCAACAGCCCTCACAGCCATTGAAGATAGCCACAGCACTGGCCAACAAGGATAGATACAATTTTGCTGACTTCAGCTAACAGAACTTCACGTACCCATGCAATTTTACTGACTTTAGTTAACAGAGCTTTATAGATACTACACTTCTGCACCTTCACTAGTGCCAAAGAAATGTAACAGGAAATTAAACAAAACCTTTCCAGTCTGATCCTGAAGACAAAGCACAATCAAAGTAATAGTTACCCAGAGGTGGAAGTGGTCCAATATAAAAAAAAATGGACCAGTTAAAAGCAAAGGTCATGGCATAGATTTGGGGGATGCCCAAGGCATTTTGTTTGTGGACTTTCTAGCAAGCCAAAAAGCCATACAACCTGCTTATTAGAATATTTTGAGAAAGGTAGCCAATCATTTAGCAGAAAAAATGTCCAGGAAGCCTTTCCTGTGTAGTCCTCCTGCACCATGACAATGCTGCTTCTCATCCCTCTCAACAAAAAAAGGGCAACTTTGTGTGAATTTCAATGGGAAATCATTAAACACCCATCTTACAGTCCTGAATTGGCTACTCCTAACTTCTATTTCCTTCCTAACCTTAAAATTAAATTAAAGGGCACCCATTTTTCTTTAGCTCATAATGTAACAAAGACTGCATTGCCATGACTAAGCTCCCAGGAACTTTAGGTTTTTTTGGGGGGGAAGTACAAAATGCCTGGTTTCACTTACAAAAGTGTCTAGAACTTAAGGAGCCTATGTCAACAGACAGTGTTAATATTTTTTATTTTTGTTTTTTAATTCTATTTTTCTATTCACATTTTGAAGTCTCCTCAGATAAAATAAATATTAACAGTTCTGCAGGATGAAATAGACTGAAATGCAATGATAGCAGGAAAATTCAATACTACATGTTCAACAGTGGACAAAACATTCAACAGAAAATCCAGCAATAATAAGCATTCTTCCCAAGCTCATGTGAAATGTGTTCTAGCATAAATTATGTTAAGCCATAAATCAAGTCTCAGCAAATTTAAGATGATTGAAATAATGTCAAGTATCTTTTCCAGAAACAATGATATGAAATTAGAAAGCAATATAAAGACATTTTAATTCAAAAATATGTAGAGATTAAATAACACATATCTGAACAGCAAGTGGGTCAAAGACAACAATTACAAGAAAAATAAGAAGCATCTTGAGGGGTGGGTGCTGTGGTGTAGTAGGTAAAGCCGTTGCCTGCAGTGTCAGTATCCCATTTGGGCACCAGTTTGAGACCTGGCTGTTCCACTTCTAATCCACCCCTCTGCCATGGCCTAGGAAAGCAGTAGAAGATAGCCTAAGTCCATGAGCCCCTGCACCAATGTGAGAGACCCAGAAGAAGCTCCTTGCTCCTGGTTTCAGATCAGCACAGCTCAGGCCATTGCAGCCAATTGCAGAGTGAATCAGTGGATGGAAGACCTCACTCTCTCTCTGCCTCTCCTTCTCTCTCTAGCTCTGACTTTCAAATAAATAAATAAATCTTAAAAAATGTATCATGAGAGAAGGGAAGATGGAACCATCAGTTGCTAAGATTTATGGAATTCAACAAAAGCACTATTTAGAGGGAAATATATAGCAACACACACATTAACAGAGTATGTGTCAAACAATAAAATTAATATTTTGCATACTTTGATATATAGATAGATCAAATAAGCAACCTGACATTCTCCCTTAAGGAACTAGAAAAAGAAGAACAAGCTGAGCCCAAAGTTGGTAAAAAGAAGAAAATGTTAAATTTGAGGAGCTATAAATGATATAGACACTAGAAAACCAATAAAAGACAACAAGAAAACTAAGAAGAGGTGTATAAAAGAATAAGCAAAATTGAAAAACTTTATATGTACTAAAAAAAGACTCAAGTGAATAAAATCAGAAATGAGGCATTACAGCTGATTCCACAGAAGTACACCAGAGCATAAGACACTATTATATACAAGAATATATCAACAAATAGGATAAGTTGAAAGAAATAAATCAATCCCTAGTCACACATAAACTGACAAGATTAAGTAATGACAAAATAGAAATCTAAATAAACTAATAATGAGTAAGGAAATTCAGTCAGCAATAAAATATCTCCCAAAAAAAAGAGTCTAGGAAATGATTTCCTCACTGCTGAATGACTGCTAGCAAACATGTAAAGCAGAACTGATACCAATCCTTACCAAACTCTTCTACACAATTAAAGAGAGAATAATTCCAAACCCGTTTTATGTAGCTGGTAGTTGGATGATACTGAAGACAGACAAGGACACTACAAGAAAATAACAGGTCAATATCCTTGATGAATGAGTACACATGAAAAAATCCTCAACACAATGCTAGTAAACAGAATTCAATGACACATTCAAAATGTTATTCACCATGATCTACTGGGATTTATCCATGGGTTGAAAGGATGGTTGTGCGCATGCAGAGCAAACAATGTGAAGTGTCATATTAACAAGAATGAAGGACAAAATGTGGCAAGCCTTTCCTCTAAGACTAGGAACAAGGCAAGGATGTTCATTCTTGCCACTTATATTCATCATAGCGCAGGGAGTCCTAATCAGATTGACTAAAGCATGAGAAAAGAATTAAATGGTGTTCAAGTTGAAATGCAGAAATTAAATTACCTCTGTGTGCAAATGGCAATCTTTTATTAAGGTAATTCTAAAGCCTCCACCAACAAAACACTGTAGCACCAAAAATCACTCCAAATATGTTAAAGATTTAACTGAAATGGGGAAAACTTTATGACGGTTTTCTCAGAAATGATATTTTTATGGAAAAAAATCCAAACATAGCAAAAGCACATCAATGGAATTGTTATATATAAAACTGAAAAAAAAAACCCTCCTGTATAACCAAGGAAGCAATCAATATGGTGAAACAACAACTAACATAATGGGAGAAAATATTTGTAAACTATCATCTGATACAGAGTTAATACCTAGGGGGTCAATGTTGTGGCACAGCAGGTGAAGCTGCCACCTGTGGTGTTGACATCCTTTATGGGTGCCTGTTTGAGCCTCAATTGTTCCACTTCCAAAAAAGCTCCCTCCCTGCTGATGTGTCTGGGAAAGTGGTGGAAGATGGTCCAGGTGCCTGGGCCCCTGCACCCATGTGGGAAGCCTAGAAGAGGTTCCTGGCTCCTGAAGTCCTCCTGGCTCGTCACTAGCTGTCGTGGCCATTTGAGGTGTGAACCAGCTGATGGAAGATCTCTCTCTCTCTCTCTCTCTCTCTCTCTGCCTTTTCCTTTCTATTACTCTGCCTTTCAAATAAATAAATAAATATTTTTTAAAGAGGAGCTAATGTCCAAAAATTGAGGGTTCTCCAAAAGTTTCATAGAAATGTATGTGATGAAGAAGCCATGCATTGGTTGCAAAAAAAAAAAAAATCAAAAATAACTTATTTTTTAAATCCATTTTCCACAAAATTTTTGGCATTTCTTCATACAAAAAAGAATTCAAATGCTTGACAGCAAAAAAATACTAACAACCTGATTAGGAAGTGGCAAGGGACATAAATGGGTATTTCTCAAAAGAAGTCATACATATGTGCAGTAAGAATATAAAAAGGTGTTCACCATCACATCAGAGAAGTGCAATTCAAAACCAGTTGGCTATCATCTCAATCCTTTAGAATGGTTAGTATCAAAATATAAAGATAGTGCTGAGAATGTGAACAAAAGGGAATTTTGGTACAATGTTAGTGATAATGCAAATTGGTAAAATTTTTATATACAACAGTCTGAAAGTGCACCAAAATTTTAAAAATAGAACTGAAACATGATTCAGAAATCTTACTATTTAGTATATCAATCTGTGAGGCATGAAATCATTACATTGAAAAGATATCTAATCTCATATTTATTCCAACATTATTCACAGTAGTCAAGATAAGGAATCCACCTCCATGTTCATCATCATATGAATGAATAATGAAAATCTGTTATACATACGCACCAATTACTCAACCTTTAGAAAATTGTCATTCCACTAACATGGGTGAAGCAGAGGATATGATATTAAATGAAGTAAGGAAGACACAGAAAGACAAATACTGCAGGATTTCACTTATATTTGATACCTAAAGAAAATCAACTCACAAGAACTAGAAATAGAAAGAACAGTGGTGGTAATCAGTATCTGAGATAATACAGGCAAATAGGAGAAATGTTGGTAGAGTACCTCACAGCTTAAAGAGGGTGAATGCAAAAGCTTAAATGTTTTTTTAGGCCTAAGCTCTAGTTTTCTATTATTCTAAAAACATCTCAAACTTAGATATTTAAAATGCAAATTGGGGGGTGGGCCATTTGGCACAGTGGTTAAGACACTGCTTGGGATGCCTGCATATCTTATTAAGGTCTCTTACTTTGAGTCCAGGTTGTGCTTCTCATGCAGCGTCCTGATAATGCATACCCTAGGACACAGCAGGTGATGGCCCAAGTCCTTGTGGCCCTGCCAAGCGTGTATGAAATCCAGAATCAATTCCTGGCTCCTGTTCTGGGCCTGGCCCAGCCCTAGCTAGTGCTGGTAATTGGGCTTCACTTAGCTTTTGAAAAATCAAGGTGTCGCAAGGCTACAGTCCTTTATGGAGGCACTTATGGAAGAATTCATTTATTTCATTTTCTCTAAATGTTGTTCACATTCTTGAGCTTAGGGCCCTTCTTCGATCTTCAAAACCAGTAACACTGCACATTTTGACCATTCTTCTATAGTCACATTTCAGTTTGATTCTTCTAATTCTTTCCTTTTCTGCTACTTTTAGGGACTCCTGTGATTACTTTTGTCCCTCCACAGAGAATTTGAATAATTTCCTTATTTTAGGTCAACTCGCAAGCAACTTTAATTCTATGTGCATCTTTAACCTTCATTTCCCTTTGCTATGTACAATAACATACTTACACATTTTGTGTAAGCTTTGTGTGAAGGAGAGCATTTTTCTGACTACTATACTTGTCAATGTCACCTCAGCCATTCTTTTCTGGTGGTCTTAGCAAGTCACAGGCAAACTGATATTCAACAGGGATGACATATAAACCACAACTACTGATGTGGAGAAGTGGAAAGCAAGCTGAATAGGATATACAAGAGTGCTTCAAAGTGTGTGGACAACTGAAATGTTTATTTTGGTGCACAAAATTTGGAAAAGCATGCATCATTTTTTCAACATAGACATGTATTGTGAACATGTACCCAATATTGTTGATGGGAAGAATTATCTTTGCTATCAATATTCCACATTTAACAATTATGAATTTCCTCGAAAGGCAGGAATCTTAACCACTGTAGGATTTGATCATAAGAAATACTGTGAAAGTTCTTAGAAAATCCAAAGAAGCAGTATACTGCATAAAGATTTTACATTCTGGAGAAACTGCAATCAAATAATTTATTTTGATTCTATATACAGTTAGAAAAATAGGGCACAGAATTTTTCTGAAGTTAGGAATCAGTAGAATTATCTGGAGAATTATTGAAGTACAAAGTTAATTCTCTCTGAAAGCAGTCAGTGGTTATGATCACAGAAGACTAATTTTCATAGAAATAAAACTCCAAGAAACTTTGTGTAGGGTTGTTTAATGAGTCAACATATTAAGATGAAAATAGGCTTTGTTTATTACAGAGCCAAGACTAAGCTTTGTGAGCAAATGTGCAGCTTGGGACAACTTTATTCCATTTCATTTCATTTCATATATTCTGAATGAGTCATTCTTCTTCTTTGATCTGCTGCATCTCTCTCCTGTGATTGTTGTTTGTTATGAATCTGCTACCAAAAATGCATTCTTTGTTTTATCCCTTCAAAATAGGCTTTTTCAAAAGAAAAGATGAAGAGAAATTATAATAGGAAGGCTCTTCAGAAAACCAAGAACTTCAGAAGTTTTCATTGAAACAAAACTTTAATGCAACATTATTTTTTAACTTCTAAGTGATATGCTAAAATTTAACATTTTCTGCTTTAAACAAGTTATTCATATATTAGTAGAATTATTCTGTTTAACATCTTGAATTTCATACATCATTTTCACTGCTTTTGATTTAATAATATAATGAACTATATGCACATATTAACTGTAAAGACACAAGTAAAATTAATTAATTTTAAAATAATTAACTTTGTAGAGTTACATGATATTTACCAAGGGCAATATGTATGTGCATAAATACTAAGAATTGACTGTAATTTCAACTTTTATTATACAAATGAATAAATGTATGTCAAATTTTGTAGATATACTATTTGATGATCAGTGCATTCTACTAATATTTATTTCTAGTTTCATTGTTGTTGTCAAAGTTATTCAGAAATTTACACTACCTGGATTTAGACATTTTTTTAATTTTAAAATTTGTTGCTAACATTTTATACTATTAAGAACAATGTAAGCCGTAGGTTTTTGATGTTTAATATACTAAACTAGCAAATTTCATTGAATGTTTAATTTCATAAAATTTATTTTGAAAGCTTCCAGAACTGCATTTCCTAATTTTTGATCATCAGCTTTTCACCAGTGATCCCCAAAGTATCAAAGAACAGTTATGCAGAAACTCATATTTGACAATATTCTGGTTTATATGAATGGTGTCACTGGCAGGATATATGCTTTTTAGGTCCATCAGAGTCCAAATAAATCTATAGTGATGCACACTACACCTGGTCTTATATTTATTGATTTCCTCTTCCTCAGTAAATGTTTGGAATAAACTAATTGGGAGCTCTGTTTTCTTCTTTAATTTGTTGTGTGTTTATGTATCGATGGTTATCTTTTCCCATACATCTGCAGAAAACTTGAAATGTTGCAAATGGAAATAAGAGAGTGCTTTTGTCTTTAATTCTCTTCATCCTGGTACATATGGAAGGTTATTATGAGAATAAATGTGAATAAAGAGGACTTATAAAATTCCAAGATAATTGACCTTTTTCTTGGACTTTCATAGTGATTTCTGAACTTGATGTAGAATGTGGTTCTGTAATAATGAAGGTTTACAAATTTTACAGTAAAAATTAAGAAGTTTTACTATGATATTTCACTAGTAATCCAATCCATCTATATTCTGCACACACACCTTTTTACCTCACATCACTAATTGGCTTCCTTTGATTATTCATAATTTATACTAGCAGTCCCTTCTAGTTTTGAATTCTTCCTTGTGGCTCTCCAATTCTATGTTCCCTCATAAACATTTAGCTGCAATTTTCACTATTAATTGGCAGCTCATTTCCATGCTCCTTAGTTCAAATTAACAAAATAGTCTGTGTGATTTTTCAGTTTTTTACTGAGCCAAATCTCAAAATATATTTGCCAGCAGTTGAATCAATAGTACCTTCTCAGTACACTTGGTTGTGGGCCAAGTGGGATGAATGTTGGAGGACATATAAATTAAGATCATCTGCCTTAAGAATTTTGAATAGGGCAGTTTCCATTAGAAAGGAGTATCAGAGAGGTATATACCATGGGTGACATATATAATGTAGGTACATAACCCCAAGAGAAATGCAAGTCAGCAGTATGGATTTTGTAGACTATATCTCAAAATGAACTGAGGAACAAAAAAAAGTCAAATAAATAGAATTTTCTCAAATAATTTTCCTTTTCAGTTAAGAGCTTATGGCTCTTCTGTACCTCACAGATTTTTCGTTTTACCTGCATGAAAGAGCTTATAAATAAGATCTTTCTGGTATTTGAGTTAAAATTCTCAAAAATTGTTTCATTTTATTATGCAAATTATTTGTTAAGAATTGTATGCAGTTTCCACTATTCAAATAAAAAAATTCAATAATAAGATACTTATATTAAAATCCTTATTTTTTATTTTATTTTCAGCTCTGAAATGAATTTTATTTGGTAAATTGTCGTATCCAGAATATGGAATTTATGCTATCTTTTTAAAAAAGATTTATTTTATTTATTTGAAAGACAGAGTTACAGAGAGAGGTAGAGACAGAGAGAGAGGTCTTCCATCCACTGGTTCACTCCCCAGATGGCTGCAGCAGCCGAAGCTGCGCCAATTCGAAGCCAGGAGCTTCTTCCAGGTCTCCCACACGGGTGTAGGGGCCCAAGGACTTGGGCTATATTCTTTTGCTATCCCAGGCCATCAGAGAGCTGG
This sequence comes from Lepus europaeus, assembly GCF_033115175.1. Lineage (NCBI taxonomy): Eukaryota > Metazoa > Chordata > Mammalia > Lagomorpha > Leporidae > Lepus > Lepus europaeus. The sequence continues at coordinate 28,568,214 of NC_084850.1, read as the reverse complement.
AACAGAAGAGGAACAGCCAGGATTAGAACCGGTGCCCATATGGGATGCCAGCGCTTCAGGCCAGGGTGTTAACCTGTTGCGCCACAGCACCGGCACTATGCTATCTTTTTAACTACAGAATCCTTCCTTGTGATCATATATTTCCATTGTCAAGGAGTTTGATGCGCATGTCAAACATTTATCTGCAGGCCTAGTGGATTTTTATATTAAATTAGAGACTGTCATATTGCAAACATTCATGCTTATTCAATATTCATTAATTCCTCTTATCAGTACCTCCTAGTCTTTTCTAATATTCTTCTTCTACTTTTAATTTATTTTGAACATTGCTTTAAAAACTACACCTGTATTTTAATTTGTCAAAAATCGTAAAGCCCGAAAAGAGTAAATGTTTTGGCTTAATTCTTTCACTGGTGCTGAAATACATATTGTATATTTGTGGATGTATATCATTAAAAGTTGAAGTGTCAAATATCTTTGTACAGCTCCATCACTATTGAAAAGAGCAATTCTTTTCCTACTCTATGGAATTTTTAAACTTCCAAAAATTGTTTCATTCTTTCAAGTTTTTTTTAAAAGATTTTAGTCATGTTTTTGAAAGTCAGAGTTACACAGATAGACGGAGAGGCAGAGAGAGAGAGAGAGAGAGAGAGAGAGAGGTCTTCCATCCGCAGGCCCACACCCCAATTCGCCACAACAGCCAGAGCTGCACTGATCCGAAGCCAGGAGCCAGGAGCCAAGAGCCTCTTCCAGGTCTCCCACACAGGTGCAGGGGCCCAAGGCCTTGGGCCACCCTCCACTGCTTTCCCAGGCCAAAGCAGAGAGCTGGGTCGGAAGTGGAACAGCCAGCCGGGATGCGAACCGGCACCCATATGGGATGACGGCACTGCAGGCAGTGGCTTCACCCGCTTTGCCTCAGCGCCGGCCACTCAAGTTTTGATATATGTAGAGTTCATTATAAAATCTAGAAATGATTTTTGCTAAAGTTGTTATCAAAATGTGTAACTATTGTATGTATTAAGTGGGTGTCCGTTCACTGACTTGGTTGCAGTTCAATGGAAGTATCTACCGGAAGTAACTTGCCAATGTGCAAAACAAATTATTATGTATTTATCCATTTAATATCTAGATACCGATTATATTCGTTCATCCTTCCATCCATCCATCCATCTTTTCATTTACCTAGCCTCTTTAGGAATGCAACATTCCCTTTGAAATGTGTGAGATTGAATTGATGGTAATCTACTTGTCAAGAGTTGACCTGCATCTCCATTAAAATAAAATTCAACTGGATATCATAGCTACATAATTATCTTTTATTTAAAGAAAATATTTTGATTCAGAAAGTAATGTGAAATTGCATAGAAAAAATATTGATAAGTTCAATTCAAAAGGTGCATGGATAAACTTCACTTTAAAATTATATTTTACTACTGGCAAAGTCTTTAGATATATAAGAGCATCTGAAGGTAAGTTAAGAATGATGTACTGTACTGCTTGTCGTTTACAACCTAAACAACCTTTTTTTAAAAAGTTTATATTTATTTATTTGAAAAGCAGAGTTACAGAAAGGAAAGGAGAGACACAGAGAGAGGTCTCCCATCTGATGATTCACTCCCCAAATGGCTGCAATAGTTAGGGCTGGGCCGGGCCAAAGCTAGGAGCCAGGAGCCAGGAGCTTCTTCCTGGTCTCCCATGTGGGAGCAGAGATCCAAGCATTTGGGCCATATTCCGCTGCTTTCCCAAGAACATTAGCTGGCAACTGGATGGAATTGGAGCAACTGGGACTCACTGGAACCCGTATGAGATGCCAGTGTCACAGGTGGTGGCTTTATACAAAATGCCACAATGTCAGCCCCTACAACCAAGACAATATTAAACTGCTTATATTAAGACCTACAATCACATTTCCCCAAAATATATATCCAAAGTCCCACTCACAACAAGGGACTATATTACTAGTGTACAGCATTTGGCCATCAATGTTTTCTTTAGTGAACTTTTTATAACTTTTATTTAATAAATATAAATTTCCAAAGTACAACTTTTGAATTATAGCAGCTTTTTCCCCCAGAACCACACTCCCACCCACATGCATCCCTTCTCCCACTCACTCTCCCATCCCATCCTTCATCAAGATACATTTTCAATTATTTTTATATACAGAAGATCAATTTAGTATATACTAAGTAAATATCTCAACAGTTTGCACCCACACAGAAACACAAAGTATAAAGCACTGTTTTAGTACTATCTATACCATTAATTCACATAGTACACACATGAAGGACAGAGATCCTACATGGGGAGTAAGTGCACAGTGACTCCTGTTTTTGATTTAACAATTGACACTCTTGTTTATGACTTCAGTAATCACCCGAGGCTTTTGTCATGAGCTGCCAAGGCTATGGAAGCCTCTTTTTTTTTTTGACAGGCAGAGTGGACAGTGAGAGAGAGAGAGACAGAGAGAAAGGTCTTCCTTTGCTGTTGGTTCACCCTCCAATGGTTGCCGCGGCTGACGCACTGTGGCAGGTGCACCGCGCTGATCCGATGGCAGGAGCCAGGTGCTTATCCTGGTCTCCCTTGGGGTGCAGGGCCCAAGCACTTGGGCCATCCTCCACTCCATGGAAGCCTCTTGAGTTCGCCAACTCAGATCTTATTTAGACAAGGCTATAGTCAAAGTGGAAGTTCACTACTCCCTTCAGAGAAAGGTACCTCCTTCTTTGATGGCCTGTTCTTTCTGCTTGGATCTCACTCACAGAGATCTTTCATTTAGGTCATTTTATTTTTTGGCCACAGTGTCTTGGTTTTCCATGCCTGAAATACTCTCATAGGCTCTTCAGCCAGATCCAAATGCCTTAAGGGCTGATTCTGAGGCCAGGGTGCTATTTAGGACATCTTCCATTCTATGAGTCTGCTGTGTATCCTGCTTCCCGTGTTGGATTGTTCTCTCCTTTTTAATTCTATCAGTTAGTATGAGCAGACATTAGTCTTTTTTATGTGATTCTCTTGACTCTTAATCCTATCATTAGGATCAATTGTGAACTGAAATTGATCACTTGGACTAGTGAGATGGCATTGGTACATGCCACCTATAAGGGATTGTATTGGAATCCCCTGGCACATTTCTAACTCTACCATTAGGGTAAGTCTGAGTGAGCATGTGCTGAACTGTTTATCTCCTCCCTCTCTTATTCCCACTCTTATATTTAACAGGGGTAACTTTTCAGTTAAATTTAAAACCTAATAATAATTGTGTGCTAATTAAAGAGTTCAACCAATAGTATTAAGTGGAACAAAAAATACTAAAAGGGATAAGATAGTAAGTTGTTCTGTGACAGTCAGGACAAGGGCTGATCAAGTCATTGTTTCTCATAGTGTCCATTTCACTTCAACACGTTGCCGTTTAGGTGCTCAGTTAGTTGTCACCAATCAGGGAGAACATATGATATTTGTCCCTTTGGGACTGGTTGATTTCACTCAGCACGATGTTGTCCAGATTCCTCCTTGTTGTTGTACTTCAAAATTGCCTGGAAATTCTTAAAAACTCACGTTCCAGGTGCCTCTTGGATCAATTCAATCACAGTCTTTGGGGTGGGACTCAAGCATAACTCTTTTTTAAAGGATCCAAAGTAAAGTTAATGGCCATTCCATATAGACATAAAACAAGTGAGTATCTATAATGCATTATCCCTTCTATTATACACTCTGTGGCATTTTAACTGTAACCAAAGTGGAGCACTATTTAAATTAGACTACAGATATGTAAGTACATGGATTACTCTAAGATTAATGCTCTACATGCATATAATAAAATCTATAAAATTTTAAGAGAATCAAAATACTGATAAGATTGTAAAAATACTGATATTGTGATACTACAGTAATATATGTTCTTATCAATGATCTGACATGAAACATATTGAAGTGGTATAAAATCAAAATTTTGAAAATGAGATAGGCATAATTGACATTTATTGACAGCAGCTATAATATATTCAAGCATACCCTTCCTTTTTTAAAAAAAGATTTATTTATTTATTTGAAAGGAAGAATTAGAGACAGACACACACACACACAGAGAAAGGTTTTCCACCTGCTGGTTCACTCCCCAAATAGCTGCAATGGCCCTGGCTGGGACAGGCTGAACCCACAAGCCTGGAAATCCATCTGGGTCTCCCACATGAGTGCAGATGCTCAAGGACTTGGGTCGTCTTCTGCTGTTTTCCCAAGTACTGTAGCAGGGAGCTGGTTTGGAAATGAAGCAGCCAGACACCAACTAGTGCCTACATAGAATGTCATCACCACAGCTTGTGTCTTACCCCCACTGTACCACAAACATAGGCCCTGAACATATCCATTTTTTCATCACTGAAACAATCACAGATACTCCATATAATACATTAGAGTGTTGTAAATCTACATAATAAAATGAAATGCTGAATTTCAGATTCATGGTTGAGAGAATAATAATGTGACTTTTTCCCCCATCCAATTTTGTGGGCACCATCAATTCTGTGACAGATCTGTGTCCCCAAAGCATTAACCCTAGAGGAAAGATGTTTTCTTTGTCAAGCTACACACATGTCTCAGTGATGTCACCCAATAGCACATTACACAGAATTCTCATATAATTCTTAAACTAATTTTTAAATGGAGGGTCTTATTGTAGTGAGACATAGGAAATGAGTTTTTAATGGGATCCATGCTTGAATTATGACCCTTAATTCAGAGCAAATGTTGGTAGAAATCAGGTGATATAATGACATTGATATATTAGATACTGTGTGAGGAATGCATTTAAAAAGTTGAAAAAACCCAGAATATAAAGTTTTTCTCGTATACAAATTTTGTTCATGTTTTGGACGAGTCAGAGTGATTCATACTGGAAATCATGATCTGGAAACAGAATGGAGGTAGATACAAGGAAAAATTTACATATTCATATTCATCCTACCATATAAGTGATTAGGAGAAAAAAAGTTGATAAGAAGAGGAAAGAATTAGGTGAGGTAATACCTGTATTATGCAGTATATTTACTCTGATTTACTTTTGCACTGTTCCCTAAATTACTTTTAAATGAAATATTATGATGCATTTTGCAATAAATTTCTGAGAGTTGAGGATTAACTTTTCTAACTGATAGATTTCTATTCTTAATTGTTAGCAACTGAGTAAGAAAAGTAAACTGATTTTATTGCTCTCATCTACACTGACAAAATAATAGATTACATTTAAGAAACAGAATACTGAAAGTATAGGTATAAATGTTGTGTTGCAAAATTCAAATAACAGCTCTCTTCTAAACATGGCTAATATCCCCCTACAACTATTTTATGTCTATCTTTATATCAGAAGTTTGGAATAAAGATTTGCATCACTGGGCCTAACAATTCACAAACAGAAGTTAGTGGCTAGAAAAATAAGGATGGTTTATGCTCTTTCCTAAATCTACTTTACTTGAGTCATTTGCAGGGAAATTACGAAATCAATAACATGTGTTTATGCAAAAATTCATGAATTATTTGTGTTTAAGCAGAAATAATGTAGGCTACAATATGGATGATCATTGATCAATTAAGAAATAAATAATGAGGAGCATCCCAAATGAAAACTCCAGGTAAATTGAGGGTTATATTGAGTGTTTTTTGGAGAGCCTGATTGTCAATTTACAGTTCAGCAAAATCAAATTGAAAATCAACTTTTCTAAGTGATTTGGCATTTATTTCGTCTTTGAAGTCATCTACACATGTGAACAAATCCTTTGAATATGTGAGATACTCCTGAAAATAAGAATGAACAGGGAACCTGTCATTTGGTGATATCAAATTACAGTCATAAATTCATTTTATGCTACTATATCATTTCTATAAGAGATAAGCCACCTGAAATTAAGATGTATTTCAGAAAAAAATAGTATATAATGGTGTGAAATTGATTATTTTTATTCAAACAATATCATTTAAATATGATGAAATAGGCCTTTACTCTGTATTTTCATTCTAAAAGTCATTGCTAATTCCTTAGTGTTTTGTTTATCTAACATGTATTTATTCCGATTGAGAAACTATCTCTAGCAATAATTTAAAATGTTTCTTATAATAAATTAAATGTTTTTCTACAACATCTATATATATTCAAGGAAAGAAGATGAGGAAAGTTGTAGGCAACACAGAAAAAGAGACATCTCTAAGTACAAACATATCTCAAGATTCACTTTCTAGGTAAACAGAGGACTATCTTGTGGTTTAAACTGATTCATATATATGGTAAAAATATTTCCAAGACTTGAAATTGTTAGAACAGCATTTTTGTGGCAGGCCAAAAATATTTTAATCTTATTAGTAAACAAAAATGCAAATTTAAAAATAATTAAATATTTTACCTACTAAAATTTCAAATACATTTAAATGGATGATACTTATAATATTCTATCCATGTTCACTGATCTCCCAAATTCAATATTTCACATAGTTATAGTAACTGTTTGGCCTTTAAAAATCTCATCATATATTACTGATGAATATATGCATTTTTGGGAACTTTTGGGAAATAACCACTAAAAATGAGGGCAAAGTATATATATTATAGAAATTCAATGACTAAATGTTTTTCATCTATGCATCTTACTGAAAAATACTAGAAAATTAAATTACCTAATAGAAAGGATGTAATAGGATTTAAGAAACAGTCATAAGTGTGACATCAGTAAAAATTATAGAATAAGGAATACCAAACGTGCATTCTGCCATAAAAGGAAGGATAGAGATGGAAAAGATGGTCAGGACACTTTTTTGAAACTCTACTAACCTACTAATTAACAAAAAGCTTTTAGCAATAAATGAAATGTTTAATGAAAAAAAACTGGGAAACAGGCATAAAACCTAACAGTTAAGATGTCAAATGTCCCACATGGGAGTGACTGAGTTTGATTCCTCAGTTCTGGTTTCTGACTCCGGGTTCCTGTCAAAGCAGACCCTAAGAAGTTTCATTGATCTTTCAAGTAATTGAGTTTCTGACATCCACCTGGGAGAACCCGTTATGTTCCTGGCTCCTGAAGTTTGACTACATTTCCAGCCCAACCTCAGCCATTGTGGTCATTTTAGGAGTGAACTAATAGATGAGAGAATTCCCTCCCTCTTCCTCTCTCCCTCCCTATCCCCTTCTCCCTCTTCCTCTCCCTTCCCCTCCCCCTCTCCCTCCCCCTGCCGTTCCCCTTCCTTTTCTTACCCAATTCTCAAATAAATGAAAAATAATAAAGAAAAACTAATTCTTGATAGCAGCAGCAAGCTATGTGATATTTTAACTTAACCTAATCCCAATACACAATCTGTACTTTTTTATTTTAACAGAAAACTTTTATTTAATAAATATAAATTTTGGAAGTACAACTTTTGGATTATAGCGGTTTTTTTTCCCAATAATCTCCCTCCCACCTGCAAACCATTCCATCTCCTACTCGCTTTCCCATCCCATTCTTCATCAAGATTCATTTTTAATTATCTTTATATACAGAAGATCAACTCTATACTGAGTAAAGATTTCAACAGTTTGCATCCACACAGAAACACAAAGTATAAAGTACTGTTTTAATACTGGTTTCACCAATAATTCTCATAGTACAATCCATTAAGGACAGAGGTCCTACATGGGGAGCAAGTGCTCGGTGACTCCTGTTGTTGATTTAACAATTGACACTCTTATTTATGATGTCAGTAATCACCCGAGGCTCTTGTCATGAGCTGTCAAGGCTATGGAAGCCTCTTGAGTTCACCACCTCCGACTTTATTTAGACACGTCCAGAAGTGCAAGTTCTTTCATAGCTTCAGAGAAAGGTACCTCTATATTTCAACACTAGACTTGAAAATAAAGCACAAATTTCCTGTGTCAAAACGAGTACTATGGAGAGCAGAATGGACCTCACTTGCAAAGATGTGCCATTGATTGACTTGTCTGGTGACTCCATGGAGGAGCAAATCAAAAGGCTTGGATTTGTCTTACCAGTTGTAGAAATTGCTGACTGCTGAAGCTGCATGGGAAATCTTCACTAAAAAATTTATAGGCACATGTTTTAGCTTCTGGTACACGAGGCCATAGATAACAGTTAAAATAAACAATAGACTAACAAAAAAAGTTTTTTGAGAAAAAAAGATGAAAAATGAGAAAGTTTTGGGAATATAGACTGTTAAGCCTGTGAAATATTACTTGACATGTAGATGACCATGTCAAAAATCCAGAGTTATGCTCATGCTCATGAAAGACCATAATATATCAACTTTGGCTGAATTTATGTCTCCTTGCAAGCAGTAAGTTTAAACTAAAGCAAAGTTAAACTTTCTTGTTGAATGTTGAAGGCATGTTAAATAATACACCTGATGATAGTGCCAGAGAAGAGTAAAAGATGTAGAAAGGCTATTTGAATACACTGTGGGAAATGTCCCAATTTTTACTAAAAACTTTAAATTTATATCTAATGAACTCAAAGAATTGCAACTAGGTTAAATATAAGGATGCACAATGAGACATTTCTAAATCAAATCATAAAATTCCAAAGACAATGTATGCCTCTCGAAAGCAACATGAGAGAAGAAATTTGTCACAAAAAAGTTCTTCAATAAAACTAATGTCTGGGGTGACGTTGTAGTCTATCGATTTGGGTCATTGCCTAAGACACCTGCATCAGATATGGAAACCAGCTCAAGATCTGACTGCTCCACTTCAGATCCAACTCCCTGCTAATCCTCTTGAGAGATCATTGAAAGATAGCCCAAGTGACTGGACCCCTGCACTCCCATTGGAGACCTAGAAGAAGCTCCTGCCTCCTGGATTTGACCTGGCTCAGCTCCAGCCATTGGAGCCATCTGAGGAGTTAATCAGCTGATGGAAGATTCTCTCTCTCTCTGTATCTCTCTCTCTCTCTCTCTCTCTCTGTAAACCCTGCCTTTCAAATAAATAAATAAATCTTAAAAAACTAACAGCTGATATCTTCAAAAACAATGACAAAAGACAATGGGATTGCATATTCAAAGTGATGAATGATTGAGCTGTCAATAAAGAATTCCATATCTAAAAAAAAAATCCTTTCAGAATGAGAGAAATTACTACATTCCCAGAAAACAAAAAAAGCAAGATCTCAAAGTCTGTTTCAAGTAAGCTTGCTCTAGAAGAAATACAAAAGAAATTCTATACCGATGAAATGAAAGGACACTATACTAACTTAAATTCGCATGAAGAAACAATACCAGGAACTACTTAGAAAAATGTATGTTAATACTGTAATGCTTTAAAAATAAATTAAATTATATATAGTTTGTTTTAGAACTATAATAAAATGAAATCAGAAATAAATAGGTAAAAGAATTTTCAATTTACAAATATAAAAAAATAAGTACAATACTCCTAAATAAGAAATGATCCAAAAATAAGTCAAAAGATATACTAGAAACTATTCTAAAATGTGAAGGTTGAAAACAAAACATAGGACAGGGAGCCCACCGCGTGGAAGCCCAGACGCGGGAGCTGAGCCACAGAATCTCGCCAGCGCGGGAACAAATGGGAGGTAAGACAAAAACCTCAGAAACCCAAGACATTGGTGGGGAAAGGCAGAGGCCTCTCTCTCCACTCACCTAACAAAACCGAGCAAAACAAAAAGCAGGCGCCATTTTACATATGTAAAGCACCAACAAGTACACAAACTCAGTAACTTTGGGACTATGCTGAAACTTGAGAACACATTGAGGGCTGCATAAACTCTTTGTGTGGTCCCAGGGGTAGATCACACGAATACTCACAGAGGCCAGATTTCAACTACCCTCAATTCCACTCAGCTGTGTGGAATTCTTGCCAACTGAGTCAAAAAAAAAAAAAGAGAGAGATAGAGAGATCCAGCAAGGAGCAAGGGAGAGAACAATCTGGGTGAGTCACTTTTTGCACAGCCTTAAACCTGAAGAATCAAGCAGAGCTCTCCGGCCACACCCATCAAAGCCTCTAAGGATGCATCAAAGCAGACAGCCCACATAGAGGCATAGTATAACAAGAAAAAAACACCACAGCAAAAAAAAAAAAAAAAAAAAAAAAAACAACAACAACATAAACTATCTTCAACATGCCAAACAACAAATGTAGAAACCGAGGTAACAAGAACAAGGAAGACACTATGATGCCCCCAAATGAACAAGACACCCCAATGCAAGATTATGAAGATGAAGAGATAGAGGAAATGCAAGAAGCGGATCTCAAAAAATTGATAACAGAAATTGCCAACAGAAATGAAAAGAGAGCGGGCGTAGCCATCTTAATATCGGACAACATAAACTTTACCACAAAAACTGTTAGGAGAGACAAAGAGGGGCACTATATAATGATTAAGGGATCCATTCAACAGGAAGATATAACGATTATCAATGTATATGCACCTAATTACAGGGCACCAGCTTATTTAAAAGACTTGTTAAGGGACTTAAAGGGAGACTTAGACCCCAACACAATAGTACTGGGGGACTTCAATACTCCACTCTCAGAGATAGACAGATCAACAGAACAGAAGATCAACAAGGAGACAGTAGATTTAAATGACACTATAGCCCAAGTGGATCTAACAGATATCTACAGAACATTTCATCCTACATCTAAAGACTTTACATTCTTCTCAGCAGTACATGGAACCTTCTCTAGGATTGACCACATACTAGGCCATAAAGCAAGTCTCAGCAAATTCAAAAGAATTAGAATCATACCATGCAGCTTCTCAGACCACAAAGGAATGAAATTGGAAATTGGCAACTCAGGAATCCCTAGAGCACGTGCAAACACATGGAGATTGAACAACATGCTCCTGAATGAACAATGGGTCATAGAAGAAATTAAAAGAGAAATCAAAAATTTTCTGGAAGTAAATGAGGATAACAGCACAACATACCAAAACCTATGGGATACAACAAAAGCAGTGTTAAGAGGAAAGTTTATATCAATAGGTGCCTACATCAAGAAATTGGAAAGGCACCAAATAGATGAGCTTTCAAGTCATCTCAAGGATCTAGAAAATCTGCAGCAAACCAAACCCAAACACAGTAGGAGAAGAGAAATAATTAAAATCAAAGAAGAAATCAAGAGGATTGAATCCAAAAAAACATTACAAAAAATCAGCCAAACGAGGAGCTGGTTTTTTGAAAAAATAAACAAAATTGACACCCCATTGGCCCAACTCACTAAAAAAAGAAGAGAAAAGACCCAAATCAATAGGATCAGAGATGAAATGGGAAACGTAACAACAGACGCCACAGAAATAAAAAGAATCATCAGAAATTACTACAAGGACTTGTATGCCAGCAAACAGGGAAATCTATCAGAAATGGACAGATTCTTGGACACATACAACCTCCCTAAATTGAGCCAGGAAGACATAGAAAACCTAAACAGACCAATAACTGACACAGAAATTGAAACAGTAATAAAGGCCCTCCCAACAAAGAAAAGCCCAGGGCCAGATGGAAAAAAAAATTGATAAGAACATTAAGAAGTTCTCAAAAACAAACTCTTGAACTACAGAAATCCTTAATGGACAAGATAGAAAATTTCTCTCGTGAAAATGAAATATTAAGGAGGAATCAAAATGAAATGAAACAACTAGTAGAACATGAAAATGTAATATTGACAAGAAACAATAATGAAATGAACAACTCAATAGAACAAATGACAAACACATTAGACAGCCTTAAAAACAGAATGAGTGAAGCAGAAGAGAGAATATCGGAATTAGAAGACAGAGAACAGGAAAGGAAACAGTCAAATCAAAGAAAAGAAGAAGAAATCAGAAATCTAAAAAATACTGTCAGTAATCTACAGGATACTATTAAAAAAACCAAAATTCGGGTTCTAGGAGTTCCTGAAGGCATGGAGAGGGAGAAAGGATTAGAAGGCCTTTTTAGTGAGAAAAGAGCAGAAAATTTCCCAGGTTTGGAGAAGGACAGAGACATCCTAGTACAGGAAGCTCATAGAATCCCTAATAAACATGACCAAAAGAGATCCTCAACATGACACGTCGTAATCAAACTCACCACAGTGAAACACAAAGAAAGATCCTAAAATGTGTAAGAGAGAAATGCCAGATTACTCTCAGAGAATCTCCAATTAGACTCACAGCTGACTTCTCATCAGAAACCCTACAAGCTAAGAGAGAATGGCGAGATATAGCCCAGGTACTAAGAGAGAAAAACTGCCACCCCAGAATATTATATCCTGCAAAGCTCTCATTTGGGAATGAAGGTGAAATAAAGACCTTTCACAGCAAACAGAAATTGAAAGAATTTGTCGCCACTCGTCCAGCCCTGCAAAAGATGCTTAAAGATGTGTTACATACAGAAACACAGAAACACGGTCACCAATATGAAAGAAGGTAAAGGAAGGAAACCTCACAGCAAAAGATCACAGGAGTCTCAAACCATATATTAGAAAATATCTTTGGCAAATGACAGGGCAAAGTTACTCCTTTTCAATAGTCACATTGAATGTTAATGGCTTGAACTGTCCAATTAAAAGACACCGATTGGCTGATTGGGTTAAGGAACAACACCCAAATTTTTGCTGCCTACAAGAAATTCATCTTTCCAACAATGATGCATACAGACTGAAAGTGAAAGGCTGGAAAAACATATACCATGCCAACAGAAATGAAAAAAGAGCGGGCGTAGCCATCTTAATATCAGACAACATAAACTTTACCACAAAATCTGTTAGGAGAGACAAAGAGGGGCACTATTTAATGATTAAGGGATCCATTCAACAGGAAGATATAACGATTATCAATGTATATGCACCTAATTACAGGGCACCAGCTTATTTAAAAGACTTGTTAAGGGACTTAAAGGGAGACTTAGACCCAATACAATAGTACTGGGGGACTTCAATACTCCACTCTCAGACAGATCAACAGGACAGAAGATCAACAAGGAGACAGTAGATTTAAATGACACTATAGCCCAAATGGATCTAACAGATATCTACAGAACATTTCATCCTACATCTAAAGACTTTACATTATTCTCAGCAGTACATGGAACCTTCTCTAGGATTGACCACATACTAGGCCATAAAGCAAGTCTCAGCAAATTCAAAAGAATTAGAATCATACCATGCAGCTTCTCAGACCACAAAGGAATGAAATTGGAAATTAGCAACTCGGGAATCCCTAGAGCACGTGCAAACACATGGAGATTGAACAACATGCTCCTGAATGAACAAAGGGTCATAGAAGAAATTAAAAGAGAAATCAAAAATTTTCTGGAAGTAAATGAGAATAACAGCACAACATACCAAAACCTATGGGAAACAACAAAAGCAGTGTTAAGAGGAAAGTTTATATCAATAGGTGCCTACATCAAGAAATTGGAAAGGCACCAAATAGATGAGCTGTCAAGTAATCAAGATCTCGAAAATCTGAGGCAAACCAAACCCAAACCCAGTAGGAGAAGAGAATTAATTACAATCAAAGAAGAAATCAAGAGGATTGAATCCAAAAAAAATTACAAAAACTCAGCCAAAGGAGGAGCTGGTTTTTTGAAAAAATAAACAAAATTGACACCCCATTGGCCCAACTCACTAAAAAAAGAAGAGAAAAGACCCAAATCAATAGGATCAGAGATGAAATGGGAAACGTAACAACAGACGCCACAGAAATAAAAAGAATCATCAGAAATTACTACAAGGACTTGTATGCCAGCAAACAGGGAAATCTATCAGAAATGGACAGATTCTTGGACACATACAACCTCCCTAAATTGAGCCAGGAAGACATAGAAAACCTAAACAGACCCATAACTGAGACAGAAATTGAAACAGTAATAAAGGCCCTCCCAACAAAGAAAAGCCCAGGACCAGATGGATTCACTGCTGAGTTCTACCAGACATTTAGAGAAGAACTAACTCCAATTCTTCTCAAACTATTCAAAACAATCGAAAAAGAGGGAGTCCTCCCAAATTCTTTCTATGAAGCCACCATCACCTTAATTCCTAAGCCGGAAAAAGATGCAGTATTGAAAGAGAATTACAGACCAATATCCGTGATGAACATAGATGCAAAAATACTCAACAAAATTCTGGCCAATAGAATGGAACAACACATCACAAAGATCATCCACCCAGACCAAGTGGGATTTATCCCTGGTATGCAGGGATCGTTCAATGTTTGCAAAACAATCAACGTAATACACTACATTAACAGACTGCAGAAGAAAAACCATATGATTCTCTCAATAGACGCAGAGAAAGCATTTGATAAAATACAACACCCTTTCATGATGCAAATTCTAAGCAAACTGGATATGGAATGAACCTTCCTCAATACAATCAAAGCAATATATGAAAAAACCCACAGCCAACATTCTATTGAAAAGGGAAACGTTGGAAGCATCTCCACTGAGATCTGGTACCAGACAGGGATGCCCACTCTCACCACTGCTATACAATATAGTTCTGAAAGTTTTAGCCAGAGCTATTAGGCAAGAAAAAGAAATTAAAGGGATACAAATTGGGAAGGAAGAATTCAAACTATCCCTCTTTGCAGATGATATGATTCTTTATTTAGGGGACCCAAAGAACTCTACTAAGAGACTACTGGAACTCATCGAAGAGTTAGGCAAAGTAGCAGGATATAAAATCAATGCCTTTGTATACAAAAATCAACAGCCTTTGTATACACAGGCAATGCCACGGCGGATGAAGAACGTCTAAGATCAATCCCATTCACAATAGCTACAAAAAATCTTCCATGCTCGTGGATTGAAGAATCAATATCATCAAAATGTCTATTCTCCCAAAAGCAATTTATACATTCAATGCAATACAAATCAAGATACCAAAGACATTCTTCTCAGATCTGGAAAAAATGATGCTGAAATTCATATGGAGACACAGAAGACCTTGAATAGCCAAAGAAATCTTGTAGAACAAAAACAAAGCCGGAAGCATCACAATACCACATTTCAGAACTTACTACAGGGCAGTTGTTATCAAAACAGCATGGCACTGGTACAGAAACAGATGGATAGACCAAGGGAACAGAATAGAAACACCAGAAATCAATCCAAACATCTACAGCTAACTTATATTTGATCAAAGATCCAACACTAATCCCTGGAATAAGGACAGTCTATTCAATAATGCTGTTGGGAAAATTGGATTTCCACATGCAGAAGCTTGAAGCAAGACCCCTACATTTCACCTTACACAAAAATTCACTCAATATAGATTAAAGACATTCATCTATGACCCGACACCATCAAATTTTTAGAGAGCATTGGAGAAAACCTGCAAGATATAGGTACTGGCAAAGACTTCTTGGAAAAGACCCCAGGAGCACAGGCAGTCAAAACCAAAATTAACATTTGGGATTGCATCAAATTGAGAAGTTTTTGTACTTCAAAAGAAACAGCCAGCAAAGTGAAGAGGCAACCGACAGAATGGGCAAAAAATATTTGCAAACTATACTACAGATAAAGCGTTGATAACCAGAATCTGCAAAGAAATCAAGAAAATCCACAACAACAAAACAAACAACCCACTGAAGAGATGGGCCAAGGACCTCAATAGACATTTTTCGAAAGAAGAAATCCAAATGGCCAACAGACACATGAAAAAATGTTCAAGATCACTAGCCATCAGGGAAATGCAAATCAAAACCACAATGAGGTTTCACCTCACCCTGGTGAGAATGGCTCACATTCAGAAATCTACCAACAACAGATGCTGGAGAGGATGTGGGGAACAAGGGACACTAACCCACTGTTGGTGGGAATGCAAACTGGTTAAGCCACTATTGAAGTCAGTCTGGAGATTCCTCAGAAACCTGAACATAACCCTACCATACAACCCAGCCATCCCACTCCTTGGAATTTACCCAAAGGAAATCAATTTGGTAATAAAAAAGCCATTTGCACATTAATGTTTATTGCAGCTCTATTCACAAGAGCTAAGACCTGGAACCAACCCAAATACCCATCAACAGTAGACTGGATAAAGAAATTATGGGACATGTCCTCCATAGAATACTATACAGCAGTAAGAAACAATGAAACCCGTTCATTTGCAACAAGATGGAGGAATCTGGAAAACGTCATGCTGAGTGAATTCAGCCAGTCCCAAAGAGACAAATATCATTTGTTTTCCCTGATCGGTGACAACTAAGCACCAAAAGGGAAACCTGTTAAGTGAAATGGACACTATAAGAAACAATGACCTAATCAGCTCTTGTCCTGACTCTAGATGTACAATTTAATACTTTATCCTTTTCACTATTTGTTGTTGTTGTTCTAGTACTAGTGGTTGAACTCTGTAATTAACACACAATTATTCTTAGGTGTTTAAATTTTAACTGAAAAGTGATCCCTGTTAAATTTTAGAGTGGGGAAAAAGAGGGGGAGGAGATGTATAATTTGGGACATGCTTAATTGGACTTGCCCCTAATGGTGGAGTTAGAAATGTGCCAGGGGATTCCAATACAATCCCATCAAGGTGGCATGTACCAATGCCATCTCACTAGTCCAAGTGATCAATTTCAGTTCACAATTGATGGCTCTGATAGGTCTAAGAGTCAAAGGGATCACACAAACAAGACAAGTGTCTGCTAATACTAACTGATAGAATCAAAAAGGGAGAGAAAGATCCAACATGGGAAGCGGGATACACAGCAGACTCACAGAATGTCAGATGTCCTAAGCAACACTCTGGCCTCAGAATCAGCCCTTAAGGCATTCGGGTCTGGCTGAAGAGCCCATGAGAGTATTGTAGGCATGGAAAGCCAAGATACCATGGAAATGAAAAAAAAAAAAAAAAGAAAAGAAGAAGAAGACCTAAGTGAAAGGTCTCTGTGAGTGAGATCCCAGTGGAATGAATGGGGCCATCAAAGAAGGAGGTACCTTTCTCTGAAGGGAGGATAGAACTTCCACTTTGACTATGACCCTATCAGGATAATACCAAAGTCAGCGAACTCTAAATGCTTCCATAGCCCTGGCAACTTATTACTGACGCCATGAACAGGAGTGTCAAATTGTTAAGTCAGAAACAGGAGTCACTGTGTACTTACATCCCATGTGGGATCTGTCTTAATGTGTTGTCTAATGTGCAGTGATGCTATAACTAGTACTGAAACAGTATTTTTACACTTTGTGTTTCTGTTTGGGTACAAACTGATGAGTTCTTTACCAATTATATACTGAATCGATCTTCTCTATATATAAAGATAATTGGAAATGAAAAAAAAACCTGGTGTTAAATTGGAAATGGCATAGAAAATTAATTAATTTTTAAAAAAATATATTATGTAGGATCTCTCTCTTTAATGTGCTGTACACTGTTATTTAATGCTATAACTAGTTCTCCAACAGTATTTTTTCACTTTGAGTTGCTATATGCAAACTGTTGAAATCTTTACCTAGTATATACTAAACTGATCTTCTGTATATTAAGAGAATTGAAAATGAATCTTGATGTGAATGGAAAGGGAAGAGGGAGCGGGAAAGGGGGGGTTGTGGGTGGGAAGGAAGTTATGGGAGGGGGGAAGCCATTGTAACCCATAAGCTGTACTTTGGAAATTTATATTCATTAAATAAAAGTTTAATAAATGAAAAAAAAAAGAAAATACAACATAGGCCGGCGCCGCGGCTCAATAGCCTAATCCTCTGCCTGCGGAGCCGGCACACCTGGTTCTAGTCCATGTCGGGGCACCGGATTCTGTTCCGGTCACTCCTCTTCCTGTCCAGCTCTCTGCTGTGGCCCGGGAGTGCAAAGGAGGATGGCCCAAGTCCTTGGGCGCTGCACCCACATGGGAGACCAAGAGAAGTACCTGGCTCGTGGCTTCAGATCAGCGTGGTACACTGGCCACAGTGCGCCAGCTACAGCGGCCATTGGGGGGTGAACCAACAGAAAAGGAAGACTTTCTCTCTGTCTCTCTCTCTCACTGTCCACTCTGCCTGTCAAAAAAAAAGAGAAAACACAACATAACAATATTTATAAGATGCATCAAAAGCAGTTCTAAGAGTTGGATTTATGTTTGTAAATGGCTTCATTGAAACAGAACCAATATTTCAATTCATATCCTAAACTTACATTTTATGAAACTAAAAGCAAACTAATGCCAACACAAACAGTAGGAAGGAAATATGATGATTAGAGCACAAATCAATGGAATAGTAGAAAATAATATATGGAAATCAGGACATTATTATGATTTTACAGAAATAAAGGATGTTACAAAATATTAGTATCAATAATTGCATGCCAACAGAATAAAGTAAATGAAATTGAAATCATAAAAACATACAAAATACCAAAATTATAAACAGTTTTATAACAGTGAAGTAATCTCTAAATATATCTCTAGTAAACAGATTTTTGACAAAGAGCCAAGATGATTCCATGGGGAACATATAGTCTCAAACAAATGGTGTAGGAGAAATTCAATACTCTCAAGCTAAGTAAGTAATTTAGCTCACATAATAAACAAAATTTAACTAAAATGCATCAAAAATTATATGTAAATGAGAAAATAATAAATCTCTTAGAAGCAAACATAAATATTCCTGACCTTAGATTAGGAAATGACTTCTTAAATATGACACTAAAATGAAATATACCAAAGAAAAATAGATCAATTGCCTATTAAAATTAAAAACATTTGTGCCACAAAAGCAGCTATCAAGATAATAAAAAATTAAAAATCAATTTTATAAAGAATGATTTCATCAATAATTTAGAGTAGGTAGCTCTCAACCTTCATTTTTTCCAAAATAGGTGGAAATTCAGCAAACATCATGACAAATTACGTTTAGGAGGTTATATGGAAATATTTAAGTTCCTACACTATAAGCAAATACAAAATAAAACTCGCCAAAATTAGACTCAGCAAAGGAAATTTGGATACCTTCTTGACAAAATCCTTACAAACCACAGAATTATGTGATCTGAAAGACATTCTTTAGCTGTAAGCTTCTCTCTGGAGAATCAAAATGTTAGTCTGTGTATCCAGTACCCCAACATTTTCATGGAATATCAAAAGACAAAATATCTATAATGAGACAGAGAACTTGTTTTGACCTTTATTGCTCTGTCTTTAGGATAAAAGCCCTTCTGATGGGGGTAAGGTGATGTCTCATTGTGATTTTGATTTGCATTTACCTGCTGGTTAATGATGTTGAGCATTTTCTTATACATTTTTTGGCCATTTGTATTTCTTCTTTTGAAAACTGTCTACTGGGAAGTTTTGTCTGTTTCTTAACTATATTTTTTGCTGGATTGTGATATATTCTTTTTTTTTTTTTTTTTTTGGACAGGCAGAGTGGATAGTGAGAGAGAGAGACAGAGAGAAAGGTCTTCCTTTTTGCCGTTGGTTCACCCTCCAATGGCCGCCGCGGCCGGTTCATCGCGCTGATCTGATGGCAGGAGCCAGGGGCTTATCCTGGTCTCCCATGGGGTGCAGGACCCAAGCACTTGGGCCATCCTCCACTGCACTCCCTGGCCACAGCAGAGAGCTGGCCTGGAAGAGGGGCAACCGGGACTGAATCCGGTGCCCTGACCGGGACTAGAACCCAGTGTGCCGGCGCCGCAGGGTGGAGGATTAGCCTGTTAAGCCACGGCGCCGGCCTTGTGATATATTCTTGATATTAATCATTTGTCAGATATGTAGTTTACAAATATTGTTTTCCATTCTGTTGCATGTCTCTTCACTCTATTGATCATTTCCTTTGCTGCATAGAAGCTTGTGTGTTCGATATAATCCCATTTGCCTAGCTTTGATTTTGTTGGTTGTGCTTTGGGGGTCTTATCCAAGAAGTCATCACCTATACCAACATCTTCAAGTGTTTACATTTTCTTTCAGCAACAGCAACTCTACATTTTCTTTTAGCAACTCATAGTCTTAGTTCTTAAATTTAGATCTTTGATCCATCATGAGTTGATTTTTGTATGTAGTAAGAGGTAGGAATCTAATTTCATTCTTGTACATCTATAAATTCAGTTTTGCCAGCACCATTTACTGAAGTGATTATCCTTTCTTCAATGTATGGTCTGGGTACTTTTGTTCAAAAATCAGTTGGCAGTATGTATGTGGATTCACTTCTGGGCTCTGTAATCTAGTCCATTGATCTATGTATTGATTTTTATGTCAGTGCTGTGCTGTTTTAATTACTATAGCTTTGTAGTATGCTTTAAAGTCAGTTGTTGTGATGCTTGCATCTTTTTTTTTTTTTTTGTATTCTTTTTTCCCTCAGGATTGCTTTGGCTGTTCTGGGCCTTTTGTGATGCCATATGCATTTTAGGATTTTTTTTCAAATTCTGTAAAGATTATTATTGATATTTTGATACAGATTGCACTGAATCTGTAGATTGCTTAAGTAGAATAGGTATTTTAATGATGCTAATTCTTCCAATCCATGAGGAAGGAATGTCCTCCTTTTTTTTTTCTCTTGATATCTTCATCAATGTTTGGTAATTTTTATTGCAAAGACATTTCAATTATTGGTTACATTTATTCCTAAATATCTGTGAATGGGATTTCTTTTTTGATATCTTGTTCAGTGAGTTCATAATCAACACATAAAAAGGTACTGGTTTTCATATATTTATTTTATAACCTGCAACTTTACTGAATTGGTTATCACTTCTAACAACTTTTTGGTGGAATGCTTAGGTTTTCCCATGTACAACATACAACATCTTGTCATCTGCAAATGTGGATATTTTAGCTTCTTCCTTTTTTATTTCTAGGCCCTTTATTTCCTTCTCATCTCCAATTGCTCTTGCTAATACTTCTAGTACTATATTCTTTTTTTTTTAAGATTTATTTATTTACTTGAAAGTCAGAATTACACAGAGAGAGAAGTAGAGGCAGAGAGAGAAGTCTTTCATCAGCTGGCCACTCCCCAATTAGCCACAATTGCCAGAGCTATGCTGATCCGAAGCCAGGAGCCAGGAGCTTCTTCTGGGTCTCGCACGAGGGTGTAGGGGCCCAAGGACATTGGCCATCTTCTACTACCTTCCTAGACCATAGCGGAGAGCTGAATCTGAAGTGGAGCAGCTGGGACATGAACCAGCACCCGTATGGGATGCCAGCACTGCAGGTGGTGGCTTTACCCGCTCCGCCACCATGCAGATAAGCATATGCCTGTGGACTTGTTGTCTTGTTCCAGATTTAAGAGGAGATGATTACATCTTTCCCCCATTCAGTATGACATTGGCTGTTGATATTTCATTTATGGCCTTCATAATTTTGAGGTATATTCCTTCCATACTTAATTTGTGGAGGGTTTTTATAATAAAGTGATATTAAAGCTCATCAAATGCTTTCTTCACATCTATTGAGATAACCATGTGGTGTTTTTTCTTCATTATCTTGATATGATTTATGACATTTACAAATATTTTTGGGATAATTCCCTCTTGATCCTGATATATGATCTTTTTGATATGTTTTTCAAATTGGTTTTATAGTATCTGAGAATTTTTGCATCTATGTTCATGAAGGATATATCTCTGTAGTATTATTTTTGTGTTATGTCTTTGTTAAGTTTTGGTATCATAGTGATGCTCATAAAAAGAGTTTAGTAGAGTTCTGTCATGTTCGATATTTTGCAATGGTTTAAAAAGTATTGAAGTTATTCTTTTTTAAATGGTTTGCAGACTCTAGTAGTAAAGCCATTAGGTCATAGAATTTTCCTTAATGGAACACTTAAGTTAGTGCTTCAATTTTGTTGCTTGTTATGGGACTGTTAAGATTTGCTATATCTTCTTGGTTTAATCTTGGTAAGTTTTTTGTATCCAGGAATTTAATGTTTTGTTTGTTTGTTTAGTTTTTTCCAGTTTATTAGCATATACTTGTGGGGAGTAGTTTCATATCTTCCTTTATATTTCACAGTATTGATTGCAATGTCTCCCTTTTCATCTCTAATTTTATTTATCTGTGTTTTTCTTTTCTTCCTTGTAAGTATGACTAAATTCTTGTCTAATTTGTCTATCTTCTCAAAAAAAAAAACAGGTTTTGGTTTCATTGATTTTTTTTAAACTTTCAATTTTAATTATTTCTGATCTGGTCATTATTATTTCTCATGTCTTCTTTATTTGTGCTTTGTTCTTATTTTTCTAAGTCCTCGAGGTGCATCTTCAGATCATTAATTTGAGACATTTCCTGTTTTTAATATAAGTACTTAATGGTATTAAATTCCTTCTTAACTCTGCTTTTGCTATATCCCACAGGTTTGATATATTCTGTTTTCACTTTCACTTATTTCAAGAAAGTTTTTATTTCTTTTTTTAATTTCTTTAAGGATACATTGGTCATTCAGTAACATGTGGTTTAATTTTCAGGTACTTGTATATGTTCTATTGTTCTTCATGTTTTTAATTTCTAATTTTATTCCTTTGTATTCTGAGAAGACATGTGGCTTGATTTTAATTTTTTTAAATTTAGTGAGAATTGATTTTTGACCTAATATATTCTCTATACTAGAAAATGTTTCACATGCTGTGAAAAGAATGTTTATTGTGTAGCTATTGGTTGTAATGTTCCATAAATTAGGTCCATTTGCTCAACAGTATGGTTCAACTCTGATGCATCTTTTTTTGACTTTATGTCTGGATGATTTGTCCATTGATGACAGTGGTGTGTTGAAGTCACCCATTATGATTGTATTGGAGTCTGTCCATGCCTTTAGGTCTAGTAGTATTTCCTATATATATCTGGGTGGCCTTATGCTGAGTGCCTATATATTTATGATTCTTATATCTACTTGTTGAATTGATCCTTTTATTAATACAAAACGTCTTTCTTTGTCTCTTCACAGTTTTTGATTTAAAGCCTATTTCATCTGATATGGGGATACCTACTCCTGCTCATTCTGGGTTAATACTTGCTTGGTATATCTGCTTCCAGCCCTTCACTTTTAGTCTACGTGAATGTTTGTGAAGCTAATATAGTGGAATCTTTTTTTTTATCATTTCAGTCAACTTAAATATTTTGGCTAGAGAATGTAATCTATTTACATTCAAGATTAAGAACAAACACCTATCATTTTGTTGACTGGTTACTGACTATACCTACTCTGTTACTGTAATGATTTTACTATTTTTCTGTATACTATATGACTCCAGAAATTCTTCTAAGAGTGGTCTGGTGGTGATGAATTCTCTCAGACTTTGCTTATGCGGGAAGTGCCTTATTTCTCATTCACTTCTAAAGGGTATCTTCGGTGGATACAATATTCTTTGTTCAATACTTTTTCTCACAAGACCTCAAACATATCATTTCATTTTCTTCAGGTATGTAGGATTTATGCTGAGAAATCTGCTGTTTGTCTAATTGATTTTCCTTTATTTATCACTTTACACTTTTTTATATATTTATTTATTTATTTATTTATTTTTAGTAAATATAAATTTCCAATGTACAGTTTATGGATTACAATGGCTTCCCCCACATAATTTCCATCCCACTCGCACCCCTCCCATCTCCAGCTCCCTCTCTCATTCCATTCACATCAAGATTCATTTTCAATTCTCTTTATATACAGAAGATCGATTTAGTATATACTAAGTAAAGACTTCATCAGTTTGTACCCACACAGAAACACAAAGTGTAAAACACTGTTTCAGTAATAGTTATAACATTACTTCACATCAGACAACAGAATAAGGACAGATCCCACATGAGGAGTAAGTACACAGTGACTCCTGTTGTTGACTTAACAATTTGACACTCTTGTTTATGGCGTCAGTAATCTCCCTAGGCTCTAGTCATGAGTTGTCAAGGATATGGAAGCCTTTTGAGTTCGCCAACTTCGATCTTATTCCAACAGGGTCATAGTCAAATTGGAAGTTCTCTCCTCCCTTCAGAGAAAGGTACCTCCTTCTTTGATGGCCCCATTCTTTCCACTGGGATCTCACTCTCAAGATATCTTTCATTTAGGTCTTTGTTTTTTTTTCCAGAGTGTCTTGGCTTTCCATGCCTAAAATACTCTCATGGGCTCTTCCGCCAGATCCGAACGCCTTAAGGGCTGATTCTGAGGCCAGAGTGCTATTTAAGACATCTGCCATTCTATGAGTCTGCTGTGTATCCCGCTTCCCATGTTGGATCTTTCTCTCCATTTTTGATTCTATCAGTTAGTATTAGCAGACACTAGTCTTGTTTGTGTGATCCCTTTGACTCTTAGACCTATCCGTGTGATCAATTTTGAACTGAAATTGATCATATGGACTAGTGAGATGGTATTGGTACATGCCACCTTGATGGGATTGTATTGGAATCCCCTGGCACATTTCTAACTCCACCATTTGCGGCAAGTCCGATTCAGCATGTCCTAAATTGTACATCTTCTCCCTCTCTTAATGCCACTCTTGTATTTAACAGGGATCACTTTTCAGTTAAAATTTAAACACCTAAGAATAATTGTGTGTTAATTACAGAGTTCAACAAATAGTAATAGAACAAAAAAAATACTAAAATGGATAAAATATTACATTTTGCATGAACAGTCAGGACAAGAGCTAATCAAGTCATTGTTTCTCATAGTGTCCATTTCACTTCAACAGGTTGCTATTTAGGTGCTCAGTTAGTTGTCACCAATCAGGGACAACATATGATATTTGTCCTTTTGGAATTGGCTTATTTCACTCAGCATAATGTTTTCCAGGTTCCTCCATCTTGTTGCAAGTGACCGAATTTCATTGTTGTTGACTGCTGTATAGTATTCTATAGAGTACAAGTCCCATAATTTCTTTATCCAGTCTACTGTTGATGGGCATTTAGGTAGGTTCCAGGTCTTAGCTATTGTGAATTGAGTTGCAATAAACATTAAGGTTCAGATAGCATTTTTGTTTGCAAGTTTAATATCCTTTGGGTAAATTCCAAGGAGTGGTAAAGCTGGGTTGTATGGTAGGGTTATATTCAGGTTTCTGAGGAATCTCCAGACTGACTCTATACTGGCTTAACCAGTTTTCATTCCCACCAACAGTGGGTTAGTGTCCCTTTTTCCCCACATCCTCTCCAGCATCTATTGTTGGTAGATTTCCAAATGTGAACCCTGATTGCTAGTGATCTTGAAGAATTTTCATGTGTCTGTTGGCCATTTGGATTTCTTCTTTCGAAAAATGTCTATTGAGGTCCTTGACCCATCTCTTAAGTGAGATGTTTGTTTTGTTGTTGTGAAGTTTCTTGATCTCTTTGTAGATTCTGATTATCAACCCTTTATCTGTAGTATAGTTTGCAAATATTTTTTTTTCCCATTCTGTCATTTGCCTCTTCAATTTTCTGACTGTTTCTTTTGAAGTACACAAACTTCTCAATTTGATGCTATCCCAAATGTCAGTTTTGGCTTTTACTGCCTGTGCTTCTGGGGTCTTTTCAAAGAAGTGTTTGCCAGTACCTATATCTTGCAGGTTTTCTCCAATGCTCTCTAATAATTTGATGGTGTCAGGTCGTAGATTTAAATCTTTAATCCATGTTGAGTGAATTTTTGTGTAAGGTAAAAGGTAGGGATCTTGCTTCATGATTCTGCATGTGGAAATCCAGTTTTCCCAGCACCATTTATTGAATAGACTGTCCTTACTCCAGGGATTGATTTTGGATCCTTGATCAAATATAAGTTGGCTGTAGATGTTTGGATTGATTTCTGGTGTTTCTATTCTGTTCCCTTGGTCTATCCATCTGTTTCTGTACCAGTACCATGCTGTTTTGATAACAACTGCCCTGTAGTATGTCCTGAAATCTGGTATTGTGATGCCTCTGGCTTTTTTTTTTTTTTGTTCTACAAGATTTCTTTGGCTATTCAAGGTCTTCTGTGTCTCCATATGAATTTCAGCATTATTTTTTCCAGATCTGAGAAGAATGTCTTTGCTATATTGGTTCATATCGCATTGAATGTATAAATTGCTTTTGGGAGAATGGGCATTTTGATGATATTGATTCTTCCAATCCATGAGCATGGAAGATTTTTCCATTTTTTGGTATCGTCTTCTATTTCTTTATTTAAGGTTTTGTAATTTTCATCGTAGAGATATTTAACGTCCTTGGTTAAGTTTATTCCAAGGTATTTGATTGTTTTTGTAGTTATTGTGAATGGGATTGATCTTAGAAGTTCTTCCTCAGCCGTGGCATTGCCTGTGTATACAAAGGTTGTTGATTTTTGTGCATTGATTTTATATCCTGCTACTTTGCCAAGCTCTTCTATGAGTTCCAATAGTCTCTTAGTACACTTTACACTTTTTTCTTACTGCCTTTAAGACTCACTCTTTGTCATTAACTTTTGATAATTTGACTGCAATATACATTGACTCTTTTTTTTTTTTGAGATCTTTTTTGGTTATGTCTGATTAGGTTCTTTGAGTTTGCTTTATCTAGATGTCTTTGTCTCTTTCAAGACTTGTGAAATTTTCAACTAGTATTTCATTTAGCACATTCTGAAAATCCTTTTTTCCTCTGTTGTATTTTGGGGTTTTTAATGGTTTCCTATATTTCACAGACTTTCTTCAGTTTTAATTTTTTTCTAATTTATGGTTATTTCAAAAGTATTGTTTTGCAGAATAAAAATTTTTTCCTACACTTGTTCTATTCTCCTGTTGAAGCTTTCATGTGTATTTTTTTAATTTCATTGACATTTCCCTCAAAATTTGTATTTGATTCTTCTTATTTCTGTGTCCTTGTTGAATGTTTCATTCATGTCCCCTATTGATTTTCTCTTTCTTTAAGCTGTTTTTCTATATTCACTTGCATCAAATTGAATTTCCTTACAATCATTATTTTGAATTCTATTCCTGATGATCTATAGATTTCCTTCAGATTAGGATCTAATTCTGGAGTACGTTTTTATTGTTGTTGTTGTTCTTTTGGAGGTGTCATGCTCCCTTGTTTCTTCATGTTTCCTGTGTCCCTACATTAATGTCTGCACATCTATTGTAATATTCCCTACTTCATTATATGGTAATTTTAAGGTTTATGGATTTGATGGAATCCAGGCTAACGTTTGTCTTATTGCTTTAAATTTGGTTTTGGTGACCCCAGATGTGTAAGCTCTGAATTTCTTATTTTGCTGTCATCAACATCACCTGTGTCTATAAGTGACACAGTGGTCTAGTCTAATGAAGTTCATAAGGGCAGAAGTGTGACTTTAAGAGGAATGAGAGCTTCCTAGAGTGTGCATTTTCCATCCACAGAGAGTACAGTATCAGTTACATAAGAATTGTGATACATAGGGCTTGTTCTTGTCATTGAAGGATACAAAGGGTGTGATCCTGGAGCTTGTGGCAGCAATAGCTGTGGCTCTAGGACAGTGTGATGGGGGGGGGAGACCTACCTCCTGTCCTGCTGGGATAGTTCAAATAGTGCTGGGGCTTTTAAACACAAGCAACTATGATCCCAAACATATGGGATGGAAACTTAATCCTTCTCTGATCCTACAGAGTGACTACAAATGTATACAGGAGATTTTGTACTAGCTGGTACTAGTCTGGAGAGGTGGACAGGTTCTTCTCTATGTCCCACTAGATAGATTCCAATGCATTTGAGGAAATTAACACTGATTGTTATATTATTGGGGTTGCAGAGTACATTGTAGTCTTTAACCAGATCTCCCAGGGTGGGAGCTGGTTGTTGGGGATAGTAGTAGCCAATTGTCTGAAGCAGAACAAATAGGTAGAGCACTCCAGATACTGCAAGTGAATGGTAATTATTTCAAAGGTCATAATACAAGCATCCACAGTCCCAGTTCCACAAGGCATAGATGAAAGTACCCCTAGATCTCACAAAGCATGCAAGGTGTTGCTGGTATTTGTGCCCAAAGCTACCAGCATTATGCACTAGGAGCTGTGGAGGGAACTTCCTCAGATCAGGTCCAAATTTTAGGGGCCATTACTGGTGCTAGCTGCAAGAAGCTAAGGGAACCCCTAGATCATGTGGAGCAAGTGAGCTCAGTCCTGGGGCCCAAAACTGCCACAGTTACAGGGTGCAGGCGATTTTCTCTCTGTCCTGTTTCTGGCTGTCTCTGGTAAATTTCCATGATTCAAGCTGTTTTTGCTTCTGATAGCAATGGAAAAAAAAGATCTGCAGTGCATATCTACACAGCCAATTGAGTGTGGTGCTTTGCCTAGGTGAAGGAGGGGAAGGAGATGATATGGCTTCCCATTTTTGGAGCCAAGATTTCACTCAGACCCAACTGAGCTGCCTAGGCTGAAGTTAAAGTCATTGGGGAACTGTAGATTTCTCTGCCAAAAAATTCCAGTAGGGCAGCACACAGCAACTTCTTTCTGCCTTTAGTTGTGAAGATGACAACTCCCAGCCAGCAGCTTGCTATGCCATGCAGCCAGCCACAGCAGCAGGTGTGTCCTCTCTCTGCACTGCCCCACAGAGTCTCTGTTTTGTTCTGCGGTTTCTTACCTGAAAATTTTTTTGATCAGTGCCCTAGAAATAGGGCACTGATATATGCATTTGTTTCACACTGCCTTTCAAATAAATAATAAATCATTAAATAAAATAAAAATAAAATTTCAACCAAAATATTCAATAGAAAAGGAAAGACATAGTAAAATAATATTTCAGTCAAGTAAATTTACATATGAAAATCCAAGAAAGAAATAATTCAGAATGTTCACAGGCAGTCAAAGCCAAAATTAACAATTGGGATTACATCAAATTGAGAAGTTTCTGTACTGTAAAAGAAACAGGAGAGTGAAGAGACAACCAACAGAATGGGAAAAAATATTTGCAAACTATGCAAAAGATAAAGGATTAATAACCAGAATTTACAAAGAGATCAAGAAACTCCACAACCACAAAACTTAAGAGATGGGCCAAGGACCTCAATAGACATTTTTCAAAAGAAGGAATCCAAATGGCCAACAGACACATGAAAAAATGTTCAAGATCACTAGCCATCAGGGAAATGCAAATCAAAACCACAATGAGGTTTCACCTCACTCCAGTGAGAATGCCTTACATATAGAAATCTACCAACAACAGATATTGGCAAGGATATGGGGGAAAAGGTACATGCACTGTTGATGGGAGTGCAAACTGGTAAAGAAATCAGTTTGGAGATTCCTCAGAAATCTGAGTATAACCCTACCATACAACCCAGCCATCCCACTCCTTGGAATTTACCCAAAGGAAATTAATTTGGCAAATAAAAGGGCTGTCTGCACCTCAATGTTTATTGCAGCTCAATTCACAATAGCTAAGACCTGGAATCAACTTAAATGGCCATCAACAGAAGACTGGATAAAGAAATTAGCGATATGTACTCTATAGAATACTATACAGCAGTCAAAAACAATGAAATCTGGTCATTTGCAACAAAATGGAGGAATCTGGACAACATCATGCTGAGTGAAATAAGCCAATTCCAAAGGGACAAATATCATATGTTGTCCCTGATTGGTGACAACTAACTGAGCACCTAAACAGCAACCTGTTGAAGTGAAATGGACACTATGAGAAACAATGACTTTATCAGCTCTTGTCATACTGTCGAGGAACAACTTACTATTTTATTCCTTTTAGTATCTTTTTGTTCTACTTAATACCATTGGTTGAACTCTTTAATTAACACACAATTATTCTTAGGTGTTTAAATTTACCTGAAAAGTGATCCTTGTTAAATATAGGAGTGGTGATAAGAGAGGGAGGAGATGTACAGTTCGGCATATGCTCACTCAGACTTACCCCTAAAGGCAGAGCTAGAAACATACCAGGGGATTACAGTTCAATCCCATCAAGCTGGCATGTAGCAATGCCATCTCACTAGTCAAAGTGGTCAGTTTCAGTTCACAATTGCTCCTAATGATAGGATTAAGTGTCAAAGGGATCACATAAACAAGACTAGTGTCTGCTCATGCTAACTGATATATTTAGAAAGGAGAGAGCAATCCATCATGGGAAGTGGGATACACAGCAGTCTCATAGAATGGCAGATGTCCTAAACAGCACTCTGGCCTCAGAATCAGCCCTTAAGGCATTCAGATCCAGCTAAAAAGCCCATGAGAGATTTTCAGGCATGGAAAGCCAAGACACTCTGGAGGAAAAAAAAAATACGAGCCATCAAAGAAGGAGGTCCCTTTCTCTGAAGGGAGGAGAGAACTTCCACTTTGACTACGACCCTGTCGGAATAAGATCAAAGTCACCGAACCCTAAAGGCTTCCATAGCCTTGGCAACTCAGGACTAGAGCCTAGGGAGATTACTGACGTCATAAACTAGAGTGTCAGTAACTGCGCACTTACTTCCCATGTAGGATCTCTGTCCTTAATGTGTTGTACTATGTGAATTAATGTTATAACTAGTACTTAAACAGTACTTTACACTTTGTGTTTCTGTATGGGAGCTAACTGTTGAAATCTTTGCTTAGTATATACTAAATTGATCTTCTGTATATAAAGATAATTGAAAATGAATCTTGAGGAAGAATGGGATGGGAGAGGGAGTGGAAGATGGGATGGTTGCAGGTGGGAGGGAGGTTATGGGGAAAAAACCACTATAATTCAAAAGTTGTACTTTGGAAATTTATATTTATTAAATACAAGTTAAAAAATAATTCAAAATGTTAGCTATTTATTCTATGGTTCCTACAGTTTTGCTCTTCCCCAATTTTTATTTTAAAATATTTTCCAGTTGATATATGATAAGATTTTCTCTTTATTTCAATATTTTTTGAAAGTACATTAGTTCTCCCTTTACCAGGGAAAACATGTTTCAGCACCCCTAGCAAATGCCAAAAACTGCAGGAATAGTGTTGGACCTTGTATGTACTGTTTTTCCTATAATTACATATCTATGATAAAGTTATGCTGGCACAGTAAAAATTAACAACAGTAATTAATATAAGCTAGAACAACTGTAACAATATATTCTAATAAAATGTTGTACTTTGGAGCCATTCATAAGCAAAATAAGCAGTGCATAAACATAGATACTGTGAAACCACTACAATATGATATGTGATATGGATCATAAGTGACTAGCAAGCAGGCAAGGTTTACAGCTAGACGTGATGGAAAAAAGTGATTCACATCTCAGGCAGGATGGAACAGGATAGCACAAGATTTCGCCTAAATTTTAAAAATAGTGTATAATTAAAACTTATGAATCATTAATTTCTGGATTTCTCATTGGATTTTTGGACGTATTTTGACAGGAGGCAACTGAGAGTGTGGGAAGTAGAATGGCAGGTAAGGAATATTACTGTACAATGTAATATTACTGTACAACCCATCATTGATTTGGTAACTTTCACTATGGTTTTTGGAATGGTTACCACTCTCTATCCTTCCTCACAACCAAATGTAATATAAAGAGAATAATTTGAGAGATCTAGAAAGACCATTTTTATCTCCACTTGTGCCAAATTTATAGTCTGCATTTCTTAGTTCTATGATAACAATAGCATGCTCCCCTAAAGATGTAATATTACAAAAAGAAAAGTCATAAAACTTTAGCTTGGTATTACGTATTATTTATCACAGTGTTTTCATCAATTTTCTGCTTATAGTCAAAATACTTCTCATTGACTTGACTTCTGAGGTGCAAACTATTCCTTTTATCTTAGAACTACAATCTGCAAATAATAATACAGCTAATTTCATTATAATTTAACAGGCAACACTGAGTCCTGTGTCACAGAGACTGTCACATAGATAAATAAACCAAATAAAGATTATTTGGTTGGTTGGTTCATTAGTTGGCTGCTCTACTAGCAATGTAAAAGTGTCAAATTGTTAAGTCAGCAACAGGAGTCAGTGTGTACTTACATCCCATGTGGGATCTGTCCTTAATGTGTTGTCTAATGTGCAGTGATGCTATAACTAGTACTGAAACAGTATTTTTACACTTTGTGTTTTTGTGTAGGTACAAACTGATGAGATCTTTACTAATTATATACTAAATTGATCTTCTGTATATAAAGATAATTGGAAATGAAAAAAAAAACCTGGTGTTAAATTGGAAATGGCATAGAAAATTAATTAATTTTAAAAATATTATGTGGGATCTCTGTCTTTAATGTGCTGTACACTGTTATTTAATGCTATAACTAGTACTCCAACAGTATTTTTTTTCACTTTATGTTGCTATATGGGGGCAAACTGTTGAAATCTTTACCTAGTATATACTAAACTGATCTTCTGTATATAAAGAGAATTGAAAATGAATCTTGATGTGAATGGAAGGGGAGAGGGAGCGGGAAAGGGGAGGGTTGTGGGTGGGAAGGAAATTATGGGAGGGGGGAAGCCATTGTAACCCACAAGCTGTACTTTGGAAATTTATATTCATTAAATAAAAGTTTAATAAAAAATAAAAAATAAAAAAGTGAATGGAGAAAAATTTTCAATGCTTTAACACGAGTTTTTGTCATTTCTTATTTCTAGTACTGAAAGATTATTTTTTTCATAGTGCTTTTGAGTTTGTAATGTTCCCCCCATATAGTATACATTGAACATGTTTTATTTTGACAACTAAAAAATACAAATTATGCAAAGTATTTATTTAGTTCAATAATTTTGTAAATCCCTGTAGAACTTCATAAAAT
Organism: Lepus europaeus; assembly: GCF_033115175.1. Lineage (NCBI taxonomy): Eukaryota > Metazoa > Chordata > Mammalia > Lagomorpha > Leporidae > Lepus > Lepus europaeus. Next base: position 28,535,666 of record NC_084850.1, on the reverse strand, counting down.
TAATAGCTTTTATGTAAATCAGCAATAACAAGATGGAAAATAGAAGAGATTCATAATTGTGACTGAAATATAAAAATTATTTTTAAATGAAACAGAATTAGCTTAACAACAAATGTTCTGGACAAATACAAAGAAAACTCAGATGCATATCAGGTCACTGAATTGAATGACTCAATTTCTACAATTAACTCATATTTATTAAATGTTAGTCATCTTCCAGACACTATTATAAATTTTATATTAGTTCATTTAATATTATATAGATAATAAACTCAATCAGATTTATTTGTACATCTAATACAATTCCATAGAAAAATATGAGGAATGAAAACTAATCTAGACTAATGAATATACATTTCATGTATATTTAATTATATTTAATATATATTAATTAATATATATTTAAAATATTGCTGAAAGCAGAGCAAAAAGGGAACTATACTTGCTTTGTAATTGAGGCTATTATAAAATTATAGTAAAGAAATTGCACATTTACATAAAACCAATAGATAGCAAACTTTTTCCTGCAACTGGGTCACATAGTAAACTTTTTTTCAAACCACATAATCACTTATTTTGCTGATACTCAATGGTTCTGTTGCCCTGTGACAGCAGTATGGAAAATACATAAACATATTGTTATGGGGCTGTCTTCCAATAAAGTTTATTTCCAAAAATAATGTGATAACCACAGTTTTTCTTGCTGTCCACATGGGTAGTATGTCAATATCTAAATAAGAGCATAATAGGGTAGCATTTTAATCCTATTTTTGAAAGGATTAGAAGCACTGGTATTTATATATAGCTAGTAAAATGGGGAAGAAATGATGTTAGATGGTCTTTATACATTAGTCAACACATTCCAGAAATGTGTATCTGAAAAATGCAGCTATAGAAGGAAGTATACCTACATAATCTAAATTTGAGGAATGGATTCAAAAACAAGAGAAGTAGTAGAATTCATAATGGAAAATATTTATTTACTTTTAATGAAAAGTAAGCAAACTTAAAAGAACACTACAGGGGTAGATACTTGGCCCAGCAGTTAAGACATCAGTTAAGTTGCTTATGTCCTACATCCAGGTACCTGAGTTTGATATTCAATTCCAGATATGCCTCAAGTTACTAAGGTTGTGCCACCCATGTAGGAAAGAACTGTATGGTTCCCAACTTTCACTTGCACCTAGTCCCAGCCCTTGTGGGCATTTGGGGAGTAAGCCAGCAGATGGGAGTCCTCTCTCTCTCTAATAAATACAGTAACTAATAAATAAGACTTAACCATAGAACACTGGCAAAACGATTTGACACGTGGCACAAAAGTGACACACAAAAGAATAAGAATAAATGGATGCATTCCTATAAATAAGAAAAGAGAGTGTGAGCAATTAAAATATAGTTAATTGATATTTGCAAAAAGATTCAGCTACTATAATAAAAAGTTGCAAATTAATACAACAGAATACCATTTTCACATACCAGACTGACAAAAACTTGAAAATGATAATACCCAGGTTGTTAAAATACTAGTAGCAGTTACTTTCTTACATTACTTGGAGGCTTACAAATTGATATGAATTTTCTTGAGGGTATTTTGTCAATGCATGTATTTAAAAACTTAATAGCTGCATAAATTTTACCTAAAATTATCCTTATCGGAATAAATGCTAATAATCACTACAACATGTAAAAACTTTCCCCCCAAGATGTTCATCATGGAGTTGTTTATGAGTTTGAGAATACATATCCAATACAAATACCGAATAGTAAGGCATTTGTGATGCATTTATACACTGTCATGTCATGGAACCTATAAATATGCCATGGTTTGTAAGATTTATGATATGGTAAGTATAGAATGTGTATATAAAACAACATATAAATAATATTTTTAAAATACAATAGAAATGCAGGGACATTCACTGAAAATGTTAACGTACCACATGTTTATGCATTGAGAAGATGGACAAATTCTTTACATTGTCCTGAATTTTTCCAAGCAATCACATTACCTGGTAAGAAAAAATAATCAGTAAAATCATTTTAAGAAAATAGTTGTTAGAATAAACAGTAGTTCATACACTAACATTATTTAAAGAAAAATATCTATTGAGATTCAGATTCGTTTTCCATATAACCACTAATGAAAGAATATATCAAACAGATGAATAATATGGGTATATATTGTCCAAATGAATCTATACATAAAAATTAATTTTGTATAAATACAAAACACTAACAAATTGGATGAAATGATTATAAATGACTTTTCATGTTCCCTTGTATTCTCTAAATTTGGGACAATGAGATGATTTTTTTTTTCTGAGAGGCAGAGAGACAGAAAGAGCGAGAGGGCTCCCATCTCCAATATACTACCTGCAAATGCCTAGAACAGCATGGGCTGGGCTGGGTCAAAAGCAGGGGCTGGGATCTCAATGCGGGACTTCCATATGTATGACAGGAACCTAATTACTCAGCCGTCACCACTGTTTCCCAAGGTTTACACCTACAGGAGGCTGGAATTATAAGCCTGAACTGGGAACATATAAACAAAAATCCTGTGGCTGAAGCCTGATGTAGCAGATTAAGTCAATATTCCATGTCTGGCTACCATTTAGAGTCTGGACGACTCTGCTAATGAGCCTTGGAAGGCAGTGAAAGATGGCCCAGGTACTTGGGCCCCTGCCACCCATGTGGGAGACCAGAATGGTGTTCCTGACTCTTGGCTTTGGTTTGGCCCAGACCTAACTACAGCAGCCATTTGGGGGTGAACCAGCAGATAGAAGATCTATCTCTATCACTACCTCTCTCTGTCACTCTACCTTTTAAATAATTAAAAAAAAAAACCTATTTGTTTATTTGAAACAGTTACAGAGAAGCAGAGACAGAGAGATAGGAGAGAGAGAGAGAGAGAGAGAGAGAGATCTTCCATCCATTGGCTCATTCCCCAAATGATCTCAATGGCTAGGGCCCAACCAGGCAGAAGCCAGAAGCCAGGAGCCAGGAGCCAGGAGCCAAGAGCTTTTTCCAGGTCTCCCATGTGGGTAAAGGGATCCAAAGCACTTGGGCCATCTTCCACTGCTTTCCCAAGCACATTATCAGGGTGCAGGATCAGAAGTGGAGCAGGCAGGGCTCAAACCAATGCCCATATGGGATGCCGGCACTGCAGGCAGCGGCTTTACCTATTATGCCACAAGTGTCTGCCCCTAAATAAATCTTTAAAAAAATCATGTAACTAAGCAAACTGGGTTTTAAGTACCTATCCATGAATATGACAACAAAGAAGCAATGAACTGGAAATTTAGAAAGAAGTAGAAATATATTTATGGGAGTGCTATTTTTAAATCTATTAATTTTACATCTTTCAAATAATCTGAGATATATCTAAATAATAGGATTCCATATTACAACTATGGAAAAATCTCAATTTTTAAAAAATTTTCCAATGACCTTAGATAATACAGTGAATAGTAAGTTCAAAATATTATGAACTGCCATAAGTTAAAATATGTTCTATACACAGGCACTCATGCACAATATCTTCAAATGTCATTTATTCATGTTTACCCATCATTATCTTTTTAGTTTTGCAATAATGTGAATGCTACAATTTCTTAATGTGCATTTTAGTTAAACAATATCTTTTCTTTCTGTTAGCTTGCTGCTTTTTCAACTCAATGTAAGAAAATATGTTCTATATGTAGCAGTAAATACTTGCAAAATTTATGAACATGGATATAACTATAATTTGATGAAGACTAGGATTAGGGGTTCAGACAAGGGGACAGCACTGTGGTGCAGTGGGTTAATCTTTCGCCTGTGACACTGGCAGGCATCCCATTTCAAAACATCGGTTGAAGTCCAGGATGCTCTGCTTCTCATCCAGCTCTCTACTAATGTGGCTGGGAAAGCAGTGGAAGATTACCCACGTGTTTGATCCCCTGCCACCCACGTGGGAAACTTGGATAAAGTTCCAGGCTCCAGGTATTTGGGGAGTGAACCAGCAGATAGACGGTCACTTTCTCTCCATCTCTCCCTCTCTCTCTCTCTGTCACTCTGCCTTTTAAATAAATAAACATAAATCTTAAAAGCTTTCAGACAAGTTCCATTAGTAATCACTACATATATGTTGTCACAGTTGACTTTATTTCATGGTGCCTTGCTTTTTTGTGTACTGTGTTATCACTGTGTCTTGTTCACTGTTACTGAGGAATTATCTGTAGTTGTTCCCCAGGTCCTAGGATGAGAGTTCTCTTCTCCTGAAAACACTTTTTCCTACTTCTACTAAATTATTTGGTCATTAATGAGTGTGTAATTCAACAATTCCACCTAAAGTGGGGAAGAACTATGCTAGATTCCCCATTTGGGTGGATCCTATCTCTGCACTAATTATTGCATAAGATGTAAGATAATGGCCAAAATTTACTTTACTTGTGAATATTCAACTAAAATAACATAGTTTGTTGAAAAGGTTTTGTTTCTTCCATTTACTTGCTTTTACATTCTTATCAGAAATCAGTTGGTGTGTAGGTTTGCTTCTCATGCTGTCATGTTGAGTCATTTTAAATTCTTCAGCTATCTGCTAAAATTCTCCTTTTAAATCATCTGTATCTGGAGTTCTTCTAAAAAAATGGAAACAACTAATTATTGTTTGTGTTTCTTGTATCCTGTGATTTTGTTAAGTATATTTGTTTATTCTTGGAGAGTTTTTCTTATGTTTTGTTTCCTTGTTTTTGTTTTGAGTTTCTTTTTAATTTCTTTTTATTATACATATTGAAATTATATACCTGCAAGTGGGGAGACTTTTACTTCTTTTTTGATCTATGTGTCCACCCTTTTTGTTTCCAGCCTTACTGCAACCTTTAAAATTTTTGTTGGTATGTTAAACCTAAGCTATGAGGGCAGACATCTTTGCCAACTTTTTAATTTTACAGGAGAAGTAGTCATTCTTCCACTATTAAATACAATTGTGACTGTAGGATTTGTGTTTTTTTGTAGATACTCTTTATTAGGACTAGTAACTTTCCTGTTATTCCTATTTTCCAAGAAGGTTTATCAAGAATGATGTAGAGTTACAACAAGTGAATTTTCTGCACCAATTGATATGGTTATGTGGGATTTTCTCCTTTAAGATGTTAATGTGATAGATTATATTTGCTTACCACACATATCTGGAGTAAACTCCGTTTAGTCATAATAAATAATTGTTACATGTGATTGAATACTACTTGGTAGTAGTTTGTTAAGGATGTTGAGATGTATATTGGCCTCTAGTCTATCTTTTCTATATTATTTTCTGATTTCAGACTCACAGAACACATTACAATGTTTTCCCTTCCATTCAGTTTTCTGAGAGAGTTTGTAGAGTCATTTTAAATTCTTCAGATATTTGCTAAAATTCTTTTAAATCATCTGTATCTGGAGTTCTTCTAAATTGTATTTATACATGTATATGTTTATGAGACAAATAGGAAGAGAACTTCCACTCACCCTTTCACTCTCCAAAATTCCCGCAAGAACCAGAACTGAAGTATTTGAAACACTACCACTGCCTTCAAGGGTGTGCGTTATCAGGAAGATGAAGACGGGGCGGGCACTGTGGTGCAGCGGCAGGTTAACACCCTGGCCTGAAGCACTGGCATCCCATATGGACGCCAGTTCGAGACCCAGCTGCTCCACTTCCAATCCAGCTCTCTGCTGTGGCCTGGGAAAACAATGGATAATAACCCAAGTCCTTGGGCCCTGTACCTGCATGGGAGACCCGGAAAAATCTGGCTCCTGGCTTCAGATAGGCGCAGCTCTGGCCGTTGCGACCATTTGGGGAATGAACCATCGGATGGAAGACCTCTCTCTCTCTACCTCTCATCTCTCTGTGTGACTCTTTCGAATAAATAAATAAATCCTTTTAAAAAAAAAAAAGATGAAGTCAGGATCTCAAGCCCATAATCAAGCCCAGAAACTCAGATATTTTAACATGGGTGTCCCAATTAGCATGATAACCATGTTATCATGTTAAATGCCTGTGCCATCGAGGTTTTTTTTTTTTGATAATTTAAATTATGGATTCAATGTCATTAATAATTATAGGAGTATTCAAATTATCTACTTTGTATTTGATAAGTTGTGTTAATTTGTTTTTTATTTTTTAAAAACTGGCCTATTTCATCTATGTTTCCCTAGATCATGGACATGAAGATTTACAATCATATTTTCTCCTAACAGTTGTATAATTTTTCATCTCACAATTAGATCTAGTTACTATTTTACATTCTTCTTCTGTAAATGGTATCATATAAGGTCCATTTTTTTCCTGCATGTGAATATCTGTTTATCCCAGTAATATCTGTTAATATCTCTTTGCATGCATTTTATATACTTATCTTAAATGGAATCAATAGGTTGTATTCATTTATTTCTGAGCTTTCAATTTTATTCTATATATATGTATATATATACATATATGTGTGTATATATATATATATATCTTTTTCCCAGTGAATCAGTCATGATAACTGTAATTCTGAAGTAAATTTTGAGTTTGGGAGCATGAAACTTTTCACTTTATTACTTTTATTTTATTAGTTTTTATTAATTTTTATTATTTTTAATATTTTTCAATATTTTTGTAGAATTTATACATCATTGTTGGGGAGGCTGGCCATCTTAATAATATTATTTCTATTCATTTATTCACTTTTTTAATTTGTCCAACATTGTCTATCTTTTTAAGTTTGTGAAGGATTGGTGTCAATCTTTTTAAATGTCTTCAATACTTCATTGGAATCTTAGGTGGTTGAACATCACTTATAAATATTTAACATCTTTATTCACATCTATTCAGTATTTTATTTCTTTTTGAGTAAGATTTGGTTAATAATTGTGTCTTCTTGAAATTTGTCCATTTGATCTAGATTACCAGATTTGTTGCCTTGAAATTGTTGATAGTATTCCCTTATATTCCTCTAGCCACTTATAAGAGGGCTTTCATTTATTATTCCAGTCACTTGAATTTTCTCTTTTTTTTTCTTGATCACTCTTGACAAATATGTCAGCGTTGTTGACCTTTTATAAAGTAGCAACTGTTTGTTTTGTTTATTTCACTATTGTTTTTCTCTCCTGCATTTATTTTCAGCATGATAATTATTATTAACATCCTTCTACTTGTTGGAGCTTAGTTTATGCTTCATTATTGATTTCAGTGGAGTGTTACTTTTTTGATGTGTAAATATATGAAGTTACAGGTATAATTTTTACTGATAAGCATTGCTTTAGCTTCATACCATGTATTTTACTATATTGAATATTTGCATTCACTTGAAAGTGTTTTCTAATTTCTATTGTGACAGCTTCACTTTTTTTATTTAGGTTTGAGTTGTTTAACTTGTACATATTTGTGTTAAATTTCATTCTCAACTAATAAAAGAATATAATTTCTATGGTTTTGATACGATAAAATTTATTCGTTTATGGACATTTGTGTCATTCCTAACACACATTTTATCCTTAAAATTGCTCGATGTGTACTTGAAAAGGATGTTCCTATATTGATTATAGTGTTTATATAGATGTCGGTTCATTCCAGTAGGTTTGTAGTATTTTTTATGCCTGTTGTTTTCTGGTTGACATCCTGCCTATTTGTTCTATCTACTATTGAAAGCTAGGTATTGGTGTATTCAACTATTGTTATTGAATTGTCTATTTCTCCCTTTAATTCAGTTAATTTCTGCTTCCATTCTTTCAGGGACATTGTGAGGAGATGTATATATATATATACAAATATATATATATATATGTGTGTGTGTATAATACATATTATATGTATTTATAATTTTGATGGTTTTGTAAAGAATTTACACCTTAATGTTTACCTGTTACTACGTTTTATTTTAGTCTTTGAAATTAATGTGGATATCTTGGTTTTCTTATCATCAGACTCAAGTGCCTCTTCTCCTTTTTTTTAAAGATTTATTTTTTGAAAGGTAGAATTAGAGAGAGGCAGAGGCAGAGAGAGAGGTGTTCTATCTGCTGATTCACTCCCCAGATGTCCACAATGGCTGGAGCTGCGAGGATCTGAAGCCAGGAGCCAGGAGCTTCTTCCAGGTCTAAAACGTGGATGCAGGGGCTCAAGGACTTAGGCCATCTTCCACTGATTTCCCAGGCCATAGCAGAAATCCGGATCAGAAGTGGAGCAGCCAAGACTCAAAGGGTACCCATGCAGGATGCCGGCACTGCATACAGGGCCCTTACCTACTATGCCATAACGCCAGTCCCTCAACTACTTCTTACCATCCACACAAACATCTACATTCTATTTTTCACACAGCAGCTAAAGTGATTTCTGTGAAACACAAATCAGATCATACTACTGTTTTCCATAGAATCCCCTAGTCCATTAGAGATTTAACTAGGGACAGAATGTAAATGTTATATCTTGATCTATAATATCTGATATAGTTTGGTCTCTAACTACTATTTATTTATTTATTTATATATCAGAAAAGCAGAACAACAGAGCAAGAAAGAGAGTAATCCATAAGCTGTACACTGGAAATTTATATTCATTAAATAAAAGTTAAAAAAAAAAAGAAAGAGAGAGAAATCTTAATTCAATTCCCCAATTACTTGCAAAAGTCAGGTCTAGGACCTAGCCAAAGCCAGGAGCCAGGAACTCCATCTGAGGATTTCACACGGGTAGCAGGAACCCAGTTATTTGGGCCATCTTCTGCTGCCTTCCAGGTTCATTAGCAATAAACTGGAACGGAAGCAGAGCAGCCAGGTCTGGAACTGGCACTCTGATATGGAATGCTGGTATGGCAAGGGAGCCTTAACCCCATGCAATATAATACTGGCATGCCCAACCGCTTCTATGCCCTGCTTTTTTTTGAATCACTCTTTCTGTTATTCAGTAGAGTCTCGCAACTGTACTTCTTTTTTATTTTTTATGATTTAACTATTTACTAGAAAGGCAGAGTTACTGAGAGAATGATAGGTGCTAAGCCAGGCCAAGCCAGGAGCCAGAAGCTTCTTCAGGGTCTTCCTCATGGGTGCAGGGGCCTAAGGACATGGGCCATCTACTCTCTGCTGCCTTCCCAGGTACATTAGCAGGGAGCTGCATAGGAAATGGGCTCAAATGGGAGCCCACATGGGATGCCAGAGCTGTAGGCTATGGCTAACCCACTCACAACTGCGCCATAGCACCTGCCCCACAACTGTACTTGTTGAGGTCCCTGGAATAACCTGATCACTCTGAAGGCCCATTGCCCATTCAGCATTCTCGTACTCCAATGCTTTCACCCATATATCTGCGGAGCATTCTATCTGACTTGATTCAGTTATCTGCCCACACATCACCTCTTCAGAAACGGCTTAGCAGTCCACCCAATTAAAACAGCACTCTCATTCTCCTACATTCTACTGTCATTGTATTGCCTTTTCCTCACTTTCTTCTTTTTTTTAATTGACTTTTTTATCAGAATTTTTGTACTTTTTAAAATTTATGCAAAAGCATCAAATTTCTTACATACAGTTTTTAAAAAAATTAATATAAAGAGAACAGATTTCATGTATTTCATAGGTACAATTCTAAGAAGATAGCCATACTACCTTCCTTCCTTATATCCCTCCTTCAATCCATCTCTTTCTTTCCTTTATTTTTTTCTTTAATTTTTGCAAAAGCATGATTTCCATCCACTCTATAATCACAGGCTTATTGCAGCACTAACCTGAATCCTGAATATCAGGATAAAAAATAGGAAGACACTGTTCCACAAGGGTATATATAAGGGTAAAAACAACAATCCAATCACAAGATGTCCATTTTGTTCCTATGCATTTTTTTCTTTACTATTGTCTCATGTACAAAAGAATTTCAAAAAGTTCATGGAAAAAGGATGTAAAAGAGTAATTGTTTCGATATAAAAATTTGAAATCCACACATAGGTATTTCATAATACGCATCTTCTATTATGTTTTAAGCCATTCCTCATGTCAATATATTTCATTTTTAAAAATTTATTTGTTTGAAAAGCAGTTCCAGAGAGAAAAGGAGAAACAGAAAGAGAGATTTTTTTATCTGATGGTTCAGTCTTCAAGTGGCTGCAAGAGCCAGGGTTGGGCCAGGCTGAAGCCAGGAGCCTGGAACTTCATCCAGGTTTCCTGCATGAGTGGCAGGGACCCAAACACTCAGGCCATCTTCTGCTGCTTTTCCAGGTGCATTAGCAGGGAGGTGGATTGGAAATAGACCAGATAGGACTGGAACCAGCATATGGGATGCCAGTATTGCAAACAGCAGCTTAACCCACTGTGCCACAGCGCCCAATCCCCATTTCCTTTTTCTACTAACCTTTTAAAGTACCCTTGTATGCAATTTCTGTGCCTCTTTTCTCGGATTATAAAGGTGAGCACTTTGATAATGAAGTCATATTCCCTGATTTTCGTACTCATTGTCATTGGTTTACTTCACTCAATAGAGAGATAAAGAAGAAAACCATCTGTTCCGTGGTTTTGAATGGCTTTCTTAACCTGGAACTGCTATTTCTTGAGTTCATATTTATGAACAGAAATAAGAATATATGTGTTCTAAAAAAGTAAACTCTTTTTTTCTTAGTGGCTCTCATTCATCATACTTGTAAATTGAGACTGGAAAGCCCCCAAAGTTAACAAAGCATTTTCTTATTGTGTAGACCTTTGTATTTTTTTTTCATGAAATCCATGTGAAAAACAAACAATACTTTCACATAATGAAACTTCCCTGTTTCTAGAATATACATTAATTATATGGAGTAATATTCTATCCTGAGTATACATAAACATTGAACAATCTTCCTTTACAGTAATAACTTCATCTTCCTCTGCCCTACTGTTACATTTTATTCATTTTTAGGTACAACATAAGACTAGAAAATCTGGCCATCTCTAATCAGAATAATAAATAGCACAGTTGAAATTCAAAGTATCTGATTTTTTTCAATGAACTTTTAATGTTTGTAAAATATGAAATGACATGAATCTATGCCCTAGCACAATTATGCTATTCTAAAGGTCAGTAGCTTTTTAATGTGAATCCCTTTAGTTTTCTTGATGAGCTGTAGCCTTGCACTCTAAGACCAGCCAGTCTTTTGAGAAAGGAGGTACTTTGAAATTGGCAGCCTTTTTAACTCATTGATGAATTTGTGCCAAGGATTGTTTCCAAATGTTGCATCTGCATCTGACCAGTGGCTTCCAAAAGACATTTCGTAATACAGCAGTAAAATTGGCTCCAACACTGGTCACCAGCCAACTACTCCTAGCTTTGCTCCTCTGATGACTTTTGTCAAAGGCTTTTGAACAATTTTTGGCTGCACTTTCGCCTTTTTCATAACACAATCAAAGAGGAAGGTCATTGTCTACAAACAACTGTATCGATTTGAAAATAACAACTTAACAAATTTGCAAGCCAGGGAAACCCAATGAAGTCAAACTTTTTTAAAAATATATTTTTCAGATGTTGAAAAGGGATTCAAAAGCAAAATTATATATTTTCTGAAGAAAAATCTACTTTTGAAATTTAAATAATGTGTTTAAATTAGTTCCAAGATATACATGATAATCCACACACATTCTCCATGGTGCTTCTATCAACATTTCCATTTCTTTTTTTTAAGTTTTTTTTTTAACTTTTATTTAATGAATATAAATGTCCAATGTACAGCTTATGGATTACAATGGCTCCCCCCTCCCATAACTTCCCTCCCACCCGCAACCCTCCTCTCTCCTGCTCCCTCTCCCCTTCCATTCACATCAAGATTCATTTTCAATTCTCTTTATATACAGAAGATCAATTTAGTATATATTAAGTAACGATTTCAACAGTTTGCACCCACATAGAAACACCAAGTGAAACATACTGTGTGAGTACTAGTTATAGCATTAAGTCACAATGTACAGCACATTAAGGACAGAGATCCCACATGAGGAGCAAGCGCACAGTGGCTCCTGTTCTTGACCCAACAAATTGACACTCTAGTTTATGGTGCCAGTAACCACCCTAGGCTCTCTTCATGAGTTGCCAAGGCTATGGAAGCCTTTTGAGTTCACCGACTCTGATCATATTTAGACGAGGTCATAAAAGACAGGGTTCTAGGAGTTCCTGAAGGCATGGAGAGGGAGAAAGGATTAGAAGGCATTTTCAGTGAGATACTAGCAGAAAATTCCCCAGGTTTGGAGAAAGACAAAGAGATCTTAGTACAGGAAGCTTATCGAACCCCTAATAAACAACATTTCCATTTCTAAGTTATTGGTTTATTATTTTCACTGATGACAATTATTCCCATGAGCAGCTTCCAATATTCATATCAGAATTCTGCAAGGTGTCTGGCGTGTAACAAATCTTCCCAGGCAGATGAATCAATTAATTCACAAGCTTTTATTGGGAATCTGCTCCCAGGCGAGGTTCCCGGGTTCCAACAGAGCGGGGGCTGGGGAAGTCGAGCATCAGAGGTTGGGAGGGCTCCTTTTATAGATACAGGGAGTGGGAGTTAAAGGTTGAGGCAGGTCTGATCCTCATTGGTTGACCTTTAGGTACCCGTGTGGACCTTGACAAGGACTTTTCTTCCCAGGAAGTGGGAATAGGGACTCTCCATTCCCAGAAGTGTAGGTCTTCCCTCCTTGTGGATCCCAAAGCTACCAAATTCAAAACACATCAATTAGCTTTTTATGAAAAAAAGAAAAATCATTTATTAATTTTCCAAAATTAAAAAAACACGAAAAAATGAGCCCAGCTAGTAACATTGAGCCTTCTCATAAGGAAACTGAGAAACCACAAGTCTGCTGGTGTTTGTTACATACTTCCAAAATTAAATACAGATGAGCATGTAGATATTCTATCTCTGTATCTCTAATAAATGATTGGGCATGCATTTTGTTTTTATACAGATTTTCTAAACATGCTAATAGAGATGGAAAAGACTAATGAATTTCATAATTCATAAAGGTATTACCACTCAGGACTATGCAGCATTCCTCTGGAGAGTCATCTTAATTTTCAAAGCAATCATGCTCCAGTAAAATTATTTGGGAAAAAAAGTAAACATAAAATTTGTGAATAAATGATTTCTTGAATTTAAATTCAAATTTTCCTCTGAAACTTCTAAAAACCCTGTGATAATTCCTCAATCAAAACATTTTTATCAAAAGCTATGTTTTAACTAAATCAAGAATGGGAATTACAGTAAAAACAACATGAAAATTTTAGTTATTGCTAAGGACTGAATGATTGTGTCACCTTAAAATTTATATGTTGAAGTCCTAATACCCAAAAGAATGGTTTCAGGGAATAAAATTAAGAATTGGACCTTTTGGAAGACAATTAGATTTAGATGAGAGCATGAGGGTCGAGCTGTCATAGTAGGGCTAGTGTCCTTTTGAAAAAAATAGTCCTGAAAGCACACATCTGTAAGCCAGAAAATGAGGTCTCTTTATGAATTGAATTGGTTGATTTCTTGCTCTTGGGCTTCCCAGGCTATAGAAATTTGAGAAATGTATTTATGCTGTTTAAGCCACCCATCCTAAGGCATTTTCTTATAGCAGCTTGTGCTAACATATTTAACATTTTGTTAAATTTATTTATTTAATATTTTATTATGTTAATGTTTTATTAAATATTTAATATTTTAAGTAGTAAGTCATATTTATATGCATTTATGGTATGCAATATACTGTTTCGAAATGTTTACATAATGTGCAATGAAAGATATCCATCACCTCATTAACTTACTTTTATACTAAAATATTTGAAATTTACTCAGCTATTTTGAAATACATTATTCATTATTATTGAATATATTCAAAGTGCTGTGCTACAGAACTCAAAACTTATTTCTCCTAGGAGTTCCTGAAGGCATGGAGAGAGAGAAAGGATTAGAAAGCCTTTTTAGAGAGATACTAGCATAAAATTTCCTGGCTTTGGAGAAGGACAGAGAAATCCAAGTACAGGAAGCTTATAGAACCCCTAATAAACATGACCAAAAGAGATCCTCACCACGACATGTTGTAATCAAACTCACCACAGTGAAACATAAAGAAAAGATCCTAAAATGTGCAAGAGAGAAACGTCAGATTACTCTTAGAGGATCTCCAATTAGACTCACAGCAGACTTCTCATCAGAAACCCTACAAGCTAGAAGGGAATGGCGAGACATAGCCCAGGTACTAAGAGAGAAAAACTGCCAGCCCAGAATATTATATCCTGCAAAGCTCTCATTTGTGAATGAAGGTGACATTAAGACTTTTCATAGCAAACAGAAACTGAAAGAATTTGTTGCCACTCATCCTGCCCTGCAAAAGATGCTTAAAGATGTGATACACACAGAAACACAGAAACATGGTCACCAATATGAAAGAAGGTAAAGGAAGGAAACCTCACAGCAAAAGAACACAGGAAGCTCAATTTCTCTTTGACATAGAATTAAACTCTGATGCTCTGTTAAATCAATGTGGGAAAGTAATCTATTATGTTCTCTTGATGTCTGTTAAATTCTAATTGTTCAAAAACAGCTGAATTTTTTATTAAGAGCTATGGGTTATTTAAATATGTGCTTATTTTCAAAGATTTGAATAATCACCTTGTAACAATGATCAAATTTGGTCTATGTTATTTCATGATTTTAAGGAATCTTATTTCAACCAGATATTTTGGATTTTGAGCCTTCTTGGCATTCTTGACAGGCATTCAAAAAATCAAAGTTTCAAACAATCTGGACTCTAAAATTTCCAGTAAATCTTGGACTTTGGTTTCTCCAGTTTGGGCCCAACTGAAAAAAATCGAAGGATCTATGTCTCTCATCTTATAGAGACAACAACCAATCAGGCTATTTGGATTATATTAGAAGTATTGTCAAGATGTGATGTGGTACCAAACTTTAAGTTTCTATAATGGAAAATGCTATTAATACAAATGTTTGAGAATTAAAAAGTCTAATGATCTTGTGTTACTAGACATGATAGTTATCTTAATGAGAAAGCCCCAGAGGCCTAAAGGGTTAAATACTTGTAAAATCCTACAGGTGCTTTCAAAAATACTGTGAAGTTAGCAAGTGCCTCTTGTTGGTTGATGAGTTTATAATTTTAAACATGGCGACTTAAAGTCTTTTGTTATCCACAGCTATATATGATTTGCTGCTCATAAAACTAAAGCGTTGTTGGTTCTGTGTTTAGCTGTCCTCCTATAGGTTCCTATGGACTTTTTCCAGCCACTTCTATTGTATTCAGTACTTTGGGATGGCTCTGTAAACAGATGAAGCCAATAATGTATTAACAGTACCAACTGAGAGAAAGTATGGTTAACTGAGGTGACTAAAAACAAAAAGCAATTCAAATCAATTGGCAATCTACAAAAAGAGTTAAAGATTTTAAAAGCTATTATTAAAATTGCTATATTGGTCTACTATGCTATGTTATATGTGTGTACATATTGTATGTCCACATGGGGAAATTTTATTAAGAGTTTTATTTTCAATGGCTTATAGATAAGATTGTCCATAAATTTAAGCTGCTAAAATCAATCAAAGATACATTTTAATTTGTGTGACCTGAATCTGTGTATCATATGTTTTAAACTTGTTGGTAGAAACTAAAAACATTTTATATGGTTTACTGGTTAAACAAACTACACCATGTTAGATATTTAAGAGGTGTTTTCAAATACATGATTCTTAAAATTTATAGAAGGCATTGGACCTTCTGGTAAATGTTTTCTTAAGTTGTTATCTAATGGTTGAAACTGTTTGCTAAGTATTCATGTGATATTGCTATTGTCAGCAAGCTCATCTAGGACTTAACCCCTCATTTCTCTATTCTAAGTCCAACTTGTTCTTTCATTTCTCTATTCTCTTCAAGGTAGGAAACTAATTCTATTATGAAGGAATCTGTAGGATGCACAATTTAATCTTTAGACCTTATAAAAGAGATGGCTAACATTTTTCTGTAATAGCATAGCCAAAATAAGAACTTAAATAATAATCTCATAGCTAAATTCACTTTGCCATCAGCGAAGTATACAGTAAGTAGAAAAAACCTCCCTTTCAGACCAATGGGAAAGAAAGTTTTTTGTTTTTTGTTTTGTTTTGTTTTGTTTTTTATTTTTGACAGGCAGAGTGGACAGTGAGACAGAGAGATAGAGAGAAAGGTCTTCCTTTTGCCGTTGGTTCACCCTCCAATGGCCGCCGCGGTAGCGCGCTGCGGCCGTCACACCGCGATGTTCCGATGGCAGGAGCCAGGTGCTTATCCTGGTCTCCCATGGGGTGCAGAGCCCAAACACTTGGGCCATCCTCTACTGCACTCCCTGGCCACAGCAGAGAGCTGGCCTGGAAGAGGGACAACCGGGACAGGATCGGTGCCCTGACCGGGACTAGAACCCGGTGTGCCGGCACCGCAAGGCGGAGGATTAGCCTGTTGAGCTACGGCACCGGCCGGAAAGAAAGTTTTAAAGTGAGAATATAATTTTCCTCATGGGCATTGTCTACCTTAGAAAAACTACTACAGGACATGCCTGTGACTATAGACTTGTAGTTCAGGCCACCGAAGATTAGAGAAGGGACATGGGCACTCCCTTGACTTGCATCCTGTGGTCTGCTTTAACACAAACCAGGAGGGAAAGAAAGCTCGGCATCAGAAGCAATGGGTGGCAGGCCTATTAATGGCTGATCTGTACAGTGATCTGCCCTCAACTAGACCCAACAGGCCAGTCCACTGCAGTGGCTTTCAATGTGGTAAGCCTGGGCTTCAGCACTAGTCAGCTTGTGAATAGCCCTGGCAGCTCTGCCAAGAGTTGGATCACTGGAAATGGACCTGCCCTGGAGTCGAAGGATGCCCAGGTCAGAGCCACAGATCTTATTGGCTCTAAGCTGAAAAGCCCTTCACTCAGCCCAGCTTCCAAAGTGTCCATTGCAGCTGAGGGGATGGTCAAGTAGGGTCAGCAACATTGCAGGCAGAACTGTAAATTTCTTGTTAGAGATGCCCCCTGCCTTTACCTGGCCAGCTCTCCTCCCAGGCCAGCCAAGTAATGAAAGTCAACACAGTGCCTTCCTCTAGGAGGTTCACACCTCCCTTAGGATATACCCCATGTGAAGAGATAGATAGGTCTGGGCCTCTTAACTTACAAGGCCTAAAGCCCACCAGATTATTATCAAGCCCCTTCTACAGGTTCTATTTGCCTCTAAATCAGAAAACTTAATAGTAGCTTAGACAGCACCTTTCTTAGCTCCTCTAATAATGACTCTGTCCTTTGTTCTAGACCCTGTCTAGTGCACTTGGGCCTCATTCCTTTGTAATCGTAACCTCTACCACCAATGGCTCTAATCCCAACCTGTGTGTACTGATGGTCCTCTTCCCCACTTCATGCTGTATAATTGTTCAAACCTGGTAAATGCCACTCTTAGGATCATTGGTTACTATCCTTACTCTGTCTTTTATGACCTTGTCTAAATATGATCAGAGTCGGCAAACTTGGAAGGCTTCCATAGCCTTGGCAACTCATGACGAGAGCCTAGGGTGGTTACTGGCGCCATAAACTAGAGTGTCAATTTGTTGGGTCAACAACAGGAGCCACTGTGCACTTGCTCCTCATGTGGGATCTCTGTCCTTAATGTGCTGTACATTGTGATTTAATGCTATAACTAGTACTCAAACAGTATGTTTCACTTTGTGTTTCTATGTGGGTGCAAACTGTTGAAATCTTTATACTAAATTGGTCTTCTGTATATAAAGAGAATTGAAAATGAATCTTGATGCAAATGGAAGGGGAGAGGGAGCGGGAGAGGGGAGGGTTGCGGGTGGGAGGGAAGTTATGGGAGGGGGAAGCCATTGTAATCCATAAGCTGTACACTGGAAATGTATATTCATTAAATAAAAGTTAAAAAAAAGAAAAAAAAAAGAAAGAAGGCAGGGATAACAAGAAACATAAAGTGGTTGAAGCTTATGTCCTTGTTCCATAAACCAGTATGTTTAATAAACAATGGAATAGGGGTCAGTGCTGTGGCACAGAGGGTTAAGCTGCCGCCTGTAGGGCCAGCATCCCATATAGACACAAGTGTCTTGGGCCTCTGCACCCACATGAGAAACCTGGATGATGCTCCTGGCTCCTGGCTTTGGCCTGAGACAGCCCCAGCCATTGCAGCTGTTTGAGGAGTGAACCAGTGGATGGAAGACATCTCACTGTCTCCCCCTCTCTCTGTAACTCTTACCTTTCAAAAAATAAAATAAATGTTAAAAAATAAAAAGCAGCAGCATAATAAATTGATATCAATTGCTATATTTCAGATAGTGAGTAATTTAATGCATAGCGTATGTTTATTATTAATTCTCAAACTATTGCCTGAGGATTGATATCTCCCTTCAGAGATTAAAAATTAAAGTTTACAGAGGTAGAGGAGCATGTAAAAATCATAGAACTAAAACACAATAATGAGAAACAGAATTTATAATATCCAAAATTCTGTTTTCTTTCCACCAAGCTTTATGATCTCTCTAACATTATAGAGTATTGGTTAGTCCTCAAGCTATCACACAACTGAGAGATGATGTGGGACTTAAGGTCTTATTGTTCTCTGAAAACACTAGATTTAAGGTGTCTTAGAATATTGCTTTTCAACTTCCATGACATTGATTCTTAGTGATTCTGAGTTGACATTTTCTGAGGTTAAGAGGATACTCCACTTTTAGGAATGTAATTTAATGTAACACTTAAGAATAAAAATAAATCTAGAGCTTTTGTACTCAAATATCAACTGTATGTCTACCTAAATAATATTTTATGCTTCTTTTTCTACATCTATAAAATTAATATAGTAATAGTGCAAAACTTATGGAGTTGTTCTAGGGATTAATGGAGATGATAGATCTAGAATATTTAGAAAAGTATCTTTTTGACACATACTAAGTACTATATGATGACTAGTCATTGTTATAAATGAAACAAAAAAGGTCTTTCCTCTTCTTTTGGAAAATACAAGATATTTTCATGATTTAGAAATGGATGGATGCTAGAAAATTGATGACTTTATGCAGGTCTGAGATTGTTAAACTGATTTGACAAAAAATGACCTTGTTAAGAAGGGAACTGCATGCTCATACAATCGATTCTTTATTGTTAATTTAGTTGTGGCATGAAACAAGAAAAGGGACCTTATTTTACACATTGTTTTGTTTTCAGGGTCTCAAACAGTGCATTTTATATATATATATATATATATATACATATATATATTTATTTATGCATATATATGTTTGTAGAGTGAATTCTGTAAAAATTATTTAATTACATGTTGTTCTGTTTTCTCTTTTTCTTTATTAATAAAGAGAATATCTTCATGTATTACATAGGTAGAGTTCTAAGAAGATAGCCATACTTTCCTCCTTCTCCCTCTCTTCTCAATATCCATTCTTCCTTCCTTTCTTTTTTATTCTTTGATTTTTGCATACACATATTTTCAATCCACTCTATAATCAGGTTTAATTCACCACTAACCATAATATTCAACAACTAAAAAGTAGGAAGACAGCAGCATCACAGGAGTGTAAACAAGGGCTAAAGACAATAATCTTATCATAAGATGTCTATAATTTAGAACTTTCCACTTTCACAGAAAAAAATGTAGAAAAGCCTGGGTGTCTAAGGCTGTTGTTGAGTTCCTATATATGCCTTAGACTGTTGGTGTCCAGACCTTCTTGCTGCTCTAATAGGGCTTTCAAAATTTTTAAACAATTGGGGCTGGCACTGTGGCATAGTAGGTTAAGCATCCATCTGTGGTGCCAGCATCCTAAATGGGTTCATGTCCCGGCTGCTCCACTTCCAATCCAGCTCCCTGCTATAGCCTAGGAAAGCAGTACAAGATGGCCCAAGCGCTTGGGCGCCTGCATCCACATGGGAGACTGAGAAAAAGCTCCTGGCTTCAGATCAGCCCAGTCTGGGCCATTGCAGCCATTTGGGGAGTGAACCAGTGACTGGAAGACCTCTCTCCCTCTGTAACTCTGCCTCTCAAGTCAATAAATAAATCTTTAAAGAAAATTTCCAAACCAATTACTTTCCAATTAAATTCAAAGTCCCCACAACAATTTCCCCAACCATCTTTTTCACTAACTAAATATGTATCCCTTCTCCCACAAATGCAAGGATTAAACCACACAATCCTAAAGGTACATTGTTTAATGCGGGATATATGAAGTTAATTATGCTCACCATCAGGGTTACTATAATTCCCCTGGTCAAGATGCCATCATGGTAGTTTTACAAGATTAAAGAAAAATTGAGAGACAAGTCTGATAAAAAGCATGGGAGCCTTCAAAGATGATGAAAATATGGAGAAAAGGACCCACAAAAAAGGTGGATAAAAAGGAGACTGGATAGTTGTGTGTTATCCAACTTATGCAGGGCTTTCAAGTATTACAATTGTCCATTGTCATAAACCAATCAGTCTTTTGGCTTATTATATTATATTAGTATCATTGAGTTTGGAACATTAACATTTAATATGAACCATGTCATACTGGACTTTAAATTATTTTTTGTGTCCTGTTTTCACTCTTAGCTTGTAAATTATACACTCTTATACAATGCTTTTAATAGTCACCCTACATACTAAAGCATGCATTGATTTATTGAAGTCTAATATTAATTGGAATATATGATCTTCTAGTGAGTATTGCAAAGACATTAAAACACTTTAACCTCATTTATTCAACATCTGACATATGTGATGTATTCTATAATCCATTTGTTAAATACCTTGGATAAAATTTATATTAAATAATATAAAACCCTCACAGGGTTTTATAAATCTTAAATAAATGGATTGTATTGATTAATGTTTCTTTCCCAAGATGAAATTACCTATTAGAATTATTTCTGATACATCTATCCAATATGGAAATACATGTCCAAAAGGCACTATTGTTCACTTTCCATGAAGGATGTATAAATCATTTGAACCTGCTCTTTGTTTCTGTCTGTTTTTAAGCAAGTGATTTAATTTTTCTAAGCCTCAGTTTCCTTATCTATATGGAAGAAATAACATCCAGCACCTACCCTAAACACATTCTAGGTTCAAATTTACAACTAATTCAGAATTAATAAATTAATTAATAAATGGTAAAGAGATATATAAATATGTCTCCCTGCAAATACTTATTGAGCTAAATATACTATTGTGAGGAGTCAGACTGATTAATAGGCAGTCAGGTTAGTTGCAATGGAAATTCAGGTGCAAAATGCTTTCTTTCTCCAAAAGTTATCTTTAGCAAGGTCAAAACTACCTATCCCACTCCTTGGAAGCTTCCAATCTTACCATGAGAGTAGCAAGGGAGTGACAATTCCATTCTCCTGAGCTCACAGTTTATTGTGAAAATAAGTTACCTATCCCAGTCTTTTTGTTTTATCATGAGCAAGTCAGGGCAAATAAGATTACAAATCAGGTCTTTTTAACTGATTGTTAGTTGAGTGTTGCAAGGTGTCCAGTGCATAACAAATCTTCCCAGGCAGACGAATCAAGTATTTCACAGGCTTTTATTGGGGTTCCGCTCCGGGAGAGGCTCACTGGTCCCAAAAGAGCAACAGAGCATTGGGGGGGGGGGGAGTCGCGTGTCAGAGTTTGGGAGTGCTCTTATTAAAGATTCAGGGCATCCGGGTTAAAGGTTGAGGCGGGTCTGATCCTCATTGGTTGACCTTTAGGCACCCGCAGGGACCTTGACAAGGACTCTTCTTCCCCCGGAAGTACAGGTAGGGATTTCTCCATTCCCGGAAGTATAGGCCTTCCTTCCATGTGGATCCCAAAGCTACCAAGTGTCAGTTTTTTTCCCCTCAAAATTGTGCTTAAAAACCCCATTACCACCAGTCACTTCTCTAGGAACCTCTTTCCTGGCCATCCTACCAAGAGCTCTCTGATTTAAATAAATCTTGCTTTTCTCTTTGACTTGTCTGCTTGGAAATTCTTCCATGTGGGACAAAGAATGGAGGTAATCTTTTCTCCACCGCTGTTTCAGCAGTAACACTACCAAGAGTGGATGTTATAATCTCTCTACATATATAAAAAAGAATGACTCATGAGAATTAATTTATTAATCATAGTTATCACACAATGTACTCAAACTCTTCTAAGTCTTGTGAGGAGTCAGAAGGGTTAATAGGTAGTTAGGTTGATTCCCATGGAAATGAGGAAAGGGAATTCTGAGATGGTGCAAAAGGATTGTTTCACCTAAAAGTTACCTTTAGCAAAATCAAGGTGCCAAAGTCCTATTGTATGTTTCTCTGCAAAAGCTGCCTTCATCAAGACAAAAGTGCCCATCCCAAACTTCTGAGTTTCTAGTTTTATCATAAGAATACAAAGAATTCACCTATCCCACCATTCTGATGGCTCTTTTGTTTTATCCTGAGCAAGCCAGATGGGGCAAACAAGATTACAAACCTGGCCTTTTGATGGGTTTTGTCCCTGCCTTCTGATTGTTAGGTGATTGTTGGTTTTTCACAAAAAGTGTGCTTAAAATACCCTACTTCCACCAGCCTCTGGGTTCTGCCTCTCTTGGAGCCCCCTCCAGGCTGCTTCAGCAGGAGGTTTCTGACTTAAGTAAATCTTGCTTTTCTCTCTACTTTGTGTGGAAATTCTTTCACCTGAGACAAAGAACCAAAGTCATCCATTAAGATCATCGCAACCCTTCATGACTAACATGATTATTTCATTACATTTTTAAAAAAGAAAGTTTTCAAGTATAAACTAAAACTCACTCTTTTTAGGTATCCTGTTTTATGGTCTTTGAAAAGAACATAAAGTTATATTATTGTGGGCTAGGCTGCCTCTTGCTTTTGTTACTGGTGAATGGCAGGGTTCTTGTCTTCGCACAAGAAAGAATTCAGGCATGAGACAGAGTAGTGGAAAATAAAAGTAGCAAAGTTTATTAGGGAAAGGACATCCATAAGAATGGATGGGCACCTCTCCAGACAGGACCTGAGAGAGAGAGAGTGCCCAGTCACTCGGACTGGGGTGGGGAGAGCGAGGTTACATGTTGAGTCATGTTGAGTGGAGAGATTACACCTGGCCAGACCAGGCAGGCAGCTCAGCAGAGAGGCAGAGGGCTGAGCGCACTGTCTGGTTGAGGCTGGGGTTTTTAAGGAGATGGGTCTTGCTTCCCCACCTCTGCTCCTCTTGGAACAAAGGGCTTTTTGGATGTAAATAGAAAAACTTCTGAGTTTTCTCTTGAAGGTCTGAAACAAAGGACTTTATGGATGCAAATGTTATCAGACAGGAGGAAGGGTGGGCAGGACCCCCTAGAGAATTGGAATGGGGAGCAGGGTATTTGAAATGCAGATACTGGGCTACACCTGGGAGATAGAAGAGGGCAGGGCAGGATGCGAATACAGGGCTGCCCCTGAAACACCATCAGGGTGACTTTGAGATGTGGCATATGCTGGACATAGATGTCTTCTCTTTAGGCCTTTATGTCACACACACATAAGCTCATAACTGACTTCCTACCTAACACTTTTACTTAGAGAAGAATTCTAAGCATAGGCTCAAGCATAGCAAACAGCATGGTAAGGTTAATTTAGATAGTGAGAAGAATACACAGGCACATGAGGGCAGCATTTAGGGAGAGGGGGACCGGAAAGGTAAAAGGGGAATTTCATACCCTGCTCTGCTTGACCTGGGTCCATAACGTGAGACAAGAGGAAAGGGCCTCCCTCCCCATTCATTGGGCTTTTCATTAGCTTCAAAAAGTGTAGTTGTTAGATAGTACTGCCCCCAGGTTCCCAGTAAGGTGAGGTATATCTTAGGGAGAGATCATCTGATTGATGATAGGATTACATGGGGGTGGGGTAGGTGCGGTCTCCAGCTCATGAACTTAGTCTATCTCCCTGACTTTTCCCACTTCAATATCACCTCCACTGGAGTCAACATATAGAATATTTCCACCACCCCAAAGCGTCCTCTCGACTAGTTTGTAGCCAATCCTCCCCTCCTGACTTAGACACCATCCCTAAACCCTGACCAGAACATCTTTGCCACAAGGTATGCTATTTCTGTGTCCCTGATCTCTTTCAAAAGGTATACATCTCTTTGGAATGCAGATTTCTTTGCCTCACTGGTCTAGTTTTTCCTGTGAAATCAACTCAAATGATTTAAGATTATCTGACAGGATCTTATCTTTACTGTACTAACAGTGCTTCCACTATATTCATCCTACATGGAAATGCTTTATGCATCCTTCATGGAAAGTGAACAATAGTGCCTTTTGGACATGTATTTCCATATTGGATAGATGTATCAGAAATAATTCTAACAGGTAATTTAATCTTGGAAAAGAATCATCCATCAATACAATCCATCTATGTAAGATTTATTTATTTATTTGAAAGCCATAGATAGAGAAGGAAAGAGAAAGAGCTCTTCTGTCTGCTGGTTCACTCCCTAAATGGCCACAATGGCCAGGGTTAGGCAAGGCTGAAGCCAGAAGCTAGGAGCTTCTTCCAGGTCTCCCATGTGGGTCCAGGAGCCATCCTCTGCTGCTTTCCCAGGCACACTAGCAGGGAGCTGAATCAGAAGTGGAACAGCCTATACTCTAACTGGTGCTTATATGGGATGCTGGCACCTCAGGCAGATGCTTACCTTTCTACACCACAGCACAGGCCCCAAGCCATTTATTTTGTATGTCTTATTGTGAGGAGTCAGAAGAGTCAATAGGCAGTTAGGTTGGTCCCCATGAAAAATGAGGAAAGGGGAGTCCTTCTAAGAGGGTGCAAAATGCTTGCTTCCCCCAAGTGTTATCTTTAGCAAGGTTAAAGTGTCAAATTTCACTGCATGTTTCTCCCCAAAAGCTGTCTTCATCAAGACAAAAGTGCCCATCCAGTCCTTGTCCTTCTGAGTTTCTAGTTTTATCATGAGAATAGAAAGAAGTTACCTATCCCAGCCTTTTAATGGCTTTTTGTCTTATCATGAGCAAGCTAGTAGGACAAGCAAGAAGATCACCAATCTGGCCATTTGATGAGTTTTGTCCCTGCCTTCTAACTAATTGTTAGCTGATTGCTAGTTTTTCCCCAAAATTGTGCCTAAAAAACCCCACTTCCAGCAGCCTCTGTGGTTTGCTTCTCTTAGAGCCCCTCTCCAGGCCCTTTAGCAAGTGGTTTCTGACGTAAATAAATCTTGCTTTTCTCTCTGTCTTGTCCATGTGGAAACTCTTTTACAGGAGACAAAGAACTGAGATCCTCTTCCTTTGCTGCCATTTCATCTGTAACACTGCTTCTGTTGTGACTTTCAATGCTTTTTCTCTTTATATATTGTATGTTTGGCATGTTGTTTCAGGTTTAAAAAGCACTATAGGAAAGCACTAAATTTCCTTAAGGACTTCTAGCTTGAAAAGAGGACATTGGAACTCCTTTAGGGATTAGCATTTGGCTTAGTGGCTAAACTGCCCATAGTCCATGCTGAAGTGCTTTGGTTTGATTCCTAGCTACAGTTCCTGATTCATGCTTCCTGGCACTGAAGACCCTGCAAGGCAGCAGTGATGACAATTCTCTCTCTCTCTCTCTTTCTCTCTCGCTCTCACTCTTGCTCTCACTCTCTCCATCTCCCAAATAAATAAATAAATAAATATTTGTTGAAAAACTCTTTAAACATTCCAGTTTGCCTATGGAATTTTCAAAGAGAGAGAGAGAGGAGAGGTAGCAGTAATTGTAGCCACAATGTCTATTCAAAAGTAGTATTTTAAAGATATTTTTTCTAGAAACCACCTTTACAGGAGTTTAATCTCTTTGGAAATTCGTGAACATGTTTCTTTTATGCCCATTTTAATGCTCATTTTAAAATTTGCAGTGGATATGTTCTACTCCTTAGAAGAATATTCTACTTTCCTTTTTTATAGTCTATTGAGCCTGGTTAATTTATAACCATATTTAACTGTAACAAAAGTGCTAAGAAAATTACCACATTAAAATACTGTTCCTCTGTGATGAAATCTATTGTGAGAACTTGTTTGTAAACTCCATTAACTTGAGTGATAAAGAAAAGGAACTTAAAAAGATATTTCCTTCAGCAAATGATAGGATGCTTTGGTCCTCTTTTATATTCATCCTTATGTCATTAATCAAGACTGTGTGATCCCTTTCCAAACATAAATGATCTGGATATTTTCTGAATATTTCATAGATTCTTCACAGTCATTGTAAGTATTATTTAAGTACTTAAAATAAATTTTAACTATATAATCTCTGGCTTGATTCTGTTATCACTTCATTACAAGCTAAAGTTAAAAAATAAAATTTGCGTAAACCTATTTTAAATCATATGAAATGTAAAGAAGAAATATGTACTCTTCTGGAAACACTGGAAATTTATATTCATTAAATAAAAGTTAAAAAAAAAGTTAAAAAAAAAAACTCAGAACTCTGATGGATACTCTAATCACGAAATAGTCATCTTCTCTTGCTTCATACTTATATAGTAAATGAGAAAAAATATTATATAGTTTCATAAATATAGCAAGCTTAGTTGTGCCTCATAATATAAACATTAATTTTTTATCTCTGCATTTAGTCATCCTTGGCAGTCTTTTTTTTTATAAATGATAAATTGGGGCTGGTGCTGTGGTGTAGCAGGTAAAGCCACTGTGGTGTAGCGGGTAAAGCCATCGCCTGTAGTGCCAGCATCCCATATGGACGTTGGTTCAAGTCCCAGCTGCTCCACTTCCAATCCAGTTCTCTGCTATGGCCTGGGAAAGCACTGGAAGGTGGCCCAAATCCTTGGGCCCCTGCACCTGTGTGGGAGACCTGGAAGAAGCTCCTGGCTCCTGGCTTTGGATCGGTGCAGCTCTGGCCATTGTGGCCAATTGGGGAGTGAACCAGCGGATGGAAGACCTATTTCTGCCTCTCCTTCTCTCTCTGTGTATTATTTTCAAATAAATAAATAAATCTATAAAAAAGAAAGAAATGATAAATTGCCAAATAAATCTTTTTAAAAAAGAAATGATAAATTGCTCTAGGACTTAATATCATAGCCTACAAATATTGAAAGCCATACCATTAGGGAAAGTTTTTTACTTAATGTTGATAATAACATGGGAATATGTTAAGCCTCTTTAAATGTCTGGCAAGGAATATTTATATTCATTTTCATTCTCTCTCTCTCTCTCTCTCTCTCTCTCTCTCTGTCTCTCACCTTCTCTCTCTCCCCACTACCTAACATCTCAGATTTTCTATTTCTCATCATGTAAACACTAAATAATTCTCTAATATTTCAAAAGAGTTATACTGAATCCTAGTACTTGCGGAGAACACAGTATAAAAAGGATAGATAGAAAGCTAGGTATAGATATAGATAGATGATAGACAGAAATCTCCAGGTAAATTATTGAATGTCACTGAAAATGAATAGTTTGTAACTACATAATCCCTCTAGCAACCTCTCAAGAAGTGGTATAATTATGAAAACATGTTTTTGTTATTCTTCTGAAAATTACCTTAAAATTTTATTTCCTTGGTTATTTCAGTATTAATGTAAGATATATTCTCTGAAATTTGAGAGTTCAAAATGCTCATGAAAGAAAATGTATTATGAAAAAAGCCATGTACAAGTTTCAAAATTTTTTACACCGAAATAATTTACCTTTTATTTCCATTTTTCATGAACTTTTTGAAGTTCCCCCAATCTATTTTTATTGTCTTAAGATTTATTAATTTATTTGAAAGGCAGAAATACAGATAGAGAAGGAGACAGAGAGATTGTCCATCTGCTGGTTCACTCCCCAAATGGCTGCAAAATGGTGCTGGACCAGGCCAAATCCAGGAGCCAGGAGATTCTTCTGGGTCTCCCACATGTGTGCATGATCCAATCAGTTGGTCTGTCTTCAGCTGCTTTTCCAGGCACATTAGCAGGGAGCTGGATCAGAAGTTGAGCAGCTGGGACTCAAACTGGTACCCATATGGGATGCTGGCACTGCAGGCAGAGGCTTAACCTTCTACATCACATCCCCATTTCCTCCTATTTAAATGAATTCTACTATACTGTTAACTGTAGGAACAATTTTGAACAGTGGATCTCTAGAACTTATTAATTTTGTATAATTGAAACTTTATATCAATTAAATGGAGACTCCTTATTCCCCATTCTCTAGCTCCTGGCAACACTCATTCTACTGTGCTCTATGAGATTATTGAGTTCAGATATTGCATATAAATGAAATCATGCAGTATTTTTCCTTCTGTGATTGTATTATTTCACTTACAGTAGTATCTTCCAGGGTTGTCCATGTTTTCACACATGGCAGAATTTCCTTGTTTTGTAAGGTTGAATAAAATTCCATTTATGTATATACCATAATTTCCTTAAGCATCCTTCTATCCATAGACATTTAAAATTTTCCCATATCCTGGAGATTGTGAATAATACTTCAACAAACATGAGAATGCAGATATCCATTCGTTTTAGTTGTCTGTGTTTTTGTGTCATATCCAAGAAAGCATTAACTAGGACAATATCACAGTTTTTACTTATGTTTTCTTCTAGTTCTTTTAGTCTCAGGTTCTGTATTTAAATCTTTAACTCATTTTGCATTGATTATTATGTATGATGTAAGATAAGGTGCAAATTCCTTTATTTTTAAGTTTCATTTTATTTTTTGTAGAATGATACATATTATCTGTACATATTTATGAAGTATAATATGATCTTTTGATTCATGTATACATTGGGTAATCAGGATAATTAACATATCCATCATCTTAAACTTACATCTTTTCCTTATGGTGAGTATAATCAAATAGCTCACTTCTAATTATTCTTATGTATGCAATCAATTATTGTTAACTATTTTCACCCAAATATTACAAAGAACATCAGATCTTACCCCTCCTATTTAAATGGAACATGGTATTAATAGACAAATCTCTCCATTTACCCCTCCTTTCTACTCTCACCAGTGTGTTAATCACTATTCCGCTCTTAACTTCTGTTAGATCAAATTTTTAAGTTTTCACATATTTGTGAGATCATGCAATGTTTTCATTTCCTTGTCTTATTTCACTTAATATAATGTCCTCCAGATCCATAAATATTATCGTAAAGGAACTCATGCTTTTTTATGACTGGTAGTTTTCATTCTGTATATATACCATATTTTCCTTATGTATTTGTCTCGTGATGGACATTCAGGTGGATTCCTTACCCTTCTTATTGTGAATGGTCCTGCAATAAACACAAGAGAGCAGGTTCCTGTAGGACAGGTTAACTTCATTGCCTTGGGTACACAACCAGTAGTAGGAATTGTGGGTCATATAAATAGTTATATTTTTAGTATTTTGAGGGATATTAATACTGTTTTCCACAATTGTTGTACTCATTTAACTTCCTACCAACAGTGTGTAAGGACTCTCCTTTCTCCTTCTTTATTCTCACAAGCATTTAAATTTTTTGAAAATATCCATTCTAAATGAGGTGAGATGGAATCTCATTGTGGTTTTAACTTGCAATTTCCTGATGGTTAGTGATGTTGACAATTTTTTCATATATCTGTTGTTCATTTTTGTGTGATCTTCTGAGAAATACCTGTTCAACTTTTTAAGTCATTTTAATTGGATTATTTTTATTTTTGTCTTTTTGTTTTGTTTTTTTGCTGTTATTGAATTGAAAGATCCATAAATTCTGGATTTTAGCAGACACTAGTCTTGTTTGTGTGATCCCTTTGACTCTTAGACCTATCAGAGTCATCAATTGTGAACAAAATTGATCACTTGGATTAGTGAGATGGCATTGGTACATGCCACCTTGATGGGATTGTATTGGAATCCCCTGGCACATTTCTAACTCCACCATTTGGGGCAAGTCCGATTGAGCATGTCCCAAATTGTACATCTCCTCCCTCTCTTTTTCCCACTCTTATAGTTAACAGGGATCACTTTTCAGTTAAAATTTAAACACCTAAGAATAATTGTGTGTTAATTACAGAATTCAACCACTAGTACTAGAACAACAACAACAAAAATACTAAAAAGGATAAAGTATTACATTGCTAATACTAACTGATATAATCAAAAGGGAGAGAACGATCCAACATGGGAAGAGGGATACACAGCAGACTCATAGAATGGCAGATGTCCTAAATAGCACTCTGGCCTCAGAATCAGCCCTTAAGGCATTCAGATCTGGATGAAGAGCCCATGAGAGTATTGTAGGCATGGAAAGCCAAGACACCCTGGAAAAGAAAAAAAAAGAAGAAGACCTAAATGAAAGATCTCTGTGAGTGAGATCCCAGTGGAAAGAATGGGACGATCAAAGAAGGAGATACCTTTCTCTGAAGGGAGGATAGAACTTCCACTTTGACTATGACCCAGTCTGAATAAGATAGAAGTTGGCAAAACCTAAAGGCTTCCATAGCCTTGGCAACTCATGACTAGAGCATAGGGAGATTACTGACGCCATGAACAGGAGTGTCAAATTGTTAAGTCAGCAACAGAAGTCACTGTATACTTACATCTCATGTGGGATCTGTCCTTAATGTGTTGTCCAATGTGAGGTGATGCTATAACTAGTACTGAAACAGTATTTTTACACTTTGTGTTTCTGCGTGGATACAAACTGATGAAATCTTTACTAATTATATACTGAATCGATCTTCTGTATATAAAGATAATTGGAAATGAAAAAAAAAAACCTGGTGTTAAATTGCAAATTGCATAGAAAATTAATTAATTTTTAAAATATATCATGTAAGATCTCTGTCTTTAATGTGCTATACACTGTTATTTAATGCTATAACTAGTACTCCAACAGTATTTTTTCACTTTGTGTTGCTATGTGGGGGCAAACTGTTGAAATCTTTACTTAATATATACTAAACTGATCTTCTGTATATAAAGAAAATTGAAAATGAATCTTTATGTGATTGGAAGGGGAGAGGGAGCGGGAAAAGGAAGGGTTTTGGGTGGGATGGAAGTTATGGGGGGGGGGGAACCATTGTAATCCATGAGCTGTACTTTGGAAATTTATATTCATTAAATAAAAGTTAAAAAAAAAATTCTGGATTTTTAACTCATTGTCACACCTCTATAGTTTGCAAATATATTCTCGTAGTCTATAGGTTTTCTCTTTGCTCGGTAAATTGTTCTATTTATTCTTCAGAGGTTTTATTCAGTTATCAAAGTATTATTTGTTGAGAAGACTATCTTTCCTCCTTTGTATTCTTGATACTTCTGTGGAAATTTAGTTGACTGTATACATAAGGGCTTATTTCAGGATTATTCAGCCTTGTATTCTGTTGGTTTATAGGTATGAGTTACGTAAGATCTATACTTTTGTAGTTACTATAACTGCATAATATTTTGAAATCAGAAAGTGTAATGCCTCCATCTTTGATCTTGAGAATCTCTTATGTTTCCATTTGAATTTTAGAACTGTTTAAGATTTATGTAAAAACTGTCATTTTATTTTCAGAGATTGTATTGAAGTCATAGTTCTTCAGACAGTGTAAACATTTTAACAATATTGAGTCTTTTTTTTGTGAAACAGGATTTCTCCATTTATTCCTGTCCTCTAGAATTTGTTCATCAATGTTTTGTGATTTTCTGAGTTTATTCCTTGTTTTTTTATTATTTCATTTGTTATTACAAATTTTATTATGTGGTTAATTGTTGGGTCTTAGTCCACCCGTACAAGGATGGACGGGGTCCGAGGAAAGGTAAGTGCGCGCTGCTTGCCAGTTCCCCAGCCTCCTGGTCCCGGAGACAATCAGACGCAGCGGGGAGCCAAGTCTAGCAAGGACTCAGTCACCTTTTGCATAATAGTACCTTTTATAACACAAAACTGCGGAGTCATTGGGGCAGGGCTAAGGACCAACCAATCACTTAAAAAATCACCTTACGGGGGGGATTTCTATAGGACTAGCCCTATGTCTATACACTTGTTACTAGTTTTGTTACCTCCCCTGATGTTGCGCAGCCAGTTAGTTTTAGTGGTAAACAACTTTGGATTCCGCCCATCTTACTTCCTCTGGGCGCCATCTTACTTGGCTCCGCGTGGCTTCGTTCCGCGCAGCTCGGGCGGGGGCACCCTGGCCTGGCCTGGCCACGCTCATGCCCCACAGATTCCCCCTTTTTGTTTTAGCACGCGGTCCCTGTCTTAGGTTGCCCCCAGCCGTCCTTGCCCTTACCCGTCATTGGTAACCCAGGCAGCTTGGCCATGAGCCCTGTCTTAGGTTGGTGCAGGACGCTGGGTGCTTTACCCGTCTTGGGGTGTCGCGTGACTTGTAATTATGGGGGCGTGGTGAGCTTTTTCCACCACCTGTCTTAGGTTGTTTCGGTCCATCCGGAATCTTACCCGTCATTGGCAATGTGGAGAGCACCGGGGGCGCTTTCCCAGTTCAGGGGATCGTAGCCCTCTGTGGCTAGCAGCCTCTGGTAATGAACCTCAACCTGTCTTACCCTTGTTGCCTCTATGCGCTGTTGTATAAACTGTATAAGCCTATTCATTATGCATGGGCCAATAGCAAGGATTAAAAGCAGGGCAAGAAGCAGTCCAAGAAGAGAGAAGAGGTAGGGAAAGAGTCCATTAAGGCTCGTCCAAAAGAGGCTTTTTTGTAGTTTTCTTCATCTTTTTCAGGTCCTCCTGAAGTGTTTTGATGATCTCGTTTGGGTCATCGAATCCCCCGTCACTGGGCTGGGCACTTCAGGATCACAGCGAAGAGTAGTGTCCACATCATCGCCTGCCTTTCGATTTCGATCTCCATCCATTTCTGGAAGAGGAAAGACAAAGGGATCTCCCTCAGGGGCAAACTGCTCCCTGGGTGGGTTGTTACTTGCATCGGGCATAGGCCTGATATTTCTGGCCGGTATTCAAATTGGAGTCAACTCCCCTATGGGGAACACACAGCCAAATCCTCTTCCCAACTGAATCAGCGGGTCAGGCCCTCTCCAGAGTCGGGTGAGAGGGTCTCTCCATCTAACGAGCATCTGAGGTTTAGCGGTTAAATGTCCCCAATGTTTTTGGAACCTTGACTCCCTTGACCCTTTCGAAAAATTTAAAATATTGATGGTAAACAAGGCCTTATGTAACTGTAGATGGGGGGTAGCCACTCCCCCTTTTTGTTTTTTTTTTTTTTTGTTTGTTTGTTTGTTTTTGAGGCATTGATGGTTTTTTTTTTACCATAGCCTGTTCCTGTGGGTTGTGAGGAATTTTAGTAGAGTGTTGAATTATTTTACATTTTGGCAGCACTTTTAAACATCCCAATTGGTTATTATCTCTGTAAGATGAGAGATATATTTTTTGATATTTTTAGGGGCCCTTTTGAAGATACCAAAAGTTTAGAGAATTTAGAACTTTGATTTTTAGAAAGTTTGTTAAAGGTGTCAAGAGAACTTAGAGTATCTGGTTAGAATAGAATTTTTTAACATTCTGAAATGATAGCCCTTTATTAGACAGGGTGATCTTAACACTTTTAGAGCAGATTTAATTATAAAGGTATTTAGTAATGATTTTTATTAATTTGAACTTAACAGAGACAGTAGAGTACACAATAGGTTACCTTGACAGAACATGAATTTTATGTTTTTTGTTATTGAATAAACCAGAAATAAACACCTTGAACATAAGAGTTAGTACACAAAATTTTTACATAACTTAGAACTATTTAACAGAGCTAAAAAGGACCTAACTTTAGAAATGGCAGAGTAACCCATTAAGTAGACACTGTTAAAATGGACGTTACACTTTTTGCAAAAACAGAGTAAGATTTACGATTGAGACCATTTTTAGATATTTGTCAACATTAGTACATATTTTTTACTTTAACTTTAGGTTAATGTAATTTTGGCATTAGTATATAACTTAAAGAAAATTTTGTAAACAATTTTAAAGTTGTAAACCTTTTAAAACCTTTTATGACTTGTTTACACCTTTTGAAACTTTATACCTGTAGTTACTTTTACATAGTTTTGAATTGTCATGTACGGACAATCTATGAGAATACATGCTAACAAACTCAAAAAGTCTCTCTTACCGAATTTAAGATGTGAAAAGTACACAATACATAAGACACTGAGTTATTAATGAATACCACACCATTAACTCCTCCTGGACAGTAAACATGGACACTAGTACATGTTTACAACTTTGAAAAGATCTTCATCGTTAAGAGAAACAAGTTTAAAGCATAAAACCAAGCAAGTGAGCTACCAAGCAAACCGAAGGGCTTTGGCATTAACTTAATTTTTTGAACCAATTTGTATTGGCTTACTTTAGTTAACAATATAAGGGCTTGTATACACAGAATTTACTCTTACTTTTATAAGACCACTCTAGCTGGAAAGTAAAAACATGAATACAGTACAGGTCTGACATTTACAACATTTTAATATACTTTGTATAATTTGAATTGACTTAAACAGTTGTTACTTTAACAAATTTAGAGTCCCATTTTTTGAGAGTTCCAGGGATCCTACTGGAAGTCCCAAAGTTGTTAGACTCCATTTGAGAATTTAAACTGTTAGAGAGTTTAACCGCTCAGCCAAGAACTAGTACGTATAACCTGAGTATTTTAACCAAAGCTGTGGGGGTAGATCTGATCAGAGTTAGGTAATTACTCAAACATTAAAGACAGACAAATCCAACAAAACACGAAACCTTTAAGACACCTGCAAACTCTTAGACAAGTTAACTACAGCAGCACAGAAAAGAGCTGGTCATCAGCATGGGAGCCCATTGCTTAGGACAGGGAAACACATCTGAAACAAAGTGGCAGGGAATGAGACACTTCCATAGTGTTGGAGAAAAAGTCTTACTAACTGTAAATAAAGACTCATTAGGTTGGAAAGGGTTAATGGATTGAGGTTTTTGTTCCTTTAGGTAAGGCCAGTGGTAGTTAAAGGCATTTTTTCTTCCCCCTCCTAGTGAGGACAGCATTGAATTGTAAATGGAGAGGAACAAAAAGCAGTCCTAGGGACTAGTCTCCCTAGAGTATCTAGCTGTGGCCTGTACTGGTGCAACAGGCTACACTGACTGGAAGAGAGTGCAGAGAAAGGCCGTGGTCCCCCATTTACAGGGAAGACTGTGCACGTCGGGGCCTAGTAGGACTGGCTGCGGGGTTGAGTAGGCACGCTGTTTACAAGATGGCGGCGGGCGATTTAAGGGAGGTGAATAACCATAAAGGGGTGGCCACATGGGCGGAATTGGAGGCGCAGTGCGTTGAGGCAGTGTTGGGCTTTTAGGGGTTGTTGTCACACCTGAAAGTTTTACCTTAGTTTTAACTGCCTCTGGGGATTTATGAGCCTCCCTTAGGCCAGCGCAGGCCACCCAATGATCAGCATTTATTTTTCCCCAAACAAGCATTTTAACAAACTGGTCCCGAAGGTCCCCAGCCAGCAACTTACAACGGAGACTGTGTTTGACCCTAACTATAAAATCTAGCAATGACTCTCCCAGCTTTTGTCGCACCCCCGCGATGGGAGATTTTGTGGGCCCCTTATCCAGCTTGTACCAAGCATTAAGTCCTGCCTGCCTCACTTGTTCACGGTACGGAGCAGGTAGCGCAGCTTGCTGGATCCCCGTAGAGAACCCTTTCCCCATTCCAGCCAGCATAGCATATGTAATAGGGATAGCTGGCTGGGCTGTTTTGTTAGTTTTAGCTCTCACCCGGCACTCCTCCTTAAAGAAGGCGCACCACTTTATGAACTGGAAACTCGGGAGGACTGCCTTGGCCACATCCAACCAGCCCTCAGGGACACATGGGTGATAAGCTATATCTTGCAGTAGGGTTTGGGCCCAGGGGGAATTTGGCCCGTCTTCCACCACTGCCTTGCGAAGCTCCTTTAAGTCCTTCCCTTCCCAGAGATACCACTCCAGAGCCCTGTTGCCACCTGGAGCTAAATTAACAGGGTAGGCCTGAGGCAGCAGGTTCCCTGGCCCAGAGTTCAATTCCCTATGCTGCTTTATGTCCACCGGATAAGCTTTCGCAAAGGTCGCCTCATTTTTTCTCTCCCCTCCTGGGCAATCATAAGTGCCCAGATCACAAAGCTCCCTCCCTGGCTCTACATAGGGGGAGGCTGCCTCTGCCCCGGGGAGGTATGGGGGTGGTCCCGGCCCTTCTAGGGTGGATGGGCTAGGTGGGACGACTTTTACTTTTGTTTTTACCTCAACAGTTCGTGCCTCCACAGGCTCTCTGCATTTCTGATTAAACTTAGCCCATTTTTTCTTCCCGCCATCTTCCTCTGAGGCTTTAGGCTCTCCCAAGTCTTGCACTTCCTCTTTCTCCCTCTCGCCCTCTGAAGCTAGGGTTATAGCATTTGGGTGGAAGGATGCTTTAAGGGCAGTATCAAAGTGTCTCTCCCTTTTAAGGGTGAGTTTTTCCACCCATGACCAAGTGTTTCAAGAAAAGAGATTGGCCGTCTGAATCCAAAGGGCCAAGGTTATGACAGCTACCCAGACACTTTTTAACATATAGCGTAAGGCCTTTAAGGCCAGGTCCTTTTGGGACGAAACTGTATAAACCATACTAAGGTTTTTACTTACCCTGAGAGACCGCTTAGCCTCGGCCGAAAAGTAACTGTTCATGCCGCACGTTGGGCGCCAGATGTTGGGTCTTAGTCCACCCGTACAAGGATGGACGGGGTCCGAGGAAAGGTAAGTGCGCGCCGCTTGCCAGTTCCCCAGCCTCCTGGTCCCGGAGACAATCAGACGCAGCGGGGAGCCAAGTCTAGCAAGGACTCAGTCACCTTTTGCATAATAGTACCTTTTATAACACAAAACTGCGGAGTCATTGGGGCAGGGCTAAGGACCAACCAATCACTTAAAAAATCACCTTACGGGGGGGATTTCTATAGGACTAGCCCTATGTCTATACACTTGTTACTAGTTTTGTTACCTCCCCTGATGTTGCGCAGCCAGTTAGTTTTAGTGGTAAACAACTTTGGATTCCGCCCATCTTACTTCCTCTGGGCGCCATCTTACTTGGCTCCGCGTGGCTTCGTTCCGCGCAGCTCGGGCGGGGGCACCCTGGCCTGGCCTGGCCACGCTCATGCCCCACAGTTAATTTCTTTTTCTGTAGAGATCCTCATTATTGTGCAGAAAAGGAATTTTTTATGTTATTTCATTATCCTTCAACTTTACTAAATTCATCAATAGATTCTCAGTTGTTTTTTGAAATGTCTTTATGGTTTTCTCTATATAAAAATCATGTCATGTACACAAAGAGATAATTTTACTTCTTTCTTTTTGATTTCCATGCCTTTCATTTCTTTATCTTGTCTAACTGCTCCATCTGGGTCTTCCAGTACTATGATGCAAGGAAGTGGCAAGAGTGGAAAAATTCACAAATCAGGGGAAATACACAACACATTCTTTAAATGCATGGGTAGAAGGGAAAATCAATCAAATGGGGAATTAAAAACTATTTCAAGACAAATGAAAATGAAGTATTCCATAATTTGTATAATTCAGCATAGCCAGTAATAATTTGAAGTTTATATCAATAAATGTTGTCATTAAACAAAAGAAGCATCTCAAATAAACATTTAATTTTGTATCACAATGTTATAAAAAGAGCAAACTAAGCACAAAGATACCAACTGGAAGGAAATATTGATGTTTAGAGCAGAAATAAACAATTTGGGAATAAAAACGCAATAGAAAAAATCTATGAATCTAAGCATTTTTAAAAGATAAAATTTATAAAACTTTAGCCTGACTAAACAAAAGAGAGAGAAATATTAAGAAAATAAAGTCATAAATGGGAAGACGAGATAACTGATACAACAAAAATACAAAGGATCATGAGACTACTCTGAACTTATGTGACAAAAAAATTGGGTGAGGCAGAAAACAATGTACAAATTATGACATACATAACCTACCAAGACCAAGTTGTAATAAATAGAAAACATAAACAGACAAGAAACAAATGACTAGACTGGATTAGTAATCAGAGACCCCCCAAAAGAGCTCAGCAATAGATTACTTCACTGTGGAATTCTATTAACACTTAAAGAAAGATGGATGCCAATTGTTCTCAAACTCTTACAAAATAGTGCAGTGCATGGTAATTTGGAACATTTCTTACTCAACTGTGATTTTAAAAACAATGTAATTGATTAATTTTATTTAGAGATGTTGCTATTTAGAAGTATAAATTTTCTTTTTCTAGAATATATTTATTTAATTGAAAGAAAGAGAGAGTTAGAGAGAGAGAAAGAGAGAAGAGAAAGAGAGATTGATTTTCCATCCTCCGGTTCAGTCCCCAAATGGCCACAATGGCTAGGGCTTCGTCAGACTGAAGCCCGGAGCTTGAAACTCCATTTGGGTCTCCCACATGAGTGCAGGGGCCCAAGGATTTGGGCCATCTTCTGCTGCTTTCCAGTTGCATTCGAATAGTACTGTATCAGAAATAGAGTACCCAGGACTCCAGCTGGAATTCACATGGTATGCTGGTGTTGCCGGTAGCAACTTAACCCACTGCATCATAACGCTGGCCCCTAAAGTAACAATTATCTAAACACAAGCCAACACAAATCTACATTGTTTGACCCATAAGTATTTGGTCAATTTAAGGCAAATTTATTGTATTCCTTAAGATTTATACCCTCCTACATACTACCATTCACTTGTTTGAATTGGGACATTTATTATCTAATATAGATATTCCTGTTTATTTGTTGTAATTCCCAACAAATTATAGGTACTTGATTATAAGTACTATGTCTGCCTTATTCTCCATTACATCTTTATTGCATAACAAAGTACAGGAGTCAACACATTAATCTTAATGAAGTGATAAAAAACAATTAGCATTATACTTTTCTGCTGAGTGAGGATTCTCAACTTTAGGATTGGACAAAAAGGTTAAGGAATTTTAGGCATAAAGTTGACATTTTTTAATATGACAAGATATAATAAGCTGTCTTTGAGATAGTGAGGAACAATGTAACTTTTTAAGAACAAAAACTCTACTAAGTTATGATAACATTTATGCCATGAATTATTCTGATGGCTGTGATATATATTATTGTGTGATCAAGAAAAATGAAGTAGCAATTACATTTATGCTAATAAGTATCTCATGAAACAGAAGATAATTCTGGTAAATTACTGGCAAAGACAATGAAGGGGAGTGATTAGTAAGAGGATGAAGGTTTGAGTAGGTTTAGAAAATTATGAAAACACAAAGTTTAAAGCATAATAAACACAACACAAATAGATTTTAAATGATAGTCCATAAGTTTATATGCAATTTCTTAGCAAAAGAAGCATAAAACTAAATGGGGTAACTGTAGGTTGGGGAGTAATCTGATGAGCATTTGCTAGAGCCTAAATATATCCAGGATAGACAGAATCAAGAGATTGTCAAAGGACCAACTGTTAATATTTACAAAAGTATCGGAAATATTAGTAAATTTTCTATAATGTGGCCATGAAAAATACCTTTTCTCAGGCATTTAATTAAACTTACTTTGAAAATTCCTTCCTGCATCTCAACAACCAAATTTGGCCACTGTGAATAAACTATCCTTACTCTAGCATCTGTGAAGGAGAGAGTTTCTTTGTGACTGGAGAAATGTTCATAGATAAAATAGTTAATGTATGAGTCTATTAAAAATAAAACTCAATAAATGCTGGTTATTTTCACTTAACCCTTTTCCCTGAATCCCCTATTTCTTTCTTTTTTTTTTTTTTTTTTTACAGGCAGAGTTAGACAGTGAAAGAGAGAGAGAGAGACAGAAAGGTCTTCCTTTTTCCTTTTGTTCACCCCCAAGTGGCCGCTGTGGCCGGTGCGCTGCACCAATCCTAAGCCAGGAGCCAAGTGTTTCCTCCTGGTCTCCCATTCAGGTACAGGGCCCAAGTACTTGGGCCATCCTCCACTGCCTTCCCGGGCCACAGCAGAGAGCTGGACAGGAAGAGGAGCAACCAGGACAGAATCTGGCGCCTCGACTGGGATTAGAACCCGGGTTGCCGGCGCCACAGGCAGAGGATTAGCCTAGTGAGCTGCAGCGCTGGCCTAAATACCCTATTTCTAAAGACTACTATTTCTCTTGACATTTAGAGGTAAGGGAAAAGACAAGGTAACATCTTGGGATTCCTTCTCGTGCCATAATTCAATGCCATATAAATCCAAGTGTGTGCGTGTGTGATAATAGTCAACAGAAAAAAGGCCAACAAACCTAAATATCACTTCTGGAATTCATAAAGTGGTGTAGAAAAACACTCTATGTATGGGAATCTTTCCCCAAATAATTTTGAATGTATTGAGGTCTATTCAGAAATTTTCTGTCAAAATAAATCATAAACATAATTTCTATTATATTACCAGCTAGTCTAGATCAAACTTCATATTTGCAGATTACTTAAAGTTTCTCCTGGTACATTTATTAAATAATTCAGTTGAAATGATCTGTACCAGTTGCTGACATTTAATGATTGAAAATAATTTCACAAGCCAAATTCTTTTTTAGGTAATTGATGTCTTTACTTGATTGTATAATATCAAATATCACATATTTAATTTTAAATAATTCAGTATTATTCACTCCTTTCTTGTCAAAGTGTCCAAATCATTTTGAAGACAGGGTAAAATATAAAAATTCAGACATTTGCATAGAAACAGATTCAAAATAGACATCCCATTTTTGGCAGAAAAGTAAGAAAGCAGCATATGTCATAGCATGAGTAAACAAAATCTATAGAGTTGATTCGGATCTCTCCAAAGAAATATCTTAGGTGATAATATCTGTAATATATTTCTTTTTTCTTTTGAGATTTATTTTATTTATTTGAAAGGCAGAGTGCTAGAAAGAGGAGAGAGAGAGAGAGAGAGAGAGAGAGAGAGAGAGAGAATCTCCCATCTGCTGTTCACTCCTCAAAATGGCTACAATAGGCAGAGATCTTGGCCAGGCTGAAGCCAGAAACCAAGACTGCCATCTGTGTCTCCCAAATGGGTGACAGGAGCTCAAGCACTTGGGTAGTCTTTCACTGCTTTCCCAGGCACATTTGCAGAGGGTTGACCAGACGCAAAGCAGCAGGAACTCAAAATAGCCATGAGATATGGGATGCCTGCATCTTGTGGGGACTTACCCTACTGTGTCACTCATCAGCCCTTGCAATGTATTTCTGGTATGGGGCAGAGTTCCAAAGAAGGTTGTCAATTAATCTAACTGCTTCCTAGTCTTGTAAATCCAGGTGGAGTAAACATTACCACTAGCAATAAACTAGGAAGTACATTCATATTGAAAAGGTATGGGGGGGGGGCTGGCAGCAAGTTAAGGCCCTGGCCTGAGGCATTGGCATCCCATATGGGTGCTGGTTCTGGTCCCAGCTGCTCCTCTTCCAATCTAGCTCTCTGCTGTGGCCTGGGAAAGCAGTGGAAGATGGCTCAAGTCCTTGGGCCCCTGCACCCACGTGGGAGATCCAGAAGAAGTTCCTGACTCCTGGCTTTGGATCGGCACCGCTCCGACCATTGTGGCCATCTGGGGAGTAAACCAGTGGATGGAAGACTCCCTCTTTCTCTACCTCTCTCTCTAACCCTGTCTTTCAAATAAATAAAATAAATCTTTTTTTTTTAAAGGGGTGGGGGGGCATTGGGTCCCGCACTGTGGCGCAGCAGGTTAATGCCCTGGCCTGAAGCGCCAGCATCCCATGTGGGTGCTGGTTTGAAATCCGGCTGCTATGGCCTGGGAAAGCAGGAGAAGATGGCCCAAGTCCTTGAGCCCCTGCACCTGCGTGGGGGACCCAGAAGAAACTCATGGATCCTGGCTTCAGATCAGCACAGCTCCGGACATTGTGGCCAATTGGGGAGTTAACCATTAGACGGAATAACTCTCTCTCTCTCTCTCTCTCTCTCTCTCTCTCTCTCTGCCTCTCCTCTCTCTGTGTAATTCTGACTTTCAAATAAATAAAGAAAGAAAAGGTATTAATTAATTCCAGAGGCAGAGAGGCAGAAAGAGGGAGACAGAGAGAGCACTCCCATCTGCTGACTCATTCCTCAAACATCTACAATGGCCAGTGATGCGCCTGGACCAAAGCTGGGAGCTAG
Source organism: Lepus europaeus (assembly GCF_033115175.1). Classification (NCBI taxonomy): domain Eukaryota; kingdom Metazoa; phylum Chordata; class Mammalia; order Lagomorpha; family Leporidae; genus Lepus; species Lepus europaeus. The sequence continues at coordinate 28,493,651 of NC_084850.1, read as the reverse complement.
GAAACCGAAACTTAGTCAACATGGGTGGCAAGACCCCTACTGTATAATCCATCACTGCTGCCTCCCTGTGTTTGCATTAGCAAGAGGCTAGAGTCAGGAGTGAGAACTGAGTGCTAAATCCAGGTATCCTAATGTAGGATGTGGGCATCTTAATCACTAGGCTAAACACAGAAGCTATCTTTTAACATGATGTCAAAAACTACAGTTAGATGCTCTGCTATAAAATTCAAGTCTTACTATCATTAAAAAAGGAGAAAATTTGGCTGGTGAAGTCATTACTGCTGAGAATTCTGGAATACAACAGAAATACTAAAATTTCTAGCTATGCTATCTTTCCAGGTATCAAACTTTATTCACAAAAAGTACATAGCAATGAGGAGGTGAACAGTCCAAAAATGATAACAACATGCCTTTAGTAATTTATGATTGGCTATGACCTCATCAATACAGCATGAGTAGCAGTCTTAATACCAAATAAAACAAAATTCAATATAAAACACAAAGAAAGAATATGGCTACCGTCTTATTTAGTGATATATGTTACAGTTTGCATGACATTTGACAAATGACTTCATATCCAGGAATGAGGTAATAGCAGATATTCAGAGGTACACTTAGGGATTTGCTGGCTTGACCAGAAGGAATTTAAGTTGAAATGAGAGATAAAAGAAAATGAATGCTCAGATAAAATTGCGAGTAATATAATGAAAATATACAGATGTAATTTGAACATAATGAATAAAATGGGCAGAATATCCATACAACTTCAGATGAGGAATTGAATTTAAAAAAAACTGAAAAAAAATTTAGAAAGAATTAATATTAAGGAAAATTAGCTTTCCATTTGCCATGAAGAAGTAGGTCTAAGTTCCAAAGAGATCAATGGAGTTAGTAACACTCAGTATAGGACTGAAATTTTGCTGTGGAAGGGAAAATTTATTCACTAAATACAGACTTGTTAGAGAAGAATGAAGTAGCAACACATATATCTAACCACACAGGTAACTAAATGCCTAACAGTGATATGTTTCTGAATACCAGTTGCATGTCCATTAATGTATAGAAAAGTGCAACTCCAAAGTTATAGGCATATAATTTATATAAGCTGGATTAGAAGCAGACAGCTGAGACTGGAACCAGTACTCTGATAATGGATGTGAGTTTCCCAAATGGTGATTAATGCCAGCCCCAGTATTTTTTTAATTTCCTTTTTAAAGCGTAATTTGAGGTTTTCATTTATTTATTTAATTTATTTGAAACTCAGAGTGACAGAGAGGAAAGGACATGCAGAGATATATATATTTTCCATCAACTGGTTCACTCTCCAAAAGGTCATTTTGACTGGGGCTTGGCCAAACCTAATGCTGGAACCAGAAACACCATTTAGGTCTTCCACATGGATGGCAGGTGCCCAAGTATTTGAGCTGTCTTCCACTGATTTCCCAGTGCATTAGCAGGGTGCTGGATCAGAAGCACAGCAGGGGCTGGCTCTGTGGTGCAGCCTGTTAAAGCCCCAACCTGCAGTGCTGGCATCCCATATGGACACCAGTTCGAGTCCTGGATGCTCCACTTTCGATCCAGCTTTCTGCTGTTGCCTGGGAAAGCAGTAGAAGATGGCCCAAGTCCTTGGGCCCTTGCACCCACATGGGAGGTGCGGAGGCTCCTGGCTCCTGGCTTCAGATCAGCTCAGCTCTGGCCGCTGCAGCCATTTGGGGAGTGAACCAGCAGAATGGAAGACCTCTCTCTCTTTCACTCTGCCTCTCTCTGTAACTCTGTCTTTCAAATAAAGAAAATAATTCTTAAAAAAAAAAGAACCATAGCAGCCAGCACTTGAGCAGTACTCCTATATGGGATGTCAGCATCCCAGGCAGCAGCTTAGTTCACTGTCCCACAATGCCAGCAGCATGGCATACAATCCTTGATCACACAGATAAAATAGGTGATAGGGTTCTGACACAAAAAAGTGACACGAGAGAGAGAGAGAGAATTATGGACTATTTCATAATGAGGAAATCTGTTGGATTATAGTGAGGCAATTCTGTTAGTCTGCCTGATGGAATAGGGTGAGGAGGGAAAACCTGATGATGTTTTTCTTCAAGATGTCAGTACTCAGTGCTTTTCTTAGTCCTCCACTTTTAGTTCCCTTCAGCCTCAGGGTCTTAAAATCTGCCAGAGTCCTTTGTCTTAGGCCCTGTTACAGGCCTCCCCTCATCACTACCAAATTCCTTTATTGAAATTCTAACTCTCTGTACCTCAGTATGTGACTGAATTTGTAAACACATACTTCAAAGATATAATAAGATAAAATGAGGTCATACTGGGATATTCCAATCCAGTCTGACTGATGTCATTATAAGAAAAGATTTGGACACAGTCACAGAAAGAAGACAGTGAAGACATTGGTAGAAAATGACAAACTACTCAGGCAGCTGGATTAGTTTACTAAGGCTGCCTTAACCACAGAGACGTTGTTTAAATAACAAGCATTTATTTTCTCACAATTCTGAGGACTTGAATTCTGAGATCCAGATGTTTGCAAATTTGGCTTCTCCTGAAGTCTCTCTCCCCAGCTTGCAGATGTGTACATGGACTTTTCTCTGTGTGTGCACATCTCTTGTGTTGTTTGTGTGTCCTAATATCTTGTTATTAAAATAGCCTTAATGGAAGGCACTGTTGTGCAAACTCACATGAGGAGTAATAGCCCACAAAATTCCAAATGCTCTAGTACTCTCAAAGATGCATCCACCCCTCCACACATGGGACAGCATAGATCACACTCAACAAACAATGTATCTTGCAGTTCCCAGTGGTGTTGTTACCTATAAAAGCATTGACTCATAATTTTTCCTTAAAACAAAGCAAAAAGTGGCAGGCAAGCATTGTGGCACAGCAGGTTGTTTTTGCTACTGCACTTCTGACCCAACTACTTGCTAATGCACATCCTGGGAGGCAGCATATGATTCAAATACAAGGGTTCCTGTCATCCACGTGGGAGACCTGGAAAGAGTTCCAGGCTCTTGGCTATGCTCTGGCCCAGCCCAGGCTTTTGCAGGTATTTGGTGAGTAAACTAAATAATGGAAGATAGAGCTCTCTTCTTCCTGTCACTCTGACTTTATATAGATGAAAGTAAATATTTTTTTTTTAAATCAAAACTTCATTGTGGTTTTGATGTGCATTTCCCTGATGGCGAGTGATCCTGAACATTTTTCATGTGTCTGTTGGCCATTTGGATTTCCTCTTTTGAAAAATGTCTATTGAGGTCCTTGGCCCATCTCTTAAATGGGTTGTTTGTTTTGTTGTGGAGTTTCTTGATCTCATTGTAGATTCTGGTTATTAATCTTTATCTGTTGCATAGTTTGCAAATATTTTTCCCTTTCTGTTGGTTGCCTCTTCACTTTGCTGACTGTTTCTATTGCAGTACAGAATCTTCTCAATTTGATGCTATCCCAATTGTTAATTATGGCTTGGACTGCCTGTGCTTCCGGGGTCTTTTCCAAGAAGTCTTTGCTTGTACCTATATCTTGCAGGTTTTCTCCAATGTACTCTAACCATTTGATGGTGTTGGGTCGTAGATTTAAGTCTTTAATCCATGTTGAGTGTATTTTTGTGTAAGGTGTAAGGCAGGGGTCTTGCTTCATCCTTCTGCACATGGAAATCCAGTTTTCCCAGCACCATTTATTGAATAGACTGTCCTTGTTCCAGGAATTGGTTTTAGATCCTTGATCAAATATAAGTTGGCTGTAGATGTTTGCATTGATTTCTGGTGTTTCTATTCCGTTCCATTGGTCTATCCATCTGTTTCTGTACCAGTACCATGCTGTTTTGATTACAACTGCTCTGTAGTATGTCCTGAAATCTGGTATTGTGATGCCTCTGGCTTTGTTTTGTTGCACAAGATTGCTTTAGCTATTTAAGGTTTCCTGTGCCTCCATATGAATTTCAGCATCATTTTTTCCAGATCTGAGAAGAATGTCTTTGGTATTTTGATTGATATCCCATGGAATCTATAAACTGCTTTTGGGAGAATGGACATTTTGATGATATTGATTCTTCCAATCCATGAGCATGCAAGATTTCTAATTTTTTGGTATCCTTTGATTGTTTTTGTAGCTATTGTGAATGGGATTGATCTTAGCAGTTCTTTCTCAGCCATAGCATTGCTATGTATACAAAGGCTGTTGATTTTTGATTTTTGTGCATTGATTTTATATGCTGATACTTTGCCAAGCTCTTTTATGAGTTCCAATAGTCTGTTAGTAGAGTTCTTTGGGTGTCCTAAATAAAGAATCATATCGTCTGCAAAGAGGGAAAGTTTGCCATCTTCCTTCCCAATTTGTATTCCTTTAATTTCTTTTTCTTGCCTAATAGCTCTGGCTAAAACTTTCAGGACTATATTGAATAGCAGTGGTGAGAGTGGGCATCCCTGTCTGGTACCAGATCTCAGCAGAAATGCTTCCATTCAATAGGATGCTGGCTGTGGGTTTTTCATAAATTTCTTTGAGTGTATTGAGGACTGTTCCTTCTATACCCAATTTGCTTAGCGTTTTCATCATGAAAGGGTGTTGAATTTTACCAAATGCTTCCACTGTGTCTATTGAGAGAATCATATGGTTTTTCTTCTACAGTTTGTTAATGTGGTGCATCACATTGGTTGATTTGGGAATGTTGGACCATCTCTGCATACCAGGAATAAATCCCATTTGGTCTGGGTGGATGATCTTTCTGATGTGTTGTTGCATTCTATTGGCCAGAATTTTATTGAGGATTTTTGCATCTATGTTCATCAGGGATATTGGTCTGTAATTCTCATTCGTTGCTGCATCTTTTTCAGCTTTAGGAATTAAGGTGATGCTGCATTCATAGAAATAATTTGGGAGGATTCCTTCTGTTTCGATTGTTCTGAATACTTTGAGAAGAATTGGACTTAGTTCTTCTTTAAATGTCTGGTAGAATGCAGCAGTGAATCCATCCAGTCCTGGATTTCCGTTGTTGGGAGTGACTTTATTACTGATTAAATTTCTGTCTCAGTTATGTTGCTGCTTAGCTTTTCTATGTCTTCCTGGTTCAATTTAGGTAGGTTGCATGTGCCCAGGAATCTATCCATTTCTGATAGATTTCCTATTTGCAGGAATACAAATCTTTGTAGTGATTTCTGATGACCCTGTGGTGTCTCTTGTAACATTCCCTTTTTCATCTCTGATTTTATTTATTTGGGTCTTTTCTCCCCTTTTTTTTTGTTATTTGGTCCAATGAGGTATCATTTTTTTTTTATTTTTACAGAAAAAACAGCTCTTCGTTTGGCTGATCTTTTTTAATGTTTTTTTTATTATTCAATGCCTTTGATTTCTTCTCTGATTTTAATTATTTCTCTTCTCCTACTAGATTTGGGTCTGCTTTGCTGCAGTTTTTCTAGATCCTTGAGATGCGTTGAAAGCTCATTTATTTGGTGCCTTTCCAGTTCCATGATGTAGGCAGCTATTGCTATAAATTTTCCTCTTAACACTGCTTTTGCTGTATACCATAAGTTTTGATGTGTTGTTATCCTCATTTGCTTCCAGAAAGTTTTTGATTTCTCTTTTGATTTCTTCTATGACTCAGTGTTCATTCAGGAGCATGTTGTTCAGTCTCCATGTGTTTACGTATGCCCTAGGGATTCCTGAGTTGTTAATTTCCAGCTTCATTCCACTGTGTTCTGAGAAGATACATGGTATGATTTCGATTATTTTCAATTTGTTGAGACTTGCTTTATGGCCTAGTATCTGGTCATTCCTAGAGTAGGTTCCATGTACTGCTGAGAAGAATGTATATTCTTTAAGTGTAGGATAAAAATTTCTGTAGTTATCTGTTAGATCCATTTGGGCAATATTGTCGATTAATCTGCTGTTTCCTTTTTGATCTTTTGTCTGGTTGATGTGTCTATTGCTGAAAGTGAAGTATTGAAGTTCCCCAATGCTATTGTGTTGGAGTCTAAGTCTCCCTTTAAGTCCCTTAACATACCTTTTAAATAAACCGGTGCTCTGTAATTAGTTGCATATACATTTATAATATTTACATCTTCCTGTTGAATTGATCCCTTAATCATTATATAGTGCCCCCCTTTGTCTCTCTTAACAGATTTTGGGTTAACGTTTATTTTGTCTGATATTAAGATGGCTATGCCAGCTCTTTTTTGGTTTCTGCTGGCATGGAATATCTTTTTCCAAACTTTCACTTTCAGTCTGCATGCATCTTTGTTGGAAAGATGTGTTTCTTGTAGGCAGCAAATAGATGGGTTTTGTTTTTTAATCCATTCAGCCAGTCTGTGCCTTTTAACTGGAGGGTTGAGGCCATTAACATTCAATGTGACTATTGATAAGTAGTAACTTTGCCCTGGCAATTTCCCAAAGATATTTTCTAGTATATGCTTTGAGCTTCCTATGATCTTTTACTGGTAGGTTTTCTTCCTTTACCTTCTTTCAAATTTATGGCCGAGTTTCTGAGTTTCTGTGTGTAGCACATCTTTAAGCATTTTTTGTAGGGCTGGATGAGTGGCAACAAATTCTTTCAATTTCTGTTTGCTATGAAAGGTCTTTTTATTTTTGTTTTTTTTTTGTTTTTTTTTTGTTTGTTTTTGACAGGCAGAGTGGATAGTGAGAGAGAGAGACAGCGAGAAAAGTCTTCCTTTTTGCCGTTGGTTCACCCTCCAATGGCCGCCGTGGCAGGCGCATCATGCTGATCTGAAGTCAGGAGCCTAGAAACTTCTCCTGGTCTCCCATGCGGGTGCAGGGCTCAAGGACTTGGGCCATCCTCCACTGCCTTCCCGGGCCATAGCAGAGAGCTGGCCTGGAAGAGGGGCGACCGGGATAGAATCCAGCACCCCAACCAGGACTAGAACCCGGTGTGCTGGCGCCACAGGTGGAGGATTAGACTGTTGAGCCATGGCGCCAGCCCTTGTTCTCTGTCTTCTAAGTCCAATATTCTCTATTCTGCTTCACTCATTCTGTTTTTAAGGCTCTCTAATGTGTTTGTAATTTGATCTACTGCATTCTTCATTTCATTATGATTTCTCTTCACTATCACAGTTTCATGTTCTACTACTTGCTTCATTTCATTTTGATTCCTCCTTAATATTTCATTTTCATGAGAGAGATTTTTATCCTGTCCAGTAAGGATCTCTGTAGTTCAAGAATTTGTTTTTGAGAATTTCTAAATATTCTTATCAATCTTTTTGAGATCCGTTTCTTGCATTTCTTCTATCTTATCATCTTCATAATCCTGAATTGGGGTGTCTTGTTCATTTGTGGGTGTCATAGTTTCTTCCTTGTTCTTGTTTCCTCAGTTTCTGCATTTGGTGCTTGGCATTGTGGCAATATTCTTTGGTTTCTTCGCTGTGGTGGGTTTTCTTTTTATACTATGACTCTAGATTAAGTGGACCGTCTGCTTTAGATGGATCTTTAAAGGCTGTGATGGGTGTTGCCAGAGAGCTCTGTTTGGTTCTTCAGGGTTAAGGGTGTGCCAAAGGTGACTCACCCAGGTTATTCTCTCTCTCTCTAGCTCTCTCTCTCTCTCTCTTTTTTGACTCAGAAGGGAAGTAATTCTGCACAGCTGAGCGGAATTGAGGGTAGTCAATGTATGAAATCTGGCCCTGTGGTTATTCATCTGCTCTACCCCAAGGACCACACAAAGGGTCTATGCAACCCTCAGTGTGGTCTCAAATTTCTCTGCAATCTCCCACCGGGTTGCCAAATTTACCAAGTTTGTGTACTCTTTGAGTTCTTTTGCCCTTCTGCAGATTTTCACAGTCTCAGTTCATTAGCTCCACACCTTCACTAGGTCCTAACCTCCTGTTATTTCTCCCCACCAGTCAGGTTTTTCTGCTTGGCTGATGGCGGGTGCTGCTTTCTGTAAGTCTAAAATGGCGCCTGCTCTTTGTCTTGCTCGGCTTTGTAAGGTGAGTGGAGAGAGACACTCGTGTCCGTGCCGATTCCCCTTATTTATTCATTTTTTTCTCTCCTCCAGTCAGCCTGGTGAACTTTCCCCAGCAGGGCTTCAAGCCTCATTCTCTCTAGGCTCTTTCTGCTGTTTCCCCACCAATGTCTCTGGCTACTGAGGTTTTTGCCTCACCTACCCTTCCAGTGCTGGTGCGCAGACTCCGCCTGGGCTTCCGAGCCATGGGCGTCCTTGCTCTCCCCGTAGGGTCCTCCGTATCACATCCACTAGATCCGGAAGAGTTTCCTCTGCAATTTTTTTTCCCAATCCTTTCCCTGAGACTATAGTAACTCCATTTTTATTAAATTATCTTTTCCCACACTATCAGTGTGTGACCTCACTATTCCGCCATCTTGGCTCTGTCCCCCACCCCAAATGTTCTTATCAATTTTTTGAAATCTGTATCTTGCATTTCTTCTACCTCTTCATCTTCATAATCTTTTATTGAAGTGTCATATTCTTTTGGGAGTGTCTCAACTTCTTCCTTGTTCTTGTTTCCTCAGTTTATGTGTTTGTTGTTTGGCATTGTCGATATTCTTTGGTTTCTTCTTTTTTTTTCCTCACTTTGGTGGCTTTTCTTATTATACTATGACTCTAGATTAAGTGCACTGTCTGCTTTTGATGGATCCTTAGAGGCTTGTGGTGGATGTGGCCAGAGAGCTCTGTTCAGTTCTTTAGGGTTAAGGGTGTGCTAAAGGTGACACACCCAGGTTTGGCGTGGTAAATCTTCTCTCTCTCTCTCTCTCTCTCTCTCTATTCAGAAGTGAAGTAATTTCGCTCAGCTGAACTCTTCTCCTTGATGGCAATCAGTGCCTGAGCACTAGCCCCTGTGGGTATAATATTTGTCTGCTCTGTCCCAAGGACCACACAAAGGATCTGTGCAGTGCTCAGTGTAAGCTCAGGTTCCCCTGCAATGCCTCTCACTTCATAACCAAGACCACCCAAATTTGTGGCATCGCCCACTAAGAGTACTCACATCTCAGCCACACCGTGAGTTCTCCCACACACCCTCAGTTTTTTTTTTTCACAGCCCCAGTTCATAAGCTCCACACCTTCACTAGGTCTTAGCATCCTGTTATTTCTCCCAACCAAAGTCAGATTTTTCTACTTCGCTGAGGCCAGGCACAGCCCTGAGCTGGCCCAGCTGTTATGTATGTCCAAAATGGTGCCTGCTCTATTGTCTCGTTCGCCTTTGTAAGGTGAGTGGAGAGAGAGAATCGTGTGTGTACTGTCCCTTTAATTTTTTTTTCTCTTCTCTAGTTAGGCTGGTGTGATTTCCTCCATGGGGCTTCAAGCCTTTTTCCCTCTAGGCTCTTCCTGCTGCTTTTCCACCAGTGTCTCAGGCTACTGTGGTTTTGTTTCACCTCCCTTTCCAGCGCTGGTGCATAGACTAGGGGGCTGGATCCTGAGCTGTGGGTGGCCATGCCCTCCACGTAGGTTCACCGTGTCCCACTAATACCAGGAGGGTTTCCTCTGCATTTTTTCCTTAACTTTTCCATGAGACTATAGTATCTCCACTTTTATTAAACTATCTTTTCCTGGACTATCAGTGAGCTCCCTCCCTATTCCGCCATCTAGGAGCCCTCCCTCCAGCATGTGCTTTTTTCAAACTTTGCTTATCAAGAAGTTAGGAGCAAAATGCCCAAGTAGAGCCAAGAACCAAATTTTTTTCCCATTTGAAGATTTAAAAACCCTCAGTTGCTTTCCACTCAAGGACAGTATCACAAATTCTAAATGTCACTAAATTTCATTAAAGTTTTAAACGTTGGAACCTTAGGAAAACCATATTCCTGAATAGAAGTCTGTAACTTGTTCTTTAAGCAAAAGCAGACACTTTGTTCTTCCATGAAAAATGACAAAACTCATCTATTTCACAATAACGTTTTTGAGAACACCATTCATCCTGTGGATAGCCATCAGCAAAGATACCTAAAAGAGATTTTCCTAAGTTCTTAGCAAATTCCATCTACAGGGAATTCCTATAGGAAAAGCCATCCAGGAACGCAAAACTTAGTTGAAGTAGATAATGTGTTCTTCACATGGATTAGGCCAACAGTTTCAAAAAGGAAATCAAATATAGCTAAATAATAAATAGGCTGGTTCTGATGAGGTATTATTTTGACATTTTTGTCTCAAAAAATGCTTCCCCAATACTAATGGCTTCAGTAACCAGAAAGGGTACTAGATTTGCACAGTCTACTGAATTTAATACAGAATGCCTGTACTTTCATAAGCAAGTTCTGCACATGAATAATTTTGTTATAGATCAAGGATTAGAGAAAGCACACATGAGACACAACAAGCAATTCTGCATATATGAATCCTTAATTTGTTCAAAAGTAGAGATGCCATTTGATATATAAAGGTGAATCCATGTAGGAGATACATCAGCAGCTGTAGTTAGTCAATTTGCAACTTCCAGTGAATGTAAGGACATACCCATCTTGACCAGGACAGAAAAATACTTGGTGATTTGACTTCACTTCATTAATTTCAGTAATGTTTCTAACAGTGACTGGAGTGGTGTTCTCCAATAAATCAGGAATCTTAGATGGAGTGAGGCCATCATGGTAACCGCATTTGGGGTCTTTATCATTCACTAAGTATACGTGTTTGTTGAGGAGAAGACAAGCGGCTTTTGCAGGCTTTTACCAATATTCACTCATCTCCATACCAGTGGTAGCCTTCTCACACCTAGACTTATCCCACTGAACTGTGTGGTGGAACTTTGTCAGATATAGTCAAGTCAGTGAATCCTCACCTATATGTAGGGGAGGTGGTGGATGAATAACTGGCTGAAAATGTTTTTCAATAGATGGTTTTGGTTCACTAACTGAAGCTTCTGTGATCTGTTAAGCAACTGAATTTTCAAATCCAGAATTATAAGAATCTGAGTATGGGTCACTGAGAATACTAGGGAAGGTAGTTTTACTCCAGGTCAGCAGCTCAGATTGGTATTCACTCAAGGGTAACTTGAAGTCCACTAGTGGCACTAGTTCATGTTTCCAATATCCATCGATGCAATCTGATGAGGGATCTTTCTGAAGAGTTGCCCTGGAGGTTCCAGCATGAACTAGGAATAAAAAGTTTCTGATGTTGTAATGGGAGGTAAAAAATCATGAGACTTGTGATGAGTCAGGTTCCTGGCCACTGGATAGCTGCAGAGTGAGGCTGAGCAGGTGCTAAAGCTGACTGGCAAATGGTGACGTGCAACTGGGCATGGTAAATCTCCTAGAGCAGATGGAGTGTGGTGACACATTAGGTCTTGCTGGGCAGAAGGTCTGCTGGTGGAGCAATATCACGAGCACCGATACCAGGTGGAAGTGGTCAGCCTTGTTGAAGTTGTGGTGGTAGGCCTTTGATAGAGCTGTAACCATTTGATTCCTCCCACATGATGTTCAGCAGGCTCGACAGGTTCTTCAGGTTTAGCCCCATTTTATTTGCATCTCTCCAACCCTACTTATGACCTCCACTGATGACCCAGAGTGGCCTGATTGGCCTCTGCCACTGCAGTAATCTCTTCTTATGAGGACATCCATCAGGCTGGATTAGAGCCCACAGTCATCATCTATTTTAATTTAATCACTTCTTACAGTCCCTATTTTCAAATACTATAGCCCTAATCTGGGGTACTAGGGGCTAAAGCTTCAATATATGAATTTTGAGTGGACACAGTCCATAATAGCAGCCTTATCAAATGAATGGAAGCACCCTGAACAATGACATGACCTTGGGATCTATGCTAACCCATCTGAATTTTTATCTGCATGCAGTTCCCTGAGGGAAAACTGGAAGATGGGAATTCCACATTTTCTTTACATTTTGCTTCTATTATCACAGTAAATAATTAAAGACTTGATTGTTACTTTCTTTTTTTTTTTTGACTTGTTGCTTTAATCATGAACTTTCACATCTGACATAAAGTATCCCAGATTATGACTGATCGGGTAGAAGCAATGATCATATGCTCATCTCCTCTCCTCCCATTAAAAGAGCCTGGAAGAGTTTAAGATGTTCAAAGTCACATTAAACCAGGTAGGGAATCAATGGAGAAACAGAACCAAGCAAACAAGCAGTAAGCCTAAAAGTTGGTGATTTAAACAATGATTAGAATCACACATTTCACAATAAAATTTTGTAAAGAATGACAAAATAAGGAAAAAAAGTTTCATAGAGTGACAAGTAGTTAATGCCCATAAGCAAAGTTCTCTGATTGAGAGATCACTATCAACCTGGAGGAATTTTCAAGTAATTTTGCTATCAGTGCTATCTTTCAAAATATTTTTATTGGTGATATGGACAAGGACCTTAATGACTTATTGATCAAGTTTGTGGAAAGCATGAAAGATCTAATATGTTGTACAGCTGGATAAAAATCAATAGAAATCTAACAGAAGCCACATCTAACAAGATAAAACTTAGCAAAAATAAATGTAAAGTTTTGCATTTAATTCCAAATCTACACAAATTGAAGAAAATGTGGCCTAGTTGGTTTATGGGACTAAAAGAATTGTGCAGATAGAGCATCAAAGAAATGAATTTATAAGGAGATATTATTGATACTCCCAAATATTTAAATAATTATGTATGAAAGAAAGATTACTTTTTTTCTGTATCACTCTATATAATAAAACTAAGACAAATATAGAATTTAAGAGGGAACAGAAAGTAACTCAATGAATTACAAAAGTTTCCAATAAACCAAACTAAGAAAAGCAGTATGGATGTTTTTTTCAAGAACTAATGAGTTCCTCTTCAATGGAAGTGTTCAAGATACAGATGAATAATAATGTCAGGTGCTTTTTCAGATATATTTAATAAACATATATCTTCTTTAGTTCAGGGATGAATGGATTCGATCAAGAATTATATACATGCTACTAGTCGACTAATTCAAGAACGTTATTGACAAACCAATAATGCTTGAATACCACTGGCAAGACTTGGATTTTGAATAGAGTGATTTCTCAGGCAAGAGTAACTGACAGACAAGCAATTAGATATAATAAAGTCCTGTTATGACATTTTAGTTTCCCATGACTCATCTGAGCAGTTAAATAAACTTTAGGCGTAAATAATGCATAGAAAAAACAGAGGTCATCTCACAGATAATTTCATTAATAATATTAACTTTACTGGAATGAGAAAGCCAGAAACATAATTTTTCATACTTCTTTTAAAACTATCCTTAAGAAAAGTGATAGTAAAAATGACACCATATGATTCAATGTTTTCAATGACTTTCATGTAAAATTGTCTGTTTATCAGTAAAAAGATGATTTTTTTTCTCCTTAAATTCCAGTACAAAAAATTGTTTTCAGGTAGCAGCACATAATTTTTCATATAGAAAAAATATCTAAATTCATGTTTTCATATCTGGAATATAGTTGTCACATTTTTATTGCGGCAAAATTTACAAAAATCACCATTATAACTATTGTTAAGTGTTCAACTCAAGTGGCTTTGAATATCTTCACAATTTGGTACAAACATCACCACTGTGTAATTTCAGAGTAGATTTAGTTTTAACCCTGTACTCATTAAGTAGTCACTCCTCATTTATTGCTCCCAACAAACAGATGGCCATTCACTTAATTTCTGTTTCTATGAACTTGCATGTTTTAGAAATTTCAGGCAAATTGGGTCATATGTGATGTCTTTTGTGCATCGCTTCTTTAATGTAGCATAATGCTTTGAAGTTCTATCCATGTTGTAGCATGTATCAGTATTTTATTCATTTTTGTGGCTGAATAAAATTCAATTACTTTTATTATATTTCATTTATCTATTTATCATTTTGTGGACATTTGGGCTTTTTTTCTACCTTTTGGCTATGTTGAATAGTGCTACTATGAACTTTTTGTGTGAATTTGTGTTTTAAAATGTTTTTAATTTTTGAGTATTGTTTGAATTTTCTAGGATGTATATAACAAACCAAGTGCCTCTCCTCTAGTTTCTGATGGTGTTTTTGCAATCTTTTGCATTCTTTGGATTGTAGAAACATAACACTAAACCCTTTCATTTTATTACATTGCTTTGGCATTCTTCCTGTGTGCATGTCTTTGTCCACATTTCTCCTTCTTATAAAAACTAATTATATTGGATTAGGGCCCAACATATAACCTCATTTTAACATGGTTATGTCTGTGAAGATAACATTTCCAATAAGGTCTCTTTAGAAATTAGGACTATACTTACAAGTAGAATATATGATACATGTGATAAGACTGTGCTTAACTTTTTGAGGATTTACCAAGTGTGTATGAAGATTCGAGCTTCTTTATGTCCTTGCCAGAATTTGCCACCTCCATTTTTCACTTTTAGCAATCTTGTTCTTGTATTTGTCATGATTTGAAACATTATATTCAGATAAAATCAAACTGTCATACAAATGATAGGGCTAATATAATAGAACATAGTGGAAATATATTGCTATGGTTTGGATGTGGCTTGTCTCCAAAAGATTTATTTGTTGCAAGCTTGGTCCCCAGTTTGTTAATTTTAAGGTAGCAGAACCTTTACAGTATGCAGCCAGATGGGAGGTTATGAGGTCACTGGAGGTGCTGCCCTGCCCTCAGAATAAATTGATATTGGTCTTACAGAGTGAGGTAATTTTTCTCAGGAGAGAGTTGTTATAAAAGAGCCAGAGTAGGCTCTCTTCACTCTTTTTATTGTCTTGCCTCGTGTTCTTTTGTTCACACTTTCACTATGATTGGATGTAGCCAAGGCAGCCCTCACAAGAAGACAAATATGACCACCAGATTAGACTTTCAGTCCTTTTTTTTTTTCAAAAAAGATTTATTTATTTGACAGGCAGAGTTACAGACAGAGAGAAGGGGAGACAGAGAGAAAGGTCTTCCATCTGCTGGTTCACTTCCCACCTCAGCCGGAGCTGGGCCCATCCAAAGCCAAGAGTCAGGAGCTTCTTCCAGGTCTCCCACGTGAGTGCAAGGGCCCAAGCACTTGGGCCATCCTCCACTGCTTTTCCAGGCCATAGCAGAGAGCTGGATCAGAAGTGGAGCAGCCGGGACTTGAACCAGCACCCATATTGGATGCCACCGTGACACAAGTGGAGGCTTAGCCTACTATGCCAGAGCTGGCCCGAGACTTTCAGTATCTAGGACTGTGAGCTAAATGGACATCTTTATTTATATAGCACCCAACATGAGATATTTTAATGGCAATGAAAAATGGACTATTACAGACAAAGAACCAAAGATGAATGATCAGTCTTCTTTGATATTAATATTTTCAAATTGTTATATGCATTAATTAGTGCATGAAAAATTAGAACTGCAATAATTTATTTTACCACAATATGATTATATAATTTAATGGCTAGAAATGATAAAGTAATTACTCATTTAAAAGTTATTCCTTAGGGTAGGCATTTGGCTTAGCGTTTCAGAAACTTGTTAAAATGCCCACTGCCCATATTGGAGTGCCTTGGTTCAATGCCTACCTCAAGTTCTTCAGTCCAGTTTCCTTTAATGCAGACCCTGAGAAGCAGTGGTGATGGCCCAAGTATTTAGGTCCCTGCCACCCATGTCAAAGTTGAACTGAATTTCAGATTTCTCTCTCTCTTTCTCTCTCTCTGTGTGTGTGTGTGTGTGTGTCCCCCTTTCAAATAAATAAAAATTTAAATTATTCCACTGTCAAATCTTTGACAAAAACTTGTAATATGGGTTTTGTATGTGAACATATGTCATTGATATGAATGTTTCTTGAGAATGGATTTCCATCTATTTTGTTTGAGAGAGAGACAGAGGGAACAGAAGGTGAGTGAGAGTGAGGAGGTGGGTTGGGAATGGGAGCAATTGAGAAAGGGAGAGTGTAAATGAGAGAGAGGGGGAGAGAGAGAGAGAGAGGGCATTTCTTTCTGCTGATTCACTCTCCAAATGCTCGCAATGGCCAGGCATGGGCCAGAGCAAGGATTGTCATCCAGGTCTCCCACATGGATGCAAGGAACCTGATTTATTTAGCCATCATTGCGACCTCACAGGGTCTTCATTTGAAGGAAACTGTAGTCAGGAACCAGATTCAGGAATACGGAGCAGGTACTCTTGATGTGAGATGTGACTATCTTAACTGCTGGATTAAATGTCCTCTAGATATACTTTTTAGAAAAGTACTGGATAAGCCTAATTAGTTTCTCCCCTAGGTCTCATTTAAGATGTACTAATTGCCTCTCCTGTATTACACAAAGTTGATAGAAGCAATAAGAAAGGTATAGCTGTTGCTCTTCTATCCTTCTTGGGTGAGGATTGTGGCCTTGAGAAAAAGCAAGTTGTTGTTTGTATTAACATAAATATTATTGTTTTACTTGATAGTGAAGTACAATGTTAAAATCAGACTGAGGAAGCAGAGAAATTGCAATTTTGCTCATGATTCTCAACAGTGTACTATATTTCACACCCAACTTCACATTTAACAAATAGATAAAGGCAATATTTCAACTTACATGGAGCAAAATCTACTTTGAACTTAAATTCAAATGATAAAGAGGGTGTCATCACAAAATGGGTATATTTATCATGATAAATTTGTCTTCAACTATAATATTTAATTCTGTGAGGGCTGTATTTTCACTTTATGCTGTACAAGTAGTCTCTGTTATCATTGAAGAGATTGTCCAATATATATAAAACAAAGGATATATTTTCTAAAACACAGGAAACATAGAAGGGCAATCTGTATTTCTGAATGTCTGCTACATAATCTGATTTTTACAAGAAGACATTTCATTATGCATGTAACATATCTTGCATAAATTCTGGACACCTCAATTTTAGAGAGTATTATCAAGTTATTTATTCTTAACCTATCTACAAGGTTGTTGGAAAATATTTTAAATTATACATGAAGTAAAAATTTATACTGAGTGTGGTGGATGAACTGAGACTTCATTAGGAAAATACCTACAAAGAAAAATTAGGCAACATATACACTGTATGGAGAGTTACAAATCACTTAAGTCATGAAAGAAAATCTTCTGGAAGTCTTGAAATTATCAGATTATTTCTAACAGCAAAGTTGAGACAGAGTGTTCTGTCCAACACACAAATTGCTTTTTTTTCTTAAATGCACATAAAACAATATTTAAAAGGCATTCCAGAAGTTCAAGATGCATAAACACTTCTTTTTTTAAAAGATATATTTATTTATTTGAACAGCAAGGTGGCAGAAAGAGAGGGAGAGGAAGGGGCATTTGGTTCACTCTCCAAATACCCACCATAGCTGTGGCTCTGTCAGGCCAAAGCCAAAATCCAGGAACTTCCTCTAGGTCTCCCTTGTCCTTGGCCCATCATTATGCTCCCCAGGTGCATTATCAGAAAGCTAGATCAGAAGCACAGTATCCAGTACTCAAACCAGGCACTGCATCTGATATGGCATGCAATTGTCAAAAGTGGTAGCTAAACCCACTGCACCACAATACCCACCCCAATTTCAATTATTTTTAAAGTAGTCAGGTAACATAAAAGTTAAACAATAGTATTTCAAGATCTGAATTCTGTGGTTCCACATTACTCCTTTTACACTTCCCTTTTCCCCGCTTTCCTAAAAAGTAAAAAAAAAAAAAAAAAAAAAAAAAAAAACTTCTTTCATTTTCATCATTTTCATCTATTTTGAGCTCCTCAAAGTGAATTCCAGATCTCGGCCGGCGTCGCGGCTCACTAGGCTAATCCTCCACCTTGCGGCGCCGGCACACCAGGTTCTAGTCCCGGTCGGGGCACCGATCCTGTCCCGGTTGCCCCTCTTCCAGGCCAGCTCTCTGCTGTGGCCAGGGAGTGCAGTGGAGGATGGCCCAAGTGCTTGGGCCCTGCACCCCATGGGAGACCAGGAGAAGCCCCTGGCTCCTGCCATCGGATCAGCGCGATGCGCCGGCCGCAGCGCGCCTACCCTGGCGGCCATTGGAGGGTGAACCAATGGCAAAAGGAAGACCTTTCTCTCTGTCTCTCTGTCTTACTGTCCACTCTGCCTGTCAAAAAAAAAAGTGAATTTCAGATCTTTACTTCCCTTTGGCCAGTAAAATAGTTTGTGATGAAATCCATTGAGCCTGATGAGTCCTTCATACTCAGTTTAGCCAAACTGATAGGGCTACCACTTTAGCTACTGAGCAACATATTTTTTATCTGATATTATAAGAGTTCAGGAAAAAAATGGTTCCCCCAAAATGGCATAATTCTACATTTCTACTGATTCTGATGATATCCAAAGAGACAGTATTATGGAACACACTATTTCTACCTACCAAATTGTTAAGCCATTGAATCTCTTTGTAAGTGTATACTAGTCTTTGATATTACTAAGTCATCTGACAAATTTTTAAATACAAAAAAAGAAAAAAGAAAGTCTTTAAATATTCTTGTGAATATTTCTATCTTTAATAAACAACATTATCTCAATCATATCATATACTATTTTAACCATTCCATATGCTAAATGAAGATGGAAAAACTACATATAACAGTATGCGTGAATACATATATAATTGTGAAATAGTGTGCTTATGATAAATGTTCAAAAATTTCTTATCAGTCTCACTGAAGTCTTTCACTGGTCTGTCAAAAGTTCTTAAATCGCCATGGTTTTTCACACATTCAGTCTAAGTTATCAAAAATCCTTGTTAAGAATTACACCACCACATAACACAATAAGTTGGCCTGGATCCTCCACCACTCTTCCCCCACCCCAAACAAACATCCATATTTATCATCAATTCCTGAACAAATTCATTTTGTGAAGAATCTAGAAATTATCTGAGAGAATGCTGGTCCCTAAGTAAGCATGAATCTACTTCATGTAAGCCATTAGGGAAATCAGAGACACCTTCTGACCAGAATCTCTATCCCCAGAGCAGTGCCCTATGATTCAGAGTAAATGAGCTAGCTTCCAGCTTCTCCTGGGAAGGGAGAAAGTGGACTGTGCATCCAATGCCCCAAATATTCTGGCAGGTATACAGAGAACTGACTTGCATTTAGTCTATCTTGGAATAATGACAGGACGTGGCATAATCTGGCTGTCTATGGGCCAATGAGAACAGAAATGGTAAGTTAACCTAGCACACAGCTGATCACTACAGCCGTTACCATCAGCACAGAGCAGATTAAATAGGGCAGGTGTTTGGCCTATCAGTTAAGTTTCCAGCTTGGACACTCACATTCCATGTCAAATGCCTGTGCTCAAATCCCAGCTCCACTCCTGATTCCAACTTCCTGATAATGTGCACTCTGGAAGGCAGTGGGTGATGGACCAAGTTGTTGGGTTCCTGCAACTCACATGAGAGAACGGGACTGAGTCCCCAGCTCCTGGTTTCAGCCTGGCCCAGCCCTGACCATTGCTGGCTTTTGGGGTGTGAATCAGCAAATGAGAGCTCTGTTTATCTCTCTCTCTCTCTCTCTCTCTCTCTCTCTACTTCTCACAAAATATAAAAATAAAACAATGAATAGCTTTTTAAATTGCATTTTGATTTCCATGAACTTTTTGAATTACCCTCTTTAACCACTTGTTTATCCATTCATCAATCTATGTATTGAATGCCTATGCTAATTGTAGCATTATTTATAATAGCCAGGATATAAGAATAGGAGTTAAAATATCTCTTTAAGATGTGGTAATCATTTCCTTCTTATATATACCAAGAAAAAGAATGCTGGATCATATATTAGTTGTGTTTTTTATTTTTTAACTACTAATTTCTATAATGGCTGTGCTAATTTGCATTCCCACCAACAGAACTATACAAGGATTCCTTGTATGCAGCCTTGTCAACACTTACCTTTTACAAATAGCAGCAATCCTCACAGGTGTGAGATGATGTGTCAGTGTGATTTTAATTTGCATTTCCCTTATGATAAGTGGTACTGAATACCTTTTCATATACCTGTTGACAATTTGTAGGTCATCTTTGAAAATTTGTCCATCCTGGTCCTTTGTGTGTCTTTTCATTGGGTTATTTTTTTTTTTTTGCTCTGCTACTGTCTTGTATATCTTCCTATGTATCGTGAATATTAAACCCTTATCTGACTCACAAATACTTTCTCCCAATGTTTAGATTGTCCTTTCATTGTGTCAATTTTTTATTTTGCTGTACAGAAATTTTTGGTTTGAAGTAGTCTCATTTGTTTATTTTTGCTTTTGTTGCCTGTGCTTTTGGTGTCATACCCAAAGAAATTCATTGATAAGACCAATGTCATATAACATTTTACCTGTATTTTCTTCTAGAATTTTTATGGTAAGTGAAATAAGACAAACATAGAAAGAAGAATATGGCATGACACAGCAGACTCATAGAATGACAAACGCCCTAAACAGCATTCTGACCTCAAAATCATCCCTTAAGGCATCTGGATCTGGTTAAAAGCATATGAGACCATTTCAGGCATGGAAAGCCTAGACACTGGCAAAAAATGACCTACATGAAAGATCTCTGTGAGTGAGATCCCAGTGGAAAGATGAGGCCACCAAAGAAGGATGTACTTTTCTCTGAAGGGAGAACTTCCACTTTGCTTATGGCATTATCTAAACACTGATGGAGTTTGTGGACTCAAAAGGCTTCCATAGCCTTGGCAAATCATGACAAGAGCCTAGGGTGATTACTGATGTCATAAATAAAAGTGTCAATTGTTAAATCAAAAGCAGGAGTCACTGTGCATTTACTCCCCATGTAGGACCTCTGTCCTTAACGAGTTGTACTATGAGAATTAATGGTAAAACTTGTCTTCAAACAGTACTTTATACTTTGTGTGTCTGTGTGGGTGCAAACTGTTGAGATCTGTACTTAGTATATAGTTGGCCTTCTGTATATAAAGATAATTAAAAATGAAACTTAATGAAGAATGGGATGAGAGAAGGAGGAGGTGGGATGGGAGTGGGGGTAAGAGAGTGGTTATAGGGGGAAAAACTGCTATATTCCTAAAGCTATACCTATGAAATTTGTATTTATTAAATAAAATATTTCTAAAAAATATGGCATTTTCTCATTTACATATAGAATCTTTTTAAAAGATTTATTGATTTATTTGAAGGTCAGAGTTACAGAGAGAGAGAGGTCTTTCATCCACTGATTCACTCCCCAAATGGCCCCTAAAACAGAAGCTGGGTCCATACAAAGACAGGAAACAGGAACTTCTTCTGAGTCACTCACGTGGATGTAGAGGCCCAAGCACTTGGGGCATCTTCCACTGCTTTCCTAGGCCATTAGCTGGATCAGAAGTGGAGCAGCCAGGACTTGAATTGGCATACATATGGGAATCTGGCACTACAGGTAGAGACTTAACCAACTATGCCACAGCACCGGCACCTACATGTTCGATATAAAAGAGTTGAATTCATAGAAGCAAAGCATAATGGTGATTACCAGGGTCATAAGATTAGAGGAAATGGTGAGATATTGGTAAAAGAGTAAAAGGTGTTGAATTTGTGGGATGAAAAATTTCTAGTAATCTAATGATGTTTACAGTTAATACTGTATTTTATATTTGGGATTTGCTAGAACAGATCTTAAGCAATTTTGAACACACAGATATATTACTTAGCTTGAGTATAGCAATCAGTCTACCATGATTGTGTTGAGAAAAACCTCACATTGTATGTCTTATGTAAATACAATTCACTAAAAATTAACATTGAAAATAAACAAAACTATCCCCTTCCAAAAAAGGTAGATATTGTCAAGGATGTGGAGAAATTGGAACCTTTGTACATTGTTGGTATGAATGCAAATGGTGAACCTGTTACTGAAAATAGCATGGAGACTTCTGGAAGATTTCAAGAATAGAACTACCACATGATACAGCATTCCTGTTTATGTAGATTAAAAATTCCAAATCAGAATTTATAAGTAATATTAGCACTTCTGGATTCACTGTAGCACTAATCACAATAACTATGGATTAGAAGCAGCCTAAATGTCTATTGATGAATACACAAATATGGGGAATGTGGTATATACCCACAGTGGAATATTATTCAGCCTTATACAAGTTAAAAATCCTGCAATATACAACAACATGGGTGAGGACATTATGTCCAATGAGTCCATTATTCCAAGTAAAAGAAGCCAGTCTCAGAAGGACAAATGCTGCATGATTTCAATCATATCAAATATCTAAATATTTAAACTCTTAGAATCAGAAAGTAGTATGGAAGTGTGCAGGGTCTCTAAGGCATGGGAAAATGTGAAGACACTAATATAAGAGGACCCAAAATCTCATTTGCACAAGAATAAGTTTTAGAGATTTGCTGTACCACATTGTTCTCATAGTCAATGATACTGTCATCAGTTGATTGACATCTGGGTTAATTCTATATCTTAGCTACTGTGAATTCAGCTGTCATAAACATGGGGGTAGAGATAATGTATAGTACACTTAAAATATAAAAGGGTAGATTTCATGTTAATTGTCTATGCCATAAAAATTTCAATTTAATAAAAACAATAGATATTATGCTGAGTGAATTAAGCCAGTCCCAAAGGAACAAATATCATATGTTCTCCCTGATCGGCGACAACTAACTAAGCACCAAAGGGGAAATCTGAAGAAGTGAAATGGACACTATGAGAAACAATGACTTGATGAGCACTTGTCCTGACTGTTGATGCAAAATGTAATAGTTTATCCATTTTAGTATTTTTTTTGTTCTAGTACTATTGGTTGAACTATTTAATTAACACACAATTATTCTTAGGTGTTTAACTTTTAACTGAAAAGTGATCCCTGTTAAATATAAGAGTGGTAATAAGAGAAGGAGGAGATGTAAAATTTGGGACATGCTCAATCAGACTTGCCCCAAATGGTGGAGTTAGAAACGTGCCAAGGGATTCCAATACAATCCCATCAAGGTGGCATGTACCAATGCCATCTCACTAGTCCAAGTGATCAATTTCAGTTCACAATTGATCACTCTGATAGGTCTAACAGTCAAAGGGATCACACAAACAAGACTAGTGTCTGCTAATACTAACTGATAGAATCAAAAAGGAGAGAACGATCCATCATGGGAAGCGGGATACACAGCAGACTCATAGAATGGCAGATGTCCTAAATAGCACTCTGGCCTCAGAATCAGCCCTTAAGGCATTTGTATCTGGCTGAAGAGCCCATGAGAGTATAGTAGGCATGGAAAGCCAAGACACTCTGGGAAAAATAAAAAAAGAAGACCTAAATGAAAGATCTCTGTGAGTGAGATCCCAATGGAAAGAATGGGGCCATCAAAGATGGAGGTACCTTTCTCTGAAGGGAGGAGAGAACGTCCACTTTGACTATGACCCTGTTGGAATAAGATCAAAGTCAGCGAACTCTAAAGGCTTCCATAGCCTTGGCAACTCATGACTAGAGCCTTGGGCGATTACTGATGCCATAAACAAGAGTGTTAAATTGTTAAGTCAACAACAGAAGTCACTGTGTACTTACTTCTCATGTGGGATCTGTCCTTAATGTGTTGTCCAATGTGAAGTAATGCTATAACTAGTACTGAAACAGTGTTTTACACTTTGTGTTTCTGTGGGGTGCAAACTGATGAAATCTTTACTTAGTATATACTAAATCAATCTTCTGTATATAAAGATAATTGAAAATGAATCTTGATGTGAATGGGATGGGAGAGGGAGCGGGAGATGGGAGGGGTGAGAGTTGGAGGGAAACTATGGGGGGAGAAACCATTGTAATCCATAAATTGTACTTTGGAAATTTATATTTACTAAATAAAAAAAGAACAAATATTATGGAGGTACAATTCATTAAATTTCAATTTGAATGTGTGTATATCAGATTAGTGAAGAACACAGAATTCTTCAGTATCCCAAGGATTTCTGGGGAATGGAGTGAAGATACAAGGGAAGTTTGCAGATATTTAGCAGTTTCATAACTCTTGTATGTTAATGGCAAAGTAGGCTAAAATTTTCATGTATGGGATGTTATCATTTCAACACTTTATCACTTTATATTCTTCATGGGTCTATGCAAGTATATGTGTGCCCAAACATATATCCTATGGATGATTTTTTTTGCATGCCAAAAAATTAGATTCTGTCTAATGTGACCACACTGAAGGTCAAGGTTAATGTCAACATTTTGTTGACATTTTATGCACTATTTCCATTAAGCTTTTGTTAATTTTGCCATCATTTAGAGATGGAGGTAAGACTAGGTGTTAAGCATGAGTAATAATAAAAACAACTAAATTTTCTCTGTTGGTTACCATTTTCATATCAGTTAGCATTTTTAAGTAGTTTAGCTTACTGCATTGTCACTTGGAGGTGATGCTATTATTATCCAAATTTTGCATATTAGGGAGCTTAGCTCACAAAGAATGAACAAACTGGCCAGCTTTAATGTGGGAGTTAATATTCAAAATTATTTTTTCTTATTCCTGTACCAAAGCACTTAAGAAATATGCTATGAAATATGATTTGATCTAAATACAGGAGGATTTTCTAGTAGTGAATTGAAATTCAAAAAGAGTCCAAAGGAGGTTACTATCCCTTTTATTTCAAATGTTATAACTGAGTTTGATGACAACTTGACAGAAATGTAATGGAGATTAGAGCATTGTATAAGTAGTGATCTCTCCAAGTTCTGAAAATTTCTTGGTCTATATATTATATGAGGTCTCTGTATTGTGGACACGGTGAAGAGAGAGATAATATGAGTAGATGCTTTTCCTGTGTGAGCTTATTTATTGGACTGCATTGTTAAGAATTCTCAGAGTCATTGTGAAAGTTGAAGAATAAAAATCTTTTCCAGAGCCAAGTAGCATGCGATTGAGTAATGTCTATCATTCAGCTTTATCTGAGCATCACTACCTTTCAGTGATACAATCAAAAATGAATTAACCTGAACAGTGCTAGGAAGAGTCCAAGAGAAGTAAGATAGATTCATGTGAGCTATTATGTCTTTTTATTATACATATATGCTAGGTGCCATAACCTTTAATAAAAATAATATGAAGCACTTAAAAATAATTTTCATTTAAAATTAATAAAATCCATATTGTTTTATTATTAGGGAAGAACTATATCACCTGGGTAATTCAATTCCAATATCCACTCTTGTGGACTACTGCCACTTTACTTTAAGTCACTTTGTTAAAAGCATTAATAGATCATAATGGATAAGCAAAGTAGAAAGTAATTGTAATGATTGGTTTCTTGATGATTATAATCTAAATGTACTTTAAATGATTTATGCTTCCAACTATGTTCTATGGATACATTAAACTTACAGGAAAATAAACATTGAGTCTTAGCCATTGATTTCTGATAACATAAGAACAAAATCTTACCCTTGTAGTCCTATTGCAAAA
Organism: Lepus europaeus; assembly: GCF_033115175.1. Classification (NCBI taxonomy): domain Eukaryota; kingdom Metazoa; phylum Chordata; class Mammalia; order Lagomorpha; family Leporidae; genus Lepus; species Lepus europaeus. Next base: position 28,468,375 of record NC_084850.1, on the reverse strand, counting down.
TGTATAGAATATTCTTTCAATTTTATGCACACTCTAAGTGAATGACTCTTTTATAGATATATATATATATATATTTATATGTAATATAAATAATATAAATCTCTGTGTTTCAAAATAGGTATATACATCTATAGATGCATTAGACTGCTTAACATGTACCATTCCTTAGAATGCAATAATTTATCATACATTTTATTAGGACTAATGGTATTGTGTTTGAAACTCCACCTTTGAAAACATTGATCTCATTAATTTCATTTTTAATTAATTTATTTGAAAGTCAGAGTCACAGGGGAGATATAGTGAGTGAGAGAGAGAGAGAGACAAAGAGAGGAGGGGGAGAGATCTTCCATCCACTGGTTCATTCCCCAGATGGCCACAAGAGCAAGGGCTCAACCAAACCAAAGCCCGGAGCCAGAAGCTCCATCCAGTCTCTCACATGGGTAGAGGGGCTGCTTTTCCCAGGTCATTTTCAGGGAACTGGATGGGAAGTGGAGCAGCTGGGATATGAACCAACACCCATATCGGATGCTGGTGTCACAAGTAGTGGTCCAACCCACCATAGCAAAATGCACCCCCCCATATTAAATTTATTTTTACTTTTTTTCAAAAAGAATTATTTATTTGAAAGTCTGAATCACAGAGAGAGAGGAAGAGTCAGAGAGTAATTTATTTTCAAAGGCATATTTTTAAGAATTATTTATTGACTTGAATGGCAGAGAGAGAGAGAGAGAGAGAGAGACAGAGCGAGAGTGAGAGCAAGCCAAGTTTTGGTTAGGTTGAAGTCAAGACCCAGGAGCTAGAGACACCATCCTAGTCTCTAGTCTCCTACATAGGTGGCAGGGGCCCAAGCACTTGGGCCATCCTCCCTTGTTTTCCCAGGTGCATTAGCAGGGAGCTGGATCAGAAGCAGAACACAAAGGGCTGTAATATAAGAAGCTGGCATTGAAAGTGGCCACTTAACCTGCTGCACCACAAATTTGGTACCCTCAAAGGAATATGAATATAAAACAGTCATCCATTGTGAGAGGAAAAATAAATCCTCCTTAAAGATGTCACTGTATGTATCAAAATAATGGTACTTTGGGCTCTGTAGGGTAGACAAAGATCATTGACTCAAAATCTTTTTGGCAAACACATTATATTGTACAAACACAAAGATGTAAAAATCCTACTTTTCCTGTATGAATGTTACAAGCAGTTAAGAAATGTATAATTTGGGGCCAGAATTGTGACATAAGAATTGGATGCCCACATTTCATATTGGATTCCCCAATTTTAGTAACTGGTGCTTCACTTCCAATCCAGTTTCCTACTCGTTCTCCTGGGAAGGCAGCATATGATGTCCCAAGTACTTGGGTCCCTGTCACCAAAGTGAGAGACTTAGATGGAATTCCAGGCTGCTGGTTGATACCTGGCTCAGCCTCAGCCATTGTGGTCATTTATGGAGTGAACCAGTGATGGAAGACCTCCCTCTCTCTCTCTCTGCCCCCCATCTTTCTCTCCCTTTTTCTGACACTTTGCCTTCCAAATAATTAAATAAACAAATATTATAAAAATAAATGTAGACTTTATTTTTAATAGGAGGAATACAAATTCCACTCAAGAAGTCCTTAAATGGTAACATTCTTAATTTTTCACTTGCACAGATTATAGTAGTACTATTATTTGAAATTAAGAATTTAAAAAGTGACATTAAATGCAAATAACAATCTGCGATCATAGATAAAATTAGTTGAAAATTCTAAAAAAAGCATAATTGTGAAATAATTTTTGTTAACAGGCTCTTCACTTGATGCCTTTTACAGATCATAATTTATGAGCACATAATATTTTAGATAAGTTATTAGGCATTCTTTTCCATAATATTTATCCCTCCAACATTTATTGCTATGAAAATTAAGTATATATCTTGTATTAATTTTTGAATTTAGATGCTAAAACTTGTAAAAAAATGTTGGTATTCAATGGTATAAGTTTTAAGTTATGCAAGATGAATAGGTTCCACAAATCTGTTGTGAAACATTTATATATAGTTTACTATAATGTAAAATTCCATCATAAATAAATGTTAAACATTTGAGGAGAGAGATATATTTACCCTTATAAGACATTATAAGATGTTTGCATGTATTAAAACAACACGTGGTACCATTCAAATATGTACAATATTATGTCTGTTAAAACATGTTAGGTACTTTCACCATAATAAAATCATATCATAGTTATAGAATATAGATATGGGAATGTGATATTTTTGTAATGATTATATTTTGTTAAACACACAAATGCCTTAATTTGTAGCAAAAATTCAAGGTGATTGCATGCATATATTGTAGATAAATTTTAGAGGAAACTTGAATAATCTTGAGTATTCTAATTTAAAAGGACAGCCTTAATTTTTCCTAATGTATCTATTAACATTTTCATAACACATGAAATATTTCACAATTTTTTTTTCTTTCTTTGTCCATATAAACTACTCTTGTTAATTACATTTTTGCTTCTTTTTACTATTTTCCCCAACTTTACTGAGGCATGATTAGGATACAAAAAACTGCATGTAATTAATATATAAAGCTGGTGAGTTTGGACATAAATCTATGTAAATACTCATGTCACTATCATTACAATGCAGGTAATAAACATATCCATCATCTCTCAAAGTTTCCTTCTGTCTCTTCATTTTTTGTTTATTTTTTAGGAATTTATTAATGCATTAGTCTCGCAAGGTCACAGCAAATACGTAATTATTACAGCACAATTCTCTTCAGTTCTCATGTTAATGTGATCTTAATACAAAGAGAATACATTCAATGTAGTTCATAGTCACAATTCTAATAATATAACAATATCTTCTTTCCTCTGTCTCTCTTTTTTATTTTGAGATATTATTAATTTACATTATAGTAAAAAATGTCATATTCCACTAGATAAAGAGTTCAATAAGAACAAAAAAATGTTCAGCAGAAATATAGGCAAGGGACACAAATAATAGGTTAAAAGATGGCCATTTCATTCATATACAGTAAATTTTAATTTAATCATAGGTCATTAAAACTATGGTGGTATATCATTATTAACCATTGGTTTGACAAAGATGTAGCACAGTTTGACAAAACTATATTTGCAGCAATACTGATACACACAGACATTTATTTATTTATTTATTTATTATTTGAAAGTCAGAGTTAGAGAAAGGGAGAGAGAAAGAGATGGAGAGAGAGAGAGAGAGAGAGAGAGAGAGAGAATCTTCATCTACTGGTTCACTCTGCAGATGGCTGCAATGGCCAGGGCTGGGTTAGGCAAACCAGGAGTCAGGAGCTTCTTCCAGGATTTGCATGAAGATGGCAGGGGAACAAACATTTGGGTCATCTGTTTCTTTTCCTGGGCACGTCAGCAATGAGCTGGGCCAGAAATGGAACAGCTGGGACTTGAATTGATGCCCATATAGGTTGTGAGCATAGCAGGACGTGGTTTACATGTTATGCCACCATGCCAGCCCCACTTTGTTTTTGTTTCTGTTTTGGTTTTGTTTTGTTTAATTTTAGCTCCCACACATAAGGAATAGAATGTAATATTTATCTTCCTGTGACTGGCTTATTTCACTCAACATGATGTCCTCAAGTTGAATCCATTTTGATAAAAATGGTAGAATTTCATTATTTTATAGCTCATAAATATTCCAATGTGTATATGTGTTTATTTATATATATGTAAATTCACTCTTTTATCCATTCATCTGATAAGCGACACTTTGGTTCATTCCAAAATTCTAGCTATTGTGAATGGTGCTGCTATAAACATGGTGGTGGAGTAATCTCTTTGATGTCTTCATGTCTTTCAGGTACATACCTAGTAGTTGGATTGCTGGATCACATGAAAAGTCTAATTCTAGTTTTTTTTTTTAAATAAATCTCCATAGTGTTTTCCACCATGACTTCCATAATTTATATTCCCAGCAATACTGTATAATAACTCCCTTTCTGGGGGCCAGCCCTGTGGTGTAGAGGGTAAAGCTGCCACCTGCAGTGCCAGCAACCCATATGGGCACTGGTTCGAGTTCTGGCTACTCCACTTCCGATCCAGATCCCTGCCAATGTGCCTGGAAAATGCAGTGGAAGATGGCTCAAGCGCTTGGACCCCTGCATACAAGTGGGAGACCAGGATGAAGCTCCTGGCTCCTGAATGGCCCAGCTCTGGCCATTGCAGCCATTTGATGAGTGAACAAGTGGATAGCTCTTTCGTTCCGTCTCTCCTCTCTCTGTGTAACTCTTTCAAATAAATAAATAGATCTTTAAAAATAATAATAAAGAAATAAATAAAAGTGTTCCCTTTGTCCATGTCCTCACCAGCATTTTTTTACTCTCTGTCTTGTGGATAAACAGCCCTTCTGATGGGGGGTGAGGTGATGTCTTATTGTGGTTTTGATTTGCATTCCCCTGATGGCTAGTGATGTTGAGTCATTATTACATATATTTGTTAGTCATTTGTATTTCTTCTTTTAAGAACCATCTATTGGGGCCAGCGCTGTGGTATAGCATGTAAAGCCACTTCCTGCAGTGCCAGAATCCCACATGGTTGCCAGTTCAGGTTCCGGCTGCTCCACTTCTGATCCGGTTCTCTGCTATGGTCTGGGAAAGCAGTAGAAGATGGCCCAAGTCCTTGGGCACCTGCACCCATGTGGGAGACCTGGAAGAAGCTCCTGGCTCCTGGCTTTGGATTGGCACAGCTCTGGCCATTGTGGCCAACTGGGAAGTGAACCAGGGGATGGAAGAGATCTCTCTCTTTCTCTCTCTCTCTGCCTCTCCTTCTCTCTCTGTGTAACTCTGACTTTCAAATAAATAAATAAATATTTGATGTGAATGGAAGAGGAGAGGGAGCGGGATAGGGGAGGGTTGCGGGTGGGAGGGAAATTATGGGCGGGGGGAGCCATTGTAATCCATAAGCTGTACTTTGGAAATTTATATGCATTAAATAAAAGTTTAAAAAAAGTGATTGCACCAATATTTTAAAATAAATATATACCCTCAATCTTAAAAATAAGTACTGTCTATTGAAATCCTTTTCCCATTTCTTTTTTTTTAAAGATTTATTTATTTATTTGAAAGTCAGAATTACAGAGAGGCAAAGGCAGAGAGAGAGGTTTTCCATCCCCTGGTTCACTCCCCAAATAGCTGCAACAGCCTGAGCTATGCCGATCCGAAGCTAGGAGCCAGGAGCTTCCTCCAGGTCTCCCACATGGGTGCAGGGGCCCAAGGACTTGGGAGATCTTGTATTTCTTTCCCAGGCCATAGCAGAGAGCTGGATCGAAAGTGGAGCAGCTAGGTCTTGAACTGGTGCACATATGGGATGCTGGCACTGCAGGCAGCGGCTTTAACCACTACGCCACAACACTGGCCTCAAAACAGTAGTTTTTTAAATACACTAATGATGAACTCACTGACAGAAAAATAAAAAAATTCCATTCTTAAAAGTCACACAAAAATCAAATATTTAGATATACATTTAGTTAAAGAAGTGAAAGATATTTACAAAGAAAATTATAAAACATTGACACAAGAAAATATTAAGTAAACACAAAATGGAAAGATAGTCATTGCTCATGGATTGGACAAACCAGCATCATTAAACTATCTATACCTCCTCATGCAATCTACAGATTCAATGCAATCTCTATCAAAATACCAATGACAGTGTTTACAGAATTAGAAAAAAATTCCTAAAATTCATATGGAATCACAAAAGGCTAAGAATAGTCAAAGCCATCCTGACAATAGAAATCAAGCTAGAGCCACCACAATACCTGACTTCAAAACATACTATGGTAATTAAAATAGCATGGTTCTGGCATAAAAATCGACACATAGATCAATGGAACAGAATAGAAAGCCTGGAAGTTAATCCATGTACATACAGCCAACTAATTTTTTTTTTAAGAATTATTTTATTTATTTGAAAGGTGGAGTTAGACAGGATGGATATGGTTGGACCAGGCCAAAGCCAAGAGCCAGGAGCTTCATCTGGGTCTTCCACATGGGTTCAGGGCCACAAGCACTTGGGCCATCTTCTGCTACTTTCCCAGATGCATTAGCAGGGAGCAGGATCAGAAGTGAAGCAGCCAGGACTGGAACAGGCATCCATATGGCATGCTGGCATCACAGGCAGTGGCTTGCCCCTAAGCCACAATGCTGGCCCCATTCATTGAAATAATTTTTGTCAAAAGTGCCCAGACCATACATTGGAGAAAGGATAATCTGGATCTATAGGGACCAGCATTGTGGTGTAGCATGTAAAGCCACTGCCTGCAATGCTGGCATCCCATATGGGTGCCTGTTCAAGTCCTGGCCGCTCCACTTCCTATCTAGCTCCCTGCTAACGTGCCTTGGAAGGCAGTGAAGGATGCTCCAAGTCCTTGGGTTTCTGCACCCACTTGGGAGACCCAGATGAAGTTCCTGATTCCTGGCTTTGGCCTGGCTCAGCCCTGGCTGTTGCAGCCATTTGAGGGGTGAACCAGAGAACGGAAGATCAATCTCTCTCTCTCCCTCTCCCCCGTCTCTGTTTCTCCCTCTCTCTCTAACTCTGCTTTTCAAATAAATAAAAAATATTTTAAAAATGGACGCATATATGTGGTAGGATGTAATTAGATCTGTGCCTTTCACCATATACAAAAATCAAAGATGGATTCATTTAAGCCCTGAGATTCCAAAACTTTGTCTTTGTAGTAAAAACATTTACAATGCAACCTACACTTCTAATAAACTTTTAATTATATAATACCTATTGTTAACTATAGGAACCATGAATCTGTGGCATAGATCTCTGGAACTTATTCATCTCGTAGACCTGTAACTCCATACATATTGAAAAGACAACTCCTTATATCATCCTCCCCCATGCTCTGGTAACCACCATTCCACTTTCCACTTTTTTTAAAAAAAATATTTTATCATTTATTTGAAAGGCAGGAAGAGCGGGGGTGGGTTTCATATGCAGGTTCACTCCCCAAATGGCTGCAAGGACTGGGGCTGGGCTGGGCCAGGCCGAAGCCAGGAGCCAGAAGCTTCTCCAGGGTCACCCACGTGGGTGAAGGGCCAAGGACTTAGGCCATTTTCTGCTGTTTCCCAGGTACATTAGCATGGAGCTGGATCCAAAGTGGAGCAGCAAGGATTCCAACAGGCACCCATATGGGATGCTGGCGCCATAATTGGTGGCTTTACCTGCTGCAATGCTGGCCTCCATTTTCCACTTCTATACTTTTGACTCTTTTAGCATTTTCGACTATATAGTGTTTTTCCTTTTATGACCAATATTTCACTTAACATAATGTCTTCCAGATTCATTCATGTTGTTGCTTGGTATGATCTCCCTCCTTTTAAGACTAAACATTATTCCACTGTAAGTATACATCACATTTTCTTAACCACTCATTTTTTCTAGGGATATTTGGATTGTTTCCATATTTTAGTTATTGAAAATAATGTTGCAGTGAGCATGGGAGATTAGATATATTTTACCCACCCTGAATTCAATTCTTTTAGATAGATGTACAGAAATGGGATTCCTAGCTTATGCAGTTCTATTTTTAGTTTTTTGAGGAAATTCCATACTGTTTTCTGTAATGGTTGTATCAATTTACATTCCAACTAAGGTTTTGATTTCACCACAATCTTACCAACTCTTGTCATCTTTGCTTTTTTATAACAGCCTTCCTAATTACATCTCATTGCAGTTATATTTCCTGGATGATAAGCAATATTGAAAATCTTTTAATATACTTGTTGAGCTGCAGATTAAAAACAATCTTATTAAAATCTCAGAGGAAGTTTTATGCAAATAGAAAAAAAAACCTTTGAACTTCATATGGAAATACATTTAAAAAGCCAAAGCAATTTTAAGGAAGAAGAATCAAGCTGGAGGTTCCACACTTTCTGACTTTAAGATGCACTGCAAAGATACAGTAAACAAAACTGTGTGTTACATGTGTAAAAATAGACATAAGGACCAATAGAACAGAATAAAGATTATAGAAATAAACCTTCACCAGGATGCCAAGAATACACAATGTGAAAAGGAGAGTATTTTCAATCAGTAATGTTCAGAAAACGGGATATTCAATTGGCAAAATATGGAGCTGGCTTATTCAGTGATGTAGGTTTAGTAAATTAATTGATAAGGACAAATACATACATATATATATATATATATATATCTCAAAATTAATGTTCAGATCAAAACAGATATGTGAACAAAGACCTAGAAAATTTATTACTTCTTTGAATTAAACAATTCCCTTTCATGTTTAGAAAAATGACAGATTGTGATGCATTTTATTGTATATTTGCATAGTTATCAAAAGACACTTAGAATATGTCAATCTATCAGATTGTACCTGCAGCTAATATAGTATAATATTATACTATATTATTATATTATACCTGCAACTAATATAGTATAGCATTAATAAATAAATTAATTTATTAATTTATTTAAAAGGCAGAGACACACAGAGAGTCAGGTAGAAAGAGAAAGCTCCCATCGCCAGGTTCACTATTCAAATATCTGCAAAGCTGAGACTGGATTGGTGAGAAACTAGGAGACAGGAATTCAATCTAAATGTCATACATGGGTGGCAGGACCTCAAATACTTTGATCATCACTGCTGTCTCCAGTGTTTGCCTTAGCAGAAAAGTGTATTAGGGAGACCCATCTGGGACACAAACCCAGAAATTCTGACATGTAATGTGGCATTTTGGCCTGCATCTTAAACACAAAAGTATAGAAATGTTTGTTAAGTAAAACTATCTCACTAAACCTTTTTAAAAAGAATTCATAAGTTTATCTATTATCCTTTATTGTTATGGATATGGATTAGTACTTTAATCTTTATTCTTTAATGTTTATTATAATAGACTGGTCATTAAATTCTATACACACAAAGCACTTATGAAATAATTTTTTCTTATTATGGATAACATTATGTTTCTTAGCAATGATCAAGAATCATGAAAGTAGTTACTAGTGTTGGCTAACAACAATTTTTTTTTTTATTTAACAGGCAGAGTTAGACAGTGAGAGAGACAGAGAGAAAGGTCTTACTTCCATTGATTCACCCCCCAAATGGCCGCAATGGCTGGTGTTGCACCAATCCAAAGCCAGGAACCAGGTGCTTCTTCCTGGTCTCCCATGCGAGTGCATGGGCCCAAGCACGTGGGCCATCCTCCACTGCCCTCCCAGGCCATAGCAGAGAGCTGGACTGGAAGAGGAGCAACTGAGACTAGAACAGGCGCCCATATGGGATGCTGGCGCCGCAGGCAGAGGATTGACCAAGTGAGCCACAGCACCAGCACCTAACAACAAAATTTTTGGCAATGGGCCGGCGCTGCATCTCACTAGGCTAATCCTCCGCCTTGCAGCGCCAGCACAGCGGGTTCTAGTCCCGGTCAGGGCGCCGGATTCTGTCCCGGTTGCCCCTCTTCCAGGCCAGCTCTCTGCTGTGGCCCAGGAGTGCAGTGGAGGATGGCCCAAGTGCTTGGGCCCTGCACCCCATGGGAGACCAGGAGAAGCACCTGGCTCCTGCCATCGGATCAGCGCGGTGCGCCGGCCGCAGTGCGCCGGCCGCGGCGGCCATTGGAGGGTGAGCCAACAGCAAAGGAAGACCTTTCTCTCTGTCTCTCTCTCTCACTGTCCACTCTGCCTGTCTAAACAAAAACAAAAATTTTGGCAATGCACTTAAGCATCAGTATTATAAAACTGAAAATATTAGACCTGGAAATGATTTTTAACCTTCACTTAGATAAGATCATTTAAAATATTCCAGATGTTCTGCAAAGTCTCTACATTAAATAATTATAAATTAAGAATATAGAAATATGTTTTTTGAGTTTTCTGTAAGATGTTTGATTATTTACCTGAACTTAAACAATATGACTCTGGAAGTGACTCAAATTACCACCTCCGGAAAAAATTTTTAGGAAGAATGTCAAACATATATTGGCATATATACATTTAAATACACAAAAAAATAAGATGAGACTGAATAAGTTCCATTTAAATAAATTCAGATTGAAGATTCCCTCCTGTAGGGGCCTGCACTCTGGCTTAGAGGGTAAAGCTGCCTCCAGCAGTGCTGACAACCCATATGGGCACCAGTTCCACTCTTGGCTACTCTACTTCCAGTCCAGCTCTCTGCTATGGCCTAGCATAGCAATAGAAGATGGAACAAATGCTTGGGCCCCTGCACCCACATGGGAGACCCAGAGGAAGTTCCTGGCTTTGGATTGGTCCAGCTCTGACTGTTGAGACCATTTGGGAGTGAACCAGTAGATGGAAGACCTGTCTCTTTCTCTCTGCCTTCACCTCTCTGTAACTCTGCCTTTCAAATAAATAAATAAATCTTAAAAAGAAAGAAAGAGAGGAAGGAAGGAAGGAAGGAAGGAAGGAAGGAAGGAAGGAAGAGAAAGAAAGAAAGAAAGAAAGAAAGAAAGAAAGAAAGAAAGAAAGAAAGAAAGAAAGAAAGAAAGAAAGAAAGGGAAAGAAAGAAAATTCCCTCCTGGAAAAATCTGAAGTAGAAAATGAAGACTTGATTGTAATTAAATGTATAAACTAAGTTAAATATGATAAATAAGGAAGAGCTAAAAATCATTAATATTTAATGAAATTTTTTCTAATAAGTTTCTTATATATCTAAGAATTAAAATATGAAGTATGGTAAAAGTTAATAAATTCAATAATGCTTTACTAGTTCAAATTCCAATAAGTAAAAAAAGAAAACTCACATTTTACTAAATATGCACTATTAAAAATGATAATATGTCAGTATTTTGTAAGACAAAAAACTGACACTAAAACAAAGTGTAAAATATGAATGAAATACGTATAACATGTCCAGGAAAGTAACATAATATTAGCTTATGGTATTTTGAGTACCCTCTGCCACTTTTCACCTATTGTACAGAACAAAACATATGTTTTATAAAGGCTTTTGTCACAGTGTTCCTGTACAAACAGCAGCTGTTTCTGTAATTATAAAGCAGCTAATCTTTACTAATTTTGGACAAAGTTTCATAGATAGGCAACAGCTGCAGTTTGCCAGCTGCATCTTAATGTTTCACATTACACCTCTGCTTAAGAAAACAGATGTAGAGACTGTCTCTTTTTATTGCCTGAAGTCTCCTCCATTTTCAAAGAAATATCCTGAAGGTCATTATCCGCCAAGTCTTATCATGGATTTTTTGTTGTTCAGGAAAAGGCAACTGATACACACCAGGTCTCTAGAAGTCAGCAAAGGGATTTTACAAAGAAAATAGTGAGCTAAAAGAATTAAAGAAGAGGCAGAAATGACTTCCTACCTGATATAAGTTGCTACTTCTTTTCACAGCCTGGAATCCTAGTTGTTGACTTTTCAACTTAATTGCTGTGATAACTTTTTTTTTTCTAATAGAAAGTGGGGAAAATAAGGAAAAACGATCTATTGGTTGCTGCCTTCATAGAAAAGTTTACTGTATACTCTTTCCCTATTCTGTCTTTTCCTTTGTCCCCGTGCATTTTGTTTCCCTCTCTGAAGAGCAGTTTAGATGGAAAGTAATGGAGTGTTTATCCTATTTCGGAGGATGCACGTTTTTATAGCTGCTTACTCCCTACCATATAGCCAGCATGATGTGATGTACACACTAACATAGATTCCATTAGGCAAGTCCTAGCCGAGCCCTTTTTCAGTCTCCACTTTTTCTATTACTTCTATGGACTTGCTCTGTAGGAAACAGGAGTGTTGCAATGACATAGAACAACAACACAGTCACTGTGTTATGGAGAGAGGGTTCTGAAGAAGTTTCTATATTAAATGAAATCAGTCCTTTCCTTTGCCATCCAGCTGTCAGTGTCACAGCAATGCAAGCACTCTCTGATTTTGAATGTTTCTCAAACATGGTAATAATTTTTTTCATTTAAAAGATCACTGATTTTTGCTTGCTATTTCTATCTGCTAAATAAAAAAAAGCAATCTTTTAGTTTTTAATATTCAACTCTCATGCAAAGTGTAACCCAGGAAGTATTGATAATCACTTAAGCTTCATGCATAGACAATACTAAGATACTAAAGGGGAAAAATATCCTTTATTGTCTTCTTTGGACAAATATTGATGTAAAATCAATATGGACAAAACCACCAATGCTGGCATGTAACTAGAAAAGCCTCCTCTAATATTTATGTACAAGTATTAAAAATAACAATTAAACAATTCTAATTAATGAAACATCTTAGTTTTTTTATCTTTTATTTAGTGAACATAAATTTCTAAAGTACAGCTTATGGATTACAATGGCTTCCCCCCCACCATAACTTCCCTCCCACCTGGCACCCTCCCCTTTCCTGCTCTCTCTCCCCTTCCATTCACATCAAGATTCATTTTCAATTCTCTTTATATACAGAAAATCAGTTGAGTATATATAAAGTAAAGATTTCAACAGTTTGCCCTCACATAGCAACACAAAGTGAAAAATACTGTTGGAGTACTAGTTATAGCATTAAATCACAGTGTACAGCACATTAAGGACAGAGATCCTACATGATATTTTTTTAAAAAATTTGATTAATTTTCTATGTAATTTCCAATTTAACACCAAGTTTTGTTTTTCCATTTTCAATTATCTTTATATACAGAAGATCAATTCAGCATATACTAAGTAAAGATGTCATCAGTTTGCAACCACACAGAAACACAAAGTGTTACTTCACATTGGACAACCCACTAAGGACAGATCCCACATGGGACGTAAGTACACAGTGACTCTTGATGTTGATTTAACAATTTAACACTCTTGTTTATGGTGTCAGTAATCTCCCTAGGCTCTAGTCATGAGTTTCCAAGGCTATGGAAGCCTTTAGGGTTCGCCGACTTTAATCTGATTCTGACAGGGTCATAGTCAAAGTGGAAGTTCTGTCCTCACTTCAGAGAAAGGTACCTCCTATTTTGATGGCCCCGTTCTTTCCACTGGGATCACACCCCCAGAGATCTTTCATTTAGGTCTTTTTTTTTTCTCAGAGTGTCTTGGCTTTCCATGCCTAAAATACTCTCATAGGCTCTTCAGCCAGATCCAAATGCCTCAAAGGCTGATTTCTGAGGCCAGAGTGCTATTTAGGACATCTGCCATTCTATGAGTCTGCTGTGTATCCCACTTCCCATGTTGGATCGTTCTCTCCCTTTCTGATTTTATCAGTTAGTATTAGCAGACATTAGTCTTGTTTGTGTGATCCCTTTGACTCTTAGACCTATCAGTGTGATCAATTGTGAACTGAAATTGATCACATGGACTAGCGAGATGGCATTGGTACATGCCACCTTGATGGGATTGTATGGGAATCCGCTGGCACGTTTCTAATTCCATCATTTGGGGCAAGTCCGATTGCGCATGTCCCCAGTTGTACATCTTAGTTTTCTGACATACTTATTTGTCAAACTCATATAAATAAAATAATTAATATTAATATTTAAAATGCATGTTATATACTCTGATATATTTTGTAAGTGATATAATATGCTTAATATTTCAACTTCCAAACAAAATTATCAAAATAGTAATGAAAATAATTCATCCCTGTAGGTTATACATACAGATGATACACAGAATTATTTGATATATGCTTCAGTTACAATTACACATTACTTGATTCAATTAATTTTTAAACTTCATTTGTTTTATTATTATTCAAAGATTTTTGATTAAAGTTCCATTCTACATGTGATTGTGAATCTAAAACAGTTTTTTGATGTCTCTGTTGGGAATGGTGATATCTTCAGAGATCAATTAAATTAATTAGTAAAGCTATTCAGAAAACACATAATTGCACCCGAATTCTTTTTTGTTTTTTGTGTTGTCTATGCCATTACTAAAAACATTCTTTTTTAAAAAAAGATTTATTTATTTGAAAGTCAGAGTTACACAAAGAGAGGAGAGGCAGAGAGAGAAGTCTTCCATCCATTGGTTCACTCCCCATTTGGCCACAATGGCCGGAGCTGCACAGACCCGAAGCCAGGAGCCAGGAGCTTCTTCTGGGTCTCCCATGTGGGCACAGAGGCCCAAGGACTTAGGCCATCTTCTACTGCTTTCCCAGGCCATAGCAGAGAGTTGGATTGGAAGTGGAGCAGTCGGGTCCTGAACTGGCACCTATATGGGATGCTGTCGCCTTGGGTCAGCGCATTAACCTGCTGCACCACAGCACCGGCCTACTACACACATTCTAATTTAAACTTCACTAATTATCAACTATGCAACTATGCTATTTAATTACATTAACTGGAAGATATTAGTTACCAGGTCCCCTTATCCATCTTCCCCCAGACCAATACAAAGCAATACATATGGCATATACAAATAATGACATTATATGTTCAGTCCCATGGATTTTTAAGAATATTTATAGAATTTTAATGTGTTCTCACACTTTTATAATGGGCTCATTTATCAGCTCTGACATACGGCTCACTTATCAGCTCTGACATACCTACTTACATTTCACACCAACTTAAATTACCAACATCTAATCTTTAGTTAGTCTCTTCATAACAATATTAAAATCTAAATATTTCCAGAGACTCAGCATAGCAACCTCTCCAAAGTTAATCTCTAAATATTGAAATCTAAAAATTGCTCATAAGATAAACTGTTCCCATTGCAGTGGAGGAAGCATTTAGTAATAATGATGCTAATCTAATAAAAAATATCCAAATTTGATACTTACATAGATAGAATCTAAAAATAAACACCTTCCCTCATTATTCTTTCTCAAAAAAGCACCTGTAACAAGTTGATGAGTGACACATATAACTATAATAAAAGAAAAAAAAGTTTTAGACAGGAAGAGAAGGAAGTAAAGAGGGATGAGGAAAGGTTGCCTAACTGGTAGATACTAAATTATGGCTAGAGAGCCTAAAGAAGTTCTGGTGTTCTATTAAACAGTAGGGTAGTTATAGATAATGCTAATTATTGCATATTTCCTCTATTAAAAACTATAAGATAGGGTTTTCAATTTTTTCACCATGTAGAAATGACAAATGTCTGGACATTGCACAAAGTCTCCATGCCTAAACATCACATAGGACTCCATAAATATGTACAATTTTTACAGTTTTAAACTGTGGATTAATTCTTCTCTGAAGAAAATTAGGATCATCTTTTGGTGACGACAGGCTTCATCTAGTATTTTTTGTTTTTGTTTCTAATATCAGGATTGCATCCTTCATGCTCAAGAATACGTTGTATTAAATAATCAGAAGGCAGCATTAATGACTCCTGAGTTTTGACTTTTTTCACCTTTAGCATCGTATTTTAGACTGAAGTCCAGAAAACAGCCCTAGCTAACTGGTTTTATATCTCTCTTCACAATAATTCTGTACGAGACAGCCAGTGGAATCAATATTTGCACAAGCTGACTTATAAGAAGGTAAAAAGTCTTCTTAATGATGCTATAAACACCACTTTACCTAAAGATATGTCTCCTTTAGAAATTTGCAAGACAGGGAAGTATTTAAATCTGGGTTATTTCTGGGAGATTTTAAAAGCCACTTAATGTGGAAAAAACCCACTTGAGTTAGAAAAAGCTTTAAAAATATTTTATGCCAAACCATCATCAATAGTTAGTAAAAAGGCTAACAATATATATATAAAAAATAGTCTGTTAAAGATATTCATACAACTGTTATTCTTCCAATTCTATGACAGATGCACATTTTGAGTCAAATGAAGTAATATTTGGCTGCCAAAAAATCTTACAGGAAATTGAGCCAAAAGACATTTTATATTAATATTAAGAACGTCTGATGTTTTCACTGTGCAAACATTCTCCTTGAGTTTAACTCATAGCCATGATTGAATTTGACTTCTTAAAACTGTGACAGAATAGCAAAATTAAGTTTTTACAGGCTTACTAATAAAAATCCTGGAATTCCTACAACAGACTTGAGGGGAAAATCCATTATTACCAACAATTACACAAACTTAAAACAAAATTGAAGCAACTATTGTTATTTTCATAAGGGGGAATTTGCCCACCACAGCAAAAAGAGAAAAAAATTGCATGAAATTTGCAAACATGTTTCACAAAAATTCTTTTTTTTACTTTTTTTGAAGCATAAAATAATCTAAAATTAGATTTATTTTTTCCCAAAGAAACCATTTATTTAATGAGTACGAATTTCATAAGTACACTTTAGGAATATAGTGATTCTTCCCATCATACCTGCCTTCCCACCCCCACTCCCATCCCACCTCCTCCTCCCTCTCCCATTCCCAGTCCCATTTTGCATTAAGAAAAAAAAAAAACTGTTCCTTGACAGTCAAAGCAAGGGCCATTCAAGTCATTGCTTCTCAAAATGTCAATTTCACCTCTACAGGTTTCCTTTTTGATGCTCTATTAGTTAACACAGATCAGGGAAAACATGTGATATTTGTCTTTTGGGACTGGCTTATTTTACTAAGTATGGTGTTTTCCAGATTCATCTATTTTGATGAAAATGACTGAATTTCATTTTTTACCACTGTGTAGTATTCCACAGACTGCATATCTCACAATTGGTTTATACAATCTTCAGTTGATGGGCATTTAGGTACATTCCATGTCTTAGTTATTATAAATTGAACTACAATATACATGGGGGTGCAGATAACACTTTCATTTGCTGATTTCATTTCCCTTAGGTAAATTCCCAAGAGTGGAATGACTGGGTCATATGGTAGGTCATATGGTAGGTTTTTGAGGTATCTCCACAGTGATTTCCATAGTGGATTTACCAGTTTACATTCCCACAGTGGATTAGGATACATTTTTCCCTACATCCTTGCTAGCATTAATTGTTTGTTGATTTCTGTATGAAAGCCATTCTAACTGGGGTGAGGTGAAACCTCATTGTGGTTTTGATTTGCAGTTCCCTGATGGCTAATGATCCTGATCATTTTTTCATGTGTCTGTTGGCCATTTGGATTTCCTCTTTTGAAAAATGTCTGTTTAAATCCTGGGCCCATTTCTTACTAGGTTCTTTGTTTTGTTGTTGTGGAGTTTCTTGATCTCTTTATATATTCTGGTTATTAATCCTTTATCAGGGGCCGGCGCTGTGGTGCAGCGGGTTAAAGCCCTGGCCTGAAGCGCCAGCATCCCATAAGAGCACCGGTTCTAGTCCGGGCTACTCCTCTTCTGATACAACTCTCTGCTATGTCCTGGGAAAGTAGTAGAAGATGGCCCAAGTCTTTGGGCCCCTGTACCCAAGTGGGAGACTCAGAAGAAGCTCCTGGCTCCTGGCTTAGGATCAGCGCAGCTCTGGACATTGCCACCATCTAGGCAACAGGTGGAAGACCTCTTTCTCTGTCTCTACCTCTTGTTGAGGATTTTTGTGTCTATGCTCATCAGGGAAATTGGTCTTCAGTTTTCTTTCTCTGTTGTATCTTTTTCAGGTTTAGGAATTAAGGTGACACTGCTCTCATTAAAAGAATTTTGGAGGATTCCCTCCCTTTCAATTGCTTTTAATAATTAGAGAAGTGGAGTCAGTTTTTAAATGTCTGGTAAAATTCAGCAGTGAAGACATCTGATCCTGGGATTTTCTTTATTGGGAGGGTCTTTTTACTGCTTCAATTTCCATCTTGGTAGTGGGTCTGTTTAGGTTTTCCATGTCTTCCTGGCTCATTTTGGGTAGGTTGTATATGTCCAGGAATCTATCCTTTACTTCTCGGTTTCCCAGTTTGTTGGCATACAGCTCTTTGTAGTAGTTTCTGATGATTTTTTTTAATTTCTGTAGTATCTGTTGTTACATTTCTTTTGCATCTCTAATTTTATTGATTTGTGTCTTTTTTTTGGTTAGTTTGGCCAATGCTGTGTCAATCTTGCTTATTTTTTCCAAACAACAGCCCATTTGCTAACATTTTTTTCATTTTAATTTTGTTGATTCCTTTTTTAATTCTAATTATTTCATCTCTTTGTCTTTGGTTGCTGTTTTTTTTTTTTTAGATCCTTGAGATGCTTTGATAGTTCATTTATTTGGTGCCTTTCCAATTTCTTGATGTAGGCACCAATAAACATTCCTCTTAACATTGCTTTTGCTGTATCCCACAAGTTTTAATATATTGTGTTTTTATCATTTAATTCCAGAAAGTTTTTTTTTATTTCTCTTTTGATTACTTCTATGACACGCTGTTGAATCAGGAGCCTGTTTTTCAGCCTCCATGTGTTTGCATATGGTCCTGATATGATATTTGTCGTTTTGGGACTGGCTTATTTCACTCAGTATAATGTTTTCCAGATTCCTCCATTTTGTTGCAAATGACCAGATTTCATTGTTTTTGTTTTTTTTACAGTTCTATAGTATTCTATATAATACATTACCCTCAATTTCTTTATCCAGTCTACTGTTGATGGGCATTTAGGTTGATTCCAGGTCTTAGCTATTGTGAATTGAGCTGAAATAAACATTGAGGTGCAGACAGCTTTTTTATTTGCCAATTTAATTTCCTTTGGGTAAATTCCAAGGAGTGGGATGGCTGGGTTGTATGGTAGGGTTATGTTCAGGTTTCTGAGGAATCTCCAAACTGACTTCCATAGTGGCTGAACCAGTTTGCATTCCCACCAACAGTGGGTTAGAGTCCCTTGTTCCCCACATCCTCGCCAGCATCTGTTGTTGGTAGATGTTTGAATGTGAGCCATTCTTACCGGGGTGAGGTGAAACCTCATTGTGGTTTTGATTTTCATTTCCCTAATTGCTAGTCATCCTGAGCATTTTTTCATGTGTCTGTTGCCCATTTGGATTTCCTCTTTTGAAAAATGTCTATTGAGGTCCTTGGCCCATCTCTTGAGTGGGTTGTTTGTGTTGTTGTTGTGGAGTTTCTTGATCTTTTTGTAGATTCTCGTTATTAATCCTTTATCTGTTGCATAGTATGCAAATATTTTTTCCCATTCAATTGGTTGCCTCTTAATTTTCCTGACTGATTCTTTTGCCGTACAAAAACTTCTCAATTTGCTGTGATCCCAATTGTTAATTTTGGCTTTGACTGCCTGTGCCTCCAGGGTCTTTTTCAAGAAGTCTTTGCTGTCTCTATATCTTTCAGGGTTTCTCCAATGTTCTTTAATAATTTGATGGTGTCAGGTCGTAGATTTAGATCTTTAATCCATGTTGAGTGGATTTTTGTGTAAGGTGTATGGTAGTGGTCTTGCTTCATGCTTCTGCACGTGGATATCCAGTTTTCCCAGCACATTTATTGAATAGACTATCCTTGTTCCAGGGATTGGTTTTGGATCCTTGGTCAAATATAACTTTGCAGATGTTTGGATTGATTTCTGGTGTTTCTATTTTGTTCCATTGGCCTATCCATCTGTTTCTCTACCAGTACCATGCTGTTTTGATTACAACTGCCCCGTAGTATGTCCTGAAATCAGGTATTGTGATGTCTTTAGCTTTTCTATGTCTCCTGTGTCTCCACATGAATTTCAGTATCATTTTTTCCAGATCTGAGAAGAATGTCTTTGGTATTTTGATTGGTATTGCATGGAATCTATAAATTGCTTTTGGGAGGATGGCTATTTTGATGATATTGATTCTTCCAATCCATGAGCATCAAAATTTTTCCATTTTTTGGTATCCTCTTATATTTATTTAAGATTTTGCAGTTCTCATCATAGAGATCTTTAAAGTCATTGGTTGGGTTGACTTCAAGGAATTTGATTGTTTTTGTAGCTATTGTGAATGGGATTGATCTTAGAAGTTATTTCTCAGCCATGGCATGGCTGTTGATTTTTGTGCATTGATTTTATATCCTGCTACTTTGCCAAACTCTTCGATGAGTTCAAATAGTCTCTTAGTAGAGTTCTTTGGATGTCCTAAATAATCATGTCATCTGCAAAGAGGGATAGTTTAACTTCTTCCTTCCCAATTTGTATCTCTTTAATTTCTTTTTCTTGCCTAATGGCTCTGGCTAAAACTTTCAGGACTATATTGAGTAGCAGTGGTGAGAGTGGGCATCCCTGTCATGTACCAGATCTCAGTGGAAATGCTTCCAACTTTTCCCCATTCAATAAAATGCTGGCCATGGGTTTTTCATAAATTGCTTTGATTGTATTGAGGAATGTTCCTTCAATACCCCATTGCTTAGCGTTTTCATCATAAAAGGGTGCTGTATTTTCCCAAATGCTTTCTCAGCATATATTTGGATCTGCATCTATCTGCAGTCTGTTAATGTGGTGTATCACATTGATTGATTTGAGAATGTTGGACCATCCCTGCATGCCATGGTTAAATCCCACTTGGTCTGTCACATCTTTCTGATATGTTGTTGCATTCTATTAGCCAGAATTTTATTGAGGATTTTTGCGTCTAAATTCATCAGAGATATTGGTCTGTAATTTTGTTTCAACGCTATATCTTTTTCAGGCTTAGGCATTAAGGTTATGCTAGCTTCATAGAAAGAATTTGGGAGGATTCTCTCTTTTTCGATTGTTCTGAATAGTTTGAGAAAAATTGGACTTAGTTCTTTAAATGTCTGGTAGAATGCAGCAGTGAATCCATTCAGTCCTGGCCTTTCTTTGATGGGAATGAAATTTTTACTGATTCTATTTTTGTCTCACTCATATATCTGTTTAGGTTTTCTATGTCTTCATGGTTCATTTTAGGTAAGTTGCACATGTCCAGGAATCTATCCATTTCTGATAGATTTCCCTGTTTGCTGGCATACAACTCTTTGTAGTAATTTCTGATGACTCTCTTATTTCTGTGGTGTCTCTTGTTACATTTCCTTTTTCATCTCTGATTTTATTGATTTGTGTCTTTCCTCTTCATTTTGTAGTTAGTTGGGCCAATGGTTTGTCAATTTTGTTTATTTTTACAAAAAAGCTCTTCATTTGGCTGATCTTTTGTAATTTTTTTTTTTATTCAATGCTGTTGATTTCTTCTCTGATTTTAATTGTTTCACTTCTACTACCTAGTTTTGGGTCTGGTTGACTGCAGTTTTTCTAGATCCTTGAGATGCATTGAAATGTCATTTATTTCATGCCTTTCCAATTTCTTGATGTAGGCACCTATTGCTATAAACTTTCCTCTTAACACTGCTTTTGCTGTATCCCATAAGTTTTGGTACATTGTGCTGTTATCCTCATTTACTTCCAGAAAGTTTTTAATTTCTCTTTTGATTTCTTCTATGACCCATTGTTCATTCAGTAGCATGCTATTCAGTCTCCATGTGTTTGCATATGCTCTCGGGATTCCTGAGTTGCTAATTTTCAAATTCATTCCACTGTGGTCTGAGAAACTGCATGGTATGATTCTAATTCTTCTGAATTTGTGGAAACTTGCTTTATGGCCTAGTATGTGGTCAATCCTATAGTAAGTTCCATGTCCTGCTAAGAATGTAAATTCTTTAAGTGTAGGATGAAAAGTTCTGTAGATATCTGTTAGATCCATTTTGTCTATAGTGTCAATTAAATCTGCTATTTCCTTGTTGAGCTTCTGTCCGATTAATCTGTCTATTTCTGAAAGTGGAGTATTGAAGTCCCCCAATACTATTATTGGAGCCTAAGTCTCCCTTTAAGTCCCTTAACATACTTTTAAATAAACCAGTCCCCTGTAATTAGGTGTGTATACAGTTATAATAATTACATCTTCCTGTTGAATTGTGTAAAAGTTTATTTTGTCTGATATTAAGATGGCCATTCCAGCTCTTTTTTGGTTTCTGTTGGTATTGGATATCTTTTTCCAACCTTTCACTTTCAGTTTGCATGCATCTTTGTTGGAAAGATGTGTTTCTTATAAGCAGCAAATAGATGTTTTTTTTTTCCCCTTGATCCATTCAGCCAGTCTGTGCCTTTTAACTGGAGGGTTGAGTCCATTAACGTTCAATGTGACTATTGATAAGTAGTAACTTTGCCCTGGCAATTTCCCAAAGATATTTTTCTAATATATGCTTTGAACTTCCTGTGATCTTTTACTGGTAGGCATTCTTCCTTTACCTTCTTTCATATTGATGACCATGTTTCTGTGTTTCTGTGTGTAACACATCTTTAAGCACCCTTTTCAGGACTAGACGAGTGGCGACAAATTCTTTCAATTTCTGTTTGCTATGAAAGGTCTTTATTTCACCTTCATTCACAAATGAGAGCTTTGCAGGATATAATATTCTGGGCTGGCAGTTTTTCTTAGTACCTGCTCTATATCTCACCATACCCTCCTAGCCTGTAAGGTTTCTGATGAGAAGTCTGCTGTGAGTCTAATTGGAGATCCTCTGAGAGTAATATGACCTTTCTCTCTTGCACATTTTAGGATCTTTTCTTTATGTTTCACTGTGGTGAGTTGAATTACAACGTGTCGTGGTGAGGATCTCTTTTGGTCATGTTTATTAGGGGTTCTATGAGCTTCCTGTACTTGGATTTCTCTGTCCTTCTCCAAAGCCAGGAAATTTTATGCTAGTATCTCTCTAAAAAGGCTTTCTAAACCTTTCTCTCTCTCCATGCCTTCAGGAACTCCTAGAACCCGAATGTTGGGTTTTTAATAGTATCCTGTATATTCCCAACAATATTTTTTAGATTTCTAATTTCCTCTTGTTTTCTTTTGTTTGACCGTATGCTTTCCTGTGCTCTGTCTTCTAAATCTGATATTCTCTCTTCTGCCTCACTGATTCTCTTTTTAAGGCTCTCAAATGAGTTTGTCATTTGATCTATTGAGTTCTTCATTTCATTTTGATTTCTCTTCACTATCACACTTTCCTGTTCTACTAGTTTCTTCACTTCATTTTGATTCCTCCTTATGATTTCCTTTTCATGAGAGAGATTTTCTATCCTGTCCAGTAAGGATTTCTGTAGTTTATGAATTTGTTTTTGAGAACTTCTAAATGTCCTTATCATAAATTTTTTGAAATCTGTATCTGCATTTCTTCTATCTCATCATCTTCATAATCTTGAATTGGAGTGTCATGTTCATTTGGGGCGTCATAATATCTTCCTTTTTCTTGTTTCCTCGGTTTCTGCATTTGCTGCTTGGCATTGTGGAGACATTCTTTGGTTTCTTCTTTTTTTCCTCTCTGTGGTGGGTTTTCTCGTTATACTATGACTGTAGATTAAGTGGACTGTCTGCTTTTGGTGAATCTCTAGAGGCTCATGGTGGGTCTGACCAGAGAGCTCTGTTCAGTTCTTCAAGGTTAAGGGTGTGCCAAAAGTGACACACCCAGGTTAGGCGTGGAAAATTTCTATCTCTCACTCTTTTTTTTTTATTCAGAAGGGAAGTAATTCCGCACAGCTGAGCTGTTCTCCTTGAATGCAATCAGTGTCTGTGGGCTGGCCCCTTCCCTTGCTGCCCTGGTGCATAGACTCAGTGGTTGGGGTCCTAAGCCATGGGTGCCCGTGCCCTCCATGTAGGTCCACTCTGTCCCACTAGTTCTGACAGTTTCCTCTGCAGTTTTTTTCCTAACTCTTCCCTGAAACTGCAGTATCTCCACTTTTATTAAAATATTTTTTCCTGGACTATCAGTGTGCTCCCTCCCTATTCTGACATCTTTGATCCACTTCTTTGTCTCTTTTAACAGTTTTTGTGTTAAAGTCTATTTTCTCTGATATTAGGATAGCTACACCAGCTCTTTTTTGGTTTCTGTTAGCCTGGAATAATTTTTTCCATCCAGTCACTTTCAGTCTGTGTGCATCTTTGTTGGTTATTTGTGTTTCTTGTAGGCAGCAAATAGATGAGTTTTGTTTTTTATTCTATTCATCCAGTCTGTGTCTCTTAACTGGAGAGTTGAGGCCATTTACCTTCAAGGTGAGTGTTGATTAGTAACAACTTTGCCCTGCCATTTTTCCATATATATTTCTAATTTTTACTTTAGATTTCCTTTACATGCTTACTGTGAAATTTCCTTCCTTTACCTTCTTTCATAGTGATGACCATGTTTCTGTGTTTCTATGTGCAGCACATCCTTAAGCATCTTCTGCAGGGCTGGACAGGTAGTGACAAATTCTTTCTGTTTCTGTTTGTCATGGAAGGTCTTATTTCACCTTATTTCATAAATGAGAGCTTTGCATGGTATTTTATTCTGGGTTGACAGTTTTTTTCTCTTAAGACTTGCACTATATCTTGCCATTCTGTCCTAGCCTATAGTATTTCTGATGATGAGTCTTCTGTGAGTCTAATTGGAGATCCTCTGAACGTAATCTGGCATTTCTCTTGTGCACATTTCAGAATCTTTTTTTTTTAATGTTGTACTGTGGAGAGTTTTACTAAAATGTGTTGTGGTGAAGATCTTTTCTGGTCATGTTTATTAGGAGTTTTATGTGCATCCTGTACTTGGGTGTCCCTTTCTCTCTCCAAATTGGAGAAA
Organism: Lepus europaeus; assembly: GCF_033115175.1. Classification (NCBI taxonomy): domain Eukaryota; kingdom Metazoa; phylum Chordata; class Mammalia; order Lagomorpha; family Leporidae; genus Lepus; species Lepus europaeus. The sequence continues at coordinate 28,444,042 of NC_084850.1, read as the reverse complement.
CTTTATTATTTCACTAAAAAGGCCTTCTAATACTTTCTTTCCATACCTTCATGATCTCCTAGCACCCATATGTTGGGTCATTTGATAGTATCTTTTATATTCTCAACAGTGTTTTTTAGTTTTCTAATTTCTTCTTGTGTTTGGTCTGACTGTATAATTTCCTATGAATTGTCTTCTAAGTCAGATATTCTTTCTTCTCCTTTATAGATTCTGTTCTTAAAGCTCTCCAGCTGTATTTTTATTTGTTCTATTGAATTATTGATTTCCAAGATTTCATTTTGATTTCTCTTTAAGATCTAAATTTCATGGGAGAAATTTTCTTTCATGTCATGTTTGGATTTCATTAATTCGTGCATAAGCTCTGATTACTTCTAAGTATTCCTATGATCAATTTTTTGAGTTACATTTTTGGCATTTCTTCAGTCTCATCACCTTCACAATTTAGTACTGAGGTGTTTGTTCCTTTGGGGGTGTCATGTTGTCTTACTTGTTCTTGTTTGTTGGAGCATTGCGTTTGTTATTTAGCATTTGTGGGGATACTTTTGGTTTCTTCTTTGATTTTTCTCCGTGGTGGGTTTTATCTTTGGATCATATCTGATTGGATTACTAGAGTGTCTGCTATCAGGTAATAACTGGAGGTGTGTGGTGCGAGTGGCCATGGAGCTCTGTTCAGTGCTCCAGGGTTAAAGGCGTGTCTGAGGTGACACACCCAGGTTTGGTGTGGTAAGTCTTCTTTTTTTTTTAATCTAGAGGAGGTTTCTATTTGTCTGTTTTCATAGTACACTTAGCTGAGCTCTTCTCCTTTAAGGAGACCAGTGCCTGGGCACTAGCCCCAGTCAGTATATTATTTGTCTGCTCTGCCACAAGAGCCACACAAAGGATCTGTGCAGTCCTCAATGTTAGGTCAGATTCCCCAGAAATGTCTCTTGCCAGGTAACCAGGGGCCCCTGATAGTTTAGAGCCTCTCACAGTGACTGCCTAATGTCCAAGCCACACACTGAATCCTCCCACACAGCCTCAGTGTTTTCACAGTCCCAGCACACAAGCCTCTGACAGTCACAAGCACCCAGATCCCTATCTGTTCACCCCACCAGACTCAGGAGTCTCTGCTTGGCTCATTGCTGGGCATGGGCACAAGCAGGCACAGCTGTTATGTATGTCCAAAATGGTGCCTGCTCTCTGTTAGCTTGTTACAGAGCACCTTTGCAGGATGATCAGGGAGAGAGAAAACATTGCCCCCTTTTTGCTTTTTTTCTCCTGTAGTTTGGTGGGTACACTATCCCCCATGGGGCTCCAAGCCAGATTGCTTCTAGGCTCTTCTTGTAGATTTTTCATCAGTGGCTTGGGCTACTGTAGTCTGGTGTCACCTTGCTCTCCAATGCTGATGTAGAGGCTCTCGGCTGGTCTGGTCCTAAGTTGGGTGCATCTTTGCCCTCCACATAGGTTCACTGTGTTCCTCCAATTTACACAGAGTTTCCTCTGTTTTTTTCCCTAGCTTTTCTCTGAGACTGCACTTTTTCCACTTTTTTAAACTATTGTTTCCTAGACTAGAGCAGCGAGCTCACTCCCCACTCTGCCATCTTAATCCCACAAACTTTCAAGATCAAGCCATCATTTATTTTGATAATAATAAATGAAAATGTATTCAACCTTTGTCTTTACTTAATTAGGTTTGATACTCCACTTCATACTTTATCATAATGCACAGTTGAATCAGCAAAGATTAAAGCTCTGACTGGTACACAGTGATAAAAAGGGGTGGGGGGATCTAAGGAAGAAGAAAAAAATAAGAAAATGTGTGGGTTAGTTTTGTTTTGTTAAAGTAGATAGAATAGAGAAAATGTTTTCTTGTAACTCTACTGAAGAAGGAATTTATCTTGTGGATTATTGTGTAAGGGATATTCTTTGAGATTGTGAACAATAAAAGTCATAAACTAGACATTTACTAAAATGCAAAAATGACAAATGTGGAAGTATTTCATCTAGAGTAGTGATAGTACATTTTAAAATATTTCGCAGTTTTATATATAGCATTTAAACTCTGCCTCATTTATCAAGAAAGACTTGGAAAACCTTCATTCTCCAAATGTTCAGGGATCTTGATTTAATATACTCACCATCAATCAGCAGCTTTGTTTTAGCTTAGGGTTTCTCAACCTCAGCAGTGTTGACATTTTGTGCCAGATTACTTGCTGAAGGGGAATGTTCTGTGCATTGCAACATCCCTGGCAGCTATCCACTAGACGTCAAAAAATGCATCCAGTTGTGTTTACAAAAAATATATGCAAACATTGTCAATTTTCCCTTCTAGATAAAAATTGTCCCCAATCAAAAATCAATAGTATATGAATTTAAATATATAATGCCCTTTGGGCAGTGTTGTGGTGCAGAGGGTTAAACCACTGCTTGTGACTCCAGCACCCAATATCACAGTGTGAGTTCAAGTCCAGCAGCTCTACTTCCTATCCAACCTCCTGGAAAGGCAGCAGAGGAGGTCCAAGTATTTGGGGGCCCTGGCACCTAGCTGGGAAACCAGAACAAAGTTCTTGGCTGTTAATTTTAGCTTGGCCCAGACCTGACTATTGAAGCCATTTGGGGAGTGAGTTAGTGTATGGAAGATCTCTTCCTTTCGCTGTTTCTCTGTAGCTGGGCCTTTCAAATAAATAATAAATCCATATATGTATAAATACATGGCCCATAGGTGCAAATTAAAAAGCAAATACCTAAAAAATTGTTCTGTATTTCTTTATTGTCTGACTCATACTCAGCAATACACAGCAAACTACAAAAGTATCCTTGAATTGTGCATCTGTATAAGATATACTAACTCTAACAATTGTTATTACTGTCATCTTTCCTAGTTCAATGATTTGTAAAACCACATAATTGCCTACATAATATCTTTATTAGTTTCATTTTTGCCACATGCACTTAATTTTATATTGGAAATAAATGTTTATTTAAAGTATCTTTTGTTTTAATAATTTTATGTGTATCAAATGGAGAATCCCTGAGAATTCAAATGAGCAAAGATACAGATTAAGAATGGATAGGCTTACTCTGGATAGAGTCATGATTCCCTCCTTAGTTTATTATTCCAATAAAATAAAAAATGTACTACTATAATAGATCTTGTATTAAAAATACATTTCCACACAAAAAAGAAAAACCCTAAACTTTCTATCACCTACTAAATACAAAATCTCATTTTCTGCTACTCTTCATAGCAAAACTCCTTATCAATAATCCTTGCCCAGACTTCTTAATACATAGATTGTCCTAAACACGTCTAAAAACCTTCTCACCTATACCACTCTACTAAGAGTACAGTTTTCAAAGTTCACAAGTCACCATGGTAAAAGTCTAGCTGTTTCTTCTCCCTCTATCTTATCAAATATATCTGTACCTTTTCAAAAAATTGAGAAATGTTTAAACACACACACACACACACATCCATATTCCTGCCTTCTCCCTGGCAACATCTGCTGTTGATTTTATCAGGTCCCAGTTATTCTTCCTTAGCTTTCAATTCCTCTGTATAGCTTAACTGATTAAGTTAAGCAAGAGACACAATAGCAAACATAGTTCGTGTTTCTAAGCATGCTTCTATTCTGAGAACTCCTCTTAAGAACTCCCAGGCAGAACCCCAGCTTGCCAGCCCTGAAACTCACTGATCACCCCTATAGCTGATACCTTGTTAAATTTGATGTTTTTCAAACTTCAAGCCCCAATCAAGGAAAATCATAACCAAACTACCCTTTGACCCAGACAGACTAGAGCCCACCTTTTGTAATTCCAAAGAAAACATAATGCCCCTTATCACTGACCAAAGTAAGGCCATGCCAGAGGCCCACACATAAGCTGATCACACACTGCTCATAGCCATCTTTGGACTCTATTTCTCAATAGAGAAATACTCTAGCAAGTCTGGAAATTGAACAATAGCTGCCTGACTCCTGGCTCTGTGCATTGAAATAAGTACCTACTTTTTCACACCAGCCCAATGTCAGTGATTGGCTTACTAAACACTAGGCAAGCAGACTCGGTTTTCAGTTTCTATAGAAACTCTTAACTACTTTTTGGTTGTTCCTATGGCATACTTTTGACCCAACCATTCTACTCTAAAATATTTACTCAAGAGAAAGAATAGAATATATGTACATAAATACTTGTGTTGAGGTGGATTTGTTCTGAGATGAGGAGTGTGGTGGGGGCAAGAGGCACAGAGTCCCCACACAGACCCCAGGAGTTGGGTGAAAGCAGGCCAGAGGTGAGCAGCCCGCAGACTCATTTATGTCAGTTGGTACAGCAGCTTATATAGCCAAGGCAGCCAGTCTGGTCAAGGGGCAGTCTATACCCTAACCAATCACAGCCTGTTGCCAGGCAGGCTCTGTTGCCATGTGGTTTCCAAAGCCATCCAATTACAGCCTGTTGCTAGGCAGGCTCCATTGTCAGAGGCCATCTTGGCATGGCCTTCTAATTCTACCACAGACTTGTATATGAATATATCTTTTGCTTTATTCATAGTCATCTCAAAGTGGAAACTGATAAAATGTCCACTAATAAGTGAATGGATAAGAATTTATAGTGTATATGTTCAGTTCAATACTTTTAAGTAAAAAAAAATATGAACTATTTGTATGTGTAGCAATACATCTCAAAATGAGTATGATGAATAAAATGACCAAATCTAGAAAATAATGCGTGTTTCTGTTTATATAAAATTCTAGAAAATGAAAACCAATCCATAGTAACTGAAAGTAGAATTGTGGTTTCCTGAGGGTATCTCTCCCTCAACTTGTAATCCTTCAGTAAAGCATAACTCATTAAATTAAGGAAAAGATACAAGGATAAAGCAAGAACCAAGACCATGAATCATAAACACACAGATTGCCACTATAACTAACATAGCTAATATTAGCCTCTATTATGAGAGATTCTCGGGAGCTCAAAGACCCAATTGTATACTTGGATACAAACCAGAGCACACCTTTGCCATTTCAGAAGAAAACAGTGCTCCCTCTCACTGACTAATCACAGGAAGATTATGTTCACTGTGAACCAACCATAGGCCCACATACCTGCTGACCATGCAATGCTCAACATCTACTTTAAGCTGTAAGATTCACAGCCTTTAATACTGCGGGTAGAGGTATCGAGTGTTAACTGCCTTACTCCATGCTCTTCCAGGCATTGCAAGCAAACTTCTATTTTCTCGCCCACCCTCAGCCTTTGATAAAAAAACAAAAGCAGGCATTAAAATTGAGCATGAGGAAAGTTTGGAAAACAATACATATATTTACCATATTGATTTTGGTAATAATTGGATATATCCATATGTCAAATCTCATCAAGTCATACAATTTCAAATATATGCCGCTCATTGTGCTGCATTTAAGCCTCAATAAATGCAGAAAATATTTTTAAATTGCTCAAAGTCTTGTGGAGATAGTAGTTGTTTTAAATGATCCTAAATTATAATAAATTCAGAAAATATATTCTCAGTCCATACAATAGAATGATGTTCTAATACTATGCTTTACAAATTGTCTTTTCTGAAACAGCTAACAAAAAATAAATAAATAAATAAAACAGAGTTTGGTCATGCAAAATGCTGAATACAGTCACATTTATTTGTAGTCTATATGTATTTTCATATGTAAAATTTTAGCACTGATCAAGAAAACAAGCTACGCCAGGGCCAGTGATGTGGTGCAGCAGGTTAATACCCTGGCCTGAGGTGCTGGCATCCCATATGGGCACTGGTTAGAGACCCGGGTGCTCCACTTCCGATTCAGCTCTCTGCTATGGCCTGGGAAAGCAGCAGGAGATGGCCCAAGTCCTTGGGCCCCTGCACCTGCGTGGGAGACCTGGAGGAGGCTCCTGGCTCCTGGCTTCAGATCAGCACAGCTCCAGACGTTGCAGCCAATTGGGCAGTGAGCCATCAGCTGGAAGACCTCTCTCTCTCTCTGCCTCTCCTCTCTCTGTGTAACTCTACCTTTCAAATAAAAATAAATAAATCTTTAAAAAAAGAAAGAAAACAAGCTATGTGAAACACGATTGGATATTTATGATGATTTAGGGGATCAGATTATACCAGAACTTAACTCTACGCTGAACCTCAATTTCCTGCTAAAACTGACTTTTCTTACTTGCCTAATGATGCTGTCTCTATCTTACTTGAAGGCCGAAGCTCCTTAGTCTAAAATGTCTACCTTGAAAGTAGCAGACAGCAATCTACATCCCTTGCCTGGCGATGTCTGCAGACCTATAAAGAGAGGCAGATCACAGCACACTGAGCGGGAAGCCAATCATTGACTCAAAATCATTCTGTACTTAAATAATTATTATTTTACTAAATGTGCCAGTAAATTTGAGGGTTTACTTGCAAGTGAATACTAGGTCAATGTTGAACATTCACTTTGATAGCTGAACATGGTTTAACAGTAGTTCACATTAAATAAATAAAACCAAGATGTCAGAAACTATTTTTTCTTATAAATATAAAGAGAACAGATTTCATGCATTCTGTTGATAATGTTCTAAGAAGACAACCACACTCCCCTCCCTCCACTTTCTCTCTGCCAATTCCCCTCCCTTTTTCCCCTCTCCATTCATCAGTTTTTGCAAAGACCTGATTTCTGTCCACTCTATAATCATATGCTTAATTCATCACCAACCATAATATTCAACAAGCCAAAAAGTAGGGACAGTTTAACGTAATATAAAGGACTAAATGTAATAATGTTGGGGAATGGAAAATTTGCAGTGGATTTATCTCATGTCATTTACTCATCTATACTTTATTGTCTCCTTAGGGAAGTCAGAAGACTCTCAATTCACCAAAACATTGAGAAATATTTTGGTAAGAGACATTCCAGAATCTCTGAGAAGTGTTGCATGCATTTTCATTATTAATCATAATGTACAGTATTTTAAGAAATAATATATTTGAGGATATGTTTCAAATCTTCTTAAATATTATCTTATTTAATACTCATATGCCACATGAAGTAGTGAAACTATTTCTATATTTTACAGATGAGTAAGATTGAAGTACAAAGAATTTAATTTGCCCAAGTTCACAAAATTAAAAGTAGTAGGACTAGGATTTTAATACATTTTCTAATTCTGGATTAAATGCTTTTAACTACTAATGACTTTGCAGTAGTAAGAACATAATACCAACTGTATCACTCATTCCCTTCCAAAACAGCAAATCTTAAGTGAAAACAAGTCATTATGGAAATTATGAATTAGAATAACCAATGTAAGAAACTTGAAATGTATTTAACAGGGATCTGTGTCATATATGCATTTAGTTGTCAAATCAAAAAATGCTTAGAATCACTAGCCATCAGGGAAATGCAAATCAAAACCACTTTATCCCAGTTAGAATGGTTCTCATACAGAAATGAAGAAACAATAAATGCTGCCAAGGATGTGGTGAAAAAGATACACTAATCCACTGTTGGTTGGAATGTTAACTGGTCCAGCCACTGTGGAAGACTATATGGAGACATATCAGAAATCTAAAAATAGATATACTATATGACCCAGCCATCCCACTCCTGGGAATTTACCCAAGGGAAATGAAATCAGCATATGAAAGAATTATCTGCACACTCATGTTCAGTGCAGCTCAATTCACAATAGCTAAGATATGGAATAAACCCAGATGTCCATCAACTGATGACTGAATAAAAAATTTGACACATATATTATATTATATATTATGTAATATTACTCAGCTATAAAATATAATGAAGTCCTGTCTTTTACAACAAATGGATGCAACTGGAAACCATTATATTTAGTGAAATTAGCCAGTCTCAAAAAAGACAAATACCATATGTTTCCTCTGATCTGTGGTAACTAATAGAGTACCATAAATGTAATGTATAGAAGAGAAATTGACATTTTGAGATTCAATAATTGTTTAGAGCCCTTTTCTCTATTGTTGAGGAATAGTGTTGTTTTCTTCTAACTATTTTTGGACTCTTTACTTAGTTTAGGGTTAATCTTATGAGTCTAAAACCAACTGAAAGCAGATCATTGAAAAATGAAAAAAATTAAGAGAAAGAATAAAAGAGGAAGAAGGAGGAAGGGTGGGATCATGGGTGGGAGTGAGGGTAGTGTAGGAAGTATCATTGTGCTCCTAAATCTGTATGTATGAAATACATGAAATTTATTTGCTTTAAAATTTAAAAAAATAATTTAGTTAAATTAAAAAATGAAGGAATGCAAATAAATAAATTGAAAATAAAGAACAGATTTTTGAGGGAGTTTGCTTTTGAGATGATGGGGGGAAAGGACTGTAAATAGGATGGGAATAACTTATTTGTTATTGAGAAATTAAGAGCATGTTTATATTCATATACTGATTGAAATAATCCAGTAAAGATAAAATATTGATAATATAGGAGTATTAGTTTTGTATTATTGCTTTATAGCATACTATCACAAGTTACTAGCTTAAATTAAACAAATGTATTATGTCACAGTAAAAATAATTTACTAGGAAAAAATCCAATCCACAAATCAAGAGAAAGAGCACTTGTCTTGCTACTGGGCCTTTATAGAAACTGAACAATTAACAATCAAGTTGCCGTGAGAGATCTTCTTTCTATCACTGTGGACTAATTGTTCAGTAAGCCACAACATTGGGCAATATTCCATCATCAAATGGAAGTGGAATATATCAGATCTAGCCCCAGCAAGATGTGAATGCATAAATAAGTTACATGAAGAACTAGCTCAAATGCCCATCTTCCCCTTTCTAACTATAGCACCTGTCATCTCTTAGCCTAACTCTATGGCTCCATGGCAATTCTCCATGATCAACTGAGAGAGGAAGAAAAGACTCAATCCTGATTGCAGAAGGTTCTACATGACAGGGAGTTGTCAATCAAAAGTGCACATCTGTTGTACTGAGATTCCCCTTTGAGGACATGCATCAAAGACAGTGGTAAAGGAAAAATCCTGCCAGTGAGCACAACTTCCTTCAGTGGACCTGGTTTTCCTTTTGCTTGGAATGAGAATGTTTGTGATTTTAGAATAATTTGTGGACTATTGTCAACAGTTTGGCTATATGCTGAAGGACTTAGAAGGAACATGCTTGGAATGTTTGGGACAAGAAAATTTGGGGAAGAGGTATGTGGATAGATCTAAAAATGGGAAAAACATGTGAAGGTATCTATGTCCCATTGTGAATGGCTATTCATCAGAGTAGGTTTTATTTTTTATTTTTTAATATGTATTATTTGTTTGAGACAGACAGAGAGAGAGAGAGAGAGAGAGAGAGAGAGAGAGAGAGAGAAAGGTCTTCCATCCACTGGTTCACTCCCCAGATAGCTGTAATGGCTGGAGCCATGCTGATCCGAAGCCAGGAGATTGGAGGTTCTTCCAAGTCTCCTTCACAGGTACAGGGACCCAAGGACTTGGGCCATCTTCTACTATTTCCTAGGCCATACCAAAGAGCTGGATCAGAAGTGGAGCAACCAGGGCTGGAACTGGTGCCCATATGGTTGCCTCATTGCAGGTGGTAGTTTTAACCACTAAGCCACAGTGCCACCCTTAGTTCTCCTTTAAATTTCTGGAAGAATTCAGCAGTGAAGCCATCCAGTCCTGAGCTTTTCTTTGTTGGGAGGGTCTTTATTACTGATTCAATTTCTGTATTGGTTATTGGTCTGTTTAAGTTTTCTGTGTCTTCATGGCTCAATTTTGGTAGATTGTATGTGCTAGGAATCTATCCATTTCTTTGAGGTTTCCCAATTTGTTGGCATACAGTTCTTTGTAGTAATTTCTGATGATTCTTTTTATTTCTGTAGTATCTGTTGTTACATTTCCTTTTTCATCTCTGATTTTATTGATCTGGGTCTTCTCCCTCTTTTTTGGTAAGTTAAGCCAACAGTGTATTGATTTTATTTTTTCGAAAAAAGTCCTTCATTTCACTGATTTTTGTTTCAATTTTGTTTATTTCTTGTTTAATTTTAATTATTTATTTTCTCCTACTAATCTGGGGTTTGGTTTGCTGTTTTTCTTGGTCCTTGAAATGCATTGATAGCTCAGGTATTTTGTACCTTTCCTGTTTCTTCGTGTAGGTGCCAATTGCTATAAACTTCCCTCTTAACACTGCTTTTATGTATCACATAAGTTTTGATATGATATATTGTCGCCTTCATTTGGTTACAGAATTTTTTTTTTATTTCTTCTATGACTCACTATTCATTCAGGAGCATGAAATTCAGTCTCCATGTGTTTGTATTTGTTCTAGAGAATCTTGATTTGTTGATTTCCAGCTTCATTCCATTGTGGTCAGAGAAGATGCATGGTATGATTTTGATTTTTTTGAATTTGCTGAAACATGCTTTATGGCCTAGCATATGGTCTATCCTAGAGAAGGTTTCATACACTGCTGAGAAGAATGTGTATTCTGTCACTGTGAGGTGAAAAGTTCTGTAGACATCCATTAGATCCATTTGGCCTGTAGTGTCGATTAACTCTCATGTTTCCTTGCTCATTTTCTGTCTGGTTGATCTGTCCATTGCTGAAAGTGGGGTACTGAAGTCCCCCATTACTATTGTATTGGAGTCTATGTCTCTATTTAGACTCATTAAAATTTATTTTATATAGCCAGGTGCTCTGTAATTGGGTGTGTATACATTTATTACAGTAAAGTCTTCCTGTTGAATTGAACCCTTCATCATTATATTACACTTTTAACAGTTTTTATGTTAAAGTTTATTTTGTCCTGCCATGGTGCAGTAGGTTAATCCTCTGCCTGTGGCACCGGCATCCCATATGGGTACTGGTTCTAGTCCCGGCTGCTCCTCTTCCAATCCAGCTCTCTGCTATGGCCTGGGAAAGCAGTGCAGGATGGCCTAGGTCCTTGGGCCCCTGCACCCATGTGGGAGACCGGGAAGAAGCACCTCGCTCCTGGCTTCGGATTGGCGCAGGTCCGGCCACTGAGGCCATCTAGGGAGTGAACCGAACCAAGGGAAGGAAGACCTTTCTCTCTGTCTCTCCCTCTCACTGTCGGCAACTCTACCTCTCAAATAAATAAATAAAAATCTTTAAGAAAAAAAGTTTCTTTTTTCTGGCTGGCGCCACGGCTCAATAGGCTAATCCTCTGCCTGCAGCACTGGCACCCCGGATTCTAGTCCCGGTTGGGGGCCGGATTCTGTCCCAGTTGCTCCTCTTCCAGTCCAACTCTCTGCTGTGGCCCGGGAGGGCAGTGGAGGATGGCCAAGTGCTTGGGCCCTGCACCCGCATGGGAGACCAGGAGGAAGCACCTGGCGCCTGGCTTCAGATCAGCGCAGGGCACCGGCCACAGCAGCCACTTGGGTGGTGAACCAACAGAAAAAGGAAGACCTTTCTCTGTCTCTCTTTCTCTCTCTCACTGTCTAACTCTGCCTGTCAAAAAATATATTTAAAAGTTTATTTTGTCTGATATTAGGATAGAAACCTGGTCCTTTTTTGTTTCTGTTAGCATTGGATATCTTTTTTCCATCCTTTCACTTTCAGTCTGACTGTATCTTTGCTGGTGAAATGTGTTTCTTGCAAGCAGCAAAGAGATGGATCCTGTTTATTAATCCATCCAGTCTGTATCTTTTAACTGGAGTGTTGAGGGCATTTACACAAGGTGACTGCTGATAAGTAACAACTTGGCCCTGCTATTTTTCCATAAATATTCCTATTGTTTACCTTGGATTTCTTTCATTGTTCTACTAGGGGATATTCTGTCTTCTCATTCTTTCATAATGATGGTATCCTTCTGTGTTTCTGTGTGTAGTACATACTGAAGCATCTTTTGTAAGGCTAGATGAATGGCAACAATTTCTTTCAATTTCTGTTTGTTATGGAAGGACTTTATTTCACCTTCATTCATAAATGAGAGCCTTTGCAGGGTACAGTAATCTGGGTTGACAGTTTTTTATCTTAAGACTTGGAATATATCTCACTATTCCCTTCTAGCCTGTTGGGCCTCTGATGATAAGTCAGCTGTAAGTCTAATTGGAGATTCTCTGAATGTAATCTAGCATTTTTCTCATGCACATTTTAGAATCTTTGTTTTACTGTGGAAAATTTGACTATAATGTGTCATCATGAAGGTCTTTTCTGGTCATGTCTGTTAGGAATTCTATGTGCTTTCCGTACTTGAACATCCCTTTCTTTCTCCAAATTAAGAAAGTTTTCTGTAATTATTTCATCAAAAAGGTTTTCTAGTCCATTCTTTCTTTCCACACCTTCAGGAACTCCTAAGACATGTATGTTGGGTCGTTTGATAGTATCCCATAATCTCCAACACTGTTTTTGAGTTTAATATTTTCTTGTTTTTTTTTCTTCTTTTTGGTCTGACTCTAAGCTTTCTGATTTGTCTTCTTGTTCAAATATTCTTTCTTCTGCTTTGCTAAGTCTGCTATTAAGGCCTTCCACTACATTTTTATTTGATCTATTGAATTCTTCTTTTTTAATATTTCATTTTGATTTCTCTTTAACATCTGAATTTCATGGGAAAAATTTTAATTCATGTCATGTATAGGTTTCTTAAGTTCATGGATTTGCTTCTGCTTGCTTTTGAGTAATCCTATGATTCATTTTTGAATTCCATTTCCAGCATTTCCTCAATCTTTTCATTTCATTCTAATATTGAAATGTTGTGTTCCTTTGTGGGGAGATTATGGTATCTTTTTCATTCTTGTCTCTTGAATTTCTGCCATTTGTTTTTAGCATTTGTGAAGTTGATTTTCATTTTTTCTTCTGGTGGTGTTTATATCTTAGCTATGCCTTTGTGGCTTAGTGGAATGTCTGCTCTTTCAGTGACTACCAATAGGTTTGTGGTGGGTGTAACCATGGAGCTCTGGTCAGTGCTTGGTTGTGAGGTGAGTATCCAGAGTAATACCCAAGTTGGGTATGGTAGATCTCAATACCCAGCTACACCCTGAACCTTCTCATGTAACCGCTGAGTCCCCACAGTCTCAGCACACAAGGCTCCTACAGTCACTGGGTCCAGAGTTTTCTCTCCACTCTGCCAGCCTGTCTAGAGACAGCTATGCCTAGACATCTTGACCCTGGGAGTCTGCGGGTGTCCCACCATGCTATGTGGCTGTCCATCTACCTCACATCCAGGCTTAAAGTTAGTGGAGACCATGGACCATTCCTTCTGCTAGAATCTCTGGATCACATGTGCACACAAGAGTCACTGGCCAAACAGTATTGCCTGCCTGCCACTGCCTCCAGCACTGCTAATTAGGTGTCCCATCTCAGTCAGCTGCTGTGCGCATGCACAGAGGCTTCCATAGCTGTCGCCCTAACCCAAAATGTAACCCACCCTCTCAGCTGGGCAATGGGCACTGTTAGGGAAATTTGAGCCAAGACAAATGTGCCCCCTCCACTTCTGCTGGTTCCGTGGACAACCACCTACAACCACCAGCCCCCAGGGCTCCAGTCTGGACCCACGCCATGCTCTCCCTTAGGCTATATCACCATGGGTTGCTGTAGTCAGGTCTCACCTCCATCTCCAAACTGTGGCCATTCTGGCTCTCAGCCACTGCAGCTGTGCTCATGCTTACCTGCACGTCTGCTCCCTCCACACAGGTCCACCATGTTCCTCCTCTTCCCCTAGGACTTCCAATGTGGTTTTCTCTCCAAGTCTCCCCTGCTAGTGTACTTCCTACACTTTTCTCTTCACTGTTAATCGCTAGCCCAGCACAGCATGTTCCCTAATCTGCCGTGTTGGAATCCCTAACCAACCTCTTAACTAACTGCTAGGCAAAATAGCCCACCATAGCAGAAGAGGTTTTTAATAATTAAATGGATACATGGATGCTTTCTTTGGATATCAGACTCTCCTCAGTCACCCTTGTCATCACTCAAGGGGATCATGAAAGCAGAGGAGATGGTGGCAGAAATGGAAGTCATGCATGGTCTCAGTAACACGTGATTCTACTCACTAAAGTCAACCTAAGACCATTCCCAAGTATAATCTGCCAACAGCAGAGACCAATACTAAGCCTTGGATATGGCAACCATTTGTGGGGTGGTAAGCCAGCTACCTGGTAGCAGATTGATTAAATTTGATCACTTCCAGAATGTAAAGGATAATGTTTTATTACAACTGGAAAAGACACTTATTCTGAATACACATTTGCCTTTTCTGCACACACTTCCATCAAATCTGCCATCTCAAACTTTATGGATTATCCAGTCATTGTATTTTACACAGTATTGTTTCTTACCAAGGAATTCATTTCACAGAAAATGAAGTGTACCAATAATCCAATCCTCATGGAAGTCACTGGCCTTTCTTATATACCTCAAAACACTGAAGCCCTGATGGTTAAGAGGGTTGGCTGTTGATATGCTCTTGACCATCTGAATGAGCTCTTGGATTTTTTCAAAATTTCAGAATCATTTTCAAGAGTCCTTTAGTTTGGTGGCTTCTTTTACTTGTATGAAGTCATGCTCAGTTCCTTTACGTGTTTCTCAACTGTCAAGAGCTCTCCAAACCTTCTGAAAGGTTCTTGTAACAAAGGGAACTGTGAGACACAGACACTAGGTGCTCAAACTCTATTAGTGAGTGGAGAATGAATAAAGTGAATAGATGGAGTTTAAAGTCAGAGAACGGCCAGGTCTCTCCTGGTTGAGTCACTAGGGAACAGCTGTAGTGTAAATATGCCCTAGTCGAATTTTTCAGTTCATATTCATCTCCCTCAGAGAGCTGAGAATAGTAGGGGAAAGTGGGGCAAAATGGAGAGGCTACTTTTGGGGACTCAAACACAGTGGAAAATTACCACTGAAAATAGAAAATCTGATGATTAAAAGTTCCAGTTTAGCTTTAGTAGGAAATTAGCTTGACATTTAAGAGCTTGCAAAATATTGCCCCACCTGATATCGTTGAGTCTTACCGATCACTTCTATTTGACCCTCATCCTCTGCTTATGTCATCAAAGGTCTTGATTTCTACATAAATATAATCCTGGGATTTTCCATGTCCAAGTCATAATCTCCATCTCCATCCCCACATCCTCACCCACAGTGTTGTTTCCATTGTTTCCACATAGAAGAGGTGCTCTTCTCAATCCTTGTGCCTATCATTCATAGTTGCATTTTTTTACACTGCCTTATCACACTAATTCTTTTTTCCTGTCTATGAGCCTTCTCACACTAATCCTTTTTTCCTGTCTTGTCACCTAGATTCTAAAGCATGGAGGATAAGTACCTGTCTTAACCTACTCACCCTTTCCAGCTGTGTTATATCTATAATTAGTGAGCCAAAACTGATCTTCTGGTTGCTGATGTTGATTATTACATTAAGAGAATAACCCAAAGGACTCCCCCCACCTAAATTTTCATGACCATAAGCAAATTTATGTTTTTTTTTAATTTACCTTAGTTTCACCATCTGTACATAATGGGATCAGAGTCAACAAAATCTAACATCTCTTCAGATTTTGACATTACAGGATTCCACAAGTCAAGCAAAGAAGGAGGTTACCATGCTGCCTGGGGTGATTGATCCTGACTCCAAGGAGAAATTGCATGGCTACTCTTTAATGTAGGTAAGGAAGAGTATGTCTGGAATACAGGAGATCCCTTAGGGTCATGTTTTATTATTACCATGTACTATGATTAAAATCAACGAAAAACTTAGGAACCCAATCTTGAAGGCTCAAACCCGTTGAAATCTATTTTGTTCACCCTATCAGGTAAGAAACCAGTACCAGCTAAGGTCCTTGCTTAGTGTAAAGGAAATATATTATGGGAAGTAAAGGAGAATGTCATTAATACCAGCCATGACCTAGTATTCAGGTATAGGAATGAGGACTATAATTGTAATGAGTATTTCTTATGTTTCTGTTTATATGTTTGTGTAATTATATATAAAGACATATATATATATATATATATCTTTCTTTTCTTCTTTCTCTTATTTCCTTATCATGTAACATAATATGCATTAGGTCTAATTATTATTTACTTTTTAAGGGCTTTTTAAAGATTTATTTATTTGAAAGGCAGATCCACACAGAGAGAGGGAGAGACAGAGACAGAGACAGAGAGAGAGAGAGAGAGAGAGAGATCTTTCATTCACTGGTCCACTCCCCAAATGGCCACAATGGCCCAGGCTAGGCCAGTCTGAAACCAGGAGTCCAGAGGTTCCTCTGGGTCTCCCACATGAGCACAGGGGCCCAAACTCCTGGGCCATCCTCCACCACCTCCCATGGCCACCAGCAGGATGATGGATCAGAAAGTGGAGCACCTGGGACTCAAACCAGCATCCATATGTGATGCCAGTGTCACATGGTGTAGCTTTACCCACTATGCTACTATGCCACAACACCAGCCCCTAGTATTACCTACTTTTCATGATATGATCACTTTACATGATATGATCACTTTACATGATATGATCACCCAAGGACATTGAATCCTCTTCTAATGTAACAATTAATGGATTTTATGTTGTAGGTAGGTTATATCACTTTTTTCTTATCCTTATTTAGAGATTAATTATGGTTCAAGGAGTTATGGATGGTTGCCAAGTTAAAAAGCAGTGGATTTATGACAATTTTATGTGTCAATTTGATTGGTCAATGGTGCTCAGATATTTGTTCAAACATTATTTTGGATGCTTCTATGAGGGTATCTTTGGATAAGATTAACATTGAACGTGAATTCTGAATAAATCTAATTTTCCTTCACAGTGTAGGTGAACCTAATCCAATCACTTGAACACTTGAAGTGATTTTCAGACTTGAAGTTTAACATCAACATATCTCTAGATCACCAGCTCATAAAACCAGCCAGCATATTATGGATTTACCACAGTTCATAACGATGTGAACTAATTCCCTAAAAACTTCTGTCTCAGAGACAGAGAGAAATATACATATACATATGTATATATACACACATATGAACACATATCACTGCTGGTGCAGAACTATGCTATAATAATCACAAAAACATTAATAAATAAGTAAACTGACTCAAACTAGATATTAATTAGTATTACATATAGTTTTTTGTGTATGTATATATATATACATATATAACATAAATCTTAAAAACACACACACAAGATTCCACCATCTTGTTGCAAATGACCGGGTTTCATTGTTTTTGACTGCTGTATAGTATTCTATGGAGTACATGTCCCATAATTTCTTTATCCAGCCTACTGATGATGGGGAATTGGGTTGGTTCCAGGTCTTAGCTATTGTGAATTGAGGTCCAATAAACATTAATGTGCAGATGGCTTTTTTGTGGAGGAATCTGGAAAACATCATGCTGAGTGAATAAAGCCAAAGAGACAAATATCATTTGTTTTCCCTGATCGGTGACAACTAATTGAGCACCAAAGGGGAAACCTGTTGAAGTGAAATGGACACTATAAGAAACAATGACCTGATCAGCTCTTGTCCTGACTCTAGATGTACAATGTAATACTTTATCCTTTTTAGTAGGTTGTTGTTGTTGTTGTTCTAGTACTAGTAGTTGAACTCTGCAATTAACACACAATTATTCTTAGCTGTTTAAATTTTAACTGAAAAGTGATCCCTGTTAAATTTAAGAGTGGGAAAAAGAGAGGGAGGAGATGTACAATTTGGGACATGCTCAATCGGACTTGTCCCAAATGGTGGAGTTAGAAACGTGACAGGGGATTCCAATACAATCCCATCAAGGTGGCATGTACCAATGCCATCGCACTAGTCCAAGTGATCAATTTCAGTTCACAATTGATGGCTCTGATAGATCTAAGAGTCAAAGGGATCACACAAACAGACTAGTGTCTGCTAATACTAACTGATAGAATCAAAAAGGGAGAGAACGATCCAACATGGGAAGTGGGATACACAGCAGACTCATAGAATGGCAGATGTCCTAAGCAACACTCTGGCCTCAGAATCAGCCCTTAAGGCATTCGGATCTGGCTGAAGAGCCCATGAGAGTACTGTAGGCATGGAAAGCCAAGAACTCTGAAAAAGAAAAAAAAAAGAAGAAGACCTAAATGAAAGATATCTTGAGAGTGAGATCCCAGTGGAAAGAACGGGGCCATCAAAGATGGAGGTACCTTTCTCTGAAGGGAGGAGAGAACTTCCACTCTGATTATGACCCTATTGGAATAAGATCAAAGTCGGCGAACCCTAAAGGCTTCCATAGCCCTGGCAACTCATGACTAGAGCCTAGGGAGATTACTGACGCCATAAACAAGAGTGTTAAATTGTTAAGTCAACAACAGGAGTCACTGTGTACTTTCTTCTCACGTGGGATCTGTCCTTAATGTGTTGTCTAATGTGAAGTGATATTATAACTAGTACTGAAACAGTATTTTTACATTTTGTGTTTCTGTGTGGGTGCAAACTGATGAAATCTTTACTTAGTATATACAGAATCGATCTTCTGTATATAAAGATAATTGAAAATGAAAAAAAAAAACAACCTGGTGTTAAATTGGAAATTGCATAGAAAATTAATTAATTTTTTAAAAAAATATCATGTAGGATCTTTGTCTTTAATGTGCTGTACACTGTGATTTAATGCTATAACTATTACTCCAACAGTATTTTTTGCTTTGTGTTGCTATGTGGGGGCAAACTGTTGAACTCTTTACTTAAGATATACTAAACTGATCTTCTGTATATAAAGAGAATTGAAAATGAATCCTGATTTGATTGGAAGGGGAGAGGGAGCGGAAAAGGGGAGGGTTGCGGGTGGGAGTGAAGTTATGGGAGGGGGAAGCCATTGTAATCCATAAGCTGTACTTTGGAAATTTATATTCATTAAATAAAAGTTAAAAAAAATACACTCACAAGGACATTTCAAAAAGTTAATGGAAAATGGAATTAAAAGAGAAATATTTGATGCAAAGCACTAAAATCTATGTTTTTTCATGATATGGATTTCCATGAATTTTTGTATACAAACACACATGATCATTATTACTGTTAGCTTTTCTCAAAAATACTTACAAGAAGAATATAAATTAATATCTATTAACTGACTCAATTTTTTTATTTGGCTTATATTTTTGTGATAACTATAATATAAACACTACAAGGGTAATGCTACTTTATTTTTAATTGATGTCTCCTCATTACTAATGTTCTCATATATCTAGATTAATTTCTGACTCCATAAATATTTGTTGAATACATTATTGAATGATTAAATGATCTTTAAACCTTACTCACAATATTTTTATTTTGTTGTGATGATATTTTACTGTTATTTCAAAATATAAATTAAAAAGCCAGAATTCAATATTCCAAAATATAATGAATTTAATTCTATGTTTTCAGAGTAAAAGCATATATCATTCTTTCCCTTCTTTGTAGTTTTTTTTTTTAATAAACAGCAAAATCATTGTTGGCATCTTTTGAGAAAACATAAGCTGATTTGAGCAATTTTATGCAAGTATATAGGTATATATACACTCCAGGACTTGTATACCCATTAACTCAAGGAAAAATGATCCACAAATAGACACATTAGGCAAAAATAATATTTTAAAGATTAAAGGAATATTTATTCATCTAGACATAAAATGTAAGTTTTTCATACCAAAGGGGAACATAAATTCTATACATGAAGACAAGAAATGTTGTTGGCATTAGATAAAATTAAAAAATAACTATTAACCCAGTTGTTTTAAATGAATGAATACAACAGAAAGCAGGTCTGAAATTAGGAGGATTGGAAAATATACTAAGGATTTACTCACCTTGAAAGTAAGTATTATTAAAATGTTTCTTTATATCGAGACATGAAGGAAAATAATGGATAATTTAGATTATTGAAGAAGTAATAGAAAATATTTAAATTAACTATAAATAAAATTTCCAAGTAATTATACATATTAGTTACTAAAATGAATGTAAGCTCTTAATTTGGAGGGTAAGAGACAATTATTTTATATTTTTACTATCGATTATATTTCAATATTCCACTTCTGCATGCCATTGATGCCATTACACTGACTCTACTTTCAATCTATTGCCTGATTTTATGTTAAGCTTCTTTCTTCCAAATTTGCTTCTTCCTTCTTAGGGTTAGGGTTTTCTATGCGTTATCAGATTTTAGAATTTTCAGGTTTTATCTTATATTTGTCTGTCTATGTCTTCATATAAAATACTAATTCTAGACCACTTTCCAAGGAAAGTGAGTTTTTCCACAGGCTCAGAAATTTTCCTACAAATTTAAAAACAAGGGCTCAGAATTTAAGAATAACAAGATGACTAGCACTTTCTTTTAAAAACAACAACTCCTTTTTTAAAATTTATACATCTTCCACAAATGTTCAGTTTAGTTCAATCCAAAATTAAACAGTCCTATTGAGATTGACCAAAAGAAGCTAGTGGTCAACAATTATGATCCTTTACTGTTTTGCTTCTTAAATTGCTCAGCTTTGTAATTGCTGTTTCCAATTTTACTATGTAGCTTTTGGAGAAAAATATGTTCAACAGCCACTGTAATTAAAAAAATAAAAAGATTACTGTTGATTATTTTTCACACCACGCAGAAGACAGGATTGTATTACTTGGTTTCTGAAGTCTTTTGCTATTCTAAAATCTGATGATTATAGTTTGATAAATACATTTTAATTTACTATTAAGTGTATCATGTTATTATTTCCATAAGTCACCCCGATCTTTCTGTTTATTCAATTCATAGAAAAACAAAACAATGTGGACAATAGACACAGTTCATTAAAGTTTTCAATTTTCACTTTTCAGCAATTTGTATCTATATCATGCTGATACACTAAGAAGGAAAAATTAGTAAAAATGAATATGGTAGGTGAAAAAACTGATTGTGCATATATATATATATATATATAATCTCAACCGAGTTTTACTTCTGGTTTTGAGATTCTTAATAATATGTGTTAAAGGAAGATAAATTTGAAAATGCAGATAATCAAAAAATACATAAAAATATGTACTCGGAAATGAAATTGGAAACATCAATTTATTTCAAGCATCTCAGATAACCATTGTTGTTTCATTGTGGTTATTCTCTAATCCTTTAGGATTTTTTACCCCTTACCCATGGCATATCATCCATGCAGCTTATATCCTGGTTAATTACCTCAATGTTATATTTGGTTATTTTGTTCATTTTTCATTTATTTGTTTGTTTGAGGGAGAGAGAGAAAAAAAAAAACTCCCATCTGATTGTTTATTTTCCAAATGCCTGCAATGGCTAGGACTGGATAAGTCTGAAGCCTCGTGTCCTGAACTCCATCCAAGTCTCCCACATGGGTGGCAGAGACTCAAGCACTTGAGTCATCATCTGCTTCCTTCCAGGCATATTAACCAGAAGCAGAATTGTAAAATGAAGCAGGACTCAATCTCAGGCCTGGTTATACAGGATGCTGGTTTACCAAGCAGTGACTTAACCACTTGCACCATAAGAGCTGCCCCTATGATGATTTTTGTGTCGGTAAAAGTGAGATGTCATTCTGATTCTTCTATAAATGCTCTTTGTTTTGATCTCTCCTTATTTGCTTAACCAATCTCCTATTTCTCATATTTTCTTTCAAATGAAGATGACTGTAATGAATATTTTGAGAGGCTTAAAACATGTAGTCTGGTAAGTAGGTCCTATCTTTAATCGTCACCTTAATTGATGTAAGAATATATTTAAATATAAAAATGGGGATCCTCATTCAGCCTAGAAGTTAAGATGCTCACATTTCATATTGGGATGCCTAGGTTTGATACCAGGACCCAGGTCCTAACTCCAGCTTCTTGCTAATGCAGGTCGAGAGAGGCAGCAGTTATAGTTCAAGTGACTGGGTTATTACCACCCACATGAAAGACTTGGATTGCATTCCTGGTTTCCAGTTTCCCTCTGGCCAAGGCTTGAACCATGTGATCCAAGAATGGGAGCTCACTATCTGTCTCATTATCATCTGTCAACCAAATATTTTCAAATGTAAAAAAATATGAAATATAAAGTAAACATATACATATAGAAATATATATTGTAAATGACTATTTTAAAGTACTTGGCTGAATACCAATAATTTTCTAGGCCAATTTGGTATACTCTACTTGTAATATACAAAATAATGATTTTCACTCTGTTCATCTAAAATTACTATTTTGTTCAATTAATTTGTGTGCTCATATTTGCACCAGTATCATACAATTTTATTATAGACTATGCCAATTGATTTTACATTGTATAGACAATTGCTATAGCCATTAGTGTATATGTTGCAGCAGGCAAAATCAACAATGATAAATAGTCCATATTTATGATATATATAAGTGAGTCAAAACAAGTATTATCTTGACAGATGCACAGATAAACCTGCAAATATATTGATTTTAATTCATTTTAATGTGACATTTTTACTGATGGTCTTTATACTGGTGTGTGAAATGGGCTGCTGTTTGCAACTAAAAATGGCAAACAAGAAGTGTTTTTGCAGAAATAGAAATGCAATTCTTTGGAGATGATTGTGATGCATTAAAATCTAGTGATTCAAGAACATGTTAATTTTTTAATACCTTAGTCAATCCAAAGATAATTTGATAAATCAAAATTCCTTAAATGCTTAGGTACGAATGTGTTTCCTTTTTTTGAAATGCAATAAATGTTAACATTGTTCTAGTTTTGTACAGGAAAATGACATCAAATACAGAAGTACAGAATAAAAGGCATTCTTTTCAAACTTTTTCATTAATAATAGAACACTAGGCAATGGGCAATATAATGAGACAAATAATATAATGATTCGTTTCTGCTAGTAAGCAAGAAGATATATTGATTAAATACTTGAAATATTTTGTTTCTGTGAAAAAAGAGCACAAATCATAATGGGATGTGATCTAAACGTTTTTATTTATAAAGGCAAATTTGGCCATTTTGTGACCTCAATATAAGTCACAATTATGAGCTAAAAATCAGGTCCTAAGGCTAACTCAGCATATAATTATCAAAATGCATTTTCTCTTGAATCCAAGCAAAATGTCTTAAATAATAAAAGAGAGCACAGTGGAGAGAATAACAAGGAGAAAAGTCAGAAAACTTATGTTTGTCCTTGAAAAGGGTGCATAAATGTAAGTAATAAACTTTTACTGCAGTAGGTGATAATGCACACACTTTTAACATTAATTTTCTTTGATGTAAAATTTCCATCTATATCCCATTTTGGGTTTAAAAACCCTATCTTTAATGCTCCACTCAAATCTGAAGGATTTCTCAGGCACTCAATAATAAGAAAAATTCATGCAAAGAAAGTAAGTTGATTAAGGATATCATTAGATAGATGAACTAGGGAAAGGCTACCATTAGACTAGTTTTATAAAGTATATACACTTACTTTTTTGAAATCAAAAAATATGATAACTAACCATGTGCAGCCTCAAAAAGTCATAAATTAATATTTTTCATTATACAAGATTACAAAATATTATTTTTGAAAGATTGACTCTGTGCACGGCTCCACGGCTCACTAGGCTAATCCTCCGCCTGCAGCGCTGGCACCTCGGATTCTAGTCCCAGTTGGGGCGTCGGATTCTGTCCCGGTTGCTCCTCTTCCAGTCCGGGAAGGCAGTGGGGGATGGCCCAAATGCTTGGGCCCTGCACCTGCATGGGAAACAGGAGGAAGCACCTGGCTCCTGGCTTTAGATTGGCACAGTGTGCCAGCCGTGGTGGCCATTTGGGGGATGAACCAACAGAAGGAAACCCTTTCTCTCTGTCTCTCTCACTAACTCTGCCTGTCAAAAAAAAAAAAGATTGATTTTGGATACTGGACTAAGGAATTTTAGTAATTAAGTACCTCATATTTGTTATAAGGCAGTCATACCAATGCTACAATGTATCTTTGAAGCATAGGCGTTAAAGACAAAGCAGAGAAGGGCATTAATAGTTACAGAAAATCTATCATTCTTTCCTCCATTCCATAATTCCCATTGACACTGGAGTTGTCCCTAAAACTGGCTTTGGTCATGTACTACATTCTTTTGTTGGCTTTGGATTGACTAGAGTATAAAATTCAAATTCACCCTAATAGCATGCAGTTCATTGTCTTTCATCTAATATTTTCAGTTAATAGCCAATTTACTTTCATATACTTATGTTCTTTTGAAACTGTTCTGTTCGTCCAAAATGTATTTCTTCTTCCTTAGTGTTAATACAATTTGACTTAGAGACAGTCATTTCTATTCATATGTAAAGGTTTATTCAACTCCTTCATACAGAACTAAAATCCCTTACCTGTACTATCATAGTATTTTGTTTAGGCTTCTATAATGAATGCATCATAACCTAAATTTACTATAATTTGTCATGCATATACCTATACTTGCCACTAGATTGTAAGAGCACATTGGAAAATGGAGTATAATATATTCACCCATGTAATTTTGCAAAACAAATGTAGATTGTTGTGCATAGAAGGTAATTATGTTTATTAAATACACTGTAATGTTTATAATGCAATCAATTTTCACTACAACACAACAGACTGTGGTGTGGGACTAAAATAAGACATTCTTCCATATAACTAAAGTGTCTTCTTTACGAAATGTAAAAATATAAGCCTTTGGTCACCAAAGACTGAGGAGTGTAATTCCTTATGTAAGATTGTAAGCATAAAGAATGTTATACAACATTATTATAACACTGATGCATGGCATGGTGTCCAGAAGATAGTAGACAGTCCATAAATAATTGTCGCTAACTGAAGTGTGTTATAACTTAAAATGATAAGAATTAACATCATACTATTAACTTTGAGAAAGATGAGCTTTGACAAACAAAAAGAAATCAAATGTGTTTGGTAAATTGAATAATTCACATGAGCAAATATCACTGTATGAATTATGCTTCTCAAAACAAGCCATCTAGATCCCCAAACATCATTATAATGCCATTGTATCTACATATGCTATTGACATAAGTTTTTGGATATTTAAAAGCAAGATTTACTAGAGTCAGAAACCTCCAGCCAGAGTGGAATGAAGGAGGGTTCCAAGAGAGGCAAAACCCAAAGGGATCAGCAGTAGTGTTTGTTTGTTTTTTTGACAGACAGTGAGAGAGAGAGAAAGGTCTTCCTTCCGTTGGTTCACCCCGCCCCCCAAATGGCTGCTACAGCCAGAGCTATGCCTATCAGAAGCCAGGACCCAGGTGCTTCCTCCAAGTATCCCATGGGGGCGCAGGGGCCCAAGCACCGGGGCCATCATCCACTGCCCTCCCAGGCCACAGCAGAGAGCTGGACTGGAAGAGGAGCAACCAGGACCAGAATCTGGCACCCATATGGGATGCCGTCACCGCAAGTGGAGGATCAACCATTTGAGCCATGGCACCAGCCCTGGTACTGGTGTTTTTAAACACAATCTTGGAGAAAACAAACAAACAAACAAACAAAAAAACACTTGACAATCAGGTTGACATTCAGTTACTGGGCAAGGACAAAACCCATCAAAAGACTTGTTGATTTGCAATCTTTTACCCTGTCTGGCTTGTGCATGATAAAACAAAGCAGGGAGCAGAAGGTTGGGTTACCTAATTTGTTGTCACAATGAAATGTGAGCTCAGGAGGATAGAATCACCACTTCCTTGCTCTTTTTATGGTAAAATTGGAAACTTCCAAGGAGTTGGGCAGGCATTTGACCTTGCTAAAGATAACTTTCCGGGAAAGCAAGCATTTTGCACCCTAAGTTTCCAATGGTATCATTGGGTAAAAGATCGCAGTGTTGGGGCCGGGCTATGGTGCAGCAGGTTAATGCCCTGGCCTGAAGCACAGGCATCCCATATGGGTGCCAGTTCTAGTCCAGGCCACTCTTCTTCCAATCCAGCTCTGTGTTATGGCCTGGGAAAGCAGTAGAAGATGGCCCAAGTCCTTGGGCCCCTGCACCCACGTGGGAGACCCAGAAGAAGCTCCAGGTTCCTGGCTTTTGATGGGCACAGCCCCGGCTGTTGCAGCCATCGGGGGAGTGAACCAGCAGATGGAAGACCTCTCGCTGTCTCTACCTCTATCTGTATCTCTTTCAAATAAATAAAATAAATATTAAAAAAAGTATTGTAGTGTAAGGCTAGACTATTGACTTTGGTATCAAGCCCACATTCACATACCAATATCAGGGAACAGCCTAGTGGACTAATGATCCATACATTCAGCCTCATACTGAAAAAACAGACTGGCTCCTGTAGATTCAAGCACCTTGACTTTCTGACTGACAACCCAGGTTTCAGGTTAGTTCACAAAATGACTTCATCATATATCCTGGCCAGAATTTCTGGGCAAGCTGAACAGTGAAGGCTTTCTCATTTGAAACTAATATTTAAAGATTGAATGAGGTACCTACTTACTCAACATACAACACGAATACAAAGTTGCAAGGAATATAAATAATCAGGGAGACATTACAGAACCAATGTAACCAAATAAAGCACCATAGATGGGCATTATGGCACAGAAGGAAAGGACTGGAAGAGAGGAGTTGGAAGTTTCCAAAACAAAGAAAAGTGAAGGAAATTCAAAGGCTAACTATCTGATTTGAGCAGTTTGCACTGTATTCATGTGTTAAAATATTGTACAATTCCCTATAAAACAAAACAAGCCTTACATGTTAATAAAAATTATTTTAAAAACAAAAAGCAATGGGCTTTGATAGAAGAAAAAAGAACTTCCAGCAACAACAGTGTACCCAGCAAGGATATTATTCAGGAATGAAGGATAGAAAGATTTTTCTCAGATTAATAAAAGTTGATGGAATGTCAGAGTCAAGGAATGTAAAAGATATTTCATGAAAATGGTAAACCAAAAAAGCAAGGGTGGCTATACTCATATTAGAAAAAAAACAAACAAAAATGGTCAAAAGAGACAAAGAAAGTCATAACATAACAATGAAGGAGTCAATCCAACAAGAGGATATAAGAACTGTAAAAATATATACAAGTAGGGGCCAGTGCTGTGGTATAACAGTTAAAGCCACCGTATGTAGTGCTTACATCCCATATGGGTGCCAATTCCAGTACCGGCTGCTCCATTTCCAATCCAGCTCTCTGCTATGGACTGTGAAATCAGCAGAAGATGGCCCAAGTGCTTGGCTCCTGCACCCATGTGGGAGACTTGAAAGAAGCTCCTTGCTCCTGGATTCATTTAGCAAAGCTCTGGCCATTGTGGCCATTTGGGGAGTGAACCAGTGGATGGAAGACCTCTCTCTCTCTCTCTCCCTCTCTCTCTTTCTCTCTCTCTTTCTCTTTCTCTCTCTGCTTCTGTCTCTGCCTCTCTGTTATTCTGACTTTCAAATGAATAAATACATCATTAAAAATGAAGAAAAAAGAAATAATATCAAATGTCTTTTGGGGCACAATGGTATTAAACTAGAAATAAACAAGAAGAAAACTGGAAATTCACAAATATATGAAAATTAAGCAACACTGATGAATACTCCATGCATCAAGGACAATCAAAAGGAAAATAAACAAATGAGAAATGTAAAACCTGACCATAGCAAGGCCAGAGAAGCAAACAAGAAAAGAAATTACAGGTCAATATTTCTAATAAACATAGATGCAGAAATCTTCAACAAAATCATAACAGACCTAATTTAGTAACATTTTCAAAGGATTATACATGATGATAAAATGAGGTTTGTCTCTGAAGCACAATGATAGTTCTATTTATAAAAATTAATGAATATTATACATCACATTCACAGAATGAAGAACAAAAGTCAGATAATCATTTCAATAGATGCAGAAAAAAAGCATTTAGCCAACCTCAATGCACTTTCATGACAATTACTATTACTAAGTTAGGGACAGAAGGAATGCACTTTGTTAATAAAATGGCCCAGCTCTTATCTGTGGTATGGATGTACATCTCAGACAACATCCTAGGCTCTAGCCCTCACTGCCATTGCTAGAAGCCAGGTGACCAGATTGCCAATCCACAGGTGTCAGCTTGACCCCCACCCTAGTAGGATTCACTGCTCCTATTTCCCTGCCCCCTGCAAAGGCATAACAGAACCTGTTTCTCTCACATGTGCCCTCTCTCTTTCTCCTGATCCCTCTCTCTCTCTGATTCTCTTGCCCTCTCTCCCTGGCCCATCGGGCTTCCCTCACCTGACAATAAACCTTTCCCTTAACTCTGGTGCTTGGTGTGTATTATGGCGGCCTTACAAATTCATCAGAATAAAGGCCATATCAGCTAAATCCTTAACAGCGAAAAGCTGAAAGTTCAGGAATGTGACAAGGATGCCCTCCTTGTCGATTCTGTTCACTATAAACACTGGTAAACCCAGTCAGAGCAATTAGGGTATAAAAAGACTAGTGAAACTGTCTTTTTTACTAATCACATGACCTCTTATGTAGGAAATAACTCTCATGAATCTACAAAAAACTGTTAGAATTAATGAATTAATTTGGTCAAGTTGCAGGACATAATTAACATACAAACTCAGTAGCATTTCTATTCTGTAATAATAAACTGCCTAAAAAAGTTACCAAGGAAACATTTTCATTTATAATAATGCCATAAATAAATAAATAGGGGCCCATGCTGTGGCATAGCAGGTAAAGCCGCCACCTGAAGTGCTGGCATCCCATATGGCTGCACTTCTAATCCCAGCTGCTCCACTTCTGATCCAGCTCTCTGCTAGGGCCTGGGAAAGCAGTAGAAGATGGCCCAAGTCCTTGGGCCCCTGCACCCATGTGGGAGACCTGGAAGAAGCTCCTGGCTCCTGGCTTTGGATTGGCCCAGCTTCGGCTGTTGCGGCCAGCTGGGGATGAACCAGTGGAACAAATACTTTTTTCTCTCTTTGCTTCTGCCTCTCTGTAACTCTATAACTCTGCCTTTCCAATAAATACATAAATCTTGAAAGAAAGAAAGGAAGAAAGAAAGAAAGAAAGAAAGAGAGAGAGGGAGAGAGGGAGGGAGGGAGGGAAGGAGGAAGAATACTTAGGTGTCAGAGGTAAGGAGAAACAGCCTGGAGACTTATCGCTGCAAGGCTGACTAGGGCACATGGAAGGCAGTAGTCCTAAGGAACAAGATATGCCTGAAGGCAAGGCAGTCTAGGCAGTTCTTTGTAGGTCAGAGTTCACCTTGGGAGAGTGAATGTAAGAAAAGAAATGTGCTTTCTGAAAAGGCGTTTTGTTAACACACAGATGTCTTCTTGCTTATGTATACAAGAGATTGTTTAGGCTGCCCTGACCCTAACCCCTGAACTCTGTAAAGCAAATAAAAGTATGCAAATAGATGCAATTGAGGCTCAGATTTGGAGGTCACAGCCCCTTGACCCTTGCACAATTTTCCACTTGAAATTGCCTCTGAGTAGTTTTCAACCTGCCAACACAGAGAGGTAGTTGGACCAATCTGGCACTTAGGAATATATTTAACCAAGGAATTATAAGGTCTGTGAAATAAACCTACAAAACAAGGATGAAACAAATTGAATAAGACAGATAATTGGAAAGGTATCTCATGTTCATGTATGGAAATTATTAATATTGTGAAAATATTTACTATACCCAAAATATCCTGCAGACTCCATGTAATCCCCATCAAAATCCCAATGACATTTTCAACAGAAATACAAAGAAATTCTTAAAATTCATGTGTAACAGCAAAAGATTCGAATACCCAAATAAATTTGCAGCAAAATGAAAAGCTGGAGACATCAAACTAGCTTATATAAAAATATCTCATAAAGCTGTAGTAATCAAAGCAGTACTTCATTGATATAAAAGCAGATATATAGACCAATGGAATAGAATGGAGTCCAGAAATAAACCCATATATTTACTGTCTGTTGTTCTTCAACAGAGTCCAAGATCATATAATGTACAAAGAACAGTCTCTTCAATAGTGTTGGGAAACTTCAAAACCCACACAAAGAATAATGAAACGTGACCCTTATCTCACTCCACATAAAAATCAACTATAACAGATTAAACACTTAAATGTAATAACCAACGTTCTGATACTACTAGAAGAAAACATAGGGAAAGCGTTTCTTGACATGATCTGAACACTGAGATTTGGGATATGAAACCAGAAGCATAGACAAATTGAATTGTATCAAATGAAAAAGTGTCTTTGCTAGGTAGGAAGTCAGATTTAGCCTATGTGCCTGTGTAAGACAGGCCTGAAGACCAGCACCTACTGTGGAAGCTCCAGAAGCCCAGCATTTTGTACTTCAAAGTCCTGCTGAGACCCTGATGACCTCCCAGGTGGTCCCAGCCCTTCCCCCAAGGAAAGCTCCCAGGAGAACTCCCTCCTCAGGACCAGATGGGTTACCTGACCTGATAACATGGGGCAATAAAACCTTCTCAGACACCCTAAGGGAAGTTCCTTTGCTCTACCTTGGCTCCAGCAAAACTGGGGAGGAATTTGCTAATTTTTACCCAACAAACTCTTCCCTAGGACTCCCCATCTTTTGTCCTGGAGGAGAGGGGAGGTGGGTAAACAGGCTCCCTTAAACACCTAGGGAGTCCAAACAGACTGTGCACTCTACCCTCTGCCTTTCAGCTGAGCCACCCACCTGGCCTGCCCAGGTGTATTCTCTCCACTCAACCAAGGTAACTCACTTTCCCCCATCCCAGCAATGGGACCTCCGTTCTGACGGATGTCCTACCCCCAATAAAGCTTTATCACTCTGCTCTCTGTCTTATGCCTGGATTCTTTCTTGCGTGAAGACAAGAACCCCACGGCTTCCACGGCCTTTCCTCTGGTGACATCTTTACATCAACAGAAATAATTAACAAAGTAGTTGGACAAACTAGGAGAGAGGAGAAAAAAGCTTTGCAGATCATACATCTAATAACAGGGTAAAATCTAATGTATACCTTAGGGATCTCCAAAAAGTTCATGGGAAAAATGTATGGATTTCTGGACACAAACAATGTCATGAAAACATAGAAAACCTAAATAGACCCTAACCATTTTTCCCTAGATTTTTTTCAAATTGTTGGAATATAGCTGTTTGTAGTAATTCCTGATGATTATTTTTATTTCTTTTTCAATTTAAAAATTTTTTATTTTATTTTATTTTTTTTTACTTGGCCTTAACCCACTCTGCAACAGTGCTGGCTCCCTATTATTTCTATTTAAGTGGTATCCATTGTCCACTATGTTTTTGAGTAATTCTATGATAATTCTTTTGAATTCCTTTTCAGACATTTCATCAATATCTTCATTTTCACATTCTTTTTTAATCTTTTATTAGACTTTTATTTTAGCCTCACTTTAAGAATATAAGGGAGATCATAGATTTACTAAATTTAAATTCACACCAAAATACATTACGATTAAAATGAATTCCTTTCAACCACCCAGTTTTGCCACCTTTTGCTTAGCAGATAATCTGTGCCAGTCATTGTGAAAAAGTCTTTATTTTAAGAAAAAAAAATTTAGTTAACAAAAAATTTAACAAATTTCACTTAGCAAAATACACCCCAAAGGAAATCAGTACAAAGAAAGTTTTAAGTAAAGGCCTCACCAATTCCTACAGTATTAGTATTGTGTCTCAATTCTCAAAACTAACTTTTAAAAAGCTTAAACTTAACCTAAAAGATTTAAATGAAAATAGAAACTAGAATGAACAAACTTGAGAAATGTTTCTCTTTGAATTAGGGATCTAGCACCTTTGAGTTTTCCAAAAAAGTACATCTCCCCAAGGTGTTCACTGTGGTGTGGTGTAAAAGATCCACAATTTAACATACTTAAACTACTTTAACTCAGATAACATCACTCGGAAGGATACTACTAAAATGTTAATCAAGAAAAGCGGAAAATAGTTTTAGTTTACTCAATATCACATGCTAATATTGAAGTGTTGCTATGTTCCTTTTAGGGAGTCATATTGCCTTTCTTTTCTTGTCTCTTGTAGTTCTACATTTTTAGGCATTTGTGGAAACAGTTGTTGGTTTTCTCCCCTGTGAGCTTTTCTTTTTGAAATATGCGTCAATGTCTTAGTTGAATTCCTGGTCCTTCATTGGATATCCAAAATCAGATGCTCAGGGGGGCCAGGGAGCTCTGGCTAGTGCTCGAGGGTAGGGCAAATATTCAGAGTGACTACCATATTGGGCCTGGTAGATTTTTATCATCAGCAGTTTGCAAGGTATGATTTCATTGGCTGGCTTGATCACAGCTTCAACTTCTCTGCCAATGTGAACCAACTGCCTAGGGTGAGCCCACAATGGCTACACACCCTACTTACATAGGCACATGAACTGTCCAAAGGATCTGTGCTTCACAGTGTGAGCATGGAACCCTCTGCAATGACCCACCCCAGGCACTCAGGGAACTCTGAGCCTCTGAAACCAGACAGAGTGATTGGCCAAAGATACAGCCACACCCCACTCTGTATCACTCAGTCACAGAATTCCTGTAGTCATAGAGTGCAGAGCTCCCAGTCACTGGGAACCAGGGACCCACTCTCAGTCCCGTGAGCCTCCCCAACATTCCCAGAAGCCAGCTGCCTGCCTGACAGAAGTTGGTTGGTACTCTGCCTTGGCAAGTTGAGTCTGGATACCCTGATAGAATGAGGGGAAGGGAGCGCCTCACAGGCTTAACTTGGTGCCCCCATCCCTGCCAACCCTCCAGGCTAGACTCAATGTCAGTGGGGACCATGGATTTATCCCTCCAATAAAATTCCCCAGTCACACAAGCCACAGCAGCCTCTACTCACTTTATTAAGATGATGCTTCCTCCCTGCTATTTGCCAGGTGCCCTTGTAGGGGGATGCGAGAAAACCAATGTGCTGTTCCTTCAAAGGGTTAAGTGGGCACCCTCCTCCTCAGTTGTGCTGCAGACCAAACTCAAAGTCAGTAGGATCCATAAGGTTCTCCCTCAGGCAGTGACACTAGTTACATGGGCTACCACGCATTCCTTTTACCTTATTCCAAGAAGATGGTGTCTCCTCCAGCCACTGGCAATGGGATTCACTGTGGTTTCTAACTCACTGGTGCGTTATTATAGCATCCTCACTGCTCCACAGCATGTCTCTTCTTTCTGTAGAATTTCCAATCAAAACTTCTTTCCAAATGTCCCATGGGGATGCAGTTCCTCCCCTTTTCTTCTATTATCTTTTCATGGGCAAGATCAGCAGGTCTTTTCCCTGTTCAGCCATCTTGGATCTCTGTATATATATATATATATATATATATATATATATATATATATATATCTTAAACAAATGAAATCAGTATCTCAGAGAGATATCTGCACTCCCATATTCATTGTAGCATTATTCACAATAATCAAGATACAGATTCAAATTAAATGTTCAATAATGCATAATGGATAAATAAAATTACACACACACGCACACACACACTTGCACACACAGTAGAAAGTTCTGAAGCTTTAAGAAAAATAATTCTTGTCATTTGCAAGAACATGGACAAACCTGAAAGATATTGTATTGAGTACAACTGGTACAAAATGGCAAATATAGCATGATCTCACGTACATGTGGACTTCAAAATAGTCAAACACCAGGGAGAAGAGAACAGAATGGTTGCTGTCTGAATTTTGTGGGTGGGAAGATGTCACTCAAAGGGTATAAATTTGCAGTTAGGTAGGAAGAGTGAGTTCTGGAAATCTAATGCACTGGATGTCAATTATACCCAATAATACTATATTGCATACTGGAAATGTACTAACAGCTTATGTTAAATTTTATCAATGTATGTCCTAAATAGCACTCTGGCCTCAGAATCAGCCCTTAAGGCATTCGGATCTGGCTGAAGAGCCCATGAGAGTATTGTAGGCATGGAAAGCCAAGACACTCTGGAAAAAAAAAGAAGAAGAAGACCTAAATGAAAGATTTCTGTGAGTGAGATCCCAGTGGAAAGAGCGGGGCCATCAAAGAAGGAGGTACCTTTCTCTGAAGGGAGGAGAACTTCCACTATGACTATGACCCTGTCGGAGTAAGATCCAAGTCGGTGAACCCTAAAGGCTTCCATAGCCTCAGCAACTCATGACTACAGCCTGGGGAGATTACTGACACCATAAACAAGAGTGTCAAATTGTTAAATCAACATCAAGAGTCACTGTGTACCTACGTCCCATGTGGGATCTGTCCTTAATGGGTTGTCCAATGTGAAGTAATGATATAGCTAGTACTGAAACAATATTTTTCCACTTTGTGTTTCTGTGTGGGTGCAAACTGATGAAATCCTTACTTAGTATATACTGAATCGATCTTCTGTATATAAAGATAATTGAAAATGAAAAAAAAAACTTGGTTTTAAATTGGAAATTACATAGAAAATTAATCAATTTTTTAAAAAAAATCATGTAGGATCTCTGTCATTAATGTGCTGTACACTGTTATTTAATGCTATAACTAGTACTCCAACAGTATTTTTTCACTTTGTGTTGCTATGTGAGTGCAAACTGCTGAAATCTTCATATATACTAAACTGATTTTCTGTATTTAAAAGAATTGAAAATGAATCTTGATGTGAATGGAAGGGGAGAGCGAGTGGGAAAGGGGAGGGTTGCAGGTGGGAGGGAAGTTGGGGGGGGGAAGCCATTGTAATCCATAAGCTGTACTTTGGAAATTTATATGCATTAAATAAAAGATTAAAAAATTATCAATGCAAAAAGAGATATCCGTGTAAGATGAGCATATATTATTAGTTGGAGCACAATATTTGTTTCATAATGTACACATACATTGAAACATATTGCATACTGTAATTATATAAGCTTGTATTTTTCAATTATACTTCAACAATGTTAGAGGGAAAAAGAAAATGATTTCTCAGACCAACAGTAAGTATTTAGTAACAATTTGTGTAACAGCTCTTAAATATGAAACAACAAGAATGGCAGCTTTTCATCACCCACATATTGTCTTTAATTTTCTTCCTAGGATAACTATTGGACCATAGTTACTGTCCTTTGGTCTCACCATAACAGCAATGAATACCTATCACTGGCAATATATCAGTGAATTCTGTTTATTTGTTATGTTCTCATCACTCCATTACAACCCAGAAGGTATTTAAATCTTATGGAGTACAATGATATAAGTGTCTTTGCAGTTATGTTGAACACACACAAACACATGCCATCATTTGTGTTTTTTGTGTATCTTTTCCACCTTTAATTCCAAAGAGATCCTATCAGTATTTATAACAATGGTAATATGTAAGTGACCTTTTAAGGAAGGTTCTACATTGCTCATTTTGCTCCTGTTCATATGCTTTACTAAAAAATTTTCAATGGTATCCTGAATGTGGAGTAGCTGCAAGTAAGCCTTCAACAGATAAAGACTTAAAGTTTTACACAGTTGTACTCAAATATACAATGTTCTGTTTCTTCATCTTCCTACTTATATACCTCAGCGCAACAAGGAAACTAGTGCTACTGCCTATTTTCCCCAAAGAAAACAACTTTTATTTCAACAGGAATTTTATTTGAAGTGTTTACACAGGGAAATAGATATGTATGTAAACATGTGTCAGCATGCTTCTGTATTCTGTAGTTTCAACTCTCAAGTAGATCCCCCACATAAAAAACACCAAAGAGAAGCAGTCCTTACAAACTTTATGTACTGCTCTCACCCTCAGCAGTACTGCCCATTACTTCCTATAGTAATACACCCTATGAATACATACTGCAGTCCATACTTTCTTTTTGAAATCAGGTGGTAGTGCCCAAAAGGATCTAGAATATATAGCATTAGAGCAAGTATAGGCAGTCTGTTTGGGAAAAAAGTTATTATCTTCAATGAAAACTTTTATAGAATATACCTAATTAAGATTGCCATTATCTAGATATCACACCCACTACAAAAACAACACAATGTATAAGCACAGCTTAATAATGAAAATATAATTACGGAAGTTTAAGATAAGAAAAAGTAAGTATCAGGAAGTTAGAAATAATTATCATTTTCATCTTAGCATGCAAAAATATTTGTGCATTCACTCAAACACATACACACACTCATAACACAAAAGATATTTAAGAGCAATAATAAAGATTTTAGAAGCATACATTTTATTTAAGAAGAGGGCCATGAATGGTTATATAGATCAGAAATATGCCTGGTGGGGACTTTGCCAAGATGGTGGATTAGGGGGTGATGTGATGTGCTAGACAAGGGATAAACAGTGAAAGAGGGGTGTAGGAAGTGCACTCTCAGGGAACAATTCGAGAGAAAACCACATTGGAAATCCTACAAGAGGAGGAGGAACCCGTGGACCTGCGTGAATGGTGTGGATGTACAGCTCTCACACAGGCACAGCGCACAACTGTAGCAGCTGAGAGCTGGAGCAGGTGGCAGTTTGGAGACGGAGGTGAGACTGGACTACTTGTGGCAATATAAACAGAGGGAGAGCGTGGCGTGAGTCTGGACTGGAGTCCTAGGGGTTAGCAGTTGACTGCGGACCCAGTGGAAGTAGAGGGGGCACATTCATCTCATTCCAACTTCCTGACAACAGTAGCCACTACCCAGCTGAGAAAGAACAGGCACCAGTTTGGGTCTGGGTGACAGCTGTGCAAGTCTTTCTGTGCACGAACAGCAACTGGCCTAGACAGGACACCACCTTCATAGCAGTACTGATGGCAATGGCAGAGCAACACTCAACCAGTGGCTCTTGGGTACTCATGTCATCCAGTGATTCTAACGAAGGGAACAATACACAGTCCCTACTGACTTTGAGCCTAGCTGGGAGGTGGCTGCACAACCATCTAGGACAGTAAGGCATCTAAGCCTCCCAGGATCAAAACGCCTAAATGGAGCTGTCTCTGGAAACATCTGCCTCTCTGCTGACCGGCAGACTGGCAGGGCAAACAGAAACCTCTGCGTTCATAGACTATGGGAACCTTGTGTCCTGAGATCATGGGGACTCCGTAGTTATATGAGAAACGTCAATAAGAGCAGCTCCATATGCAAACTGTGCTCACAGGACTGCACAGATCATTTGTCCAGTTCATATGGTGGCACAGAACACACTGGGGGCTAACATCTGGGCATTGAGAGCTACCACACCCAACTTGAGTGTTACCCTGGATACTTGCTCCACACTGGAGCACTAACCAGAGCTCCCTGGCCACACCCACCACACACCTGTTGGTATTCACTGAAAGTGCAGACACTGTCTAATCCACAGAGGCATAGCTGAAAGATAAAAGCCATCAGAGAGAAAAAACAAAAATCAACCCCACAAATGCCTTGCAACATGTGCAGAAATTCAAGAAACAAGAATAAAGAAGACAACATGACCACCTCCCCTGAAGGAACATGACAATATTTTTTTTAACTTTTATTTAATGAATATAAATTTCCAGTGTACAGCTTATGGATTACAATGGTTTCCCCCTCCCATAACTTCCCTCCCAACCGCAACCCTCCCCACTCCCGCTCCCTCTCCCCTTCCATTTGCATCAATATTCATTTTCAATTCTCTTTATATACAGAAGATCAATTTAGTATAAAGATTTCAACAGTTTGCACCCACATAGAAACACAAAGTGAAACATATTGTTTGAGTACTAGTTATAGCATTAAATCAAAATGTACAGCACATTAAGGACAGAGATCCCACATGAGGAGCAAGTGCACAGTGAGTACTGTTGTTGACCCAACAAATTGACAATATAGTTTATGGCACCAGTAACCATCCTAGGCTGTCGTCATGAGTTGCCAAGGCTATGGAAGCCTTCCAAGTTTGCTGACTCTGATCATATTTAGACAAGGTCATAAAAGACAGAGTGAGGATAGTAACCAATGATCCTAAGAGTGGCATTTACCAGGTTTGAACAATTATACAGCATTAAGTGGGGAAGAGGACCATCAGTACACACAGGTTGGGAGTAGAGCCATTGGTGGTAGAGTAGAGGTTATGATTACAAAGGAATGAGGTCCAAGTGCAATAGACAGGGCCTAGGACAAAGGACAGAGTCATTATTAGAGGCGCTAAGAAAGGTGCTGTCTAAGCTACAAGTAATTTTTCTGATTGAGAGGCAAATAGAACCTGATAGAAGGGGCTTGATAATAATCTGTTGGGCTTTAGGCCTTGTAAATTCAGAGGCCCAGGCCTATCTATCTCTTCACATGGGGTATATCCTAAGGGAGGTGTGAACCTCCTAGGGGAAGGCACTCTGTTGACTTTCATTACTTGGCTGGCCTGGGAGGAGAGCTGGCCAGGTAAAGGCAGGGGGCATCTCTAACAAGAAATTTACAGTTCTGCCTGCAATGTTGCTGACCCTACTTGACCATGCCCTCAGCTGCAGTGGTTGCTTTGGAAGTTGGGCTGAGTGAAGGGCTTTTCAGCTTAGAGCCAATAAGATCTGTGGCTCTGACCTGGGCATCCTTCGACTCCAGGGCAGGTCCATTTCCAGTGATCCAACTCTTGGCAGAGCTGCCAGGGCTCTTCACCAGCTGACTTCTGCTGAAGCCCAGGCTTACCACATTGAAAGCCACTGCAGTGGACTGGCCTGTTGGGTCTCCTTGAGGGCAGATCACTGTACAGATCAGCCATTAATAGGCCTGCCACCCATTGCTTCTGATGCCTAGCTTTCTTTCCCTCCTGGTTTGTGTTAAAGCAGACCAGAGGATGCAAGTCAAGGGAGTGCCCGTGTCCCATCTCTAATCTTCAGTGGCCTGAACTACAAGTCTATAGTCACAGGCATGTTCTGTAGTAGTTTTTCTAAGGTAGACAATGCCCATGAGGAAAATTATATTCTCACTTTAAAACTTTCTTTCCCTTTGGTCTGAAAGGGATGTTTTTTCTATTTACTGTATACTTCACTGATGGCAAAGAGAATCTAGCTATGAGATTATTAGTTAAGTTCTTATTTTGGCTATGCTATTACAGAAAAATGTTAGCCATCTCTTTTATAAGGTCTAAAGATTAAATTGTGCGTCCTACAGATTCCTTCATAATAGAATTAGTTTCCTACCTTGAAGAGAATAGAGAAATAAAAGAACAAGTTGGGCTTAGAATAGAGAAATGAGGGAGCAAGTCCTAGATCCCTTGCTGACAATAGCAATATTACATGAATACTTAGCAAACCATTTCAACCATTAGATAACAACTTAAGAAAACATTTACCAGAAGGTCCAATGCCTTCTATAAATTTTAAGAATCATGTATTTGAAAACACCTCTTAAATATCTAACATGGTGTAGTTTGTTTAGCCAGTAAACTTAAGCACAACCATCTAAAATGTTTTTCGTTTCTTTCTACCAACACGTTTAAAACATATGATACACAGATTCAGGTCTCACAAATTAAAATGTATCTTTGATTCATTTTAGCAGCTTAAATTTATGGACAATCTTATCTATAAGCCATTTAAAATAAAACTCAATAAAATTTCCCCATGTGGACATACAATATGTACACACATATAACATAGCATAATAGACCAATATAGCAATTTTAATAATAGCTTTTAAAATCTTTAACTCTTTTTGTAGATTGCCAATTGATTTGCATTGCTTTTTGTTTTTAGTAACCTCAGTTAACCATACTTTCTCTCAGTTGGTACTGTTCATACATTATTGGCTTCATCTGTTTACAGAGCCATCCCAAAGTACTGAATACAATAGAAGTGGCTGGAAAAAGTCCACAGGAACCTATAGGAGGACAGCTAAACACAGAACCAACAACACTTTAGTTTTATGAGCAGCACATCATATATAACTATGGATGACAAAAGACTTCAAGTCGCCATGTTTAAAATTATAAACTCATCAACCAACAAGAGGCACTTGCTTCCTTCACAGTATTTTTGAAAGCACCTGTAGGATTTTACAAGTATTTAACCCTTTAGGCCTCTGGGGCTTTCTCATTAAGATAACCTTCATATCTAGTAACACAAGATCATTAGACTTTTTAATTCTCAAACATTTGTATTAATAGCATTTTCCATTATAGAAACTTAAAGTCTGGTACCACATCACATCTTGACAGTCCTTATATTATCCAAATAGCCTGATTAGTTGGTGTGTCTATAAGATGAGAGACATAGGTCCTTCGATTTTTTCAGTTGGGCCCAAACTGGAGAAACCAAATTCCAAGATTTACTGGAAATTTTAGAGTCCAGATTGTTTGAAACTTTGATTTTTTGAATGCCTGTCAAGAATGCCAAGAAGGCTCAAAATCCAAAATATCTGGTTGAAATAAGATTCCTTAAAATCATGACATAACATAGACCAAATTTGATCATTGTTACAAGGTGATTATTCAAATCTTTGAAAATAAGCACATATTTCAATAACCCATAGCTCTTAATAAAAATTCAGCTGTTTTTGAACAATTAGAATTTAACAGACATCAGAGAACATAATAGATTACTTTAACACATTGCTTTAACAGAGCATCAGAGTTTAATTCTATGTCAAAGAGAAATTGAGCTTCCTGTGATCTTTTGCTGTGAGGTTTCCTTCCTTTACCTTCTTTCCTATTGGTGACCATGTTTCTGTGTTTCTGTGTGTAAGACATGTTTAAGCATCTTTTGCAGGGCAGGATGAGTGGCAACAAATTCTTTCAGTTTCTGTTTGCTATGAAAAGTCTTAATTTCACCTTCATTCACAAATGAGAGCTTTGCAGGATATAGTATTCTGGGCTGGCAGTTTTTGTCTCTTAGTACCTGGTCTATGTCTTGCCATTCCCTTCTAGCTTGTAGGGTTTCTGATGAGAAGTCTGCTGTGAGTCTAATTGGAGATCCTCTAAGAGTAATCTGACGTTTCTCTCTTGCACCTTTTAGGATCTTTTCTTTATGTTTCACTGTGGTGAGTTTGATTACAACATGTCGTGGTGAGGATCTCTTTTTGTCAGGAACATGACAATATTTTAATATTAGAAAGTGAAGATGGGCCGGCGCCACGGCTCACTAGGCTAATCCTCCGCCTTGTGGTGTCGGTACACCGGGTTCTAGTCCCGGTCGGGGCACCGATCCTGTCCCGGTTGCCCCTCTTCCAGGCCAGCTCTCTGCTGTGGCCAGGGAGTGCAGTGGAGGATGGCCCAAGTCCTTGGGCCCTGCACCCCATGGGAAACCAGGAGAAGCCCCTGGCTCCTGCCATTGGATCAGTGTGGTGCGCAGGCCGCAGCGCGCCGGCCGCGGCAGCCACTGGAGGGTGAACCAACGGCAAAAGGAAGACCTTTCTCTCTGTCTCTCTCTCTCACTGTCCACTCTGCCTGTCAAAAAAAAAAAAAAAAGAAAGAAAGTGAAGATGAAGACATTGAGGAAATGTCAGAAATGGAATTCAAAAAATTAATCATAAGATTACTCAAAAGCAATCAGAAGCAAATCCATGAACTAAAGAAAACCATACATTATATGAATGAAAATTTTCCCTTGAAATTGAGATTTTAAAGCGAAATCAAAATGAAATATTAGAAATGAAGAATTCAGTAGATCAAATAAAAATGAGGTGGAAAGCTTTAATAGCAGACTTTGCAAGACATTAGAAAGAATATTTGAACTAGAAGACAAATCTTTGGAAATCTTATAGTAAAACAAACAAACAAAAAAAAAACAAGAAAAAAAAATAGAAAACTTAAAAACAGTATTGGAGATATATAGGATACAATCAAACAACCCAACATACAGGTCTTAGGAGTTCCTGAATGTGTGGAAAGGAGAAAATGTATTAGAAAGCCTGTTTAGTGAAATAATTACAGAAAACTTTCCCCAATTTGGAGAAAGAAAGGGACATCCAAAGAGGGGAAGCACATAGAATTCCTAACAGACGTGACCAGAAAAGACCTTCATCATGACACAATGTAGTCAAACTTTCCACAGTAAAACATAAAGGCCATTGCAGAGAGCTGGATTAGAAGCAGAGTAACCAGGACACAAACTGGTGCCAATATGGATCACTTACTAAATGCTTCTAAATTTTCACATAACTTATTTTCTTCTGTACCAGCTAATGTTTTAAAAGCATAAATTATTCTGATTTTATTCTTATAGTTATACAACTTATTTGGTGCCTAGAATTTTAGAATTATATTTCTTAACCAGAAGATGTATATGCATGTGTATATATATATATATATATATATGAATATAATTTTGGAATTATATTTCTTAACCAGAAGATGTGTGTGTGTGTGTGTGTATGAAGTACATCCTACACTTATCTATTTTTGTCATTTTTTTTTGACAGGCAGAGTTAGACAGTGAGATAGACAGAGAGAAAGGTCTTACTTCCATTGATTCACCCCCAAAATGGCCACTACAGCTGGCACTGCACCAATCTGAAGCCAGGAGCCAGGTGCTTCCTCCTGGTCTCCCATGCGGGTGCAAGGCCCAAGGACTTGGGCCATTCTCCACTGCCCTCCCAGGCCACAGCAGAGAGCTGGACTGGAAGTGGAGCAAGCAGGACAGAACCGGTGCCCCAAATGGGACTAGAACTCAGAATGCCAGCGCTGCAGGCGGAGGATTCACCTAGTGAGCTGCGGTGCCGGCCATATTTTTGTCATTTTTAATATAGCATTTTATCATATGCACATCTGATTTTCACGTACCACTGTTAAGATTATT
The DNA here is from genome assembly GCF_033115175.1 of Lepus europaeus. NCBI lineage: Eukaryota > Metazoa > Chordata > Mammalia > Lagomorpha > Leporidae > Lepus > Lepus europaeus. Next base: position 28,401,555 of record NC_084850.1, on the reverse strand, counting down.
GTTAAGATATAAATATTGTGTGGAATTTATACTTTGGATTGGTAAAAAAACAGAAAGTTACTTAAGAAACAATATAGGGGCTGACGCTGTGGCATAGCAGGTATAAGCCCTGGCCTGCAGCTCCAGCATCCCATATGCATGCCAGTGTTAGTCCCAGCTGCTTCACTTTCAATCCAGCTCTCTGCTATGGCCTGGGAAAGCAATGGGGAGATGGCCCAAGTCCTTGGGCCCCTGCACCCACATGGGAGACCTGGAGGAAGCTCCTGGCTCCTGGTTTCAGATCAGTGCAGCTCCAGCCATTGTGGCCATCTGGGGAGTGAACCCGTGGATGGAAGTCTTCTCTTTTTCTCTACCTCTACCTTTGTCTCTCTTTAACTGTGCCTTTCAAAGAAATCAATAAATCTTTAAAAATAAATATCAGAATATAAATTTTTGATATTTCGAATTACACTATTATAAAATTTCACTAAATAATCAAAACTTTCTACTAACTAAATTGGCCTGATAGAGAAGATTTGCAAGTGTAACTAATGTGCTGTAATACTATGATAAAAAAATAATAAAATCGTGCCGGTGCCACAGCTCACTAGGCTAATCCTCTGCCATGCGGTGCCGGCACACCGGGTTCTAGTCCCGGTTGGGGCGCCGGATTCTGTCCCGGTTACCCCTCTTCCAGGCCAGCTCTCTGCTGTGGCCAGGGAGTGCAGAGGAGGATGGCCCAAGTGCTTGGGCCCTGCACCCCATGGGAGACCAGGAGAAGCACCTGGCTCCTGCCTTCGGTGCACTGGCCGCAGCGCGCCGGCCACGGCAGCCATTGGAGGGTGAACCAACGGCAAAAGGAAGACCTTTCTCTCTGTCTCTCTGTCTCACTGTCCACTCTGCCTGTCAAAAAAAATAGTAAAATCATCAGTAACACATTTATTTGAATAATATAACATCATCATTGATGAGGTAATGAAAATAAAATAAACAAATTCAGCACATTTCATTTCCATAGCCAAGTCAGAACCATACTTAAGACTCTTTTATAATTTTTTTTTGATTTCTCACATATCTTCATTTGATTGAATACAGTAGTCCTCCATTACCTGTGGTTTTTGCTCTCTGTAGTTTTAGTTACTGGCAATCAACCATGATCTGATAATATTAAACTGAAAATTCCATGAAAAGCAATTCATAAGATTCAAATTGCAAATCCATTCTGAGTAGCATGATAAAATTTTGAACCATTACCCTTATTGCCATGTGCATGTTATGTACCCATTAGTCATGTAGCAGACATCTCAGTTATCAGATCAACTGTCCCAGTCCTTGGGTTTGAGTAATCTTTATTTTACTTAAAAAACATCCAAAAGCACAGGAGTAATGTTGGAAGTCTGGATATGCTGAAGAAAGACCATAAAGTATTTTCCTTAAGTGAAAAGTAAGAATTCTCAACTTAAGGGAAGAAAGCATTTCTCCTCAGATATAGAATATGACCAAGATGCCCAATTTCAACACTCAGTACAGTACTGGACATATTAACAAAAGCAGTTATGGAGGAAAAAGAGATAAAGGACAATTCAAACTCTTACATGGATTCTCAGTTATTTTAAGAAAGCCCAACTTTTATTTGACTATAGTAATCATAATACAATCTTTTGTAATTGAAGTAAACATCCTCTCACTCTGTTTTTGTTTCAAAGTATAAAAACACCTCTGCACATGAGCAAATATCTTAAAAATTGAACAAAATGTTTCATAAGATGCCATTAAAGTAAGATTAAACTTAATGGACATGGTTTATATCTTTTTTTTACATAAAATATACCATCAATATTTTTCAGTCATTTTAGAAATAGATTTGATGGTGTTGACTGGAACTTAAATGTCTGATTATCATTTCATTATGTATATAGAAGAGGCTTATTAAAAATATGGAAATATATGTTTTTCAGATGAAAAAAGCACATTCTAGGTTTCTATTTTGTGGTAGACAGAATAATAGTCACTCAAAGATGTCCATTTCATATTCCTTGGAACATATAAATAGGGAATCCAAGTCACAGATAAAATTGTTTGCTGATCAACCCATAATGAGAGGGGACTATTAGCTCAGATTACCTGGGTGAAGCCACTATAATCACAAGAATTTATATATGTGTAGTAAGGAAACAGATGAGTCAGAATCAGGGGAACAATGTGGGGAAACCCCAACAAATTATTGCTTAATTTGAAGATGGAAAAAGACCACAAGACAAGAAATGTAGGTAACTTTTAGAGGTTAAGAGATTGGAACATAGTGGCCTCATAAAATGTATATCTATGTAAAATTCTTAGATACTGGAAAACATGAGTGGTACTTTATTTGAAAAAAGTGGGTTTTCAGATTATAAAAAAGATATGGAGAGGAGTTCATCCTGTAATGGGTGGGTTGTCCTTAAGTTCAATGATAAATATTTAATAAGCTGTCCAGTATTAAATGAATAAACCAACAAGTGTTCTTATTCTCTTCTGCCTTCACTACAATGGTAGTAACGTATCTTCTCATTTGAAAAGGCAATCAATGCACAGGGAGACTGCCCTTGTGACCTCAAAGGGTTGTTTTGTCATGTTTTCTTCTGAAATATGTTTTAATTATTTCTTTTTTTTAATTTTCCCTTTTCTTTAGTCTATTGCACCATTTATGCATTAAACAAAGTAATCCTACAAACTCTTATCACAAAAAAGGAAAAGCTCTCTATCGTTCAAACCACTTCAACTATAATTCTCTCCTCTTCACAGAAATTGTTTTCTAGAGATCCTCCAAAAATGTTCTCATTTCTTCCATTAACATTCTCTATTCAACACATATCAAGCTATGTTATTCTGAGTTGTATTAAAAAGAAAATCACTGCTCTAACCAATGTTAGAAATAACTTCCATGGACCAATTCCAATAACTTCTTTACTGTTCTCATCACACATGGACTCTCAACAGCTACAACAACATTAACCAGTTTTAATTTATGGAAACATTTCTCTTTTACCATCTGTTTTAACACGGTTCTTTGATTGCACTAATAAATCTCTGCCTGTAATTTTTGAGGCTTTTATTCAGGCTCCAAATTATCCCCTCAATGAAGAAATATTGAAATTTCCAGACATCAGTCCTAAGACCAATTGCCACCCTTCTCCTTACACTCCCAAAAGATGATCTCATTCTTCCTTGTGGTTTAAAATATAATATATACTCTATCGTTTGGGGCAAGTCAGATTGCAACGTGCCAGGGGATTCCAATACAATCCCATCAAGGTAGCATGTACCAATGCTATCTCACTAGTCCAAGAGATCAATTTCAGTTCATAATTGATCATAATGATAGGATTAAGAGTCAAAGGGATCACATAAACAAGACTAGTGTCTGCTAGTACTGATAGAATTAAGAAGGAGAGAACGATCCAACATTGGAAGCGGGATACACAGCAGATTCATAGAATGGCAGATGCCCTAAACAGCACTCTGGCCTCAGAATCAGCCCTTAAGGCATTCAGATCTGGCTGAAGAGCCCATGAGAGTATTTTAGGCATGGAAAGCCAAGACACTCTGGCAAACAAAAACAAAAACAAAACAAAAAAACCTAAATGAAATGAAAGATCTCTGTGAGTGAGATCCCGGTAGAAAGAACGGGCTACCAAAGAAGGAGGTACCTTTCTCTGAAGGGAGGAGAGAACTTCCACTTTGACTATGACCTCACTTAATTAAGATTGGAGTTGGCCAACTCAAAAGGCTTCCATAGCCTGGGTAACTCATGTCAAGAGCCTAGGGAGATTACTGATGCCATAAAAAAGAGTGTCAATTTGTTAATCCAACAACAGGAGTCACTGTGTACTTACTCTTCATGTAGGATCTCTGTCCTTAATGTGCTGTACATTGTGAATTAATGCTATAACTAGCACTCAAACAGTATTTTGCACTTTGTGTTTTGGTATGGGTGCAAACTGTTGAAATCTTTACTTAATTTATACTAAATTAATCTTCTGTATATAAAGATAATTGAAAACGAATCTTGATGAGAATGAGAGGGGAGAGGGAGCGGGAGACGGGAGGGTTGCGGGTGGGAGGGAAGTTAAGGGGGGGGGGAAGCCATTGTAATCCATAAACTGTACTTTGGAAATTTATATTCATTAAATAAATGTTAAAAAATATAATCTATAAACTGATAAATTTGGGATATACTTCACTTGGTTACATAACATTTCACTACACAATATCATGTTTCACCAAGTAACATATTTCACTACACAATATTCTATGCCACCTGATCTTAAAAGTCTCACAGACACTATGCTGGTTATAAGAAATCATCATCAGCCAGTTGCTCAACTAAATACTCTGGAATTCACTCTTCATTCATGACTGTCTCTCAGCACATATTCCAAACATAAATAATGTTCTGGGCCATAGTCTCATAAGTAGGCCTCTTTGAAGTATTGTATCAAGGAATAGTCTTTTGGCCTAATGTTTAAAATGCCCGTCACCCACATCCACGTCTCTGAGTTCAATCCTCTGCTCTGGTTTCTGAATACAGTTTCCTGCCAATGAGGAACCTGAGAGGCAGTAACGTGGTTTAAGTAATTGGGTTTCTGACTCCTACATGGGAAACCGGTACTGAATTCCTGGCTCCAGGTTTTAAATCCCAAGATGTTGCAGGAATTTGGGGCATAAACCAGAGGGTGAGAGTGCCCCCGCTCTCTTTCTAATAAATAAAATTTAAATAAAATATTGAGTTAAATGACCAAGTGAACACAGAGTAAAGAGAATATTGTATTAAGTTTAACAGATCCATCACCTCATTTCCAAAAGTATCAAAATTTTGTAATGGGGGCTGGTACTGTGGCGTAGAAGTTAAAGCAGCAGCCTGCAGTGCTGGCATCCCATATGGGTGCCAGTTCGAGTCCCAGCTGCTCCCCTTCCAATTAGTTCTCTGCCTTGGCCTAGGAAGGCAATAGAAATGGCCTGGCTTCAGATCGGCGTAGCTCTGGCCATCGTGGCCAACTGGGGAATGAACCAGCAGATGGAAGACCTCTCTCTCTCTCTCTGTCTCTCCTTCTCTCTTTGTAACTCTGACTTTCAAATAAATAAATAGATAAATCTTTAAAAATTTTTGTAACGTTTTCTTTAGTAATCATATTACAAAGACAAACATCTCTTTCTGGGTGGCTGTGTGTACGCTGGTGTATGTTTTCTGTCTAGTACATTACTCTGATATTAAAAGCCACAAAATGTCTGGAACTGGAGAACATATTTATGTGGCTTAAGCCAGATAATCAAAGACAAATACTGCATGTTCCCTTTCCTATGTGAAGCTAAAAAAGTCTATATGAAAGCATAATAGTGATTAATAGAGGTTAGAAAAGGTGGGGAAGAGTACTAGTTATAGCATTAAATAAGAGTGTACAGCACATTAAAGACAGAGATCCTACATAATATTTTTTTAAAAAAATTAATTAATTTTCTATGCCATTTCCAATTTAACACCAGGTTTTTTTTTTCATTTCCAATTTTGTTTATATACAGAAGATCGATTCAGTATATAATTAGTAAAGATCTCATCAGTTTGTACCCACGCAGAAACACAAAGTGTAAACATACTGTTTCAGTACTAGTTATAGCATCACTGCACATTAGACAACACATTAAGGACAGATCTCACATGGGATGTAAGTACACAGTGACTTCTGTTGTTGACTTAACAATTTGACACTCCTGTTCATGGCGTCAGTAATCTCCCTAGGCTCTAGTCATGAGTTGCCAGGCCTATGGAAGCCTTTAGAGTTCGCTGACTTTGATCTTATTCCGACAGGGTCATAGTCAAAGTGGAAGTTCTCTCCTCCCTTCAGAGAAAGGTACCTCCTTCTTTGATGGTCCCGTTCTTTCCACTGGGATCTCACTCACAGAGATCTTTCATTTAGGTCTTCTTTTTTTTTTCTTTTCCATGGTGTCTTGGCTTTCCATGCCTACAATACTCTCATGGGCTCTTCAGCCAGATCCGAATGCCTTAAGGGCTGATTCTGAGGCCAGAGTGTTGTTTAGGACATCTGCCATTCTATGAGTCTGCTGTGTATCCCACTTCCCATGTTGGATCTGTGTTTAATGTGCTGTACACTCTTATTTAATGCTATAACTAGTACTCCAACAGTATTTTTTTTTCACTTTGTGTTGCTATATGGGGGCAAACTGTTGAAATCGTTACCTAATATATACTAAACTGATGTTCTGTATATAAAGAGAATTGAAAATGAATCATGATGTGATTGGAAGGGGAGAGGGAGTGGGAAAGGGGAGGGTTGTGGGTGGGAGGGAAGTTTTGGGAGGGGGAAGCCATTGTAATCCATAAGCTGTACTTTGGAAATTTATATTCATTAAATAAAAGTTTAATAAAGAAAAAAAAGAAAAGAAAAGGTGGGGAAGAAGGACAGATGGGGAGGCTGGCTAATAGGTACCAATAAACAGCTGGATGGGAGCAATAAGTTCTAGTGTCCCACAGCACAGTGAAGTGACTATAGTTCATTATAATATATTATATATTTCATAGGAAACTAGTAGAGAGTAATTCAAGGCCTTTGAATAAAATATAAGGAAGACTGAAATGCTAATTATACGTGTTTGATCAGTACACACAGTATACAGATGTTGAAGTACAACACTGTACATCATAAATTTGTATGATTATTATGTTAATCAAAATGAAAAATAAAAGCTTTATTATAATGTTACTATATTATTGTATTGATATAAAAAGACCATGGAACACTGTAATTAAAAAATAAGTGTATGTTAGTGCAAAATAACTTTAAATATATGAACAGTTCTTTCATAGTATGTATTACCATGAACTTGATGATCTCTCATAAACATGGATTTAAAACTTTTTGCACCCCCAAAACTTATCTTTCTCCTTCATTTTCCATGAACTTTTTGAAGTTCTCCCCATGTATATTTGTATGTGTGTGTAACTTCAAATATTTCATCAAAGGTGTTGTAACATCTCATCTTGAAATCAAACAAAAATATATTTAAGTAATTTGTAGTCTATCAAGTCAACAGACTGTACCATAAACAGTTGAATTTTTATCATAGTGATCAATAAAAAATTCTGCATTACTAAGATATTTCATTTAGTTTTTCTCATTAGAAGTATGATTGAGCATTTAATCAAGACTTTTCCTCATTTTACTATTGAGCTTTAGTATTGCTATTTATCATTTTCGTATTTTAAAATTAGAAAGCTTTTTTCCTTATCTGTAAGAAAAGTGACAGCTATTTTTCCCAATGCTCTCCTGTTTTGATCTTGGAATTTTGATCACACTTTGTACAATTTTAGCTTTATCAATTTTTTTTATTTCATCTGGATTTGAATCACAATTAAAAAGCCTTCACAGATCCAATTCATAATGGAATCAAGCCTTTTTTCACTGATGATTTTAATTAAAAATTTTTTTATCTTTGAACATAGTTGCATTTATTCTGGTATATCAATAAAGACATAAGAATATTTTAATTTGCAATTGATAATGCAAAATATACAAGACAAATTGTCTACTTTCCAGTGTCAATGTCTTGAGATGTCATCTAAATACATACTATTTTAAATAACTCATACATAATTTTAGGGGATAACTGAATATTCACTGCAGAGCAGTGGACATAATGTCAATCTTACTGAAGTGTGATAATTCTATCATGACTTTATAGGCACTAGTCTTATTAATTATTTGATAAAATTCAACATCCCTTCATGATAAAACTAACCAAATTAGGTATAGAAGAAACATATTTCAACATAATAAAATATGCATGTAACAAGCCATCAGTTAACATTACAATGAATAGGGAAAAGCTGAGGCCTTTCTAAGATCTGGAAGAAGACAAGCATGCGCATTTTCAGCACTTTTATTCAATATAGTAATAGAGGCCCTAGCTACAGAAATTAGGCAAAAGGAAGAAATAAAAGACAAACAAATTGGAAAGAAGGAAGTATAACAACCGTTGTTTGATGCTGACATGTTTTTATGTATAGAAAACCTGAAAGACTACACCAAAAATTTGTTAGAACTAATAAACAAATTCAGCAAAATTTCAGGGTACAAAGTTACTGTGCAAAAATTGGTAGCATAGTTATACACCAATAGCAAATTACATAAAAAATCAAGAAAGAAATCTCATTTCCAAGAACCAAATAAAATAAAACACTTGGGAATAAATTTAACCAAAGAAGTAAATGATCTCAAATGAAAACTGTAAATTACTGCTGAAAGAAATTAAAGATAACACAAAGAAATGGAATGCTATCCCATGTTAATGGATTGGAAGCCAATATCATTAACGTGTATAGTATCCAAAGTGATTTACAAATTCAGTGCAATCTCAATCTAAATTCCAATGACTTTTCACAGAACAAGAAAAAATGCTACTAAAAGTTATGTGGATCCACAAAAGATCCTTAATAGCCAAAAACAATCTTAAGCAAAAACTATAAAGAAGGAGGTATCACATTATCTGACTTTAAAACACATTCAAGGGTCCTGTGCTGTGGCATAGTGGGTAAAGCTTCTACCAGTGGTGCTGGCATCCCATATGGGGCAGCAACAGTATCCCATATGGGCACCAGTTTGAGTTCTGGCTGCTCAACTTCCAATCCAGCTGCTTGCTAATGCACCTGGGAAAGCAGCAGAACACAGCCCAAGTCCTTGGGCCCCTGCACCCATGTGGGAGACCCGGGAGAAGCTCCTGGCTTCTGGCTCTGGATTGGCCCAGCTCTGATCATTGCAGCCATTTAGCACTTGGGGAGTGAACCAATGGATGGAAGATCTCTCTCTCTCTCTCTCTCTCTTTCTCAACTCTGCCTTTCAAATAAATAAACAAATCTTTAAAAAATAAAACACATTCAAAGCAACAATAATGAAAATAGCATGACATTGATATAAAACAGATCCATAGGCCAATGGAATAGAATAGAGACCCTAGAAGTAAACCCACACATCTACAGTAAACTGATCTTTAACAAAGGTGCTCAGAACATGCACTAATGGAACTGTGATCTTTCTACTTTTTATTTGCTGTATATTACGGTTAGTGGTACATTAAGCTTGTGATCACATAATTTATCATAATTATGTTTTTTTTACAAAAATTAAAGAAAATAAAAGGAGGAATGGAATGAGGGGGATTGAGGGAGCGAGAGAGAGAGGGAGGGAAATATGATTACCTTCTTAGAATTGTTCCTATGAAATTCGTTCTCTTTATATTAATAATTTTTTAAAAAAAAACATGCATTGGAAAATGATACACTTCTTAAAAAAATGGTGCTGGAAAAATTAGATTTCCACACAGAGAATAATAAAACTAGACCCTTATCTCTCACCATTTACAAAAATCCACTCAAAATAGATTAGATCTAAATATGAGGCCTGAAACTTTGATGCTATTAGGACAAAACATGGGAAAACACTTCAGGGCATTGGACTTGGAAAAGATTTTCTGAATGAAACCCCAAAAGCACAGGAAGTAAAAGCAAAAATAAACAAATGAGATTTTGAAGAGCAAAGGAAATAATTAACAGAATAAAGAAACTACCTATAGAATTGGGAAAATATTTGCAAGCTATAAATCTGACAAGGGGCTAAAATCTAGGATATATAAAGGAACACAGAAAATCAATTACAGAATAATAACATAATTAAAATGGCAGAAGATCTAAACAGACTTTTTTTAAAGGAAAATGCACAAACGACTAACAGGTATATGGAAAATGCTCAAGAGAAACTAATCATCTGGGAAATGCAAATAAAAATCATGGTGAGGTAACATTGCACTCTAGTAAGATTGGCTATTATAAAAAAGACAAAAGAAAATACATTTTGGTGATAATGTAGAGCAAAGGATCATGTTTCACACTATTAATGGGATGGTATTTAGGTATAGCCATTGTGGAAAATAGTACGGAGGTTCTTCAGAAAACTTAAAATGGAACTACCATGTGAGCCAAAACTCCCACTCTTGGATATATGTTCAAGAAAAATAAAATCTATCTGTCAAAGAGACATCTCGCCTTGCAGGTTTATTGCAGTATTATTCAGAATAGTCAAGAAATGGAAATGGATTTATGTGTCCATCCACATATGTATGAATGGATTAAAAATGTGGTAATGTGCACAACACAGTATTACTCAGGCATAATAAAGGTTGAAATGTTGTAATTTGCAACAACATGGCTGGAACTGGAAGTCATTATTTTAAGTGAGATAAGTCAAGCACAGAATGTAATTATCACATGATCTAACTCATGCCTTAAGTTTAAAAGATAAGTGAATTCATAGAAGTTGTAAATGTAATTGTGGTTAACTGGGGCTGGGGAGGGAAGTGAAGAAGGAAGGAGGAGGAAAGGTTAATTGACAAATACTAGATTATAGCTATATTTGAATAAGAAGTTCTGGGGGTTCAATTGCACAACAGGGTGACTACTGATAATGTTAAAGATAAAATAAAGAAGTGCAGTGACCATTGGCACCCCTGTGAACATGCTGAACATGGTGCTGTGAGTGGCATGGAGCCTGTGGCCATGGCCTGCACCCTGCTCTCTTCTTACCTGACAACTGTGGGTGGGCACCATCTGGATGCTAGGCATGGAACCCAGTCTGCTATCAGTGCATAATTTCACAGAGAAACATGAATGGCTAACAACAGAAAACGGTATTGGAACAGTGGGAATTAGCAATTTTGCAAAGGAAGCTTTGGGACATGTTGTTGATTATAGTCTGTGTGAATTTGGGACAAAACTGAAACACCAAAATGAGTTTGGTGGTTTGGAAAGTGTGAAAGCTGCTAGTGAACTCTATTCTCCTCTATCAGGAGAAGTAACTGAAATTAATGAAGCCGTTGCAGAAAACCCAGGACTCATCAACAAATCTTCTTATGAAGATGGTTGGCTGATCAAGATGACACTGAGTAACCCTTCAGAATGACATGAACTAATGAGTGAAAAAGCCTATGAGAAATACATAAAATTTATTGAGGAATGAAGGTGGAACCCTTACATGAACTAGTATGGAATAACTTCATTCAGCACAGTTATCTTAAATTAGTGGCAGACAGGACTTAATATAATAACTTTTAGTAATATTGATGGAAGAGATACTACTTTCAACTCTGCTACTGGAAGAAAATATTTCCTAACTTTGTAATGATTGCAGGTGAACACAATATGCATCTTTTTCACAATACCTTGTGATTTTTATACTAGGCTCTAGAAACTAGTATTCAGAAAGTATGAAGTTGTCTGTAGTAAAAACATTTATGCAAATAATGTAATTCAAGGATAATATTGTTATCTTAAGTAATATAGAGCAAAATAATGGGACAAAACTGAAAAACCAAAATGAGTTTGGTGGTTTGGAAATATGTAATGTTGTAACTTATGTAATATTATAACTTGCTTATACCCATCCTTGGATTGGGGTCAAAATATATAGTGATCTTTCCATTGGAAGTATCTGGGAATGCAGAACAGTTTTTGTTAGTTGCACAGTGCCAGAGAAAAAACAATACTATCTTAATTTTGCAATGTACTGCATTTGCTGGTGCTATTTTATATGGTGAAGCAACAGCTCTACCACAAAATAAGAAACATTCTAAAATTTTCTACTTCTTCCTTAAATAAAAACATAAAGAAATCAATAAATAATACATATATAATTTTAGCTGACAACCTTGTAAACTATATTTTAATTAACAGAATGTAACTTACTTATCTTAGGCATGATAATTCTATTGTAATTTTGTAGAATAGTCTTATTAATATTGATATTCTATACATTTATTAATATGAGTCAGATATTTTCCACCTTTTGTCACATGAAATTCACTAATGTATATTAACAAGCTTTTCATGTACTAATGTACATTAAAAAGCTTTTTGTCATTTTCAGTATATTTTGTTATGTGCATATATGTAATAATTGTTGCAAATTTCTTCCTATCCATGGAATGCCAAGTCACTCTGGAAAGAAAAAAGAAAAAGAAGACCTAAATGAAAGATCTGTGCAAGTGAGATCCCAGTGGAAAGAACGGGACCATCAAAGAAGGAGGTATCTTTCTCTGAAGGGAGGAGAGAACTTCCACTTTCACTATGACCCTGTCCGAATAAAATTGAAGTCGGCGAACTCAAAAGGCTTCCATAGCCTTGGCAACTCATGACTAAAGCCTAGGGAGATTACTGATGCCATAAGCAAGAGTGTCAAATTGTTAAGTCAACAACAGGAGTCACTGTGTACTTACTTCTCATGTGGGATCTGTGTCCTTAATGTGTTGTCCAATATGAAGTGATGCTATAACCTGTACTGAAACAGTATTTTCCACTTTGTGTTTCTGTGTGGGTACAAACTGATGAAATCTTTACTTAATATATACTAAATCGATCTTCTGTATATAAAGATAATTGAAAATGAATCTTGATGTGAATGGAATGGGAGAGGGAGCAGGAGATGGGAGGGGTGCGAGTGGGAGGGGAATTATGGGGGGGGGAGCCATTGTAATCCATAAACTGTATTTAGTAAATTTATATCTACTAAATAAAAAAATTAAAAAAAATTCTTCCTATCAATTATTTTTTCACTTTGCACATCTCCCTCTTGCATGGAGACTATTATAGTCTCATGCTATTATAAAAAGTGAGCAAATAAAGCTTTATACTAAATTGATCTTCTATATATAAAGAGAATTGAAAATGAATCTTGATGCAAATGGAAGGGGAGAGGGAGCGGGAGAGGGGAGGGTTGCGGGTGGGAGGGAAGTTATGGGAGGGGGAAGCCATTGTAATCCATAAGCTGCACACTGGAAATTTATATTCATTAAATAAAATTTAAAAAAAAAGAAAAAAAAGTGAGCAAATAAAGCAATTCTCAACATCATTACTTCTTAAAGAAATACAAATCTAACCAAGAGATACCACTTTGTATCAACTAAGATTGCTGTAATCAAATAAATGAATATTAATTAGTTAATGAGGAAGTGGCAAAATTGAAACTCATATATTGGGATATCAAATGGTACAATCACTGTGGAAAACAGTCTATAAGTTCTTCAAAAGCTTTAAACAAGGGCTGGTGTTGTGGCACAGCAGCAGCTCCCTGCTAATGTCCCCTGGGAAGCAATAAATGTTTACCCTCAAGTACTTGGATCCCTGAAACTGATGTGAGAGACCTGGACAGAGTTCCTAGCTACTGGCTTCAGCTTGGCACAGCCCCAACTATTGTTTGGGGAGTGAAATAATTGATCGAAAATCTCTCTCTTTCTCCCTGTCTCCCCTCACCCATATATCTCTCTTTCTGTGACTTCTGCCTCACAAATAAATAAATAAATAAATCTTTTAAAAACAAACTTTAAACAGAGTTACCATATGTTCCAATAATTGCATTCCTGGGTACATACCTAAAAAAAGTGATAACATATGTTCACACAAACTTGTATATGAATGTTCATATAAGTATTATTCATAGCAGTCGAAGTGTGAAAACAACCCCAGTTTCCATAAGCTAACAAATTTTTGAATGAATGAAAAATCTGATACAGCCAAACAATGGTATATTATTCAGCCAAAAATAAATGAAGTATGGGTACATGTTTTCGATTTAAAGTCATTATTCTTTTTTAAAAGATTTTTACTTATTTGTTTGAAAGGCAGAGTTACAGAGAGGCGGGGGGGGGGGGGGCAGTCTTCCATCCATTGGTTCACTCCCCAAATGGCTGCAATATCTGGAGCAGAGCAGATCTGAAGTCAGGAGCCAGAAGCTTCTTCTGGCTTTCCCACGTGGGTGCAGGGTCCCAAGGACTTAGACCATCTTCTACTGCTTTCCCAGGCCATAGCAGAGAGCTAGATTGGAAGTGGAGCAACAGGGACTTGAACTGGCACCCATATGGGATGCCAGCACTGCAGGTGGTGGCTTTACCCACTATGCCACAGCATATGCCCCTAAAGTCATTATTCTAACTGAACCTGCCAAATCAAAAAAGGCAAACACATGTACAAAGATTCCCTTTATATGAAACATCAAGAATAAACAAATCCATAGATGCAAAAGGAAATTAGTGTTTTCTAGAACCTCTGGAATTAAGAGAAAAATATCAATTACTAATAGGTATATGACTTATTCTTATGGGACAGAAATGCTGTGAAATTAGGTATACAAAATAATAGAATAGACACATAATAATGTGCCTATTCTTTTCTTCCAACCTATTTGTATAAAGAAGTCAAACTACTGAGACTTTAATTTGACTGCCATTAAATCATCCAATGAATTCCCATTATAGTTAGAAAAGAACTGAAACTATTAACTTTGAAGGCTCAAATGATTAGTCTCTTTACTGCCTCTATGTTCTCTTCATGTCACGTTTCTCATTCTGCCTAGGTTCCTTCCAGAACTTCTCACTAACTCCAACATAATTTACCATCCCAGAACCATTCAGTGTAACATTAATGAACACCCTTTCCTAAGTGCATTAAAATGGCTAATTTTTGTCAGGATTTAGAATCCAGTTTGTCTCCTATTCAGAGATGTATTCCTTTATCACCCTATTGAAGTACTCCTTTGGTGCTGTTTAGCTGATTTTTTTTTATTTACAACAGAGCACTTTATCCATCTTCTTTTCCCCTTTCAAGGTTGTAGGCTTCAGGAGGGTAGGAAGGGCATAATATTTTCCATACCATTGCACTCCTGGAACTCAGTATAGTACCTGACACACAACAGGCTCAGAATATATATTTTCAGTATGAATGAAAATGGATAAATTATGGTAGGAAGGAAGGAAAGAAGGCAAGAAGGAGGGAAGAAAGGAATTAGACATTAGTATATAAATATATAACATATTGCCTAGTGATGTTGCAACCATGTCAGATGGTGAAAAACAGTCTATAAATCTTCATACAATGACACATTTTGGAGAATACATTCCTACTATGAATCAATGTATAACTATATACCTTAATAAATACTTTCTGAAATTTTCAGTAACTGTATACTTCTTTCATAATTCCACGTAAATGCATATAGATGCATTTATATTCATAAAATAATTTGGTATGTCCAATTGTATTAGTTCACACCATTAAGATGATTGGAGAGCATATGTTGCAACTGAGATTAAAATTAGCATGCAATGACAAAATAGAAAAGAGAGGCTTTAAGGCAAAAACATAAAGAAAAGGAGATTAAAATATTATATCTGATTTGGTCAATATATACTATATATTTGTTAAAATAGCACAGTTAAATTATACATATGTGTAATTATTACATGCTCATCAAAAATTTTAAAAACCTCTAATAAAGCAGAAAATACCATAAACTCAAAGACAACTAAAAACAGTGTGATAAATAAATATAGTTGAAATAATGTCAATTTTTATAAGCTTGCATATTTTACAAGCGAATGAGTAAAATCAATTTCAAATCATTGTCTCCTGTTGGTTTCAAGATAATTGCCCCTTTGGAAATTACTGATAAGTAGTAGTAGAAATATAAAAAGTGCCAAAACCACATTGGTCTTGAGAGAAACATATACAAACAAAGTTAATAACAATAACATACAAAATTGTGTCATTGATCAGTTCTCCCATCTTAAATAATACAACTCAGACAGTCTCAAAGACCAATCTTCAAAACAGCAGTACCGGCCGGCGCCGTGGCTCAACAGGCTAATCCTCCGCCTTGCGGCGCCGGCACACCGGGTTCTAGTCCCGGTCGGGGCACCGATCCTGTCCCGGTTGCCCCTCTTCCAGGCCAGCTCTCTGCTGTGGCCAGGGAGTGCAGTGGAGGATGGCCCAAGTGCTTGGGCCCTGCACCCCATGGGAGACCAGGAGAAGCACCTGGCTCCTGCCATCGGAACAGCGCGGTGCGCCGGCCGCAGCGCGCTACCACGGCGGCCATTGGAGGGTGAACCAACGGCAAAAGGAAGACCTTTCTCTCTGTCTCTCTCTCTCACTGTCCACTCTGCCTGTCAAAAAAAATAAAAATAAAAATAAAAAATAAAATAAAATTAAAAAAAAACAGCAGTACCAATTTTGCATGGGAATTTAAAAGATAGACAATTGTGACAAAACTATATACCCTATTGACTTCAATAGGGTCAATCTTCTGTTCCTTAATTTGGTCTGGTCTTAACATAATCAGTGTTTACAATCAATTCTGTTACAAAGAGAGGAGAAGTTTTATCAAATTTGTACAAATAACAATATTATAGAATTGAGAAGGCTCACAAATAGTTTCCCAATACTGAAGGGGCAGGAAGATCCCTTCAGGAAGGTGAATGCTTCAATTCAGCTCTCAAGAGGTAAGTTTCATCAAACTGCAGCAAGTTATGGTTAGCTTAAAATAAGAAAAAAAATTTTTAATTTGGAAAACAATAAGAATCGGCAATGTTTCAAACAGAAAGAATGTCACAATAAATCCTAATTCTGGGGCTGGTGTTGTGGTATAGTAGGTTAAGCTGTCACCTGCAACACCAGGATCCCATATTGGAGCTCTATTAAATCCTGGCTGCTCCACTTCTGAACCAGCTCCCTTCTATTGCACCTGGGAAAGCAGCAGAAGACAGCTTAGATAATTTGGTCCTTTCTGTCCATATTGAAGACCCATATGGAGTTGCATGCTCGTGGCTTCGGGCTTGTGGTCATTTACAGAGTGGAACAGAAGATGGAAGATCTCTGTCTCCCTTTCTGTGTCACTCTGTCTTTTAAATAAATAAAATAAAGCTTTTTTAAAAAAATCACAATTCCTCATCAGTTCAGTTCATGTAATTAACTTTCCCTTCCTCGTAAAATTGCTGAGTCGAAAACCTCTGAGTCCAATTTTTATTCTTTAATGTTTTACTCAGTCCAATTATGTGTTCTCAAAGTTTACCAGAAACTTGCACTGAAGAATAGTAGTCAGAACTCTATTCATTATTTTCACCAATGTCCTTGAAGACACAACATTTCAGGATCATATAATTACTAACAAAGACTTTCCGGAAGCATCAGAATTAAATAATTTTAACTGTAGACAGCAAGACTTATAATGAATATAGTCTGATGAAAGTTCACAATTGACAAAGAAAGTTAATCAAGTCTATGACATATAGTAATTTAACATTAGAATTATGATTGACAGCATATGTCAAATATATTAGAATTCTAGAAATCTAATCCAATTTGGAAATGTATTTGTAACTTACATTCATATAAATAGAACTCAAAGAAGGCTAGACATCACCTTCTATTTGGTGAAGTTTCCCATTAATTTCAATATATCAAATAAGCCTAATTAGTCAAAAATCCCTCTATTTGACCTCCAAGAACATTCTAAAGTTACTTTAGAGTCAAAAGACTTAATTGAGATTTTAAAATTCGATTTAGAAAATGTGTAAAATATGTCAAAGATTCAAAACATGATGAAAGTAGGGTCACAGATAATTACAAAATAAAATCAAAATGACAAAAGACTTCTGTAGTTCAAGAATTTGTTTTTGAGAACTTCTTAATGTTGTTATCAATTTTTTGAGATCCGCTTCTTGCATTTCTTCAATCTCATCATCTTCATAATCTTGAATTGGGGTGTCTTTTTCATTTGGGGGTGTCATAGTGTCTTCCTTGTTCTTGTTACCTCGGTTTTTGCATTTGTTGTTTGGCATGTTGGAGATATTTGGTTTCTTCACTGTGGTGTTTTTTCTTGTTACACTATGGCTCTATATTAAGTGGACTGTCTGCTTTCAGTGGAGCCTTAGAGGCTTGAGATGAGTGTGGACTGAGAGCTGTGTTTGGTTCCTCAGGGTTGAGGGTGTGTCAAAGATGACACTCCCAGGTTAGGTGTGGTAAATCTTTCTTTTTTTGATTCAAAAGGGAAGTAATTCCGCACAGCTGAACGTAATTGGAGGTAGTTAGCAGGCAAATAATATACCCACAGGAGCCAGAGATTGGAAGCTCTTTCCCAAGGACCACACAGGGAATCTCTGCTGCCCTCAGTGTGGGCTCCAACTATCCTGTAGTCTCCCACTGGGTTGCCAAGTTAGATGCTAATCTCCTGTTATTTCACCCCTCCCCCCAGAGTCAGGTTTTTCTGCTAGGCTCAGGGCTGGTGCAGACCTGAGGTCGCCCTGCTTATGATGTATATCCAAAATGGCGCCTGCTCTGTCTTGCTTGCCTTTGAGAGGTGAGCGGAGAGAGAGAAACTCGTGTCCGTATCGGTCACCTTTTTTTTATTTTTTTCCTCTCTCTCTTCTAGTTAGCCTGGTGAATTTTTCCCCACAGAGTTTCAAGCCTCGTTCCCTCTAGCCTCCTCTTTCCACTTGCCCGCTGGTGTCTCGGGCTATTGAGGTTCGGCTCACCTTGCGTTCCAGCGCTGGTGTGTTGAGTCTGCTGCTGGTGTCCCGAACTTGGGCTCCCACGCTCTCCACGCAGGTACACTGTGAATCACTAGTTCCGGAAGAGTTTCCTCTGCTGTTTCTTCCCCTACTCTTCCTTTACCCTGCAGTATCTCCACTTATATTAACCTGTCTCGACCCCCGGACTAATAGTGTGCTCCCTGCCTATTCCGCCATCTTGCCGCCCAGCGGTATCTGTATTATATTTAGAATCAATATATGTCTTTTTAGTTAACATTATTTTTACTTAAGAAAGATTAATAAAATTGAATTTGAAAAATATTTGTTAGATATTTAGTTTATGAGCACTGAATTTTTAATTCAATTTGGTACTATGTAGACAATATACATGTATAAGCATAACTATAGATGTGGATATATCATATCACACACATGTACATGTGTATACTAAAATAAAGACAAACAAATAATATAACTCAATTAAAATGTTTAGCTGTGAATCAATTACAACATAAAACTCATTAATTTAAAAGTACTATTGTATTTTAATTCTGTCTCTTTAAATGGAACAAGTTAACATATATTTGTGACACAAAGCTCAAACTCTTTATAGAGTTCTAGAGCAGAAAGGGTACCAGGGTGGGGAATGCCGACAGGTCATATAATTTGCAAAACATTTGATCTAGCCCTGGCAAGGTAATTGCAGTTGGAACTTGAAATTCAATAAATCTAGAGCAAGTCAATTTTTAACTTGATAATTTTGTATGGTCTACAAATGATGTTATAAATATCCACATGGCCCTTGGCAGAAAAAAGTTCCCCATCTCTAGTAGGAAATAGCAAAGACACAGAAAAAGAATGCAAGCTTTTTTAGGAAGTATAGGGTGTGTCAAATGATACTTAGAGGAAGATATACCAAAACTGTCAAGGCAAAATAAAACTATAGGGATATTTATTACAGTATTGGGCAAGCAAGTACACAGGTGATTCTAGGTAGAAAATTTAGATGCCTGTATTAAGTGACTGGCTGGCTGATTCCAAAATCACTTAGAGGCAAAATGGAAGACTAACAAAAAGGAAAACACTTTGTAGATTTTTATTATGGGAATTGAGCCTGGGCTATGGCAATGAAAGTGCTGAGTTCTAACCACTAGACTACCAGAGCCCTCATAGCCTTTTTTTAAAAAAAATACTTGGATCATGCCTACCATTTAGTTTTCCCTTTGGTCTGAGATTTTTGTGGACCAACCTAACCAAGGTTTTTTTTTCTTGTACTAAATTGTTATTCAATATAGGTTTTCTCTGAGCCAGTACTTCACCTGAAATTTAACTTTCCATCTAAGTACAAATAAATGAAGAGAAAAAAAAATGGAGGGTTCCTGTCTTAGATCAGGCCCAGCCTTGGCTGCTGTAAGCATTTGGGAACTGAACCAGCAGGTGGAAGATCTCTCTCTCTCTCTGCCCCCCCCATCTATCTCTCTCCCCCTCATCTGCCTTTTAAATAGAAATGAATAAATGATCCTTACAAAAATAATATTATTTAAGAAAGAAAATACACTTAAATCTAAGGACTCTCATTGCTACAGATAATTCATGATGATATTTAATGCACATATATTTCCAGTATACCCAGGGAGACATGGATATTTGGATATGAGTGTGCCTCCAATCACAAATCTGTGATTCTGTGACACAAGGTAGGCCCTCTGAGACTGCACTTTACCAGCAAATCAGGCAAGAAGTATCGAGATTACAAAAACCCCTTTTATATGGGACTTCTTATTAAAACAAACTGTCCTGAGAGCTTGGCACTTTTGAACAAAGTGCCCTGCTCAAAATTTTCCTTGTTTTGAGTTCCCAGTCCTTTCAGCTTGGTTACTAGTATAATCCAATGCTTATATTCCTGTGACGATGGAGTCAAAGAGAAAATTTTCTCACTTGGTCTTAAGGCCTAGCTCTCAAGAAGATAAAAGAAGATGAGACAACCTGGTGTTAAATTGGAAATGGCATAGAAAATTAATTAATTTAAAAAAATATATATGTTGGATCTCTGTCTTTAATGTGCTGTACAATGTTATTTAATGCTATAACTAGTACTCCAACAGTATTTTTCACTTTGTGTTGCTATATGGGAGCAAACTGTTGAAATCTTTACTTAATATATACTAAACTGATCTTCTGTATATAAAGAGAACTGAAAATGAATCTTGATGTGAATGGAAGGGGAGAGGGAGCGGGAAAGGGGAGGGTTGCGGGTGGGAGGGAAGTTATGGGAGGGTGAAGCCATTGTAACCCATAAGCTGTACTTTGGAAATTTATATTCATTAAATAAAAGTCTAATAAAAAAAAGATGAGACAAGATCTTCATCTGATTTTTAGTTTAGGGATCCATAGCCAATTTTGTCTAAACAGACACTCACTTATTAAGAATTACAGAATAATAACCTGAGAAGTTGGCTTGAACAATGAATTTATGATGGTTTTCAACCCATGCTCTATACTATGTAACTTCTCTTTGTGGCAAACAATATAAAAAGGTAAAGGACCAAGGGAAATAGACTATTTCTCACAGGACAGGATCAGGCAATAAGTAGTCATATCAAAATGTACCAGAGTTGCTACAACTAAGGTCTAGTTCTAAACCTCAAATGCTTTTTTCCCGTTAATATAAATTTGAAATGCAAAAAGAAAGAAGTGGAGATTTCTAGCACCCTCACAACTAGATTCCAAACACAGAGATCAGGAGCCTGACTGTTATGAAATGGTTATCTACTCTCCTGCAGGCAAGTCAGGCTGCCTTCATGGCAACAAGTTTCTTCTCCACCTATAAACATTTTCTGGAATAAAGTGACAAGATTAAATAGAAGACAGTTCACCTAAATTAATTAAAAGTCACAAAAGTGAGATTACTCAATAACCCAACATAATTAAGACGCTTATATATTGCTGTTTCTATAGGGGAGGGGAAGAATAGGGAATTTCAGGGGAACTGGAAATGATTTTTAGGGGAACTCAATAGATTGGAAAACGCACAGTGGCCTAGGACAAAATCACCGACTCAACATATCAGATAACAGTTTATAAAGGATTACCTGTGGGACCACAATAGGGGACAATAGTGTGCTTCAGAAGTGTTTTCAGATGTGTTGGCACATTTCAACCTTCCCCAACCCCCCCACCCCAGGATATGAGTTCAGTCATCTCTGGGTAATGAAAGTTCAGAAAGGCAATTGTGTTCCTGTTTTGGTGGATGTGGTGAGCAAGACAAGAGAATTTTGTTCAAAATTTCTGCCTCTTCTGGGAGGAGAGAAAATGAGAAGATCGGATTCATGCTGATTCTCGGGAAGGCTTGAAGGTTTTAAAATTTCTTTTAGATCAAATTGTTCTGTCTGTCATATTTTGGGGGTATTTTTCTAAAAAATACACAGCTCAGGATATACCTTCTACTAATACACAACTTTGCATATGTAGTTTCTTAAAAACTTTGCAGAAAATGCATATTATAAAAATTCTATGCATGGATTTCAAACATTTTTGCTCATAAATGTACGTTTCAATTTTATTTCTCATGAGCTTTTTTGTTATCAATCTGAAGGTAGAGAGACAGAGATAGAGACAGAGAATGAGAGATCTTCCACTTGCTGATTCACTTCCCCCAAGTACCTGCAACAGTTGGGGCTAGGACAGGTTGAAGGCAGGAGCCATACAGTCCGTCTGGGTCTCTCATGTGGGTGGCAGGGATGCAATTGCTTGGGCCATCACCTGCTGTCTCCGAGGGTTTGCATCAGCAGGAGGCTGGATCAGAAAGCACAGGGAGGACTTGATTCCATGCACTTTGATATGGGATGTGGGCATCCTAAGCAGTGTCTTACCATGATGTAGCACAATGCTAACCCCATTCTATTTTTTTCATTTATTAAACTTTTATTTAATGAATATAAATTTGCAAAGTACAGCTTATGCGTTACAATGGCTTCACCCTCCCATAACTTCCCTCCCACCCGCGACGCTCCCCTCTCCCGCTCCCTCTCCCCTTCGATTCACATCAAGATTCATTTTCAATTCTCTTTATATACAGAAGATCAGAAGATATATTAGGTAAAGATTTCAACAGTTTGCCCCCATATAGCAACACAAAGTGAAAAAAATACTGTTGGAGTACTAGTTATAGCATTAAATAACATTGTACAGCACATTAATGACAGAGGTCCTACATAATATTTTTTAAAAAAATAATTAATTTTCTATGCCATTTCCAATTTAACACCAGGTTTTTTTTTCATTTCCAAATATCTTTATATACAGAAGATTGATTCAGTATATAATTATAAAGATCTCATCAGTTTGTACCCACACAGAAACACAAAGTGTAAAAATACTGTTTCAGTACTAGTTATAGCATCACTGCACATTAGACAACACATTAAGGACAGATCTCACATGGGATGTAAGTACACAGTGACTCCTGTTGCTGAGTTAACAATTTGACACTCTTGCTTATGGCGTCAGTAATCTCCCTAGGCTCTAGTCATGAGTTGCCAAGGCTATGGAAGCCTTTAGAGTTCGCTGACTTTGATCTTATTCCGATAGGGTCACAGTCAAAGTGGAAGTTCTCGCCTCCCTTCAGAGAAAGGGACCTCCTTCTTTGATGGTCCCGTTCTTTCCACTGGGATCTCACTCACAGAGATCTTTCATTTAGGTCTTCTTCTTTTCTTTTCCATGGTATCTTGGCTTTCCATGCCTACAATACTCTCATGGGCTCTACAGCCAGATCCGAATGCCTTGAGGGCTGATTCTGAGGCCAGAGTGCTATTTAGGACATCTGCCATTCTATGAGTGTGCTGTGTATCCCGCTTCCCATGTTGGATCGTTCTCTCCCTTTTTGATTCTATCAGTTAGTATTAGCAGAAACTTGTCTTGTTTGTGTGATCCCTTTGACTCTTAGACCTATCAGAGCCATCAATTTTGAACTGAAATCAATCACTTGGACTAGTGAGATGGCATTGGTACATGCCACCTTGATGGGATTGTATTGGAATCCCCTGGCACGTTTCTAACTCCACCATTTGGGGCAAGTCCGATTGAGCATGTCCCAAATTGTACATCTCCTCCCTCTCTTTTTCCACTTTTTTATTTAACAGGGATCACTTTTCAGTTAAAATTCAAACACCTAAGAATAATTGTGTGTTAATTACAGAGTTCAACCACTAGTACTAGAACAACAACAACAACAACAACAACCTACTAAAAAGGATAAAGTATTACATTGTACATCTAGAGTCAGGACAAGAGCTGATCAGGTCATTGTTTCTTATAGGGTCCATTTCACTTCAACAGGTTTCCCCTTTGGTGCTCAGTTGTCGCAAATCAGGGAAAACAAATGATATTTGTCTCTTTGGGACTGGCTTAATTCACTCAGCATGATGTTTTCCAGATTCCTCCATCTTGTTGCAAATGACCAGGTTTCATTGTTCCTTACTGCTGTATAGTATTCTATGGAGTACATGTCCCATAATTTCTTTATCCAGTCTACTGTTGATGGGCATTTGGGTTGGTTCCAGGTCTTAGCTATTGTGAATTGAGCTGCAAGAAACATTAATGTGCAGATGGCTTTTTTATTAGCCAAATTAATTTCCTTTGGGTAAATTCCAAGGAGTGGGATGGCTGGGTTGTATGGTAGGGTTATGTTCAGGTTTCTGAGGAATCTCCAGACTGACTTCCATAGTGGCTTAACCAGTTTGCATTCTCACCAACAGTGTGGGTTAGTGTCCCTTTCTCCCCGCATGGATTAAAGACGTAAATCTACAACCCAAAACCATCAAATTATTAGAGAGCATTGGAGAAACCCTGCAAGATATAGGTACAGGCAAAGACTTCTTGGAAAAGACCCCAGAAGCACAGGCAGTCAAAACCAAAATTAACATTTGGGATTGCATCAAATTGAGAAGTTTCTGTACTTCAAAGGAAACAGTCAGGAAAGTGAAGAGGCAACCGACAGAATGGACAAAAAATATTTGCAAACTATACTACAGATAAAGGGTTGATGACCAGAATCTACAAAGAAATCAAGAAACTCCACAACAACAAAACAAACAACCCACTTAAGAGATGGGCCAAGGACCTCAATAGACATTTTTCGAAAGAGGAAATCCAAATGGCCAACAGACACATGAAAAAATGTTCAAGATCACTAGCAATCAGAGAAATGCAAATCAAAACCACAATGAGGTTTCACCTCACCCTGGTGAGAATGGCTCACATTCAGAAATCTACCAACAACAGATGCTGGAGAGGATGTGGCTAACCCCATTCTACATACTTTTTGAATTACTCACATATAGTGCAAGAATCTTACAGCACATTTATATTTGCATTACACCCATATATTTTTCTTCCTCATATGTTATAATATCCACATTACATTGTATAATTTCTGCTTTAAGAACCATATTTTAAAAAATAAAGATGTGAATATACATTAAAATCTTTTTTATATTTACATCTTTACCATATCAGACAATATTGATTCCTTTGTGTGTGTTAATATTTGCATGCAGTATTATTTCTTTCTGCATAAAGAACTTCTTTTCATATTCCCTGTATGGCCAATCTTCTGGCAATTAGTTTCTATAGCTACTGTAAGCCTGAAAAAGTTCTCGTACTATATTTTCCTTTAGAGACATTTTACCATGCTACTGAGTTGTTAGTATTTTTCCCTTTTACTACCCTAAAAATATTGGTCTACTACTGTCATTTTGTGTGCATTATTTTCAACAGGCAGTTTGCAGTAATTCTTATCTTTAATTTACTGTATATAATATAACTTTTGTCTCTGCTTTCTTTTACATTTTTCTCTATTGCTTGTTTTTAAATATTTTGGGGGAGGGTGGACTTTAGTGCAATTAGGAGAATGTTGTGCAGTTAATACCCATTGAACTTCTTGAATGATAGGTTTTATATTTTTCATCAAAATTCAGAAAAGTTACAATCATTATCTCTTCAAATATTTTTGTGTCCACTCCTTTTTGAACTCTTGCCACTGGTAGATAATGCTGCTTTAAATTTTCCCGACGTTCAGTTCTTATTCACTCACTACTTCATTTTTGATAATTTCAACTGTTTTGTCTTTAAATTCTTTTTTTTTTCATTTTTAGTGTCTGACCTGCATTTTCTCATATAGGAATTTTTTTCATCTCCTACATTGTATTCTTCACCTCTTGAATGTTATTAATTTTATTTATTTATTGAGTGTCAGAGAGATGAGAGAGAGAGAGAGAGAGGCTCCCATTTGCTGATTCACTACCCAAATCATACTTGCAATGGCTGGGGCTGCCGAAGAGCAAAACCAGAAGTCAGGAACTCAATATAGAACTCCCATGTGGGTCCTAGGAAATGAATTACTGGGACCATTACTGCTGCCTCTTAAGGTCTGCATTAACAGGAAACTGGAATTAGGGGCTGGGGTGGGTATCCTATTCATCTCCTTTGCTGTGGGACCTGAACATACTAACCAGGGTCTTCACTCCTAGGCTAAATGCCTGCACCCATCTGTTGAAAGTTGTTTGAGTGTTCCTATGTATTTGATATATTTACTTAACATGCTAGATCTTTACCCTACCTTCTGGAGCATATAAAATATAGTCATACAATTTTAATGCATTTTCTATTCAGTCTGTCATTTCCATTCTTTCTGGGACTGTTTCTATAAAATTATTGTTTTATTTTTTTTTAATTTATTTAAGAGGCAAAGAGACAAACAGACACACAATGAGACAGAAACAGACATAGCTTCCTACTGCTGGTTTATGTCCTAAGTGCCAATAATGACCAGAATTGAACCAAGCCAAAGCTGGGAACCAGAAATTCAATCCAGGTATCTCACATGAACAGCAATTACTGAACTATTTGAGACATTAATGTTGTCTCTCAGGACCTTCTTTATCAGGAAGCTGTGGTTAGGAGCTGAATCCAGGAAACAAATATAGATACACTGATATGAGATGTGGGCATCTTAATTGCTAGGGTAAGCATCTACTATTGTTGTCTTTTTTGTGCCATATTTTCCTGTTTCTTTTCATATATCGTAATTATTGATTGTATGTCAGACATTTTGTTTTGTTTTCCTGTTGATTGTTGGATATAATTTATTACAACAATTTTTGCTTTTTAGTTTTCTTCTTAGACCCAATCACATTATTTGGAAACAATCTAATTGTTGGAGGGTTTGCTCTGAATTTTTTAGGCAAAAGTAGAAGAACCTTTAGTCTAGAATTAATTTTGTCTCCTTTCTAAGGCTATATGCTACTGAGTATTCTTTTTTCTTTTCTTTGTTTTTTGGTAGGGCAAGCAGAATAAAAAATTCATTTTTCAGTCCATTTGCAGCTCATATGATTGTTGAATTATTCAGAAGCAACCTCTGTTCACTTCTTATGTTTCATGAAATTGTGGCCAATTTGGTTTAATATAGAAACGTTTTACAACCATAGGCAGATTCTTATCTGATATTTCTTTTTTTTCCCCAAAAAACACTTTTATTTAATGAGTACAAATTTCATAAGTACAACTTTAGGAAGACAATCACAATCACAGTCACAATCACAATATCTGCCCTCCCACCCCTATTCCCACCCCACCTACTCCTCCCTCTCGCTTTCCCAGTCCCATTCTCCATTAAGATTCATTTTCAATTCACTTTATACGCAGAAGACTAATTTTATACTAAGTAAAGATTTCAAAAATCTTCACAAACACAAACACACAAAAAAAGTTCGAGAACAAGTTTTACAGTCAATTCTCATAATACAACTCATTGAGGACAGAAGGCCTGCATGGGAAGTAAATGCACAGTGACTCCTATTGTTCATTTAGCAATTAACATTCCAATGTATGACTTAAGTGATCATCCAAGGCTCTTGATATGAGCTGCCTTGACTATGGAAACCTTTTGAATCTACAATCTCTGTCAGTATTTAGACAAGGCCATAAGCAAAGTGGAAGTTCTCTCATCCCTTCAGAGAAAAGAACATCCTTGTTTGATGGCCATTTCTTTCCACTGGGGTATCTTTCTCAGAGATCCTTCATATAGGACATTTTTTTTTGCCACAGTGGCTTGGCTTTCCATGCCTGAAATGCTCTCATGGGCTTTTCAGCCTGACAAGAATGACTTAAAGGCTGATTCTGAGGTTAGAGTGCTATTTAAAGTGATTGTCAGTCTATGAGTCAGCTATGTGACCTGCTTCCCATGTTGGAATATTCTCTCCTTTTTAATTCTATCTATTATAATCACAAGATACTTGATCTTATTTATATGATCCCTTTAATACCTAATCCTATCTATATGATCACTTTAACACTTAATATAGTCACTTTAACAGTTAAAATGGTATTTTTACCACCCAGCTTAATGGGATTTGGGGTCCCATGGCACGTTCGTAAACTGTACCCTTAGAAGTAAGTCCATGGAAATATATGCAGAACTATACAGCTTTATAGTTAGAAACTCCCTCCTTTGTCTCCTATTCCAAGTCTTTTTACTGAGATCTATTTTCAATTGATTTAAACACATGGCTAATTCTGTGTTAAGGAAGTGTTCAACAAACAGTATGAAGATGAGAAAACACAAAAAACTATTCCTTGGCAGTCTAGAAAAGGGCTGTAAGTCATTGCTTCTCACGGTGTCAATTTGACTTCTACATATTTCCTTTTAGTTACTCTATTAGTCATCACAGACCAGGGAGAAATATGGTATTTTTTTCTTTGGGACTGGCTTATTTCACTAAGTATGATGTTTGCCAGATTCATCCATTCTGTAGCAAATGCCTAGATTTCATTTGTAACTGCTGTATAGTATTCCATAGAGTACATATCCCATAAATTCTTTATCCAGTCTTCAGATGATGGGCATTTAGGTTGATTCCATGTCTTAGCTATTGTTAATTGAGCTGCAATAAACATGAGAGTGCAGATAACTTTTATTTGCTGATATCATTTCCATTGGGTTTATTCCCAGGAGTGGGATGGCTGGGTCATATGGTAGGTCTATATTCAGATTTCCGAGATTTCTCCAAACTGATTTTCATAGTTATTTTACCAGTTACATTCCCACCAACAGTGGATTCAGGTACCTATTTGCCTACAACTTTGCCATCAACTGTTGTTTGTTGATTTCTGTATGAAAGCTATTCTAACAGTGATGAGGTGAAAACTCATTGTGGTTTTGATTTACATTTCCCTGATGGCTAGTTGTCCTAAACATTTTTTTGTGTCTTTTGGCCATTTGAATTTCCTCTTTTGAAAAATGTCTAAGTCCTTGCCCATTTCTTAACTGGGTTGTTGGTTTTGTTGTGGAGTTTTTTGATCTTTTTAATATATTCTGGTTATTAATCCTATATCAGTTGCATAGTTTGCAAATTATTTTTCCCATTCTGTCAGTTGCCTTTTCACTTTTGTGAGTGTTTCCTTTTCAATACAGAAGCTTCTCAGTTTGATGTAATCCCAATTCTTAATTTTGGCTTAGACTGCCTGTGTCTCTGGGGTCTTTTCTAAGAACTCTTTGCTTGTGCCAATATCTTTCAGGGTTTTGCAAATGTTATCTAATAATGTGATGGTATCAGGTCACAGAATTAAGTCTTTAATCCATTTTGAATGGATTTTTGTATAAGGTGCAAAGCAGGGATCTTTGTATAAGGTAGTCCTGCTTCATAATTCTGCATATGGAAATCAAGTTTTCACAGCACCATTTATTGAAGAGATTGCTCCAGGGATTGGTTTTAGCTCCTTGGTCAAATATAATTTAGTTGTAGATGCTTGGACCGAATTCTAGCATTTCTATTTTTTTACCATTGATCTATCCATTTGTTTTTGTACCAGTACCAGGCTGTTTTGATTATAATTGCCTTGTAGTATGTCTTGAAGTCTGGTATTGTGATTCTCCAGCTTTGTTTTTGCTGTATAATATTGTTTAGATATGTGTGTCCATATGAATTTCAGCATCATTTTTTCTAGATCTGAGAAGAATGTCTTTGGTTTTTTGATTGGTACCACATTGAATCTATAAATTGCTTTTCGGTGAATGGACATTTTGATGATATTGATTCTTCTAATCCATGGAGATTGAAAATTTTTCCATTTTTTGTATCTTCTTCCTTTAATATTTTATAATTTCATCATAGACATCTGTGACATCTTTAGTTAACTTTATTACAAGGCATTTTTGTAGTTACTCTGAATGGGATTTATCTTAAATGTTTTTTCTCAGCTGTGACATTGTCTGTGTATAAAAAGGCTGTTGATATTTGTGTACTAATTTTATATCCTGCTACATTACTAAACTCTTCTATGAGTTCTAATAGTCTCTTGTTGGAGTCTTTTGGATCCCCTATATATATTTAATCATGTGTTCTGCAAATAGGAATAGTTTGACTTCCACTTTTTCAATTTCTATCCCTTTGATTTCTTGTTCTTGTGTAATGGCTCTCGCTAACACTTCCAGGACTATATCGAATAGTGATGGTGAGAGTGAGCATCCTTGTCTGGTTCCAGATCTCAGCGCAAATGCTTCCAACTTTTCCCCATTCATTAGGATGCTGGCTGTGGGTTTGTCATAAATTGCCTTGATTGCATTGACAAATGTTCCTTCTAACCCAATTTGCTTAGAGTTTTCTTCATGAAAGTCTGTTGTATCTTATCAAATACTTTCTCTGAATCTATTGAGATAATGATATCCTTTTTGTGCTTCAGTTTGTTAATGTGATGTATCACATTGGTTTATTTGTGAATGTTGATCATCCCTGCATACCAGGGATAAATCTCACTTGGCCCCGGGTGAATGATCTTTCTGATGTGTTGTTGGATTTGATTGGCTAGAATGTTGTTGAGGATTTTCATGTCTATATTCATTAAGGAAATTGGTTTGTATTTCTCTTTCTCTGTTGTGTCTTTTCTGAGTTTAGGATTAAGGTGATACTGGATTCACAGAAAGAATTTGGGAGGACTCCACCCCTTTCAATTGTTTTGAAAAACTTGAGAAGAAGTGGAGTTAATTCATTAAATGGTAGAATTCAGCATTGAAGCCATCTGGTCTGGGCTTTTCTTTGTTGGGAGGGTTTTTATTATTGATTCAATTTCCAACTTGGTAATGGTTCTGTTTAGGTTTTCTGTGTCTTCATGGTTCCATTTAGGTATGTTGTATGTGTTCAGGAATCTATCCATTTATTCTAGGCTTCCCAGTTTGTTGGCATTCAGCTCATTGTAGTAATTTCTGATGATACTTTTTTATTTCTGTGATGTCTGTTGTTACATTTCCTTTTCAATCTCTGATTTTATTGATCTTTGTGTTCTCTCTCCTTTTTTGCTATTTGGGCCAATAGTGTGTCAATTTTGTTTATTTTTTAAAACCAGCTCTCATTTTGCTGATCTTTTGTAATTTTTTTTGTTTGTTTCAATTTTGTTGATTTCTTCTCTTAATTATTTTTTCCCTCTGTTTTGGGTTTTGTTTCTTGTTGCTTTTCTGGATCCTTGAGATGCATTGATAGCTTTATTTGTTTCCAGAAATTTATTGATTTGTCTTTTGAGTTCTTATACGACTCACTGTTCAATCAGGAGCCTGCTTTTCAGTCTCCGTGCATTTGCATATGTTCTAGAGGTTCTGAGATGTTGATTTCCAGCTTCATTCCATGTGTTCTGAGAAGATGTATGTTATGATTTTGTTTTTTTTTTAATTTGATGAGACTTACTTTATGGACAAGCATGTGGTCAATCCTAAAGAAACTTCCATGCACTGCTGAGAAGAATGTGTATTCTGCAACTGTAGGATGAAAAGTTCTGTAAATATGTTAGGTCCATTTGATCTATGGTGCCAATTAAATCTGCTGTTCCCATGTTGATTTTCTGTCTGGTTGATCTGTCCATTGCTGAAGGTGGAGTATTGAAGTCCCTTAATACTATTGTATTGGAGTGTAAGTCTCCCTTTAAATCTCTTAACATTTCCTTTAAATAGCCAGGTTCCCTGTAAATAGGTACATATACATTTATAATAGTTACATATTTCTGTTGAATTGTTCCCTTAATCACTATATTGTGCCCTTCTTTGCCTCTTTTAACAGTTTTTGTGTTAAAGTCTATTTTATCTGATATTAGGATGGCTACCTCTGCTCTCTTTTGTTTTCTGTTAGTGTGGAATATCTTTTTCCATGTTTTCACTTTCAATCTGCATACAACTTTGTTGGTGAGACATGTTTCCTATAGGCAGCAAATAGATGGGGCTTGTTTTTAATCCATTCAGCCAGTCAATGTCTTTTAACTGGAGAGTTGAGGCCATTTACATTCATGGTTACTTGATAAGTAATGACTTTGCTCCACCATTTTTCCATAAATATTCCTATATTTACTTTGGATTTTCTTTATACTTTTACTGAGAGATTTCCTTAGTTTACCTTCTTTTGTAGTGATGAGCATGTTTCTGTGTTTCTGTGTGCATCACATCATAAGCATCTTCTGTATGGCTGGATGAGTGGTGACAAATTCAGTTTCCGTTTGTCATGGAAAGTCTATTTAACCTTTGTTCATAAATGAGAATTTTGCAGGGTAAAGTTTTCTGGGTTGACAGTTCTTTTTTCTTAAGATTTGGAATATATCTTGCCATTCTCTCCTAGCCTCTAGGGTTTCTGATGAGTTGTCAGCTGTGAGTCTAATTGGAGATCTTCTAAGAGTAATCTGGTGTTTCTCTCATGTACATTTTAGAATCTTTATGCTTTACCATGGAGACTTTGATTATAATGTGTGATAGTTAAGACCTTTTCTGGTCATGTCTATTAGAACTTCTATGTGCTTCCTGTACTTGAATATCCCTTTCTTTCTCTAAATTGGGGAAAGTTTCTGTTATTATTTCACTAAAAAGCCCTTCTAATCTTTCTGTTTCTATGCCTTCAGGATCTCCTACAACCTGTATGTTGGGTCATTTGATATATCATATAGATTCCTAACAGTTGTTTTTTAATTTTCTAATTTCTTCTGGTGTTTGGTCTGACAGTATAATTTTCTGTGCTTTGTCTTCTAAGTGAATATTCTTTCTTCTGCTTTGCCAATTCTGTTGCTAAAGCTTTCCACTGCATTTTTTATCTGTTCTATTGAGTTCTTTGTTTTCAAGATTTCATTTTGATTTCTCTTTAAGATCTCAATTTTGTAGGAGAAAGTTTCTTTCATGTCCTGTATGGATTTCATTAGTTTACACTTTTGCTTCTGATTGCTTCTAAGAAATAATACAATCAATTTTTTGAATTACATTTCTGTCATTTTTTCAATATCATCATCTTCAGAATCTAGTATTGAAGTGTTATGTTCTTTTGGGGATGTCATTTTGTCTTCCTTACACTTGTTTCTTGAATTGGTGCATTGCATTTATTATTCAGCGTTTGTGGAGATACTTGCTGGTTTCTTTGTTTTTTTGCTGTGGTGTGGTTGCTTTTTTCTATGGACTGTGTCTGTGTGGTGAGAGAAGTGTCTGCTTCCATGGAATACCAGAGGTATGTGGTGGGTGTGGTCAAGCTCTGTTCAGTGCTCCAGGGTGAAGGGCATGTCTGAGGTGACACACCCAGATTTTGCATGGTAAATCTCCTCTTTTTATTTTTTATCAGAGGGGAAGTTTGTTCTTTTCTGTTGGCATAGACTGAGCTGAGCTCCTCTCTTCAATGGAGACCTGTGCCTGGGCGCTAGCTCCAATGGGTATATTATTCTTCAGTTCTGCCACACGGACCACACAAAGGATCTGTGCAGTCCTCAATGTAAGCTCAGATTCCCCAGAAATGTCCATCACCAGGTAACCAGGGAGCCCTGATCCTGTGGAACTTAACACAGTGACTGCCCAAAGTCACAGCAACACCCTTAGTCCTCCCACGCAGCTTCAGTGTTTTCACAGTCCCAGCACACAAGCCTCCCACAGTCATGAGAACCAAGCCCCCTGTCTATTCTTGCCACCAGACTCAGGAGTCTCTGCATGGCTGGTTGCTGGCCACATACACAAGCTAACACAGCTATTACATATGTCTGAAATGGTGCCTGCTCTCTATCAGCTTCTAACAGGATGTTGCAAGGTGATCAGGTAGAGAGAAAATATGCTCCTCCCACTTTATTTTTTCTCCTCTAGTTTGGCAGGTACACTATTCCCCACAGGGCTAAAAGTTGGATTCCCTTTAGGCTTTTCCTGAAGCTTTTTCACCAGTGTCTTGGGCTGTTGCAGTCTGGTCTCACCTCATGTTCCAACACTGGTGCAGGGGCTCTCAGCTGCTGGGGTTATGAATTGTGCATATCCTTGCCCTCCACATGGGTTCACTGTGTCCCTCCAATTTGCATACAGTTTCCTCTGCAGTTTTCTCCCTAACTCTTCCCGAGACTATGCTTTTTTCACTTTTTTCAAACTATCTTCTCCTTGACTAGAGCAGCAAGCTCCTTCTCTATTCCACCATCTTAATCCAATGAGCATTCTTTCTAATGACTCACTTATTATGAAGTTTCCCACTTATTACTTATGAGACTAATAAATATTCCTGAAGCTGAGTAGTTGATATATTCGCCTTGCTCTTTTTGAGTTGTTTCTTATTTGGCCTCAGGTATTCTTCCCACATGCACACACTAATCAGTACTCAGCAGGAAACTCTAGAGAGAGACCATCTTCATATTTTAGGTTCTATCTTTCTGTGTAGCTCCCTCTATTATAATATCTTGTACACTTTACCTATATGAGTCTCCTCAGACTCTCAGCTCTATCTAATTCACTCAGAGAGTTAGCCATGCTTTGTCTAGGTTTCAAATGCCTGCACTGAAGCCTGTAAACTCTTTCCAAGAAGAAAGCTGGGATAATTACAGGACTCAACTTGTTAGTTTTCTTTTTCTTAGGCATCCTTATCCTGTGCTACTTGATAACCAAAGTTTGAAAAGTTTGGTAAAATATATATTGCTTGAATTTGTGTTTGTTGTTGCAAGAAGGTAAATTCTATTCTCTCTCCATCTTGAGCTTATTCATTTTAACTGTGGTATGGAGAAAAAATGACTCCTAAGGATGTCCATATCCTAAACCCCAGAACCTGAGAATTTTTTAGGTTCCATGACAAAGTAGAATTACTATTGAAGATGGAATTAGATTTCTAATGGACCAATTAAAATAGGAGTTCCTGGGATTGTTTTTGTAGATCCAAATCATAAGCCTCTTTAAAATTGGGAGAGGGAGACAGTAGGGTATGCCAGAATAATTACATGTGAGGAAAAGTCAACCACTGATGCTGAATTTGAAGATGGAGGAAGACAGCCATAATCAAAAGAATACATGAAGCCTCTATCAGCTGAAACAAACAATAAAAAAGATTTTCCCTAGTGCTTCCAGAAATAAAAAACGCCTGCCCACAGGTTGATTTTAGACCAGTGAGAAGGATGTCCAGTTTTTGATGTACAGAACTTTTAGATAACAGGTTTGCAATATTTTAATCTACTAAGTTGATGATAGTTTGCTTCCTAACAATGATAAATTAATACAAATTGTAAAAAATTAAGATCAAGAAGAATCACAATTTAGAGTGGAGTCATATGCCAAGTTGAAGTACATAAGAATCCTAACAATTAGACTGGGTATAAGAACTCAATGTACAGACAAGCTGTTTCAACAAGAGTATCATCCGTAAGAACAGAAATTTGATACATGTAAATGACTATTGTTAGATTTCCAAATGTATATATATTTTTGTTGAGTAAAGGAGCTAGATTAAGATTATGGTCATTCTGGAGGGATTAGATTACTTATAAACTTGGTAGATCTTAATAGTCTTTGTACATGGGGCCGGTGCTGTGGCACAGTAGGTTAATCCTCCGCCTGCGACAATGGCATCCAATATGGGCACTGGTTCTGGTCCCAGCTGCCCCTCTTCTGAACCATTGGATGGAAGACCTCTCTCTCTCTCTCTCTCTCTCTCTCTCTCTCTCTGCCTCTATTCTTTCTGTGTAACTCTGATTTTGGAATAAATAAATAAATAAATAAATATTTAAAAAAAGAAACTTGAGCAAGGATTAATGAGCATATATTGAACATAATACTTTTAGACAAATGTTTATAGCTTTATAATATGCCAATTCTCAATGATAGGACATCAGTCACCAGTTAACTGTACTATTCATTTGATATCAATATAGCAATGATTATCCTCTAATGGATATTAATCTTGACATGTCTAAAGAATTAAGATATTTGCAGGACAAGTTATGGCATCATCTCTCTTAGAAAATAGAAAACTATTTTTCCAAGACTCATCAACAAGAACTAACAACTATTGCCAATAAAAATAAATCTTCAGTGGCCTGCAAGTAACATTATAATTATTCAATCTACCTTACTATTTCTGTTCCCAGTTCAGCCTTTCAACAAAATTGTTTTTGTCCCTCATTTATTGTCAGCATGCAAACCTATCTCCATCTCAGTGAATAGGCCTGTAATTATTGAAATGTAAACCATTGTCTTATTAAACAGCAGTATCTAGGCTATTGTAAAATAAAATAGCCAGGCAATTAACCATTATAAAAATGTACCAGCACTCTGATAAACAATAAAAAGAGAATATTTCAGTATCAAAAAGTATATTTCTATAGAAGAGAACATCAAGGGAAGGGGTTTATCTAACTACACCAGGGTCTGTGCAACTGTGGAGATATGGCAAGTGAGTGATCAAAACAAAAGAGGGAAGTTTTTAAAGTGTAATGGATATGCATTTTTAAAGTATTCTGATTAGATTTTCAACAAAAATTAGGACATTAAAAATTCTGTCAATTAAATTATGTCAGAAGACACTTTTTGGTTGTTCAGTTGAAACTTCCATTGAATGACTGGATTCCTCCCAATAGCAATAACAGAATATTTGCTAGCCTCTACTTTGATATGACCAATATTATTGAACACACAGTCACTAAAGAGTTCATTCTATTTCTAGATAGCTCCAATTGATAGATATTTCTTTTAAAAAATAAATATTTTCTCTTACTTTTTATTTATTTATTTTCATTTTAATTTAAAGCAAAGAGACAGAGTGACCAAGCAGAGAGATCTTTCACCCATTGTCTTATTCCCCAAATGCCTGCAATAGCTGGGATGTATTAGGCTGAAATAGGGAGTCCAGAATTCAATCCAGATCTCCCACCTGGATGACAGGAACTTTAGCAATCAATTGCTACCTCCCAGAGGACACATTAGCAGAAAATTGGATCAGAAGTGGAGTAGCCAGGAATTGAACCAGTCACTCTGATATAGGATGCAGGTGTCTCAAGTGGCCACTTAACTACTGCACCAAATGCTTGTCTCATATATTTCTTCTTTATTAGGCATTGTCTGTGACCTTGACTTTTCATCTCTGTTTACACTCATGGAATCTTCTAATATGTAAAGTGACCTAAATGTTCCCCCCCATCAACCAAATATTATTTTTAAACAAAATATAATCAGGTTATGCAAGCATATTGTGCATACATTAAATTATTGATGCACCTATGAGACCTTTCATATATTTCTAGTAAATTTCATTTGGATAGATTCAACTAATGTTTTGTTCTAATAAACATATATTTACTTACTATGTATCCTAACATATTAGATCTTCTTCCCATCATAATGGGATGCACAAATTATAAGATATCATCAATATTCTCCCTCAGGACTGGCATGCATTATAAATAAGAGACATGGCCATGATATATTTGGTGAATACATTCTAGATTGATAGGGACCCAGAACTCAACACCATCTGTTTGAGGTAAGTTTGTTGAACAAAGTTGAGAATAACCTAAAATTATTATCATGTAGCCCTGATCTTTCCATCTATTCCAGAAGGACACAATTAAATTGGCACAGCAAGTTAAGCTGCTGCCTGCAATGCCCATATTCAAAATTGGAGCACCAGATCAAGTCCTGGCTGCTCTGCTTCTGATCCATCTCTCTGTTAAATGCACCTGAGAAAGCAGCAGAAGATGGAAGAAATGCTTGTGCCCCTGACACCCACATGGGAGACCCAATGTAGCTCCGGGTTCCTGGCTTTGGCCTGGACCACCATGGCTGTGGAAGCCATTTGGGGAGTGAATTAGCAGATAGAAGATCTTTCTCTCTCTCTCTCTCTCTCTCTCTCTCAAATAAATAATCTTTTAAAAAAAAGATATGCTTTATCTACTGCTACATATTCCTGTTGTGTTAGTCTAGAAGCCCAGTCAAAAAAGCAAATAAAGCTATGGATTGAAGACCATAGTCTAATTTCAAAACAATCAAAATGTTATAAAATGATTTATTTTGTAATTTTACTGAAATTGAGCCATAACACCAAAATGCTTTTTTCCTTTGCATGAAAATCAGGACAATGCTTTCTTTATTCAGCTTTCTGTCTCCATTCAAATGTTTTACAATGTCAAAAAACTTGGCAGTAGATTTGATGTCGCAAATATTAAGCTCACTCAGAAACTTCCTATGTAATGAATATAGGTCAGGAGCCTAGAATACATCTCAGGTGCTCACTTACATTCTTGTTCCATATCTGTGTATGAAATTTTGTATTAGAAATATTGATTACATGTTTTCCAGTCTGAAACATTAATGTTGCTTGAGAGGATGGAAACCCAATAGTAATTGAATTAATTTCCTCATTATCTACATACATCTCATTTCCTTTCTCAACCATCAAACATTCTTTTCTTATTATTTATTTGTTTGCTCTCAGTATAAATATTATTTTTAAAACTCACTTGAATGCCTTCATCATTGTGTAATATCTGTCAATTTTACCCATATGACATAATTCTTATGTTTCACTAACAAATTTTTAAAAATTAATTTACAAAAACTAAATCTAGACATAAATATTTTACCTTTCAGAAAAATTAAAACACAATGGATCATAGACCTAAATGCAACATACAAGGTCTAGGTGACCTTGAGATTGGTGACAAAATTTAGATATAACACTAAAAGCATAATTCATGAAAAAGATGATAACAGACTTTATTCAGATTAAAATTACTGCTCTGCAAACAACACTATCAATAAAAATGAAAAGACAAGCTAGAGATGGGGAGCAAATCTTCACAAAACACATAGTTTATGCAGTTTGGTATCTGAAATACATCAAAAATGCTTAAATTCAATGATAAGAAAACAATGAAAAAATGGACAAAAGGTCTGAATAGACATCTCAACAAAGATGATATACAGATGGCAAATAAGCATGTACAAATGCACA
The DNA here is from genome assembly GCF_033115175.1 of Lepus europaeus. Lineage (NCBI taxonomy): Eukaryota > Metazoa > Chordata > Mammalia > Lagomorpha > Leporidae > Lepus > Lepus europaeus. The sequence goes on along the minus strand of NC_084850.1, from coordinate 28,362,925 downwards.
ACATATTTTGTAGTTCATGTAAATTAAAATAACAAAAGTTAGCACTACAAATCCATGTAAGTGGTTAAAATCTGAAATAATGACAGCATCAAATACTGACTAGAAAGTGGAGCAGCAGGAACTCATTGCTGACAAGAGTGTGAAATGGAACAGCCACTTGAGAAAACAATTTAGTGGTTTCTTACAAAATTATACGTATTCTTACTGCATTATCCAGTAATTAATGAAACAAGTATGGAAATGTTTTGAACACTTATATCCACAACACTTACACACTAATGTTTTCAGCAGTTTCATTCTAATTATCAAAATTTATAAGCAACCAATATGTCCTTCAATAGGCATAATAGATATAAGAGAGCGGTATGTCCATGAAGTGGAATATTATTCAGTGCCAGAAAGTAATAAGGTAGTAAGCCATGAAAAGACAAACAGTAACCTTAAATATATATGGCTAGTGAAAGCAGCCAATCTGAAAAGCCTATATACTGTATGAATCTGACTACAAATGTTCCTCAACTCACAATGGGGTAACCCATTGTAAGTGGAAACTATAGGAAATCAAAGATGCAATGAATACATCTAACCTACTAAACATCATAGCATAGCAATATGATACAGTCTAGAAAACTGGTGGTGGTTTACATCATGATCATTATCTAATTGGGAGCTGTTGTCCCTTGTTGCTGCCCAAAGCATGGAGAGAGTTTCATATCACTTATTACTAGCCCAGGAAAAGATCAAAATTCAAAATTCAATGTATGTTTTCTATTGTATATGTATTGCTTTTGCACCATGCTGAAGTTAAAAAAATCATGACATGTCATTTCAGTCTAGAACCATCTTTATATGGCATTCTCTAAAAATCAAAACTATGGAGATGTTAAAAATACTACAGGTCACCAAGTTCTCAGGACAGGGGCTAGGAAAGGGAAAAAAAGAAAGAATTAGTAGATGGAGAAGAGGGAATTTTTAGGGCAGTGGAGATATTCTGCACGATATTCTATTATTGGTGCATACATACTGTTATGTGAGGGGGTCTTCAAAAAGTCCATGTCAAATGTATATTTTGAAAATCTTATGCATGGATTATAAAATGCTTTTATAGCACAATAAACTCATATTTTTAAGATTTATTTTATTTATTTGAAAGAGTTACAGAGAGAGGTAGAGGCAGAGAGAGAGGTCTTCCATGCACTGGTTCACTCCCCAGATGGTCACAATGGCTGGAGCTTCACCAATCCAAAGCCAGGATCCAGGTCTCCCACGTGGGTGCCAGGGCCCAAGAATTTGGGCCATCTTCTACTGCTTTCCCAGGCCATAGCAGAGAGCTGGATCAGAAGAGGAGAAGCTGGGACTAGAACTGGAGTCCATATGGGATGCCGGTGCTTAAGGCCAGGGCTTTAACCACTGCGCTACAGCGCTGACCCCACAATAAACTTATTTTATAATTTAATTTCCCATGAACTTTTTGAAGTACCTTCTTGCATTTTTCAAGCTACAGAATATACAGCATAAAGAAGGAATCTTAATGTAAACTGCCTTTCGCTAGTACTTACTAACACATCATTTTTAACTACACAAATGTAAATATTAATAAGAGGTAAAACTCATGGGGGAGATAGGGTATACAGAGAAACTCTCCATATTTTCTGAATAATTTTTCTGTAATCCTAATCCTACTCTAGAAAATAAAGTCTATTCATTTTAAACAAATGAATAGATTTGATTTGGGCTTTCTATTTTCTGCTAGTTGCAATTTCATCCTTTCCAAAAATGAACTCATTAGCAGCCACGTTACCCACCCCACCCACCCCCATTTACTATTACCTGGAGTTTACAATTGCAATAATCCGCATTTAAAATGGAAATCATTTTGAAATAGTAGGAAAGCAAACCCTATCAACTCTATTTCACATCTAACGATAACAGTACTACCTCTTCTAAAATCTTGCTTTGATTTTTCTAATAGTCCTCAAACAGATTTTCTTATCTCAGCAAATATCTTCATCAATCTACATGGCTTCTGCCATCGTGTTCATTTGAAATTTCAGATTCTTTATGTAAAATCCATTGTTGAAACACTTCACTATTTTCCTGGTATTTGTCTTTTTAATATTCTTGGCATGGAAGGAAAAAAAAAAAAACAACTATGGGCCAAACTTTTGATGTGCCAGTTAAAATGCTGGTTAATACTCCCACATTCTATATTTTAGTGCCTGGGTTTGATTCCTGGCTCTACTCTCCATTCTAGGTTCATGTTAATACAAACCCTGGGAGGCATCAGGAGATGCCCCAGGAAACTGGGTTCCTACCACCAAGTAGAATCCTGGATTGAGTGCTAGTCTCCTGGCTTCAGTCCAATCCATTTCTGAGTGCTGCAGGCTTTTGTGGAGTGGACCAGTGGAACTAAGAGTGTTGTCTGCCTGTCTGCCTCTGTTCCTCTGCCTTTCAGCTAAATGAAAATAAAGATCTAAAAAGGAAAATTAACATTTTCATTGTATTCTGTATTTTACTCCCCATTTTCTCATAATATACATTTAATTTAAAATCTACACCATGAACACAGAAATGCATATATGTACATTCTACTTAACAAATATACAGTAATGGCCAGCGCCGTGGCTCAACAGGCTAACCCTCCGCCTTGTGGCGCTGGCACACCGGATTCTAGTCCAGGTTGGGACACCAGATTCTGTCCCAGTTGCCCCTCTTCCAGGCCAGCTCTCTGCTTTGGCCTGGGAGTGCAGTGGAGGATGGCCCAAGTCCTTGGGCCCTGCACCCGCATGGGAGACCAGGAGAAGCACCTGGCTCCTGGCTTCGGATCAGCACGGTGCGCCGGCCGGAGCACACCAGCCGCGGCGGCCATTGGAGGGTGAACCAACGGCAAAAGGAAGGCTTTTCTCTCTGTTGCTCTCACTCACTGTCCACTCTGCCTGTCCAATATATATATATATATATATATATATATATATATATACAATAACTATCTTTTTTTTTCTTTTACTTTATTCATAGACTAAGTTTCAAAAATATCATTAAGGTAATCCAAAATTTATGTCTTAACAAATTCTTCTTGAATATCCTAAGTTGAGTTAATTGCTTTCTCCAAAAAATTTATTCAAGAGCCTGTTTTAGTTCTATAGCATGGTTACTTATTTACTTCCAAGTTTGTTTCCACTTTCTTTAGACTAATAGGTTCTTCTGGGAAGACAAACCTTATACTATTTTACACAGTACCAAGATAATAACTTTCAGATGGAAGCAATTAAAGTGGTTGAAAGAAAGTTTCACTTATTGGAAAAATATTCAACCATTTTTAAAATAGTGAAATATTTGAGCAAATAATTCCATAATATATATTCATAAATCATAAAATCACTCATTAATCCAGAAATAAATATGAAAACCATGTCAGTTTAAAACTTAAAATAAAAACCATACAAAATATATTGCTACTTCACCTTTTAGTCCAAAAGCAAGTAATTTAAATAAGTTATGTTGTTCCTTTCTCATAATCTAAATGTAGGATTAATTTGAAAATTTCTTTAAAAATTGAAGTGCAAGTTTAGAGAGTTATCATCCATGGATTGTATATTGCTTTAAACTTGTACTTAATGTTTTTTCAGGTATTTCCAAAAAATTATATTAATAACCATATGAAATCTAACTGCATTGTCATAAAACAGCTTAATTAACACATTATTTCCAAATGTTTTGACATTTTCTACAATGCTCCACCAGATATTTTGCTACACATATGTGTTACTAGAATGGTAAAAAAAAAATCTCAGAGAAATTCAGCTCTGTACTTAAATTGATAGCAAAGCAGCATCTACAATCTTTGCCATCCCCAAAGGAGAATTATTTTCCCTCCTTCTAAAAGAAAAAGCAGTACTCAGCCTGAAAAATTCTCTAGTCAGCTAATGGTGTGATGCCACTGAAACAAATAGGGAGGGGAATTTTCATTAGATTCAAGCATTTCACAGAGGTATTTAAGAGGTTACTAATTCTAAGCCAGATGACCATTATCCATATCTTCCATTTTTTATACAGAATGGCTTAAAAAGGTCACTGATGTATCATTTTGCATTTAAGCATTCATCACAAAGTTCAAAGGATCTTATTCAAATGTTAGTTTAAAGGTAAATAATATTTTCTTCTAATAAAACTTACATTATTTCTTTTTATTACACAATAACTCCATTAGTATGTTCTCACTGGTCAAGTTCAAGCAAGAGTGATTTTTACAGTTGGTACATTAAATTCGAGCTTTTTCCACTCTGCTACTACCACCAACCATTAATGAACCATGCTTTTCTCAAGAGATGTTTTTTCTCAGTATTATGGTAATGATTTTCCTCTTTCCTTTCTGTCTGGGAAGATGATACATACATATTTGCACGATCATGTTTTATAACATATAAATGGTGATCTATGCTGGCTTTTATCTCATTAATATATATTTTATTATTAAATTTGTTGTCTATTCACATATCGGATAATATAATAACAGAATTTTCAAGCTGACTTAATTTTCAGCTGACTTAATGCAAATAAATCACTTTGTATTATGGTTTACAGTATATACTACTTAAAACAGGTTCTATAATGCTACGCTAAAGAGTCACCATAATTTAGATAATTATTTCTGGTTGATTACTTCGAGTTTTTGCTGTTACAAGCAATTCTTTTTTTTTTTTTTTTTTGACAGGCAGAGTGGATTCTAGTGAGAGAGAGAGACAGAGAGAAAGGTCTTCCTTTTTGCCGTTGGTTCACCCTTCAATGGCCGCTGTGGCTGGCACATCATGCTGATCCGAAGCCAGGAGCCAGGTGCTTTTCCTGGTCTCCCATGTGGGTGCAAGGCCCAAGGACTTGGGCTATCCTCCACTGCACTCCCGGGCCATAGCACAGAGCTGGCCTGGAAGAGGGGCAACTGGGATAGAATCCGGTGCCCCAACCGGGACTAGAACCTGGTGTGCTGGCACCGCAAGGTGGAGGATTAGCCTGTTAAGCCACGGCGCTGGCCACAAGCAATTCTAGAGAGGACATTTTGATAATATAATCTTGGCACTGATCAAGTATTATGAGAAATGGAATTGTTACTCAAAGCACTTTAAATTTTATATATACTGTCAAAATGCCTTCTAAAAAGATTTATTTAACTGAATTTTTGAAGCTATTTATATTCTCTGCACAATACCTCTCTTCAAATGTTATTAAGTTTTATGGAACCAATACTTGATCCTATTTTGTCATCTCTAAAAATTTTGCACCTATTGTTATTCATCAAACAGAAATTTAAATGTCTTATTATGTCAATTGATTTATTTTTCTCTTTAATAACTTGAGTTTTGTATGCTGCTTAAGCTCAAGGATTAGGAAATTTTTCTGAAAAGGCCAGATAGCTAATATTTTAAACTTTGTATGCCACATAGGGTCATTGTAAGATATTCTTTTTTTGTATTTTTTTCTTTTAACATCTCATTAAAATCTGAAAACCATTTTTGGATGGTTGGATTTAGCCTACAGGCCAGATTTGACCTGTGGGCCATAATTTGCCAACCTTGCTTAATAATATTATAAAACTATTTTACTAAATTTCCTACCAGTATATGTAGTAGTAGAGATATTGATTTCAAATAAAAATCTGTTAATTCCTAGAGATAAGAAAAAAGTTATTCCTTGATGTCACACAAAGAAAACCATCTTCATTGAAAATTTCTCACAAAGATGTGTGATTCCAGGGTGTACTACATGTATAGCCTTATAAATATATAGCCAAGAAATAATTTAAATGATCTTGAACTTAAAGCAGTGCATGGTTATTGGTAGATGACATTTAAAAGAATAGACACAGAAACCAAGTTACTCATCATTTCACAAGTAAAGTCACCAAATCTGAAAACACAACCAAATGTTATAAAACTATAAGACATAAGAGAGAGCAAGTCATTATGAGCAGAAGTCAACACAAACAAGCAATAACAGATTGCCAAATATGCTGTTAGTTTCTGCTTTCTATAAAATAACATGTAACAGATTTAAGGAGCAGACATTGAGCCTAGTAGTTCAATTCCTGCCTCTTGCTCCAAAATCCAGCTTCCCCCCATTACAATCCTGGAAGGCAGTGGTGATGGGTGTAATAATTGGGTTCCTGCCACCCATGTGGAAGACCTGGATAGATTTCCCAGCTCCTGGCTTTGGTCCTTGCTCAGCTGCTGCCACTGCATTTTGGCAGCTGGAAGGGACAGTAAATCAACAGATGGGCTTTCTCTCTCTCTCTCTCTCTCTTTTTCTCTGCCACACTCCCTTCTCTCTCTGCTTCTCAAATAAGCAAAAAATAATGTTTTGAAAAGCAATATAATTTGGAATATGTTTAAATAGATAGTTATAGAAAATATACTAAATTATATATAATAGATTATGCAAAATTGTATATTGTATATGATATATAAAATATATATACTATATTATCTAAATATAACCATTTTAACAAAAGTTCATGGATCACGTGAAAAACCAAAAGAAAGAAAAAGAACTTCCATGTAAGTATTATATCTTATACAAACTTAATAAAATGGATTAATGACTTAATTGTTGTTATAAAATTTATTAGAAAAAAGTGATAAAGTCTTTAGTATCTAAGCTTACATCATATATTCTTAGATTGAACACCAAAGACCCTGATTTAAGAGATGAAAAAATACATGTTAAATGACTTAATTATAGTTAACAAAATCTTTCCCTGTGAAAGAACAAATAGGAGTATGAAGAGATATTATCGACTGGGAGAAGATATTTGCAAAGAATATGTCTTACAAATGACTATTGTCTAGAATCAATAAAAAACTAAAAATAACTCAAAAGTGAAACTAAACAATACAATTAAGAAATCAGCAAAAGTCAGAAAAACTATTTTATTTAAGAGGAAATACAGATAGCAAATAACTGCATAATAATATATTCAACAATATTAGCCATCGCTAATGGAATATGGATACCAAAAATATCATGATATATCACAATACAAAATCAGAATGAGTAAAAATAAAATGGCGATAACACTAAATACTGAGGAAGATTTGGAAAAATTGGATCTTTCACACATTACTAGTGAAAAGATAAAATTGAAGAAAGAAAAATACATGTGTCCTGGCAGCCATGATGCTCTATTTTTATCCAAATGGATTAGAAATCTATTTGAAAATGTGAATGTTGGTATGACATTGAGAGCTATCGTGCTACTGGTGTCAAGTCATTGAATTCCACTCCTGATCCAAGGGAGGGCTTTATTTCACTGCTGCAGAGAGTGTGTGCAATAAGTTGGTGAACTCGTTCTCCTGGTATAGCAGAGCCAGCAGCTGTGACACTGGGTGCTATTACAACTGCCGGCGCCACATGCTGTTTCCCAGGACATGGAGCCAGTTAGGTTTGGCCAATCCCCTGAATATCAAACAATGCTCTTCTTTCCATGTAGACCTTCCGTAAAAGCAGGTACTGGGAAGCCACAGGCTCGCCTCCTCTACCCAACAATTATTAATGAAGAGACCTCCATAAGGGAGCACATGGCTGTTATCGATAAACGTACCAGTTACTAAAGAATTTGTCTCCAAGCCATTTGGTGATGTCTGCAGCATCACTGTAGAACTGTCTTGTGTCACTTTTTACTTCCCTTTGGGTGGGGCCTTCCAGACTCTGCAGTCATGGAAGCAAGTTCATCTTTCTCTACAGTTAGTGACTCCCCGCTGGGTGAGTACTTCCTCGATGGAGAAAAGCAGCTACAGCAAACCCTGCTCCGTTTCCCTCCTTTGGTGACTGACCACACATGAGCTCCTGTCGTCTCAAGTTCATGCTCTTCTCCCAGACGCTGTAGGGTTTTCTCTCACTGGTGCCAATGGATGTCATCCAGACAGTGGGCTCATATCTTATGATTTTGTGCAATCATTGTCGTATTGTAGTCCTAAGACTCATTATAGTGTATTTTTGATATTTTTGAAATGTGTTAAATTTTTTAATTCAATAATATGAGCCAGAGCATGTTGCAGCAAATCTATTGTTTGTAAAAAATAACAATAACAATAATAAATAAAATAAAATGTAAAAAAAAAGAAAAGATAAAATTGTACATCCACTCTGGCAAAGTTTGACAATTGCTTCAGAAAGTAGCATGTAATTACTTCTCTAGTAAGGAAGAATTGAGTTATGCTCAGATAGCATTTTTCAGAATTTTGCTTTGTTGGCAACATACTATTCTTTTTTTCAAGATTTATTTATTTATTTGAAAGGCAGATTTACAGAGAAGCAGAGGCAGAAAGATAGAGGTCTTCCATCCACTGGTTCACAACCCCAAATGGCCACAACTACCAGAGCTGGGCCAATTCGTAGCTGGGAGCCAGGAGCTTCTTCTGGGTCTCCCACGCAGGTGCAGGGGCCCAAGGACTTGGCCATTTTCTACTGCTTTCCCAGGCCATAGCAGAGAGCTGGATTGGAAGAGGAGCAGCCGGGACTAGAACTGGTGCCCATTTGGGATGCTTGCAGTGCAGGCAGCAGCTTTATCAGCTATGCCACAGTGCTGGATCCTCAACATACTATTCTTGAACTAGGTAGTTTGAAGTCTGATTTCTGTGTTATAATTTGCTGATTTTTTTATTTATGCTTTTTTATTTTAAATATTTCTTAACAAAGCATTTTCTCATGATAAATAAAGAGGATCATGAAGATAAATAATTGGATAGTAGTTTCCAATAGATGCTCTTTTGATGTTAATCTGAAGTGTTTATAGAGAAAGACGTGACACAAACTAAAAACTATGATGATCAAGCTACTTAATGAGAACATCTTAGAGAATGTTTCATTGACTCAAGGCCAAAAGACTGTAAAAATTTAGGTCAAAAAAGAAATAAATGAACCAGGCTTTTTTTTTTTATAAATATTCTGTGAAATCAGTGACATCAGAAAAAATGAGGAATTTTTTGCATTTGTATTTAGTTTTCTCTTTAATAACTTGAGTTTTGTATGCTGCTTGAGGTCAAGGATTAGAAATTTTTTTCTGCAAAGGCCAAATAGCTAATATTTGGATTCTGTTTCATAAAAACCGTGATACAAACTAACCAATTATAGATAATGATTTGTTAAATATCTGGAGTTATGGTCTTTTATCACTCAAAATATTTTAATAATCATTATGAAAGTTTGATTTCCTAGGGCCGGTGCTGTGGCTTACTGGGTTAAGCCATTGCCTGCAGTGCTGGCATCCCATATGGGTGCCTGGGAAAGCAGCAGAAGATGACCAAAGTGCTTGTGCCCTTGCACCCACATGGAAGACCTGTGTGGGCTCCTAGCTCCTGGTTTTGGCCTGGCCCAGCCCTGGGATTTGCAGCCATCTGGGGAGTGAACCATCTGATGGAAGATCTCTCTCTCTCTCTCTCTCTCTCTCTCTTTCTCTCTCCCTCTCTCTCTCTCTGTGTGTGTGTGTGTGTGTAATTCCTTCAAATAAATAAATAAATAAGTTTAAAAGAAAGAAAAGAAAGTACAATTTCCTTTGAGCAACAATTAATCAGGAGTGGAAATGTAGTTGACTTGCAGAGACCTATTTCACCTGTGATGACTAACTTTGTCTTCCTTCACATCCCACTGCCCTACTCTGAAAACATTGAAAACACCATGATACCATGATATAGGAATATATCCAGTTCCAAGCAAACTGACACAGTTGGTCACCTTAAGGGGGAAGTGAAACTTGCACAGTTAAATTATAATTTATACTACCCAGAGAATTAAATAACTCTGGAGAAGTGAGTAATGAGTATTGTTAGCATTTTATTATTTAGTTATTCAAGACAGAATACTATGCAGATGTGAGAGGATAGCAGGAAGCTACTGAGAATTGAACTGGGAGATGTTCCTAATATTCAATCCCATCTGTACACTAATAAAGAAATCTAACCATTCACAATGATTAGGGAATAGTGCTAATGTTTAATCACACACCCTCAACAGTAGGTGTAAGCATTAATATCCACTGAATATTTACAACAGAATAAAAAAGCATACAATGTTTTGGATCAATTGGATAAGCTCATAAACATAATAGGAGAAAATAATTATAATAAGGAACAAAATAATATGAATAGGAAATTGGCTGAGATGAACTATTAAAAATAATTAAAAATGAAATTTGCATTGTGGACAGCCATAATGAGAAACAAAATTATGGATATTTGAATCAATGAATTGAATTGAAAACTAGGGAAGCTATGTAAGAATCTAGAATAATGGAAAACAAACCAAACCAAAATAAAATAAAATTGTGTAGGGAAAATTGATAAAGATGGAAGAATGGGGCTGGCGTTATGGTACTATTGATTAAGCCAGCATTGGGAACATTAGCATCCCATATTGGAGGCTACCTCAAGTTCTGGCTTCTCCACTTTTGAAACAGCTTCCTGCTAACACATGTTAGAAAGCAGCAAATGATGACTTTAGTACTTGGCACTCTGCACATTGGGGACCTAGATGGAGTGAAAGGCTCCTGGCCTTAGCATAGCCCAACGTTGACTTTCAGGGATATTTGGGGAGTAAACCAGCAGATGGAAGATTCTCTTTCTCTCTTTCTCACCCCCTCTCTTTGTCAATCTAACTTATAAATAGATAGATTAATTAATTAATTAATAATCCTTTAGTGAAAAAGATGTACAGAGCTCTTAGATTTATCTTTTTTATTTTTTTTTATTTGAGAAGTAGAGTTATAGACGGTGAGAGAGAGAGACAGAGAGAAAGGTCTTCTTTCAGTTGGTTCACTCCCTCAATGGCCGCTATGGCTGGCTCTGCACCAATCTGAAGCCAGGAGCCAGGTGCTTCTCCTGGTCTCCCATGCGGGTGCAGGGGCCAAAGCACTTGGGCCATACTCCACTGCACTCCCTGGCCACAGCAGAGAGCTGGACTGGAAGAGGAGCAACCGGGACTAGAACCCGGGGCCCATATGGGATGCCAGCACTGCTGGCAGAGGATTAACCAAGTGAGCCATGGCATCTGCCCCTTAGATTTATCTTTAAATATTTCCACTGATTTCAATATTAGCAGCTAATTTTATACATTTGCTAAGTATTTTATTGTTTACATATAAATATTTTTTTAAATTTAGATGCTAAATGGTATCACAGTTTTCATTTTCTATTTGAAACAACAATGTTAAAATTCAAAATATCACATTTTATGGAGAAACATGAAATTAATAGGAAATGGTTGTTTATTCCATAGTCTTGCATATGAATAATGTACTTATTTACTAAGTATCTCCCATGTTTCAAATACTTATTTTAAACTTTTTGGCGAACTTACTTTTTATGAAATAAAGCAAGCACTGAATATAAAGTTGAAATCTTCAAAATAATGTGGTTGGAAATGTGTACCTAATTCATAATAGACTTAAAAACTATTTTTGTCTTCTGGTTCAGTAAAAATGTAACTGAAATTATTTTATCAAACAGGAACTTAAACTCAGAATTATGATCACATACAATTAAGAAAATTAGCAAACAGACATATGCTGTAAAAGAGTTTTAAGCAAGAGAAAAAAAAAGTTGTAGTTTATAATTCCTAACACAAAAGAATGGAAAGCCTAGATTGTTAAGCAAACTGCTACCTTATAGACTAGTCTAGAAATACTTGCTACTAAACCACCCTCCTGTATTGAAAGTGCATTGTATTTTCCAATTATTCATAAGTAATAAACACCATGTTTCAGAGCCAACATAAAGATTGCAGAAAGATAAAGCTTTACCAAATCTTTTTTTAAAAAAAAAAATAGGAAATGCTTCATGAATGTGCGTGTCATTCTTGCACAGGGGACATGCTAAGCTTCTCTTTATCATACCAATTTCAGTATATGTGTTGCTGAAGCAAGACGAAGCCATTTTTAATAAACATTATGGCAAAAGAATATTCAAAATAGGCTTTTTTGTTTGCTCTGAATAAATTTAAAGCATAAAATCACAACGCATAGTTCTGTTGTTAACTTTTTGAAAAGAAAATGATTTTTTTGGCAACTACATTTGGTCATGTGCTACTGAGATGGGATATTTGAAAACGAAAAATAGGAAATGTTTGAAGATAATTACCCAAATTCCACAGAGACCTCTGCAGATATAAAGTGGTAAGTTTGATTTGATAGGAAAGTTCTGAAGGAATAAAAGAGCAATTATTGCTTTAAATAACATATTTCTCATTTCTGGATTTCATTCTGGCATCTTTCTTGTGGTCATAGATCTCTGGTATGGTTTGTGTATGGAGTAAAGATGCTGAGTAAAATAAACGAATCAGGCAGAGCTATTGAATGCAGAATTTATTCTAATTTAAAATTATAGGATGCATCATAATAAGGGAGCTATAAATCAATAAAGTCTTTAGAGCACTTTCCCCAAGCTGTATTTTAAAAATACTTGTTTCACAGTAAGATGCATGGGAAATATGTTGAATGGATGAGGATTAGTTAATGTCAGAACCAAACTTCAAAGGAAGCTTTGTATCTTTATTTTGTATTCACGAATAGTTTTATACTTCCTCATCTTACTCTTACTGTTGACTTCTTTGAGCCTTAACTATTTTTATAAAGTCCCTAATTGGGAACCACTGGTTTAATTGGTTGCTTTTCAGTCACTCTCTAAGATTCACTACACACAATTAATTCCAAAGTATCCCTCAGAAATCCCTCTAGGAAGAAATTACATATTATTTTCTATTCAAATAGAGATGTTCTTTGGTGTACTTAACCTCAAAGTACATTTTAGAAATGGAATCATATGTACAATTTGGGACATGCTCAATCAGACTTGCCCCAAATGGTGGAGTTAGAAACGTGACAGGGGATTCCCATACAATCCCATCAAGGTAGCGTGTACCAAAGCCATCTCACTAATCCAAGTGATCAATTTCAGTTCACAATTGATGACTCTGATAGGTCTAAGAGTCAAAGGGATCACATAAGCAAGACTAGACTAACTGATAGAATCAAAAAGGGAGAGAACGATCCAACATGGGAAGTAGGATACACAGCAGACTCATAGAATGGCAGATGTCCTAAATAGCACTCTGGCCTCAGAATCAGCCCTTAAGGCATTCAGATCTGGCTGAAGAGCCCATGAGAGTATAATTAGGCATGGAAAGCCAAGACACCCTGGAAAAAAAAAAAGAAGAAGACCTAAATGAATGATCTCTGCGAGTGATTCCAGTGGAAGGAATGGGGCCATCAAAGAAGGAGGTACCTTTCTCTGAAGGGAGGAGAGAAATTCCACTTTGACTACGACCCTGTCGGAATAAGATCAAAGTCACCGAACCCTAAAGGCTTCCATAGCCTTGGCAACTCATGACTAGAGCCTAGGGAGATTACTGACGCCATAAACAAGAGTGTCAAATTGTTAAGTCAACAACAGGAGTCACTGTGTACTTTCGTCTCATGTGGGATCTGTCCTTAATGTGTTGTCCAATGTGAAGTGATGCTATAACTAGTACTGAAACAGTATTTTTACATTTTGTGTTTCTGTGTGGGTGCAAACTGATGAAGTCTTTACTTAGTATATACTGAATCAATCTTCTGTATATAAAGATAATTGAAAATGAAAAAAAAAAAACCTGGTGTTAAATTGGAAATTGCATAGAAAATTAATCAGTTTTTAAAAAAATACCATGTAGGATCTCTGTCTTTAATGTGCTGTACACTGTTATTTAATGCTATAACTGGTACTCCAACAGTATTTTTCACTTTGCGTTGCTATGTGGGGGCAAACTGTTGAAATCTTTACTTAATATATACTAAACTGATCTTCTGTATATAAAGAGAATTGAGGCCGGCGCCGCAGCTCACTAGGCTAATCCTCTGCCTTGCGGCGCCAGCACACCAGGTTCTAGTCCCGGTCAGGGCCCCGGATTCTGTCCCGGTTGCCCCTCTTCCAGGCCAGCTCTCTGCTGTGGCCAGGGAGTGCAGTGGAGGATGGCCCAAGTGCTTGGGCCCTTCACCCCATGGGAGACCAGGAGAAGCACCTGGCTCCTGCCATCGGATCAGCACGGTGCGCCGGCCGCAGCGCGCCAGCCGCGGCGGCCATTGGAGGGTGAACCAACAGCAAAAGGAAGACCTTTCTCTCTGTCTCTCTCTCTCACTGTCCACTCTGCCTATCAAAAAAATAAATAAATAAAGAGAATAGAAAATGAATCTTGATGTGAATGGAAGGGGAGAGGGAGCGGGAAAGGGGAGGTTTGCGGGTGGGAGGGAAGTTATGGGAGGGGGAAGCCATTGTAATCCATAAGCTGTACTTTGGAAATTTATATTCATTAAATAAAAGTTAAAAAAACAAATGGAATCACAGATATCAACTAGTTAATTTGAATGCACTTTTTAATTTTCAGACAACTAACAAAATTCTATAGTTTTGAATTACACAAGAAAAGTAATAAAGTGTTTAATAATATATTTGTATTATGGCCAATTGTCTTGCTTTTCTCAACAATACCCCAATTTTAGAACTGAAAGCCATATGCCAAAACAGCTGAATTTCCAGAAACCTGGAATAGGTGATCATCTATCTTATAGTGTGGCTAAAATGGAGAGAGATGGACCAAATGGTAACAAAGATGCACAGATTGTTTAAACAGTACATTCAGTGACCACCAATGTGGGAGAATTCTTTAATAGTAGGGTCCTGCACTTTACATTTTTCTCAGTTCCTCACTGTATACACGCACATCAGAGAAATATACAGTACATGCTAATGAGAAAATTGATATAGCTAACAGTAATGGGTTAAATGTCAAATCAAGATTCCAAAATATTCAGCTTAACCTCTACTGTTGTTACTTTGTAATAAAATTTCAAAATAAAATTTTAAAAGGAAAAAAAAATAAAGTTCCACAATCAGATTTGTAGTTAAGTGTGTCATGGTTTTGATACTGGGATTGGCCCTCAAAAATGGTACCCTATTGTGGCCCCCTTAAAGTTCCCCAAAAGTCCCTTCTGAATCTCCATATGAAATCGGAATTTGAGGGTGCCATAGGATATCACCGTGTGCTTATTACTAAATTCCCAATATTAATAAGCTCATATGGGTTCTTGCCTAATATTCAGAGAAGAATTCTGAATACCGGCATAAATGAATGAGGCAGCATGGTACATTTTTAAGCTTTTATTCAGTGTGAAAGATGCATAGGAGAGTGAGGACCCTATCTATAGGAGAGAGGTAAATCTGGATTCAAACCGAGTACCAGGAACCTGCCATATGGAGCAGCATATAGACCAGGAAGCATGGGGCGGGTGGCCCAAAGGCCACGTGCCCTGGAGGCTCAGGGCTGCAGCCAGCTCCGTACTGGCAAAAAGCCAAGGAAAGGAAGGGGCGGGCACACTGTGTCCCAGGCTTTTAACCCACTTCCAAAGCAGAGTGATTAATTCACCTGATTGGCCAGTGGGTGCACAGGTGTGGCCAGGTAGGGGCATGAGGTCACACAGGGGTATGGTATATATATATATATATATATATATATATATATATATATATATATAGCTCACAAACCTAATCAATTTTAACCTGTATGCCTGCCTACATCAGTTTAAAAACAAGCTGTTTGACAACCTACATTCAGAAATGCTCTCATCTGTCTTCATTTGTCTAGTGAATTAGTAAGGTAGCCTTTAATTCAATTTGCATGAGCCTCTGGCAGGTCTGGAAGGCATTGTAAAGCAAAAGAGTCCACTCAACAAGCTTAAGTCAGTTTCAAACCTTAGTTTTCAGAACTGCTGTTATTTCTAAGAAGAGGATAATGTTTACCAATTGAATTTGTTTCCTACCTAATGTCAATTGGCTTAAATCCTATGAAAAAGGGGTAGTGTGAGAAGAGAGGCTGTAAGTAACATTTGAAAAAGCTATCTCACTAAAAGCACATTATAAAAGAGAGACTCCAAACTGGTAGCTCTCACAACAAATATAGCCCACAGATCCCCAAGTGTTCTGCTCACACATTTTTACAAATTAGTTGAATGAACACAAAGGAGCCTTGTGGTTTATGATGGAGCAGTTCTGTATCTTCGGCAAGGTGATGGTTACAGGAGTCTACACATGTAAGAAAATTACTTGTAACTACATACATATATACATGCATACATACATACATACCCACACATACACAGAGAGAGAGACTAGTGCATACAAAAAAATAAAATAGGGCCAGCATTGTGGCAGGGGAGGTTAACTCACCGATTGCTGGTTCAAGTTCTAACTGCTATGCTTATGACCCAACTCCATGTTAATATTGTTGGATTTCAGGGCCAGCACTGTGGCATAGGGGGTAAAGCTGCCATCTGCAGTGCTGGCATCCCATGTGGGCACCAGTTTCAGTTTCAGCTGCTCCACTTCTGATCCAGCTGTCTGCTATGGCCCAGGAAAGCAGTAGAAGATGGCCCAAGCCCTTGGGCCCCTGCACCCATGTGGGAGACCCAGAGGAAGCTCCTGGCTCCTGGCTTTGGATCGGTACAGCTCCAGCCGTTATGGTCAATTAGGGAGTGAACCAGCAGATGGAAGATCCTTCTCTCTTTGCCTCTCCTATCTCTGTGTAACTCTTACTTTCAAAATAAATAAGTAAGTCTTTTAAAAAACATTGTTGGATTTCTCTGCTATAGATCCTAACAGATAGTAACAAAAAAAGAAAAAAAATAATGATTCCCTTTTTGTATGGCGTCACAATGAGGGCCTCTAAAATCGCTTGATTAATTCAAGCTTAGTTTTGGTCTCAGAATTTTGTTCTCCATACAATCTTTCTACCACTTTTGAAGCCAATGGTTTTTATTATCTAGTCTTCAGGGAGAAGAATATATTCTGTAAATATGCATTTGAATATTTTTCTTTGATTTAGACCAGTGGATTTTGAAGTTAATAGTTAAGTTTTGGGAAAGCAGTGGAGGATGGTCTAAGTGCTTGGACACCTGCCGCCCAGATAGACTTCCTAGCTCCTGGCGTCAGCCTGGTCCAGTCCAGGCTTTTGCAGACATTTGAGAAGTGAGCCAGTGGATTGAAAATCTGTCTTTCCCTTCCATTTTCTCCATTGCTTTGACTTTCAAATAAATAAATAAATCTTTAAAAAAAACAAGAAAATATAACTAAGCTTTGTGGCTATTAGCAGGGCTAATTTCCTGGTTTTAATATTGTGTTATAGTCATACAAGATATTATAAAAGGTCAGATGGGTTAATAGGCAGTCAGTGTGGTCCCAGTGGAATTTGGGATGTTTAATGCTTGTTTCTCCCAAAAAGGTTATCTTTAGCAAGCAATAACTGTCTGCCCTCCTTCCTTAGGAATCTCCAAATTTACCATGGAAATAGCAACAGAGTGTTGATCCCATCCTCCTGAGCTCACAGTTTATTGTGAAAACAAGTTACCTATCTCACCCTTCTGGATGGTTTTTGGTTTTATCCTGAGCAAATCAGACAGGGTAAAGGATTGCAAATAGATTTTGTCCCCACCTAGTAACTGAATGTCAATCAAAATAGTGCTTAAAAACTGGACTGCCAGGGATCACTTAGGGTTTTTTTCCTCTCTTGGAAGCCCCCTCCATGCTGCTTTGGCTGGAGGTCTTTGACTCTAATAAATCTTGCTTTTTAAATCTCTCTGCTTGTATGCTTGGAAATTCTTCTTCCATGTCAAAGAACTGAAGTAATAATATCTTCACTGCTGTTTTCCTATAGCAATATTACCATTGAGAGAAACTTATGAGTCCTTAAGACCTCTCTGTACACTTTTTTGCAATTTCCTATACATATATCAAATTATTTAATTTTTTAAAGTTAAATGTCAAATATAAAAAAATATAAATGAAATAATAATTGGTGTACTACCTCCACCAACCTGGTTATTAAATTCTATATTCTATGGGCCTTCTAGCCCTGACCGAAATTCCAAAATATAATTGAGCAAATTGACACAGAATCAAGAAACAAGAAGCATAAAAACTATTAAACTTTTAAATGATTTATTTATCTAATTGAAAGGAAGGATGACAGAGAGAGGGAGACACAGAGAACTCTTCCTTACACTGGTTCAATCCACAGATGGCTGCAAAGGCCAAGGCTGAGCCAGGTCAAAGCCAAGAGTGAGAAACTTCTTCCGGGTCTCCTATGTGCATGGCAGGGGCCCAATAACTTGGACCATCTTCCACTGTTCTCCCCAACCATTAACAGGGAGCTGGATTGGAGCAACCAGGGCATGAATCGGTGCCTATATGGGATGCCAGTGTCACAGGCAGTGACTTAACCCGCTAGGGTACAATTCCAGCCAAAAACTTAACTGTTAACTTCAAAATCCACTGGTCTAAGTCGAAGAAAAAAGCCCTTGTACTTATTTAAAGAATGCATTTTCCTCCCTGAAGACTACATAATAAAAACCATTGGGTTCAAAAGTGGTAGAAAGATTACATAGACAAGAAAAATCTGAGACCAGAAATAATAAGCTTAAACCAATAAAGCAATTGTAGGAGCCCTAATTGTGATGCCATACAAAAAGAGAATTATTAATCTTTTATCTCTTTTTGTTACTATCTGTTAAATATCTATAACAGTGAAGTCCAATCTGCTATGCTGTCCCTGTATTTGATTCTTTTTTTCAGATTTTATTTATCTGAAAAGTAGAGTTACAGAGAATGAGAGGGAGAGACAGAGAGGTCTTCCATCGTTGGTTCACTCCCCAAATGGCCACAACGGACAAAGCAGGACTGATCCAAAGCCAGAAGCCAGGAGTTTCTTCTTAGTCTCTCATACGGATGCAGGGGCCCAAGGACTTTGACCATCTTCTACTGCCTTTCCAGGCCACAGCAGAGAGAGGGATCAGAAGTGGAGCAGTCAGGACTCGAACCAGTGTCTCTATGGGATGCTGGCATCGCAGGCAATGACTTTACTCACTATGCCACAGCACCGTCCCCTCCTTATTTCTTTAAGAAGATTTATAATAATCCATATAGGCCTTTTCTACTCAGTCCAAAATGTAGGTCACTAAGGAACATTTTCCTGTTGGCTATGGTTTCTCCTTCTATGTGGCATTCTTTCCTGTTTTATAAATGTCTCTTCACTTATGACTGAAATTAAACATTTTGGGTAGTATATTGTAATGTTTTTTATCAGATTCTTCTATCTCCACATAATTTGTTTTTGCCATTGGTTTGATCTTATTGTTGCCAGCCTTCCTTTTGCTACTTATTTTATGAGCAACACACTGAACTAATTAGTTTTTGTACGACTGGAGGTGGATAGCCACTGAGACCTCTAGTAGCTTTTTTGTTAAGTTCCTATCTAATTTATATGTTTATTTCTAGGTGGCATATTTGTCACTATAATTTAGTGGTCAGCTAAGGACTTTTTCAGATTTCCTTATATACCTTTACTCTATATGTTCCACATTTTCTGAAAGGGAAGAGCACTTTGAAACTTCAGGAAGTTTCACTTCCTCCTTGCACTTGATTAAATGTCATCCATAGGTGAGTGACTGGGGTCTTCTCTTCCAAGGTTTTCCCATGTATATGTACAGCTTTCTACATTAATGAATCCTATTAGATTTCTAGGATATGCTGGAATAGTCCAAAATTCTCTATTAGCATTTAGATTTCTAGTATTCACTTTTAAATTCCTGGCAATGCTGCAGTTTGCCCCAACTTAAATCACAGTTCTAAACATCCGAGATTTTGCTATTGTTTCGATAACTGAATCAAATAAAATAGAAGTAGTTGATTTTCCAATAATCTAAATGTTTTGATAAAATATTAACCATGCTCCAGGGATGGTACTTTTAACAGAACTGCAAAAATCTCTCTATCGTCTGCAATGCTGCAAGATTTTGGCTATTACACCACTAAGAATGAGTGTGAGGGATTATAGGAATTACTACAAATTAAATGTTATAAATCCCATTGTCTTACAAGTGAGTAGTAGTTTCTCTTGGACTGGTCATTGTCTGTTCTATGGATTTTATTAATTTGAGTAAAAGACCATTCAGTTGCCTTTTTGACTCTGAGATTCCATACTTCAGTGACATAAAATATGTGCCTTGAAATATAATTTGAAATCTACAGCAAACCTCCACCACATATACATCAGTCTGGGGATTTGTTAGTATGACCCTATGGGACACGAATATAAATACTTTCCAATTATAAAGGAAGTTTTTTAAGAGCTTTTGGGATGGACTAATAATAACTCCATTCCATTCCATTTCATTTTTATTGCCATATGGCTGAGCCAACATGATGCCCAATATTTTGCAAAGAATAATTACCTACTGATCATAATAACATATTTAAAATTATCAGAATAAAACATTCTACCAGGTCCATGCATTTAGCTAGAAAATAATTTTAGATAGATTAGATAGATAGTTAGATAGATAGATGATAGGGAAAGGGGCCAGTGTTGTGGAACAGCAGGTTAAGGCTTTGCATGCAATAACAGCCTCCCATATTGTAGCACCAGTTTCAGTTCTTGCTGCTCCATTTCTGATCCAACTCCATGCTAATGTGAGTGGGAAGGGAGAAAGTGATGGTCTAAGTTCTTGGGTCCCTGCTATCCAAATGAAAAAACCAAATAGTGTTCCTAGCTCCTAGCTTCAGCATGGCCCAGCTATGTCTCTTATGCTCATTTAGGGAGTGAACCAGTAGATGGAAGATATCTATCTTTTTCTGTCTCTACATCTCTCTCTGTTACTCTGCCTTTCAAATAAGTAAAAAATAATAAGTAAATTTCTTTTCTTATGGATGTAACACTTTTTTATTTAATAAATATAAATTTCCAAAGTACAGTTTATGGATTACAATGGCTTCCCATCCATAATTTCCCTACCACTCGCATGCCTCCCATCTCCCGCTCCCTCTCCCATTTCAT
This sequence comes from Lepus europaeus, assembly GCF_033115175.1. NCBI lineage: Eukaryota > Metazoa > Chordata > Mammalia > Lagomorpha > Leporidae > Lepus > Lepus europaeus. The sequence continues at coordinate 28,342,024 of NC_084850.1, read as the reverse complement.
TAACATCAAGATTCATTTTCAATTATCTTTATATACAGAAGATTGATTCAGTATATATTAAGTAAAGATTTCATCAGTTTGCACCCACACACAACATAATGTATAAAATACTGTTTCAGTACTAGTTATAGCATCAATTCACATTGGACAACACATTAAGGACAGATACCATATGAGAAGTAAGTACACAGTGACTCCTGTTGTTGACTTAACAAATTGACACTCTTGTTTATGGCGTCAGTAATCTCCCTAGGCTCTAGTCATGAGTTTCCAAGGCTATGGAAGCCTTTTGAGTTCACCAATTCTTATCATATTTAGACAAGCTCATAATCAAAGTGGAAGTTTTCTCCTCCCTTCAGAGAAAGGGACTTCCTTCTTTGATAGTCCCGTTCTTTCCACAGGGATCTCACTCACAGAGATCTTTCATTTAGGTCTACTTTTTTTTTTCAGAGTGTCTTGGCTTTCCATGGCTAAAATACTCTCATGGGCTCTTCAGCCAGATCCAAATGCCTTAAGGGCTGATTCTGAGGCCAGAGTGCTATTTAGGACATCTGTCATTCTATGAGTCTGCTGTGTCCCGCTTCCCATGTTGGATCCTTCTCTCATTTTTGATTTTATCAGTTAGTATTAGCAGACACTAGTCTTGCTTATGTGATCCCTTTGACTCTTAGACCTATCAGAGTCATCAATTGTGAACCAAAATTGATCACTTGGATTAGTGAGATGGCATTGGTACATGCCACCTTGATGGGATTGTATTGGAATCCCCTGGCACATTTGTAACTCCACCATTTGGGACAAGTCCGATTGAGCATGTTCCAAATTGTACATCTCCTCCCTCTCTTTTTCCCACTCTTGTATTTAACAGGGATCACTTTTCAGTTAAAATTTAAACACCTAAGAATAATTGTGTGTTAATTACACAGTTCAACCAATAGTACTAGAACAAAAGAAAATACTAAAAAGGATAAAGTATTACATTGTACATCAACAGGCAGCACAAGAGCTGATCAAGTCACTGTTTCTCATAGTATCCATTACACTTCAACAGGTTTCCACTTTGGTGCTGTTAGTTGTCGCCAATCAGGGAGAACATATGATATTTGTCCCATTGGGACTGGCTTGATTCACTCGGCATAAAGTTTTCTAGATTCCTTCATCTTGTTGCAAATGACTGGGTTTCATTGTTTTTGACTGCTGTATAGTATTCTATGGAGTACATGTCCCATAATTTTGTTAACCAGCCTACTGTTGATGGGCATTTGAGTTGGTTCCACCTCTTAGTTATTGTGAATTGAGCTGCAATAAACATTAATGTGCAGACAGCATTTTTGTTTGCCAAATTCATTTCCTTTGGGTAAATTCCAAAGAGTGGGATTGCTGGGTTGAATGGTAGGGTTATATTCAGGTTTCTGAGCAATCTCCAAACTGACTTCCATAGTGGCTTAACCAGTTTGCATTCCCACCATCAGTTGGTTAGAGTCCCTTTTTCCCCACATCCTCACTAGCATCTGTTGTTGCTAGATTTCTGAATGTGAGTCTTTCTAACCGGGGTGGTTAGATTTGCATTTCCCTGATGGCTCGTGATCGTGAACATTTTTCATGTGTCTGTTGGCCATTTGGATTTGCTCTTTTGAAAAATGTCTATTTAGGTCCTTGGCCCATCTCTTCCATGGGATTGTTTGTTTTGATGTTGTGGAGTTGCTTGAATTCTTTGTAGATTCTGGTTATAAACCCTTTATCTGTAGCATAGTTTGCAAATATTTTTCCCATTCTGTCTGTTGCCTCTTCACTTTCCTGACTGTTTCTTTTGAAGTACAGAAACTTCTCAATTTGATGGAATCCCAAATGTTAATTTTGGGTTTGACTGCCTGTGCTTCCGTGGTCTTTTCCAAGAAGTCTTTCCCTGTACCTATATCTTGCAGGCTTTCTCCAGTGTTCTCTAATAATTTGATGGTGTTGGGTCATAGATTTAAATCTTTAATCCATGTTGAGTGGATTTTTGTGTAAGGTGTAAGGTAGGGGTCTTGCTTCATGCTTCTGCACGTGGAAATCCAGTTTTTCAGCACCATTTATTGAATAGACTCTCCTTACTCCAGGGATTGCTTTTGTATCCTTGATCAAATATAAGTTGGCTGTGGATATTTGGATTGATTTCTGGTGTTTCTATTCTGTTCCATTGGTCTATCCATCTGTTTCTGTACCAGTGCCATGCCCTGTAGTATGTCCTGAAATCTGGTATTGTGATGCCTCCGGCTTTGTTTCTTTGTACAAGATTGCTTTGGCTATTCGAGGTCTATTGTGTCTCCATATGCATTTCAGTATCATTTTTTCCAGATCTGAGAAGAAGGTCTTCGGTACTTTGAGTGGTATCAAATTGAATTTATAAATTGCTTTTGGGAGAATGGATATTTTGATGATATTGATTCTTCCAATCCATGAGCATGGAAGATTTTACCATTTTTTTGGAATCCTCTTCTATTTCTTTCTTTCAGGTTTTGTAATTTTCATCGTATAGATATTTAAGGTCCTTGGTTAAGTTTATTCCAAAGTATTTGGTTGTTTTTGTAGCTATTGTGAATGGCATTGATCTTAGAAGTTCTTCCTCAGCCGTGGCATGGCCTGTGTATACAAAGGCTGTTGATTTTTGTGCATTGATTTTATATCCTGCTACTTTGCCAAACTCTTCTATGACTTCCAATAGTGTCTTAGTAGATTTCTTTGGATCCCCTAAATAAAGAATCGTATTGTCTGCAAAGAGGGATAGTTTGAGGTCTTCCTTCCCAATTTGTATCCCCTTAATTCCTTTTTCTTGCCTAATAGCTCTGGCTAAAACTTCCAGAACTATACTGAATAGCAGTGGTGAGAATGGGCATCCATGTCTGGCACCAGATCTCAGCAGAAATCCTTCCAACTCTTCCCCATTCAGTAGGATGCTGGCCATGGGATTTTCATAAATTGCTTTGATTATATTGAGGAATGTTCCATCCCAGTTTGCTTAGAGTTTTCATCATGAAAGGGTGTTGTATTTTATCAAATGCTTTCTCTGCATCTATTGAGAGAATCATATGGTTTTTTTCTGTAGTCTGTTACTGTGGTATATCACATCGATTGTTTTGCGAACATTGAACCATCCCTGCATACCAGGCAAAACTCCCACTTGGTCTGGGTGGATGATCTTTCTGATGTGTTGTTGCACTCTATTGGCCAGAATTTTATTGAGGATTTTTACATCTATGTTCATCAGGGTTATTGGTCTGTAGTTCTCTTTCAATGCTGCATCCTTCTCTGGCTTAGGGATCAAGGTGATGCTGGCTTCATAGAAAGAATTTGGGAGGATTCCCTCTTTTTTGATTGTTCTGAATAGTTTGAGAAGAATTGGAGTTAGTTCTTCTTTAAATGTCTGGTAGAACTCAGCAGTGAATCCATCTGGTCCTGGGCTTTTCTTTGTTGGGAGGGCCTTTATTACTGTTTCAATTTCTATCTCAGTTATGGGTCTGTTTAGGTTTTCTATGTCTTCCTGGTTCAATTTAGGTAAGTTGCATGTGCCCAGGAATCTATCCATTTCTGATAGATTTCCCTGTTTGCTGGCATACAAGTCCTTGTAGTAATTTCTGATGATTCTTTTTATTACTGTGGTGTCTGTTGTTACGTTTCCTTTTTCATCTCTGATTTTATTGATTTGGGTCTTTTCTCTTCTTTTTTTAGTTAGTTGGGCCAATGGGGTGTCAATTTTGTTTATTTTTTTCAAAAAACCAGCTCCTCGTTTGGCTGATTTTTTGTAATTTTTTTGTATTCCATCCTGTTGATTTCTTCTTTGATTTTAATTATTTCTCTTCTCGTACTATATTTGGGTTTGGTTTGCTGCAGATTTTCTAGATATTTGAGCTGAATTGAAAGTTCATCTATTTGGTCCCTTTCCAATTTCTTGATGTAGGCACGTATTGATATATACTTTCCTCTTAACACTGCTTTTGCTGTATCCCATAGGTTTTGGTGTGTTGTGCTGTTATCCTCATTTACTTCCAGAAATTTTTTGATTTCTCCTTTGATTTCTTCTATGACCCATTGTTCATTCAGCATCATGTTGTTCAAACTCCCTGTGTTTGCATATGCTCTAGGGATTTCCGAGTTTGCTAATTTCCAACTTCATTCCTCTATGGTCTGATAAGCTGCATCATATGATTCTAATTTATTGGAATTTGCTGAGACTTGCTTTATGGCCTAGTATGTGGTCAATCCAAGAGAAGGTTCCATGTACTGCTGAGAAGAATGTAAAGTCCTTAGATGTAGGATGAAATTTTCTGTAGATATCTGTCAGATCCATTTGGGCTATAGAGTCATTTAAATCTACTGTCTCCTTGTTGATCTTCTGTCCTGTTGATCTGCCTATTTCTGAGAGTGGAGTATTGAAGTCCCCCAGTACTATTGTATTGGAGTCTAAGTCTCCCTTTTAGTAACTGTGTGCCTCACTGTACCTCAAACATCATTGATTGGATTGGGAATAAACATTATTTAATTTGGGCCAATTATATTCTCACACCCAGGAATATAAAAGAGTAGCAGAGCAATAAGCAGTTTTAATTACCAGGTGGCTAGAATAAAAACATGGGAACTATGAGGTAGACATAGTCTTTTTGCAGATGGAGAGGCAGAGAAGTCTAACCTTCAGTGAAAGAAAATAAATGAGAATACAATTCCTGCTTTTTCCCTGTAATTTAATTACATATTTTCTCTTAGGTGTATAAGACACCTCTGTATGTTATATATCTTTATATTTAGAGCCTCCTCTTTTCTGTAACCTAAAATCTTAAATCACCAAGGGTATTTAAAAAAGCAATAATATTAATATGAATATATATATAAATGTGATACAATATTAACACATACCTGCTGAGGATAACTGATTAAGTTCTCATGAAATTTCTTCATCATTGTCTATTCCACCACCCTACATACAGAGTTAAAGATAATTCAAGACATTAATTAATTTGAAGTCCTGTATGATCAAACTTTTACTAGTATGGTGTGGTAAAGCAGGAAATGTGCTCCAAGAAAACAGAGTTCATGTCTGCCTTGTTCAACAAACAGTACTTGACATGAGAGGTGGTGGAGTAAATATTTATTAATAATGAATAACCAAATTTTACTTTTTTCTGACTGCCTTGGGAGTTTTTGATACCTAGCTTCACTCTCTTACAGTCTAGACTTTCTTGTTAAATTCTAAGCTTATTAGGGATCAGGAACGATGTTATGTCTTTCACAATACTGTATTCTCAGCATAGTTAATTGACATTCAATTCATATTTGTTGAATAAATGAATGCGTGAATTCTAAACACACAAAGTGTACAGGGTAGATGTCACAGCACAACATGATGTTTATCGGTTCAAACTTTTCAGGTCACCAGAATTTGAACTAAAAATATTGGTATTTGAGAAAAAATACAAGTTGGTTTCAACACTTTATAGGTTCAGAGATATTTATTCTGTCTCCAAAATTGAATCAACAGTGCCTTGTGATCAACACAATTTAGAATGACACAGCAGAGAGATGATTCAAACATTAAGTCACAGCTTGAGTTAGATTTTTTTTTAATCACCCCCCACTTCAGATAAATTTTGGCTCAGGAACCATCGGAATGAGCTAAATTTGAATGTTGCTTAGGATTTGTTCAACTTGAAAAGAGGACAGAACCAGTCATTTATGCAATGTCCACTATATGAACTTGGTAAGTTTACTTGTTCTTGCTTATAGGAAAGCATGAAAATAGAACATATGATATAAAAAAGTGATAAGTTTTTGCCTCTGAATGATGTTTTCTGAGATTTAACTAAATCTGAATTGCTGATGTGTTACATGGGCATTTCAAACATGTGCACTATAAACACAATATAGATATGATTTGTTGAACCCTGAATAAATCCAAATCAAAAGGCACTGGTTGAGATAAAATTGAAGGGTTTTAAAAAATAACAACCAATATAAAGTTTCAACAATCAACCACAGAGCTCAAAAATGGAACTATATCTTAGAAACATATATAAATATAATTGCTAGTTTAATATTAATTTTGGGCTCTTATTCTTCTAGAACTTCTCGATTTATATAAGAAAATTGAGGACGTTCAAGTTGGTTATTCTCACAAAACTTTAACCCATGAACACATATATATTTATTCACACTTAGAGAATCTTCTCCTAGGGATGCCAGATCCAAAGTAAACATAAATTCAACATCAATAGGAAATTTAAAAACAATGCAAATATCCAATCTATGTATTTTATGTGAGGAGTGGCAGCAAAATAATTAGCACTGTACAAGATAATAATACATACTGATTTACCTATGTATCAATTCCTCTCTTCCCCAATTCCTAAATCCAAGATTTACCCCTAAAAGACAGCTTCTCTTTCTCATAATCTCTCCCTCTCCTTCCTGTCTTCCTCCCTTGATTCCTTCCTTCATTATCCACTTGCTTTCTTTTGTGTCTAATAACTACTGTTTATTCTCTATCATTCTCTTTTTTACTCATCACCCTTTTGAACTCCTGAAAATTACTACACCCAGTAAAGCTCCTTTTCTTTGCAAGACAAGTAAGGACGACAACTGTAGAAACTTGTAATGCGCTATATATTTTTTTTTTCATTCACATCTTCACAATATACTGTTGAAGATCTGATCAGGCAAAATCTTATGGCTTAGAACATCCTGACTTCTTATAGCAACATGACTGATACCTATGGAGAACATAAGCTCTAACAAAGCCATTGAAAACAAAAATAGTCTTTGTAACACTGCTCAAACTTTCTTTTTTGGCTATGAAGAGCCTAGTGGAAGACAGAGTTAAACTCTGAGTCATTTTCTGGTGACAATTTAGCACAGGAAAGAGACTATGTATTTATCCAGAAGGGGTTCTACAAAAAGATCATTATATAAATAAATATTCAAGTGCAAATTGTCTCTGACTGTTATGGGTGAAATGGCAGCAGAGAAAATATTACTCTGGTTCTTTGTCTTGCATGGAAGAATTTCCAAGCAGACAAGCAGAGAGTCTTAAAAACAAGATTTATTAGAGTCAGAGACCAGCCAGAGTGGCATGGGGCGGGGAGGGGGGCGGTGATTCAAGAGAGACAAAACCTGAAGAGGCTGGTGGTACTGGAGTTTTTAAGTACAATTTTGGGGAAGAAAAACACTTGTCAGCTTGACATTCAGTTACAAGATGGGGACAAAACTCACCAAAAGACCTTATTTGCAATCTAGAAGGGTAGGATAGGTAACTTGTTTTCACAATAAACTGTGAGCTCAAGAGGATGGAATCACCACTCCCTTGCTATGCTCATGGTAAAATTAGGAATTCCTGAGGAATGGAGCAGGCATTTTTTCTTAAAGATTTATTTTTTATTTATTTGAAAGACATAGTTACAGAGAGAGGTCTTCCATCCACTGGTTCACTTCCCAGGTGACCACAAAGGCTGGAGCCAGGAGCCAGGAGCTTCCTCCCAGATCTCCCACGTGGGGGCAGGGGTCCAAGGACTTGGGCCATCTTCCACTGCTATCCCAGGCCACAGCAGAGAGCTGGATCGGAAGAAGAGCAGCTGGGACTAGAACCAGCGCCCATTTGGGATGCCAGTGCTTCAGGCCAGGGCGTTAACCTGCTGCAGCACAGCACCGACCCCCAAGGGGCAGGGATTTTTGACCTTGCTAAATGTAGCTTTTGGGGAAAGCAGGCATTTTGCTCGTTAAATTTTCACCAGGACTACCCTGACTGCCTATTAACCTTTCTAACTACTCACAACTCTGATCTTATTCTGTTCCTGCTAAGAAAGATTTATGGAAGCTCTGAAGTTCTATTACAGAGAAGGCCAAACTAAACAAAATAAAATCATGACAAAATAATAAAATTGCTATTAATACTTAAAAGTAAGTACTTTTATTTTTAGCATCACTGATTATAACTTTGCATATGGAAATATGAATATCAACTTAGAATTTAAGGCAATATTTTACATAATTTTCTAAAAATATATTTTTATCTAAAGTGTGTAATTAAATATAATGAGAGAGATTTCACTCATAAGGACTTTTTTGAGAAAAATCATTTTCTACAAAGGTAACATGGAGAGGGCAAAATCAAACGATTCTTATAAGTTTTATTTTATCTTATTTTTACATATTAAAATTTATTATTTTATTCCATTCTCATTTGCTGGTGACTTGATTTGCAGGCACTTCTAAAGAAGAAATCACAAATACTTATTAATGAATTCAACACTGACAAACACAGCTGATTAGTATTACTTACTTAAATTATCTGCTTTTTCAAGTGTAAATGTATTAACTCTTTGGGCAGGAAGGTATTTTACTAATCTGGAATTATCAAAATCATGTTTATTCAGAATTTTAATAAAGTTTTGATTCTTGAATAGAACCAAATGAATATCCGATGGTCAATTTGCCAAATGTGAAATCTATAAAACCTGATGTGTTTGAAAAATAAAATAACATTCACAGAAAGCATGAGTAACAAAATGTTTCATAAAAATATATTTTTGAGGCCAGCACCGTGGCTCAACAGGCTAATCCTCCGCCTTGCGGTGCCGGCACACCAGGTTCTAGTCCCGGTCGGGGCGCCGGATTCTGTCCCGGTTGCTCCTCTTCCAGGCCAGCTCTCTGCTGTGGCCCGGGAAGGCAGTGGAGGATGGCCCAAGTGCTTGGGCCCTGTACCCCATGGGAGACCAGGAGAAGCACCTGGCTCCTGCCATCGGATCAGTGCAGTGTGCCGCCGGCAGCGCGCCGGCCGTGGCGGCCATTGGAGGGTGAACTAACGGCAAAGGAAGACCTTTCTCTCTGTCTCTCTCTCTCTCTCACTGTCCACTCTGTCAAAAATAAACAAAAATTAAAAAATATATATATTTTGAGCATTATAAAATATATTTTTATAATAGTTGTAAAAAGGAAGAGGTCGGGGCCAACGCTGTGACATAGTGGGTAAAGCCGCCACCTGCAGTGCCGGCATCCCATATGAGGACCGGTTCGAGACCCAGCTGCTCCATTTCCTATCCATCTCTCTGCTATGGCTTGAGAAAGCAATGGAAGATGGCCCAAGTCCTTGGGCCTCTGCACCTGCATATGAGACCTGGAAGAAGCTGCTGGCTCCTGGCTTCAAATCAGCATAGCTCTGGCCATCACAGCCAATTGGGGAGTGATCCAGACTTTTCTCTCTCTCTGCCTCTCCTTCTCTGTGTAACTCTGACTTTCAAATAAATAAATAGATCTTTAAAAAAGGAAGAGTTCATTCTTTCCAAGACATATTTAATTTAGCTTCTATATCTCTGCTATCTTATTTTCCTGCACATGAATGAACTTTGAAAGCCTCTTTCCATTGCAAACCAGATTTAGTGCAGTATCACATTGTCCATCATGTTTTTGACTATTTCATTTTATTCTGCATTTATAGCACTTAAAAGTTGAAAAGCCAATGAAAGTACTTATTTTTGAAGAGGAATTCTTAATGATGGAAAGCCCTTTAAAGGAGGTTTTTCACATATCACACAGTTACTTTAGGTGCAGAACTTAAATAATATATAATAGAATGAATTGTAACCATTCTAGAAAATTTAAAGATATTCTTTTTTTTATAAGTTTTCTAGCCTAGATGGGTATTGTAAGGCCACCACAAAACATACCAAATACCGGAGTTAAGGAAAAGGGTTTATTGACAGGGGAATACAACAGACTGGAGGGAGAGGGCAAAGAGGAAAGGAGGGGGTTGAGAGAGAGATCAGGGGGGAGAGAGAGAGAGAGAGAGAGAGAGAGAGAGGTTCAGAGAGAGCACATGTGCAGGAAGCAGGTCCTGTTATACCCTTGTGGAGGGAGGGAGCAGGGAAGTAGGGACAGAGAATCCTATTAAGATGGGGGTGGAGCTGGCACCTGTGGTTGGTCCATCTGGTCACCTGGCTTCTAGCAATGGCGGTTGGGGCCAGAGCCTAGGAAGGTGTCCAGAATGTAGATTGCACCACGGATAATACCGTACCATTTTACTCACAGGTATGTCCATTAAAATTCCCGTAGCTTTTAAGTAGAATTATCGAATGGCATCTAAAAATCATAAGTGAATAAAGAGAGGAGAAATTCGGTAATTTGTACTGATGTTACAGATTCTCTCCTGCTGGCCATTAAGGGAGCCAGTTCTGGGAATGCTACAGACTCCCTCCTGCTTGTTATCAAAGGGCCAGCTGGGTCTAAGCAAACCAGCACTGACTTTAGAAACCAGTTCTCCATCTGCCATAAAGCCCTACTCCCATACCTAAGTAAAGATAGTTGTGTCCCTCCTGTAATTGCCTTTAAGTTATAATTTACTGGTTCCTGGTTCCTGAATCATAAAACTGTCTTTCTTTGTAGCTGAGATTTGTTAACCCTGAGGGTCTAAAATAACAGTGTGCTCCTTGAAACTGCCCCCAAACTGCCTAGTTATTCCCTTGGTACATTTAGGGTATAAAAGTAGGGAAAGACAGAGGATTGGGCCTTGAATCTTGAGACTGGTAAATCTTGAGTCTAGTAAAGCCTGCATGCGTAAATAAACCGTATGCCTTTTTTCCAAAGCCTTGAGTGCCGTTTGGTTTCTCTGGTCATTGTCCGAAACACTGATAATAATATTTTCTGGGCTGGGTGTTGTGGTACAGCAGGTTAAACTACTACTTGGGATGCCTGCCTCACAAATCAGAGTGCCTGGTATACATAGTTGACCTCTGCTTCTGGTCCGGCTTCTTGATAATGCATGTAGGAGGCAGTAGATAAAGGCTCAGGTATTTGGCTCTTGCCACCCACATGGGAGATCCAGATGGAGTTTCTGGCTCCTGGCTTACACCTAACCCAGTACCCGTTATTAAGGGCATTTGGGGAGCGAATCTGCAGATGGAGGCACACTCTCTCTCTCTCTTCCTCTCTCTCTTCCTCTCTCTCTCTCTCTCTTTCAAACATCCTGCTCTTCTTGCTCCTTCCCTACTCTCTCTGTAACTCTGCTCCTCAGATAAATAAATAAATAAATAAATAAATAAATAAAATCTTAAAGAAAATCAATCTTCCTTATTAGCAAAAACCCATGATCAAAGTTATCTTCAAAATTAAGAATAGCTTGACCAGGTTCTTTCTGTTAGAATGAGGGAACTACAGAAAGTTCAAGAAATGGAAATGAAAGACAAACTGATTTTGGTGCAAAAAACTGAAATACATATGTAGACTTTTCAGAAATATACTTTTATGAAATGCCTTCATATAGGGCACTTCAAAAGGTTCAAGAAGAAATCCATATGGAGTTTTTCATCTAAGGTTCATGGAAAATTAATACAATTAAAAAATCCTGCGTCAATTTCAAAACATTTTTGCATCAACATAAACTTATTTTGTAATTCCATTTTCCATAAACTTTTTGTAGTAATCGAGTCCTGGCTGCTCCACTTCTGATCCAGCTCGCAGCTATGGCCTGAGATAGCAATAGAAGATGGCTCAAGTCCTTGTGCCCCTGCACCCATGTGGGAGACCCAGAAGAAGCTCCTGGCTTTGTATTGGCACATCTCCGACCGTTGTGGCCAACTGGGGAATGAACCAGCGGAATGGAAGATGGAAGACCTCTCTCTCTCTCTCTCTTTGCCTCTCCTTCTCTCTCTGGGTAACTAAAAAAAAAAAAAAAAAAAAAAAAAGCTGTTGCCTGGATAGCTTTATCTTCTAGGGCTATCCTAAGTTTTTTTTCAAAATTAATTTTTTATAATTGTTAACATCTTACCATATTTGTTTCAAGTGTCAATAGTATATCAAAAGATAACAAATGTTGGACAGAATGTAGAGAAAAGAGAATCCTAATGTTATGCGTGAAACAGCAGCAGAGAAAGAAGATCTTGGTTCTTCATCTCACATGAAAGAATTTCCATGGGGCAAGGCAGAGAGTAAAGCAAGATTTATTTAAATAAGAAACTTCCTGTCTCAGCAGGCAGGAAGGGGACTCCAAGAGAGGCAGACCCCCTGAACTGTGAGGGTCTTAGTCTTTTAAACACACTTTTTTTTTGGGAGGGGGAGGTAAAATAGCAAGGTTTATTAGGGAAGGGACATCTGTAAGGATGGATGGGCACCTCTCCAGACATAGCCTGAGAGACTGGGGAGGAGGAAGGAGGGAGGTTACATGTTGAGTGGAGAGATTACACCTGACCAGGCCAGGCGGGTGGCTCAGCAAAGATGCAGAGAGCTGAGCGCACAGTCCAGTTGAGGCTGGGGGGTTTTAAGCACACTTTCGACAAGGACCAACTTAACTCTATTGACCAGTCTGACTCCTCACACTAATACAAGGTTGGTGAGAATTAAAACTAGTACAGCCCTTATGGAAAACAGTATGGAGATTTCTCCTGAACTTTTTTAAGATCAGCAGATGCTTGACAATGTTTTGTTAATCCTTACCATTACCAGTACTACCATGCTTTGGTGTTTGAAGGGTCTGTTTAAGAGTCTAAACAGTTATCAATTGCTCCTTGAAGACAATATATACAAAAATGTTGCTTAATAAAGATTCAGTATTGCTTAAATATTATTCATTGGTTACATAAAGGCAATAAGCAGATATAAGGATTTTTGTCTTTTATATTGATTTCTAATGTGCTTCCTTTGATGTTTTATTTCCCCATTGTTTACAGTTCAGGAGTATTAATATCAGCTCACTCCAAAGAAATGCTACAAAATATACACACACACAAAAGACAAAAACTACCACTTCAAAGTCACAGCTGTCTTATCAGCAGGTAAAACAATCTTTTGGTATCCAAACGTCTAGAAAAAAGTACATCTATTATTTTAAATCTTTGAAAATGCAAAAAAAGAAATCTCGAAATGATCTTTGACTCAATATTGCAGGCAACTGTTTTAGTGTCATGTAATTCATGTTTTTATTTTTATTTACAAAATTCTTTTAAAAAGCAAGAATAGTTAATTTTCATTGCAAAAATTATATTTCTGTATTTATTTCAAGATCTTTTTTTCCTCTTTTCAGAAGCTATATTCATAAACATTTTTCGCCTGAGTGGCATAAAATTCATGGATCTGTTTTTATTACTTTCCCAACAGTTTGCGTTATAGAACAAAAATATAATTGGCATTTATTTTTCATTTAGCTTCCAAACACACTTTTCAATGATCACCTCTCTAATTTGTGAAGTAAATAGATGGTAAATATGATTAACCTTATCCCTCTTGGGATATTGAGAGTCAAGAAAGTTAAGTGACTTGCTGAAGGCTACCTTGGGGAATCAGGCAGAGTCAAACTATTTTTAACTCCAACTCTTCCAGAGGAGTTTCTATGAAAATAACTTCATTGTTGTAGTTATTTTTAGAAATTAGAAGAGATCGAGTTCCATAAGAAATAGATTGAATCAGTACATAGAGTAAATTAATTGAATGAAAGTGTCAGAAGTTGACATTTGGTAAACTTACTTCAATTTTTAAATGAAACCCTGTCCAAATTATGTTAAATTCTCAAGTATGTGAATTCATGTTAATGATGATTGGGTGTATTGAATGCCAAGAGAAAATGTTCCTTAAGTTTCAAAGAAGCCACCATCTCTAGACTTACAGACTTTTAGGAGTATTTAAACAAAGAAAAAAAAATGATGTTTTGCTGTTCTTTTTCCTTAAAGAGCTAAAGCTGGACTAGAAAGGAATATGCAGATATGTGGTGTTACCTCTATTGTATAATATGCAGCCTTTGGAATGGAAAAACACTTTCCTTTGTCATGCCCAGCATTCAGGCACCCACTGAACCAGGAAATGCTTCAGATCGATGGAATGGATGGCAGAATATTAGGAAAATGTAGGACTTTCAAATTAGCAAAGTGTTCTTCCATGCTTGTCACAGAAAATCAAAGCTTGGCAGAAACACATACTCATCTCACATAAGAGGAATGAGGCTTAAAAAAGCAAATGCAAATGGTGACCTTTAAAAGTAATTCAAGTTGTTCCTTAAAGTGTTTTAAAAACTGAAAAATAAGCACTATTTGGGGGAAATTAATGTGTGACAGAATCAAGATTGCCTTTAATAGCCCATAATACTATTATTCACAGGACCTTCCCATTGACTTGGTTAAAATAATCAGTTATCATTCCTATATTTGTTGGTCAGAGAGATAATGTAAACTTTCTGAGACGATCATGTAGAAAACAAGTCCACATTATCTATTGCCTTACCTTGCGGAATTTTCAATGTTTTGATGAGGCATATAATGAATCATGATTGTACAGAAAGGGAAGAAAAAGAGCGTAACATTTACTAACAGAGACATTTTTAAAAATTAGAAACAATGAAATTAGAGTCGGGAATGATAAAATGACAACCTCAGGTGGGTATTAGGACCTGTTAGGCCACTAAGGCAGGAATATCTCAATAAAGGGGAGTGAATTTTTTATTTCCTGGCCCAATCTGTACTTGGGACACTCCAAACCACTAAGACAACTAAGAAAAAAATAAAGTGATTTTTCCAACAGGCCTTGCTGCATGTCCACAACTCCCAATAAACAATAAAAATAAGCTATCGCCCATTGCCCAAGGGCTGAACATTCACTTGAGCCTCCCAACCCACTTCTCCACAGGCTACAGTCTTATCTTAAACTCCATGGTGCTGTCTTTTCTGCTTTAACTGGCTGCCTCCTTGCCTTTTTTGAACTCAAATTTCCTAAAACTAACAATGGGGGTGGGACTCAGCAAGAAATATGTGCTAGTTTAGGAAGAATACTGAAACAATTTACTAAAGGGTATAAGAAAATAATAACTAGTGAAACACAATATAGAACATTGGTAACTAAAATTGGTATTAAAATCCCCTTCATATTTGGCAAATAGTTGCATTTGTTCCAAGAAAAATAATACTGAAATTACTAAAGAATATTAAGAAAGACATAACTGACAACCATTGGAATGTGATATTATAAAGTAAGACTTTTCAACTTCTCTCAGAAATTACTAAGTAATAACAAAGAGAATAAGGAAACACAAAGGAATGCACAAAATAAAGGCCTAAAATACCGCCCAAAGTGTAGAGTTCAAGCAGAGGTTCGGGAACAGCCAGATGGAGAAACTCTCTCGGCGCCGCAGCTCAATAGGCTAACCCTCTGCCTGCAGCACCAGCACACTAGGTTCTAGTCCCGGTCGGGGCACCGGATTCTGTCCCGGTTGCTCCTCTTCCAGGCCAGCTCTCTGCTGTGGCCCGGGAAGGCAGTGGAGGATGGCCCAAGTGCTTGGGCCCTGCACCCCATGGGAGACCAGGAGAAGCACCTGGCTCCTGCCTTCAGATCAGCGTGGTGCGCTGGCCACAGTGCGCCAGCTGCAGCGGCCATTGGAGGGTGAACCAACAGCAAAGGAAGACCTTTGTCTCTCTCTCTTTCACTGTCCACTCTGCTTGTCAAAAAAAAAAAAAAAAAGAAGAAGAAACTCTCCATAGCTGTTTATGTCAGAATGAATTCATAATGTATATTTACTAAAGGAGAAGTGCACACATGAACTATAAAACCCAAATCTCTCTTGTAGAACAATGGGCATAAGTTGCACCTGCTAATAGGCAATTCCAAGTAAATGCTTTGGTTCCACAAAGGGGAAGCAGACTTACATATGTAGAAAGTCCAAATTTCAAGAGCAATCTGCCTTTGTGACAGATACAAGAAGAGAGACTGTATTGTGAACTGTCTAGTTGGGGAGAAGTAACATCTAAATTGGTGTACCCACACCCCTCACACACACATTCAGCCTTGAGTAACAAGGAATGTTACTAAAATCCTGAAAAACAGCCCAGATGGCTCTCCCAGGAAAACATCTAATCAATAACTGATCTTGGAAAAATTCAACACATTAAAAAATGAATAATTTTAAAAGGAAGCAGTGTAAGTGCTGTTTGAATATATTATTTTAAAAAGGATGAAAACATATATTTAATCACAGATTACTACTAAAATATTTATATATCTAATTCAAAGTTCAAACTATGTCCCAGATAAACATTAACACAATATGTATAAATATGTATGTGTATACAGACATATATACATGTATGGTTTTCATGTATATAATAGGTAACATGTATTAATATAGACTATAATATACCTTACATATATACAATACATTATGGATTATATAGTCTATGACAATTTATATATAAATAAAATAATATTTTATTTGTATTATATATGTATTTTATAGTATACATTATGATATATATTACAGATAAATAATGCATGTGTACACAGATATTTTTTAAAATGTTTATTATTAGATTATAAAGAACAAATTCCAGCAGTTTTTAAAATTATATGTTTGTTATATTTATATCATATATATGTTTCATTGAAGATTTTATATATTATATATAAATGCTTCATTGAAGATTCCTTTTAAAAATGTAATATGTATTTGAAAGCTGGGTCCTCATCAGGGGTGGAGCTGGGAGTGTGATGAGAGATTTTCCATCTGCAGGTTCACTCCCCAAATTCCTATAGCAGCCAGGGCTGGGCTGGGCTGAAGCCAGGAGCTAAGAATGCCATCCTAGTCTGCCATGTGGGTGGAACTGGCCCAAGCACTTGGACCATCACCTACTGCTTTCCCAAATGTGTTTGTAGGGAGCTGGACATATAATCTGATATGGGATACTGGTGTTACAAGCAGTGGTTTAACCTGTTGCACTATATTGCCAGCCCTCAAGATTTTGTATACAAAATTGCATTGAAATATAAAGTCAAGTAGGACAAAAAGCAAAAAAAAAAATCATCATTAAATCTGATTGTAAAACTAAATGCTTTATTAGTGTTAAAATTATAAGGCTGGACAGAGGAAGAAAATGGGAGTGACTGGTAATGGGTTTTGAGTTTAATGCAGATGTTCTAAAATTAATAGTGGTGATGGTTGCAGAACTCAAAACATGACTGAATTGTGATGTTTTTATTTTTTTTATCTGAAGAGCAGAGAGACTTAGGGAGAGAAAGAGAGAGAGAGAGAGAGAGAGAGAGAGAGAGAGAGAACGAGTGAGCCCACACTCTGGTTCAATCTGCCAATGTCAGCAACATCCAATGGGCCTGTCCAGGCTGAAGCCAGGAACCAGGAACTCAATTCAGGTCTCCTGTGTTGATGGCTGGCAAGAACCCAACTACTAGAGCTATTACTGCTGCCTTCCAGGATTTGAATTATCAGGTAGCTTGGGATGGAGAGCAGAACCATGACCCAGGCACTCTGACAGGGGTTTGGTCATTTGATTTAAGGGTTTTAATCACCCTTAAATCCCATAAAATTAGATATGTTCTCTTTTTAATTTGCATTCAGTTAATAGTATTTTCTAATTTCCCTGGAGAGTACCTTTCGTATCCATGTAGTTCTGGAAAATTATGTTGTTTAATATAGAATAGTTATATATCAAACAACATGTTCATATTGATTTCTGTCAGGGGATAGAGAAGAGAAATTACCACAACTCCTTTACAAAGGAGCTCCATACATTGTGCTACCCAGACTTGTTATTGAGTCTCTAACTTGGGCTACAATTAAATTGAGACAATTTAATTTACAAATGTAAAGGTTGGTAAGATTAAGGTGAAAATTAAGATCAAATTGGAATGTTTAAGTAACTTTATGTGAAGAACTTTAGTGTCTTATCCCTGAAATGTTTTGTTGGATAGAAATGAGGTCATAATACTGGAAAACATTTTCCCACACAGTATTAAAAAAATCAAAACCTGTTGATGATGTGCTAATGGAGGATACAATTAGGAATATAAAGTTCGACAGGATTAAGATGAAAGTTTGAAGGATAACTGATATATTTGTGCAGGATATATGTGAGTTTTTTCATCACTTATCTGAACATATTATTGAGATGGACACTGAATCCAAATGGCAACATATCTCTTACCTAGTAATATAAAACAAGAATATCATATCTAACTCCCTTCTACTGTGATTATTAAACATATCACATTTCTATTTTAAGTCCAACAATACAATTACATGCATACAATATTTTCAAAGTAACAAAATTATAGTGCTTGCTAAGCATCAGGGAAAATGATAGGATAGCACTAGTTAAGGGTTAATAACTGAGGAGTTATTTGTAGCAATGGAGTATTTTTGTGTCCATGTTTCATGATGTTTCAAATCAGCACTTGAGATAAAATCTCATGGAACTCTATACTTCCCCCATGCAAAATACTGTGATTAAGAAAAATTGCTTTAATCCAAAGAAGTTATTTAACTGAGTTGATACTGTTATGCCTATGGAAATTTTCAGGTTTTGACATTACCCAGTGTTAATCTGCAGTTTTAATTAGAGGAGGCTGGGTAAGGATGCAGGGAATTCTATATACTAATTTTTAACTTATCACATGTCACTACATTTGAAAATAAAATGTATTTTCAAACTACAGAGGCCTGGAGACAAACCACATAAGTACAAATGAAGTGGCTGATTAATATTAAGTTGCTCTGACTTCATCTGGAGGCATGAAGACTGAGAACTAGGAAATTAAATATATGAGCCTAATCCCATTAAATTTGCGAATGTGAATGTAATGAAAATATTGTGTAATAGCTTTACACTATTAAATTTAAAAATTTAGACATAAAATATATTTGTTGAAAAGTGAATTTGTTAAAGTTGAGAGTAAAAGAAATGTCTCTGATAGCTAATAAAAATTGAATCTGCTAATATAATTAGATGAGAGACCATCAGTTTGAGGAGGCTTTGATGTCCCTGGTTCCTCCAACAGCAAAAAGAAGCCCAACTTAAAGTAAAAAGAAAATCAAACTTTAGTCAGTCAATCACAGTTCACCAATTGAGCATTAATTATATTATCTTGAACTTCCCACTGGGATAATCGATATAAAATAATTACTAAAATTTTAAACAACCAAATAAGTTATTTACTTAGTTTGTAAATTCACCCTACAAAAGCCTTTTCATGTCCCTTAGGCATTAAATACATAAAAAGGCTTTGGAATTCATTAATTATCAGGGGATTGAAAAAAATCATCAGCATATATCATTCTATGATTATTTAAATGGCTAAAACAAAATATATGGATTGGGGCAGATGTATACCCTCGTGGTTAAGATACCATGTCCCTCATTTAAGTGCCTGAATTCAGCGTCTGGTTCTAGTTCCTTATTCCAGCTTCCTGCTAATGCAGATCTTTGGAGGCAGCAGTGATTGCTCAAGTAACTGAGTTCCGAACACTCATGTGTGAAACCTGGATTACATTCCCAGCATTGGTTTTGGCTATGGCCTATCTCTTTCCAAAGCAGGTATTTGGAGAATGGGGCTGTTCCATCTCTGTTTCTCTGCTCCTAAAATAGATTTTTTACAAAGATTAAACAAATGCTTTGAGCATGTAAAAACTGGAATGCTCATATATAGTTGGTTTAGCCATTTATAAAATATTTGACAGAATCTACCAATGCTATATGTTTACATACCTGCTGTACCATTAATTCCACACTAAAAAAATATGAGAGGAAAGCAAATTCATGGAAAATATACTCAATATATATTTATTTTGTTGCAAAAGTTTTTGAAATCCATGCATAGCTTTTAAAAAATACACGTTTCCAGGAATTTTTGAAGAGCCCTCTAGATAAACAGGTTTCAAAGATAGTACTAGCATATTCATAATGGTATTACCAATAATTGCCAAAAACTAGAAATAATAAAGGTGTTTATTAATAATAAATGAGAAAATATAATTTATATATATATATACTTTTATTTAGTAAATATAATTATCCAAAGTACAGTTTATGGATTACAATGGCCATTTCTCCCCCAGAATTTCCCTCCCACCTGCAACCCTCCCATCTCCCGCTCCCTCTCACATTACATTCACATCAAGAGTCATTTTCAATTATCTTTATATACAGAAGATCAATTTAGCATAAATTAAGTAAAGATTTCATCAGTTTGCACCCACACAGAGCATAAAGTGTAAAATACTGTTTCAGTACTAGTTATAGCATTAATTCACATTGGACAACACATTAGGGGCAGAGATCACACATAAGGAGTAAGTACACAGTGACTCCTGTTGTTGATTTAATAATTTGACACACTTGTTTATGCCGACAGTAATCTCCCTAGGCTCTAGTCATGAGTTGCCAAGGCTATGGAAGCCTCTTGAGTTCTGAGTTCAATCTTATTTAGACAAGGTCATAGAAAGTGGAAGTTCTCTCCTCCATTCAGAGAAAGGTGCCTCCTTCTTTGATGGCCTGTTCTTTCTAGTAGGAGCTCACTCGCAGAGATCTTTCATTTAGGTTCTCTCTTTTTTTTTTCTGCCAGAGTGTTTTGGCTTTCCATGCCTACAATACTCTCATGGGCTCTTCAGCCAGATCCGAATGCCTTAAGGGCTGATTCTGAGGCCAGAGTGCTGTTTAGGACATCTACCATCCTATGAGTCTGCTGTGTATCCCACTTCCCATGTTTGATCATTCTCTCCCTTTTTTATTCTATCAGTAATTATTAGCAAACACTAGTCTTATTTGTGTGATCTCTTTGACTCTTAGACCTAACCATATGATCAATTGTGAATTGAAATTGATCACTTGGACTAGTGAGATGGCATTAGTACATGCAATCTTGATGGGACTGTATTGGAATCCCCTGGCACATTTCTAACTCCACTATTTGGGGCAAGTCCGATTGAGCATGTTCCAAATTGTACATCTCCTCCCTCTCTTATTCTCACTCTTATATTTAACAGGGATCACTTTTCAGTTAAATTTCAACACATAAGAATAAATGTGCGTTGATTACAGAGTTCAATCAATAGTGTTAAGTAGAACAAAAAATACTAATAGGGAGAAAGTATTACATTGTACATCAACAGTCAGCACAAGAGCTGATCAAGTCACTGTTTCTCATAGTGTCCATTTCACTTCAACAGGTTTCCTTTTTTGTGGTTGGTTAGTTGTCACCGATCAGGGAGAACATATGACATTTCTCCCTTTGGGACTGGCTTGATTCACTCAGCATGATATTTTCCAGATTCCTCCATTTTGTTGCAAATGGCTGGGTTTCATTGTTTTTGACTGCTGTATAGTATTCTATAGAGTACATGTCCCATAATTTCTTTATCTAGTCTACTGTTGATGGGCATTAGGGTTGCTTCCAGGTCTTAGCTATTGTGAATTGAGCTGCAATAAACATTAATGTGCACATGGCTTTTTTGTTTGCCAATTTCATTTCCTTTGGGTAAATTCCAAGGAGTGGGATGGCTGGGTTGTATGGTACGGTTGTATTCAAGTTTCTGAGGAATCTCCAGACTGACTTCCATAGTGGCTTAACCAGTTTGCATTCCCACCATCAGTTGGTTAATGTCCCTTTTTCCGACATTCTCGCCAGCTTCTGTTGTTGGTAGATTTCTGAATGTGAGCCATTCTTCCCGGGGTAAGGTGAAACCTCATTGTGGTTTAGATTTGCATTTTCCTGATTGCTAGTGATCTTGAACATTTTTTCATGTGACTGTTGGCCATTTTGATTTCCTCTTTTGAAAAATGTCTATTGATGTCCTTGGTATTGTGATGCCTCTGGCTTTGTTTTTGTTGTACAAGATTGCTTTAGGTATTCAAGGTCTCTTGCTTCTCCATATGAATTTCAGCATCATTTTTCTAGATCTGTGAAGAATATCTTTGGTATCTTGATTGGTATCGCATTGAATTTATAAATTCCTTTTGGGAGAATGGACATGTTGATGATGTTGATTCTTCCAATCCATGAGCATGGAAGATTTTTCCATTTTTTGGAATCCTCATCTATTTCTTTCTTTAAGAATTTGTAATTCTCATTGTAGAGATATTTAACGTCCTTAGTTAAGTTTATTCCAAGGTAATGATTGTTTTTGTAGCTATTCTGAATGGGATGGATCTTAAAAGTTCTTCCTCAGCCGTGGCATTGCCTGTGTATACAAAGGCTGTTGATTTTTGTGCATTGATTTTATGTCTTGCTACTTTGCCAAACTCTTCTATGAGTTCCAATATTCTCTTAGTAGAGTTCTTTGGATCCCCTAAATAAAGAATCATATCATCAGCAAAGAGGGATAATTTGAGTTCTTCCTTCCTAATTTGTATCCCTTTGATTTCTTTTTCTTGCCTGATGGCTCTGCCTAAGACTTTGAGAACTATATTGAATAGCAGGGTGAGAGTGGGCATCCCTGTCTGGTACCAGATCTCAGCAGAAATGCTTCCAACTCTTCCCCATTCAGTAGGATGCTGGCCATGGGATTTTCATAAATTGCTTTGATTGTATTGAGGAATGTTCCTTCTATACCCAATTTGCTTAGAGTTTTCATCATGAAAGGGTGTTGTATTTTATCAAATGCTTTCTCTGCATCTATTGAGAGAATCATATGGTTTTTCTTCTGCAGTTTGTTAATGTGGTGTATCACATTGACTGTTTTGCGAACATTGAACCATCCCTGCCTACCAGGGATAAAACCCACTTGGTCTGGGTGGACGATCTTTCTGATGTGTTGTTGCATTCTATTGGCCAGAATTTTATTGAGGATTTTTACATCTATGTTCATCAGGGATATTGTTCTGTACCTCTCTTTCAATGCTGCATCCTTCTCTGGCTTAGGGATCAATGCTGGCTTCATAGAAAGAATTAGGGAGGATTCCATCTTTTTCGATTGTTCGGAATAGTTTGAGGAGAATTGGAGTTAGTTCTTCTCTAAATGTCTGGTAGAATTCAGCAGTGAATCCATCTGTTCCTGGGCTTTTCTTTGTTGGGAGGGCCTTTATTACTGTTTCAATTTCTATCTCAGTTATGGGTCTGTTTACATTCTCTATGTCTTCCTGGTTCAATTTAGGTAGGTTGCATGTGTCCAGGAATCTGTCCATTTCTGATAGATTTCCCTGTTTGCTGGCATACAAGTCCTTGTAGTAATTTCTGATAATTCTTTTTATTTCTGTGGTGTCTGTTGTTACGTTTCCTTTTTCATCTCTGATTTTATTGATTTGGATCTTTTCTCTTCCTTTTTTTGTTAGTTGGGCCAATGGGGTGTCAAAATCTGAGAAGCTTCTGATTCTAGTCCCACACCAACACCCTCACTACCACCATGGGAAATGGCTTGGAACCTTGATGAAAGTGATCTCAGCAACAACACTGAGCCATGGGACCACCCTACATCCCTATTACTGCTACAATAAATTGCATTACAGAGTCCAACTGGAACTTATTCCAAAATATCCTGCCTAACCAATACCCGAAAGCATATCTTCGGGAAAAACAACTTCAATGAACAACAAAAACAATTTTGTAAAGGTGATAGAAACTACTGATGCACTAGATGCACAAAAATCAACATAGGAACCAAATAAATGTGAATTTTAAAAGCAATATATGCCCCTAACAATATACAATAATGTATTAACATAAGTGCGTGAAGAAAGGGAATTTGATGAAATGTCATAGAAATAATTAAAAAATGGGTAAAAGAATATGGAGAGTGGCAAGATGGCGGAATAGGCAGGGAACACACTATTAGTCCGGGGGAGAGACAGTTTATTATAAGTGGAGATACTGCAGGTACAAGGAAGAGTAGGGGATGAAACAACAGAGGAAACACTTCCGGAACTAGTGATTCACAGTGTACCTGCGTGGAGAGCGTGGGAGCCCAAGTTCGGGACACCAGCGGCAGACTCAACACACCAGCGCTGGAACGCGAGGTGAGCCGAACCTCAATAGCCCGAGACACCAGCGGGCAAGCGGAAAGAGGAGGCTAGAGGGAACGAGGCTTGAAACTCCGTGGGGAAAATTTCACCAGGCTAACTAGAAGAGAGAGAGGAAAAAAATTTAAAAAGTGACCGATACGGACACAAGTTTCTCTCTCTCCCCTCACCTCTCAAAGGCGAGCAAGACAAAGAGCAGGCGCCATTTTGGACATACGTCATAAGCAGGGCGACCTCTGGTCTGCAACGGCCCTGAGCCTAGCAGAAACACCGGACTCTGGGGGGAGGGGTGAAATAACAGGAGATTAGGATCTATCTTGGCAACCCAGTGGGAGGCTGCAGGAGAATTGGAGCCCATACTGAGGGCAGCAGAGATTCCCTGTGTGGTCCTTGGGTAAGAGCTTCCGATCTCTGGCTCCTGTGGGTATATCATTTGCCTGCTAACTACCTCCAATTACGTTCAGCTATGCGGAATTACTTCCCTTTTGAATCAAAAAAAGAAAGAGAGATTTACCACACCTAAACTGGGAGTGTCATCTTTGACACACCCTCAACCCTAAGGAACCAAACACAGCTCTCAGTCCACACTCATCTCAAGCCTCTAAGGCTCCACTGAAAGCAGACAGTCCACTTAATATAGAGCCATAGTGTAACAAGAAAAAACACCACAGTGAAGAAACCAAATATCTCCAACATGCCAAACAACAAATGCAAAAACCGAGGTAACAAGAACAAGGAAGACACTATGACGCCCCCAAATGAAAAAGACACCCAAATTCAAGATTATGAAGATGATGAGATTGAAGAAATGCAAGAAGCAGATCTAAAAAATTGATAAGAACATTAAGAAGTTCTCAAAAATAAATTCTTGAACTACAGAAATCCTTAATGGACAAGATAGAAAATCACTCTCGTGAAAATGAAATATTAAGGAGGAATCAAAATGAAATGAAACAACTAGTGGAACAAGAAACTGTGATAGTGACGAGAAATCATAATGAAATGAAGAATTCAATAGATCAAATGACAAACACATTAGAGAGCCTTAAAAACAGAATGGGCGAAGCAGAAGAGAGAATATCGGACTTAGAAGACAGAGAACAGGAAAGGAAACAGGCAAACCAAAGAAAAGAAGAGGAAATTAGAAATCTAAAAAATATTGTCGGGAATCTACAGGATACTATTAAAAAACCCAACATTCGGGTTCTAGGAGTTCCTGAAGGCATGGAGAGGGAGAAAGGATTAGAAGGCATTTTCAGTGAGATACTAGCAGAAAATTTCCCAGGTTTGGAGAAGGACAGAGGCATCTTAGTACAGGAAGCTTATAGAACCCCTAATAAACATGAAAAAAGAGATCCTCACCACGACATGTTGTAATCAAACTCACCACAGTGAAACATAAAGAAAAGATCCTAAAAGGTGCAAGAGAGAAATGTCAGATTACTCTCAGAGGATCTCCAATTAGACTCACAGCAGACTTCTCATCAGAAACTCTACAAGCTAGAAGGGAATGGCGAGACATAGCCCAGGTACTAAGAGAGAAAAACTGCCAGCCCAGAATACTATATCCTGCAAAGCTCTCATTTGTGAATGAAGGTGAAATTAAGACTTTTCATAGCAAACAGAAACTGAAAGAATTTGTTGCCACTCATCCTGCCCTGCAAAAGATGTGTTACACACAGAAACACAGAAACATGGTCACCAATATGAAAGAAGGTAAAGGAAGGAAACCTCACAGCAAAAGATCACAGGAAGCTCAATTTCTCTTTGACATAGAATTAAACTCTGATGCTCTGTTAAAGCAATGTGTTAAAGTAATCTATTATGTTCTCTTGATGTCTGTTAAATTCTAATTGTTCAAAAATGGCTGAATTTTTATTAAGAGCTATGGGTTATTTAAATATGTGCTTATTTTCAAAGATTTGAATAATCACCTTGTAACAATGATCAAATTTGGTCTAAGTTATGTCATGATTTTAAGGAATCTTATTTCAACCAGATATTTTGGATTTTGAGCCTTCTTGGCATTCTTGACAGGCATTCAAAAAATCAAAGTTTCAAACAATCTGGTCTCTAAAATTTCCAGTAAATCCTGGACTTTGTTTTTCCCAGTTTGGGCCCAACCAAAAAATCGAAGGACCTATGTCTCTCATCTTATAGAGACACCAACTAATCAGGCTATTTGGATTATATTAGAAGGACTGTCAAGATGTGATGTGGTACCAGACTTTAAGTTTCTATAATGGAAAATGCTATTAATACACATGTTTGAGAATTAAAAAGTCTAATGATCTTGTGTTACTAGACATGATAGTTATCTTAATGAGAAAGCCCCAGAGGCCTAAAGGGTTAAATACTTGTAAAATCCTACAGGTGCT
This sequence comes from Lepus europaeus, assembly GCF_033115175.1. NCBI lineage: Eukaryota > Metazoa > Chordata > Mammalia > Lagomorpha > Leporidae > Lepus > Lepus europaeus. The sequence goes on along the minus strand of NC_084850.1, from coordinate 28,315,914 downwards.
TTCAAAAATACTGTGAAGTAAGCAAGTGCCTCTTGTTGGTTGATGAGTTTATAATTTTAAACATGGCAACTTAAAGTCTTTTGTCATCCATAGTTATATATGATTTGCTGCTCATAAAACTAAAGCATTGTTGGTTCTGTGTTTAGCTGTCCTCCTATAGGTTCCTATGGACTTTTTCCAGCCACTTCTATTGTATTCAGTACTTTGGGATGGCTCTGTAAACAGATGAAGCCAATAATGCATGAACAGTACCAACTGAGAGAAAGTATGGTTAACTGAGGTTACTAAAAACAAAAAGCAATTCAAATCAATTGGCAATCTACAAAATGAGTTAAAGATTTTAAAAGCTATTATTAAAATTGCTATATTGGTCTATTATGCTATGTTATATGGTGTACATATTGTATGTCCACATGGGGAAATTTTATTAAGAGTTTTATTTTAAATGGCTTATAGATAAGATTGTCCATAAATTTAAGCTGCTAAAATCAATCAAAGATACATTTTAATTTGTGTGACCTGAATCTGTGTATCATATGTATTAAACGTGTTGGTAGAAAGAAACTAAAAACATTTTATATGGTTGTGCTTAAGTTTACTGGTTAAACAAACTACACCGTGGTAGATATTTAAGAGGTGTTTTCAAATACATGATTCTTAAAATTTATAGAAGGCATTGGACCTTCTGGTAAATGTTTTCTTAAGTTGTTATCTAATGGTTGAAACTGTTTGCTAAGTATTCATGTAATATTGCTATTGTCAGCAAGTGATCTAGGACTTGCTCCCTCATTTCTCTATTCTAAGCCCAACTTGCTCTTTCATTTCTCTATTTTCTTCAAGGTAGGAAACTAATTCTATTATGAAGGAATCTGTAGGACGCACAATTTAATCTTTAGACCTTATAAAAGAGATGGCTAACATTTTTCTGTAATAGCATAGCCAAAATAAGAACTTAAATAATAATCTCATAGCTAGATTCACTTCGCCATCAGCGAAGTATACAGTAAGTAGAAAAAACCTCCTTTTCAGACCAAAGGGAAAGAAAGTTTTTAAAGTGAGAATATAATTTTCCTCATGGGCATTGTCTACCTTAGAAAGACTACTAGAACATGCATGTGACTATAGACTTGTAGTTCAGGCCACCGAAGATTAGAGATGGGACTTGGGCACTCCCTTGACTTGCATCCTCTGGTCTGCTTTAACACAAACCAGGAGGAAAAGAAAGCTCGGCATCAGAAGCAATGGGTGGCAGGCCTATTAATGGCTGATCTGTACAGTGATCTGCCCTCAAGGAGACCCAACAGGCCAATCCACTGCAGTGGCTTTCAATGTGGTAAGCCTGGGCTTCAGCAGAAGTCAGCTTGTGAGGAGCCCTGGCAGCTCTGCCAAGAGTTGGATCACTGGACATGGACCTGCCCTGGAGTCGAAGGATGCCCAGGTCAGAGCCACAGATCTTATTGGCTCTAAGCTGAAAAGCCCTTCACTCAGCACAACTTCCAAAGTGACCACTGCAGCTGAGGGGACGGCCAAGTAGGGTCAGCAACAATGCAGGCAGAACTGTAAATTTCTTGTTAGAGATGCCACCTGCCTTTACCTGGCCAGCTCTCCTCCCAGGCCTGCCAAGTAATGAAAGTTAACAGAGTGCCTTCCCCTAGGAGATTCACACCTCCCTTAGGATATACCATGTGAAGAGATAGATAGGTCTGGGCCTCTGAATTTACAAGACCTAAAGCCCAACAGATTATTATCAAGCCCCTTCTATCAGGTTCTATTTGCCTCTCAATCAGAAAAATTACTTGTAGCTTAGACAGCACCTTTCTTAGCTCCTCTAATAATGAATCTGTTCTTTGTTCTAGACCCTGTCTAGTGCACTTGGGCCTCATTCCTTTGTAATCATAACCTCTACTCTACCACCAATGGCTCTACTCCCAACCTCTTCCCCACTTAATGCTGTATAATTGTTCAGACCTGGCAAATGCCACTCTTATGATCATTGGTTACTATCCTCACTCTGTCTTTTATGACCTTGTCTAAACATGATCAGAGTCGGCAAACTTGGAAGGCTTCCATAGCCTTGGCAACTCATGACGACAGCCTAGGATGGTTAGTGGCGCCATAAACTAGAGTGTCAATTTGTTGGGTCAACAACAGGAGCCACTGTGCACTTGCTCCTCATGTGGGATCTCTATCCTTAATGTGCTGTACATTGTGATTTAATGCTATAACTAGTACTCAAACAATATGTTTCACTTTGTGTTTCTATGTGGGTGCAAACTGTTGAAATCTTTATACTAAATTGATCTTCTGTATATAAAGAGAATTGAAAATGAATCTTGATGCAAATGGTAGGGGAGAGGGAGCGGGGAGGGTTGTGGGTGGGAGGGAAGATATGGGAGGGGGAAGCCATTGTAATCCATAAGCTGTACACTGGAAATTTATATTCATTAAATAAAAGTTAAAAAAAAGAAAAGAAAAGAAATAATTAAAAAAATGTTTTTGTAAGGTCACTCTAAGAGAAACAAGTAAATAGTGGTAATTGTTAAATGAAAATATGAAATCAATGTAATACACAAATGAGAAATTTAGCAAAAGTGAGTTACATGGAAAATACCCAAACAAATATTAGAAGTGAAAACCTCAATAAGTTAAATACAAAGAGGGTGGAAAGCCTTTAAAAGTAAGTAGATCAAGCAAAAGAAAGAATATCTGATATTGAAGATAGTTTTTTTCTAATATCTAACTCAGACAAAACCAATATTCAACTTTTGGGAATTCCTAAAGAAATGGGGGAAAAAGGATGATTTAGAAAACCTATTCAATGAAAACATAACAGAAAACTTCCACAATTTGGACAAAGATACATAAATCAAATATAGGAAGCTCATAGGCCCTTAAATAGACATGATTGGAAAAGAACCTTACCATGACACTCTATAGTTAAACTTACAAAAATATAACACAAGAAAATATTCTAAAATTCACAAGTGAAAAGTGCCACACTTCAGTTTCATAGGAGCTCCCAATAGGTTGATACCAGATTTCTCAAAGAAACCTTACTGGAAAGAAAATAATGGAGAAACATCATCCATGTTCTGAAAGGAAAAAAAAAAATTCCAACCTAAAATATTTTGCCCAGCAAAGTTCTCTTTCATAAACAAAGCTGAGATAAACACTTTCCAAGACAAGTGAAAATTTAAAGTATTCATCACCACATAACCAGCCTTACAAATACTTAAGGATACATTACATACAGCAACAGTGAAAGGTAATCTGCATGAAAAGAGTGTCAAGGTATAAATTTGACTTGGAAAGGAACAAAGGACATTCAAAATAAGAAAGAAATTTAAAGGAAAAGTGTCAGGATCTTGAATGTAAATTGACTAAATTCCCCAATTAAAACATACAGGCAGGCTCAATGCATAAAAAAGCAACAACCAATTATAAGCTGCCTACAAGAGATGCGCTTAACCAGTAAAAAACACAGAAATGAAAGTAAAGGGATGGAAGTATATATTGCATGCTAATTGAAATCAAAATCAAGTAGAAGTAGCTGTACATATATTAGTCAAAATGGTCTCCTGGAGCTGGAGTCATACTGCAATGGGTTACACCACAGCTTATGATACCAGCATCCCATATCAGAAGGCTGACTCAAATAGCAGATGCTTCACTTCCACTACAGCTCCCAGCTAATGTGCCTGAGACAGTAGTGGAAGACAGCTCAATTACTTAGGTATTTGCCACATATATGGGAGACCAGGATGGTGTCTCTGGTTCCTACCTTTAGCCTGGCCCAGACCAGGCTATTGTGGCCATTTGTGAGAGTGAACCAGAGGATGGAAGATCTCAATCTCTCTCTCTCTCTCTCTCTGCCTCTGCCTCTCTGTAACTCTGCCTTTCAAATAAATAATTAAATCTTAAAAAAATTGATACACCCATTGGTCGAAAAAAGCAAAAGAAAGAAGGGGGAGGAGATACAAATTAATGAAATCAGAGAAGAAAAAAGATGTTATATTGGATAAAATGCAAATAAAAGGAATCCTCAGGAATTTCAACAGTTATATGCCAACCAATTCGAAAATCTAGAAGAAATGGATAGGTTTCTAGATACATACTATCTACCAAAATTGAGTCATGAAGACATGCAAAACCTAAATAGACCAATAACCAAGATGGTGATTGAATCACTAATAAAGATCCTCCCAACAAAGAAAATCCCAGGACTGGAAGGCTTCACTGCTGAATTCTGCCAAAATCTTAAAGAAAAAATTGAAAGGGAGGGACTCCTCCCAAACTCCTTTTATGTGACCAGCACCATGTTAATCCAAAAACCATAAAAAGATACCACAAAAAAAGATCCATAGACCAATTTCCCTGAGGAACATACATGCAAAATTCCTCAAAAAATGGAAATGTCTACCATGTTCATGGATTAGAAGAATTAATATAATCAAAATGTCCATACTACATGAAGCAATTTACAGATTTAATACAATCCCAGTCAAAATACCAAAGACATTCTCAGATCTGGAAAATAAAGACTGTAAAATTTATGTGGAATTACAAGAGACCCACAATGGCTAAATCAATGTTAAAATTTAGCTGGAGGCATCACAATAACAGATTTCAAGACATATTACATGACAGATCAAAACTGCCATGTACGGGCTCAAGAATAGACATTTGTAGCAATGAAGCATATTAGAAACCCCAGAAATTAATCCATGCATTTACAGCAAACTAATCTTTGAAAAACAAGCTAAAATCACCCTCTGGAGAAAAGACAATGTCTTCAACATATGATGTTTGGAAATTGGATATCTACATGCATATTTATGAAACAAAATCCCTACCTTACACCCTATACAAAAGTCAGATATCAGGGATTTAAACCTAATATCTGAAGCCATCAAATTACTAGAGGAAAATATTACAAGATTTTGGCCTAAGCAAAAATTTCTTGGATAAGACCCCAGAAGCTCAGGCAATAAAGTCAAAAATAGACAAACAGGATTACATGAAACTAAAAAGCTTCTGTACAGCAAAGAAAACACTCAATGAACTAAAAGAGGCAACTGACAGAATGGGAGAAAATATTCGCTATATATATATATTTATCATATATATGATATATTATATATGATAAATGATTAATACCCAGGATATTCAAGGGGAAGAAAACTCTCAACAATAATAAAATAAGCAATCCATTTAAGAAATGGGCTAGAGATGTGAACAGACATTTTTCAATGGATGAAATACAAATGGCCCACAGACACATGAAAAATGTTCAGGATCACTAACAATCGGGGAAATGTAAAAAAAAAACCACAATGAGGTTTCACCTTACCCCAGTTAAAATGGCTATCATCTAAAAAATTTTAAAAAATAATTATAATAATAAATTCTGGTAAGGATGTGGGGAAAAAGACACCCTAGTACACTGCTACTGTGTATGTAAACCAGTACAATCATTATGGAATACTGAATGGAGATTCCTCAGAAATATGAAAATAGATCTTCCATATGACCCACCCAATCCTCTCCTAGGATTTACCCAGTGGGAATTAAATCCATGTAGGAAAGAGTTATCTGTACCCCCACGTTTATAGCAGCTTGACATACAATAGCTAAGATATAGAATCTACCCAGATGTTCATCAATTGATGGCTGGATAAAGAAATTGTAGTATATTTACACAATGGAATACTACTCAGACATGAAAAAAGAATGAAATCCTGTCTTTCTCAACAAAATGGATGTAATCAGAGAACATTATGCTTAATGAACAAGCCAGTCACAAAAAGACAAATATCATATCTTTTCCGTGTTTTGTGGCAACAAATATCCAGAGTACAAAAACTGCAATTTAGTGGCTGTGTAGCCTAGTAGGTTAAGCCTCTGCCTGCAGTGCCAGTATCCCATATGGGCACTTGTTTGAGTCCAAGCTGCTCCATTTCTGATCCAGATCCCTACCAATGGCTTGAGAAAGCAGTGGAAGATGACTCAAGTACTTTTGCCCCTGTACCCACATGGGAGACCTGGAGATAGCTCCTGGCTCCTGGCTTTGGATTGGCCGAGCTACATCTGTTGTAGCTATTTAGGGAGTGAACCAGTAGATGGAAGGTCTCTGTGTCTCTCCCTCTCTCTGTCTGTAACACTGCCTCTCAAATCAATAATCTTAAAAAAAAGTAATGTGCACATGTGAAGTTGGCATTTGCTATTTGATTATTGTTCATTTCCCTTGTCTATACTCTTGAGGAACTGTGGTTTTTCTGATTACTACTCGTTGCATTCTTTATTTAGTGGAGGATCAAGCTTGTGATTTAAACTAAAAGTATGTCATTATAAAAATTAAAAGAAAAATAAGAAAGGAAGGAGGAGGGAGTGAGGGTAGAGTTGGAAGTATTATGCTCTTAAAGATTGTATGTATGAAATAGATGAAATTTAGTTCCCTTATATAAATTCAGAGATTGTAATAATAATAATGATAAATACAAATGCCAATAAACACATGATAAAATGCTCAGTTTCACTAACCACCAGGGAAATAAAAGTAAAAATTACAATGAGAGATTATTTAAATCCAGTTGGAATGTCTTTTATCCAAAAGTCAATAGACAACAAATTCTGGTGAGGATATGGGAAATATGAAATTTAATACACTCTTAGTGGGAATGCAAATTAGTACAACCATTATGTAAAACAGTATGGAGATTCCTCAAAAAAAAAAACACAACTTAAAAGTGGTTCTAACATATGACCCAGCTATGACATTTCCTTTTCCAAAGGAAATTAAATTGCATATGAAAAAAATACCTATTTTCCCGGGGCCAGTGCTGTGGCGCAGTAGGTTAAAGCCCCGGCCTGAAGCACCAGCATCCCATATGGGCACCAGTTCTAGTTCCAGATGCTTCTCTTCCAATCCAGCTCTCTGCTACAGCCTGAGATAGCAGTGGAAGATGTCCCAAGTCCTTGGGTCCCTGCACCTGCGTGGGAGACCTGGAAGAAGCTCCTGGCTTCGGATCAATGCTGTTCCGGCCATTGCAGCCATCTGGGGAGTGAACCAGAGGATGAAAGACCTCTCTCTCTGTCTCTACCTCTCTCTGTAACTCTGTATTTCAAATAAATAAAATAAAAAAATTTAAAAATAAAAAAAAGAAATACCTATTTTCTCATGATCAGTGCAGTCCAATTTAAAATAGCAAAGGTTATAAATGAACGTAGATGTCTAATAACAACTGAATAAGGAAACTGTGGTATTTATAAACAGTGCAATATTATTCAGCCATTAGAAAGAATGAAATCTTGACATTTGCAGCAAAATGGATGAAGCTGGACATCATTATGCTCCGTAAATTAAGACAAATTGTACATGTTTTATTTCATGTGGAAGTGTATATAAACAGTATAAAAATGCATAGATACCATATTATATATATATATATATATATATATATATATATATCTGTAATTGTTGTCTTCACTAAATTTTATCCCTTACATTATAGTATACCCTTCTTCCCTCACTCTGTGATCCTTGACACAAATCCCATAGTATATAATATTGATATCCCTACTTTTAGGAAAAAATAGTATGTGTGTATATATATTTGTACACAAAACGTATGTGGAAAAAGAGCAACATTATTAAATCTATGTGTACTCATTGAACTCATATTTATACTTTATTATTTGCAATATTTTAAAATAGAAGTAAAAAGGCATCAAAAAAGAAAATTTAAAAACATTTTATTGCTGTTGTATATTACCTTTCAAAAGAAGTCTTATCAATTTACATTTACATTCACCTTACTTTCTTCATCAATTCACAGTAAGGTGAAAAACAGTATATTACTGAGCTTAGCTTATTTTCTTTGAGGTAAGGTTTTCATTCATTTACATATCACTTGTATTTTTCTCCTGTGGAATATTTTTATGTCCTTTGTCATTTTGCATTTTGGATGGGTCTTTTCCTTCACTGATGTGAATACATAGTTTCTTTGTCTTTAATAAATATTCCCAATATTTTTCCCAATTTATTCTGTTCTGATATGGGTTATGGAATTATTTGGCCAGGTAAAAATGTTAACATTTTGTGGTGTCAAATAGCAATCTTTTATGGCTTCTGAATTATATAGAGGCCATCCTAAAATGATTAAAAAATATTTGCAAGTTCTCTTTTAATTCTAACAAGAAAGTTATAAAGCTAATGTCATTCTACCCATTTTACAGATGATTTAATAAATTCTTAAATATATTAATTTTTAAGGAAATCTATCCAATAAATAGCAGAACTAGGATTCAAATCCAGTTTGTTGAACTCCAAAAATGTAATCTGTAGACTACATTATAATGATCACTATAATCTGTGTTAGGTATCTCATTATTTTCCAGTTCTTTTAAATCTTTTTACTATATTAAACATATTGCTATTAGTAACTAAAATACAAAATGATCACACAAACCCCCACACACATGCACACACAAACACACACACACACAAACACACATCTAGCATGGCATTTTGTAGAATTGCTACCTGGAAGTTCCTGTTCCCAAGTCATTAATGCCATATTTAATTTTAAAAAGTCTTTTTTGAATTTACATCCAATTTATCAATTCTGTTCATGTCTTTCCTAATGATTTAGATCAATGCAACAAACATATCTCTGTTTACACACAAGAGTGTTTCACCTTCACTGAAAGATTGCCTTTGGATAATAAAGTATTATTTTATAAATTTGAATATTTGTCATGTATTACTTTATACTAAAAAATATGTAATTGAAATTCTATAGTCAGTGGCAATGTGCTTTTTCTGTTCTAACATGACTCATTTTGGTCAAAGGTTTTTCTTCATTTTCAAGGGTTGATACACAGTTAACATGTGATGTCTGAAGTATGTTTCTGAGTCAGTAAGTAACATTATTTTTCTAGAAATCCCTAGCTATTTCCACGTTTGCCTTTGCATTTACATCTTTCAAATAATTCTATTGATCTCCAATTAAAGATGCAAGCACCATCAGTCATTTCTAATTTGACTGAAAATCTCTACAAATTCTTGAAAGCAACTCACATTTCCTAGTTGTTTTATAGTTGCAAGAGTCTAATTCCTTGACATTATTATATTCTTAATAATTACTTGCTCTTTCAGTGAATACATCTTTGCCACATAATAAGAAATCAATAGTATAACCTCTATTTTCCGATAAAAACTGGTAATCTTACCATCAGATTCCTGAAGTTTCAAGTTAGTCATATTTGTAACTGCTACAATTACTTCATTTGGTTGGTTTCAATATAAGTGATATTTATTGATTCTTTCAAATCTCAATTTTTATTTGCTGTAATTTCTTCTAGTCTAACAAAACTTCCAGTTAGCAAATTGACTACATGACCTATATACCTATTTGCTTGCAATGTTCTAATGATATGTTTCACTTTCATTTTTACAATGAATATACTTAGTGATCTGAGAGACCAGTAGAAACAAATTACTTATTTAGTGTTCTTAGATGCATTTTTCATTCATTCCAAACATTTTCCATGGGGTTTTTTCAAACAAAATGACCTATAGAAAATATGCAGTTGTGTGAAACTGTTTAATAATGGGTCTCACTGAGTGAATTTTCTTGTGATCACAGTAGGTCAAGATGATGGACTGGAAATTGGACTGTTCATGGGGTCAGCGCTGTGCAGCGGGTTAAAGCCGTGACTTGAAGCGCCGGCATCCCATATGGGCACCGGTTCCAGTCCCGGCTGCTCCACTTCCAATCCAGCTCTCTGCTATGGCCTGGGAAAGCAGTACAAGATAGCCCAAGTCCTTGGGCCCCTGTACCCGCATAGGAGACCAGGAAGAATCTCCTGGCTCCTGGTTCCTGGCTCCTGTCTTCAGATATGTGCAGCTCTGGCCATTGCCTCCATCTGGAGAGTGAACCAGCAGATGGAAGACCTCTCTCTCTGTCTCTACTTCTCTCTTTGTAACTCTGTCTTTCAAACAAATAAAATAAATGAAAAAAAATTGGACTGTTCATCTGTTGTTACTGCCATAACAATTTGGAGAGGTGGTCAGGGTTCTTGGTTTACTTCTATAGCCTTGACTTAGAGTCACTATGGGCCCACTGTGTACTTCAAGTTTAGGATTTAATTAATGTAAAATTTATTTTTGGATATAGTATGCAGAGTAGAATTAATTACTTCTGATATGTTTAAACTGGCTCATTTTGCTACTGTTACAGTAAGCACAGATGAGAAAGACTGCATCTATCTCATATCAGTTTTCATTTATGAATATGTGGCTTTCCAAGCTCATTTTCCCCTAAAGAGTACTCTACATATTCTTATCTCTCTGAATACTAACATACCTTAATTGTGATTATAATACGAATTGACATATGATACAAGATAAATACATACTTTTTCTTATTAAAAAGTGTCTTGGTTATTCTTGGCCATTTATATTTCTCTGATGGTTCTTGATTTGGGGGTTATTTTAGCATCCACTTATTGACTTCTAACACTTGAATAATAATTCCCTCTATTAAAACCCTGCATTTAAAATACAATTAAAAATAAAAACAATAAAAATAACTAACTGAAAATAGAGAAGTTAGCAAACATATCCCAGTAGATCTCATTAACAGAAAAAATATCATATGATTAATAGATGCAGAAAAAAGAATTTGAAAAAAATAAGTACTCTTTTGTGATAATGATGATCAGCAAACTAGTTTTAGGAGGGATAAATCTCTAAAAAAGTCAATATAGAACAACTGCATAGTAAATATCACACCCAAAGATAAAAACTTGAAAAGTTTTCCTCTAAGCACAGGAAAAAGGTAAAGGATGCTAATTTTCGCTACTTCTTCTCAACACAGTATGGAAATTCTAGCTAGAGTACTTGAGAAAGAAAAATAAATAGGGATTCGATCCAGAAATATTGGTGTGCAGATGACAGTATCCTAAAGGATAAATCCTAAGGACAATAAAAATACTGTGAGAACTAATATACACTGAATCAGAAAACCTTCTGGATACAAAATCAATGCACAATAGTCAGTTATTTTTCCATAAACCAATAAATCATCTCAAAAAGAAACTAAGGAAACAATCAAACATTCAAAAAATACTTAGGGTTAAATTTAATCTTTGGCAAGGGTGATGAATAAGAGACAAAGGATAATCTCCTCAACAAGTGGCATTGGGAAAAATGGACATACACATTCAGAATATTGAAATTGGACCATAGGCCACACACACAAGTCTACTAAATGTAAGTTGAAGATCTGAAACTATAAAATGCCTAGAAGAAAACTTTGGGAAAAATATTTAGATGTTTCTCTCAACAATGATTTCTTGGCTATGATATCAAAATTGCAGGTAACAAAAGCAAAAATAATCATCTGAGACAACATTGAACTTTCTCTACAAGTGAAGAAAATAATCCATGGACTGAAGATATAAACTATGGATGTGGAAATATAGTTGTAAACTATATATAAATCAGGGGTTATTTCACAAATACAAGTAATTCCTAGAATTTAATAGTAAAAGAACAAATGACAATTTTGAAATGGGAAAAGTGCTTGAATAGGCATTTCTCCAAAAATAAGATATAAATGGCTAGCAGGTATCTGAAGAGATGTTCAACATTATTAGTTATTTTAGAGCATAATCATCAAAGAAAAATAATCTATTTTATTATATTAAAAATAATGTGATCAGCTAATCAAGATATACTCTTAAAAGTTGGAGGGGAAAGTAACAGAATGGGAGAAGATATTTGTAACACAGTAAGAGGATCTTTATTCTATTTTCAAGTGGTGTCTGTGATAACAATATACATTTATTTGTGTTTTGAAATTGCTGTAAATCAACATTAAGAAATTTTTCATCTTTCAAAACCAAATCTCTGTACCTATTAAACAGCAAATTCCCATATTCTTGTTTCTACAATACTTATATATTTTCTATCTTCTGTTCTTATGAATTAGACTACTGTAGACAGCTCATATAATTGGAATCAAACCATATATTCATGACTCTCTTATTTCAATTAGCATGATGCTCTCAGGGTTAACTCATGTTGGAGAATGAGTCAAAATTTCCTTTTTTAAGACTGGATAACATTTCAATGTATAGATATCCCACATTTTGTTTATCAGTTCATCTGTCACTGGATACTTGATAACTTCCATCTTTTGCTCGTTATGAATAACTCTACCATGAATATGAGACTATACATATCTTTCTGACATTCTGTGTTCATTTTTTTTGCATAACTGCTCAGAAGGGGAACTGTTAGCTAATATAGTAATCTCAATTTTAATTATTTATGAAAATTCCATACTGTTTTCCATAACAATCGCACCTGCTTACATTCCCACAAAAATTGCATGACAGTTACAATTTCTTCAAATCTAAATTGACACTTTTTATTTATTGTTTTGCTTTGTTTTGTTGTTATTGTATTCAATTTAATACCTTGTGATTTTGATTTGCATTTTTCTGAAGATTACTGATGTTGAATATTTTTAACATGCATTTTTGGCTATTTGTATATCTAATCTAGAGAAATGTCTGTTCAGGTTTTTTGCCCCTTTCTTTTTTTTTAACTCTTACTTAATGAATATAAATTTCCAAAGTACAGCTTATGGATTACAATGGCTTCCCCCCCCCATAACTTCCCTCCCACCTGCAACCCTCCCCTTTCCCGCTCCCTCTCCCCTTCCAATCACATCATGATTCATTTTCAATTCTCTTTATATACAGAAGATCAGTTTAGTATATCTTAAGTAAAGAGTTCAACAGTTTGCCCTCACATAGCAACACAAAGTGAAAAAATACTGTTGGAGTACTAGTTATAGCATTAAATAAGAGTGTACAGCACATTAAAGACAGAGATCCTACATGATATTTTTTTAAAAATTAATTAATTTTATATGCAATTTCCAATTTAACACCAGGGTTTTTTTTTTTTTTTTCATTTTCAATTATCTTTATATACAGAAGCTCGATTCTGTATATACTAAGTAAGGATTTCATCAGTTTGCGCCCACACAGAAACACAAAGTGTAAAAATACTGTTTTAGTACTAGTTATAGCATCACTTCACATTGGACAACACATTAAGGACAGATCTCACATGAGATGTAAATACACAGTGACTCCTGTTGTTGACTTAATGATGTGACACTTTTGTTTATGGTGTCAGAAATCTCCCTAGGCTCTGGTCATGAGTTGCCAAGGCTTTGGAAGCCTTTAGTGTTCGCCGACTTTGATCATATTCCAACAGGGTCATAGTCAAGTGGAAGTTTTTTCCTCCCTTCAGAGAAAGGTACCTCCTTCTTTGATGGCCCCATTCTTTCCGCTGGGATCTCACTCACAGAGATCTTTCATTTAGGTCTTTTTTTTCTTTTCCAGAGTGTCTTGGCTTTCCATGCCTACAATACTCTCATGGGCTCTTCAGCCAGACCCGAATGCCTTAAGGTATTTTGCCCTTTTCTAAAACTGGATTGTATTTCTTGTTGAGTTGCTGGAGTTCTTTATATATTCTAGATATTAACCCATTATGAGATACATGATTTTCAAATATTTTCTCTTATTTCATAGGCTGTAATTTTGTTGACTGTATCCTTTAAGTTTTTACTTTGCACAGTCTAATTTATTTTCCCTTTTATTCCCTGAGCTTTTGGTGTTGTTTCCAACAAATCATTACCAAATCCAATGTTATGATGTTTCCCCATTTTATTCTCTTCTCAGTGTATTGTTGTTTTAGGTCCTATATTTAATTCGTTGCTAAATTTTGGGATAACCTTATATGATATTAGCTAAGGATTCAACCTCATTCTATTGCATGTGGATATTCAGTTTTCCTGACTCCATTTGTTAAAAACAAAACAAAACAAAACAAATCTGTCCCTTCACTATTGAATGATCTTGGCTTTGTCAATAATCATCTGTCCATGTATTAAAGAGTTTATGTCTATAATGTCTATGATTTACAGTCTATTCCACTGCTCTATATTTGCCTTTATGCCAATACCATACTCTTGTAATTACTGTGGTTTTGTAATAAGTTGTGCAATCAGGAAGTGTGAGACTTTCATCTTTGCTCCTTTTCAATATTTTTTTTCTATTTAGGATCCCTTGAGATTGGATATGTATTTCAGGACAGATTTTTCTGGTTCTGTAAAAAAAAAATCATTAGGATGCTGCTATGGATTGCATTAAATCTATTGATTATTTTAGTGATATTTCTATCTAAAGTCTTCTAATCCACAAATCTTTTGATTTGTTTGTGTTTACTTGCTTTTAGTAAGATTTTGTTCATCAAAGGAATGCAACTAATTTTGCATGTTGAATTGTATCCTCCAATGTTGCTAAATATATTTTAATTTTAACAGCTTTTTAATGGAGCCTTTAAGCTTTCCAACACATAGGATAATGTCATCTATAAACAGGAATATTTTTACTTCTTGCTTTCCAATTTGCATGTAATTCACTTATTTTCTTGTTTAATGGTTCTGACTAGGATTTAAAGTATTACATTGATCTAAATGGCATGAAACACCTTTATCATGTTTTTTATTTTAACAGAAAGATTTTGGTCTCTCACCACTGACTGTGACATAAGCTAAGGGTATTCATATATGGATTTATATTGTTGAAGTAGCTTCTTCTAAATTGCTAGTTTGTTGAATTATTATTATTTTATTAAATAAAGATACTGAGTTTTTTGGCTACCATTGTGATGAAAAGGGTAAATCCACAGCCTGTGACACCAGCATCTCATGGGTGTCTGTTCAAGTTTCTTATGCTCCACTTCTGACCCAGCTGCCTGCTTATGGCCTGAGAAGAGCATTGGAAGATGGCCCAAGTATGTAGGCCCCTGTCATCCACGTGGGAGACCTAGATAAAGACCTTGGCTCCTGGCTCTGACCTCGTCCAGCCCTGTCCATTGTAGCTATCTGGGGAGTGAACCAGAGGATGGGACAACTCTCTCTGCGTGTCTCTCCCTCTCCCTTTGTAACTCTGACTTTCATATAAATAAATAAATCTTTAAAAATATTGAGTTTTATCAAATGATTTCATTGTAACAATTGAGATGATTGTGTTTTCCCCTCCTTCTGTTAGTATGGTATAATATGAGTACCTTTGTTAATTTTTGTATATTGAACTATCCTTGTATCTCAGGGTAAGTTTCCTTTGGTTATGCTGTACAATTTTTTTAAGGAGCTGCTGAATCTTCTTTTTTGATATTGTGTATGTTTTTGCATCAATATTCATCATTAATATTGGTCTGTAATTTTATTTTTATGTTATGTCTTTGACTTTGCTGTTAGGACAATGCTTGTATCCTTGAATTAGTGTGAATTTATTTCAACTTTTTCCAGCTTTTGTAAGAGTTTGAAGAATACTAATTTATTTTTTAAACCTGTAACAGAATTCACCAGTGAATACATCTGACTCTGTGATTTTCCTTTGGGCATATTTTTGATTGGTGATTAAATCTCTATGTCTATTTAGATTTTCAATTTCTTTTTTTTTATTTTTGACAGGCAGAGTGGACAGTGAGAGAGAGAGAGAGACAGAGAGAAAGGTCTTCCTTTGCCGTTGGTTCACCCTCCAATGGCCGCCGCGGTAGCACGCTGCGGCCGGCGCAGCGCTGTTCCGATGGCAGGAGCCAGGGGCTTCTCCTGGTCTCCCATGGGGTGCAGGGCCCAAACACTTGGGCCATCCTCCACTGCACTCCCTGGCCACAGCAGAGAGCTGGCCTGGAAGAGGGGCAACCGGGACAGGATCGGTGCCCCGACCGGGACTAGAACCCGGTGTGCCGGCGCCGCAAGGCGGAGGATTAGCCTGTTGAGCCACGGCGCCGGCTTCAATTTCTTATTCATTCTTTGAGGCTGTTGTTTTCTAGGAATTTGTCTATTTCATCTAGTTTATCAAATTTTATGTATAATTATTCATAATACTCTCTGATAACCCTTTTTATTTCTATAATATGGGTTGAAACGTTCCATGTTTTTCTGATTATTTATTTTAGTATTCTCTCTTTTTTGCTTAGTTAAGCCATCTAAAGTATTGTCAAATTTATTGTCTTATTTTCAAAGAAACAAAATGGATTCCCTGACTTTTTCTATGCTTTTGGATTATTATTCTTGATAAGTAGAATAGGTCTAAAAATCAATATGTATTGAAAAAACTATTCAATAGAAATATAGCCAATATAAGAACAAGAAATCCATATGAGAGGAAACCAGTATAGTGGAATAACATATGAAATTATGTTAAGTAGCTATAAAAATGCGAATTAAAATTGAAATTCAAAATATACTTCTTCATGAAGCCCATCCATTTCTGAACAATTAAGTTATAAAGGCATTAGATCAAGGAAGAGCAAGATAGTAGTTGCAGTGGATATGGTAGAGCAGAAAACTACAATGGCTCATGGTAATTTATTATAGCTTGATCAAGGCAAGGAAAGTATCCATGTGTTGATGAGGTTGGGGATGAACCTGTTATAGAGATCAAGAATCTGAATAGAGACAGGAAGACACCCAAGCGTCGCAGCAAATACTAACCGATATCAGTGCCTGAGTACACTGATGAGGAATTTCATTCAGAGAAGGAACTTGGAATAAAGTGTCAGACACTTAGTAGGTTATAGAGGTATTAATGTGTGGTCTGACATAGCAATTCAGAAACTAAGAAGTATGAGGAACATGTCAACACGATGAGACTACTCTTTTATGACATGTTAGATGCCACACAGGAGAAGAAAATTATACATTTCGGGAAGCAATCCTACATGGGGGATAAGAGTTTCAATAAGGTAAAAAAGGCTTCTGTACAACAGCCAGTGGGGATGAGGCTGGAGGTGAGATCTTCAGGTTTGAATGCAGTAAAAAGGGTAAATTCACAAGGGTATACATTATGTTTTTCACTAGCAATTTCAAAATGAAGTAAAACCTAGGAGGACTTATATTTAATTATTTCCAATAGCAAAAAGTGCCATGAAGCATACTGGATAATAAATTTGATACTGAATAAACATTTATCAACTTGATTTTCTCTTGAAATCTTGATTAAATTTGAAAAAATAGCCTATTTTACTTATAAAGATAAATTCAAAATTATTTTCATGACAAATTTCTTAGCATGGCATACAGTTCTTATTTTTTCCAAATTCAATTCCATATTCCATGCCAAATTATTTTATATTCTTTTTTCAATTTCACAATTCCTTTAAATTATGGCCTCATTTTCTTGTATATGTCCATACATATAATTGTTTCAAACCACATTGAATCTCTATTTTTTTCACATCATTTCTGGCCTTGTTTTCCCCATCCCTGCCTTTCCCTTTTGAATGACTAGTTATTTTTAAGGCCCAATAATATAAGTATTTTTTTTTAAATTTTACAGGAAGAATCTTTGCTTAATATGGAAATATATTTTCTGCATTTTTAAAGATTTATTTTATTTATTTGAAAGAGATACACAGAGAGGTAGAGACAGAGAGAAAGGTCTTCTATCCGCTGGTTCACTCCCCAATTGGCCGCAATGGACGGAGCTGCACCAATCCGAAGCCAGGAGCCAGGAGTCCTTTCAGGTCTCCTACGTGCACGCAGGGGCCCAAGGACTTGGGCCATCTTCCACTGCTTTTCCAGGCCATAGTAGAGAGCTGGATTGGAAGAGGAGCAGCCGAGACTACAACCGGTGCCCATATGGGGTGCCAGCACTTCAGGCCAGGGCTTTAACCTGCTGTGCCACAACACCGGCCCCCTCTGCATTATTCAGTCCATATTTTATCATGCTCCTGCTTGTCTTGCATCCATACCAGTTTTACTCTGTGTCCATTTATCTTGTCAAGTTCTTCCCGGAGGTAGAACTTTGCTTCATCTCCAAGACCAATCATGTCTAAATATACCTGACATATTTACTCATTTTGGCATTGCTGTTTTTCAAAGTAAGTTGCAATCATTACCATAATCATCATCCAACAAAAAATTTAAAAGCCAAACGTTTTCTGAAAACACTCCAATGTAACAGTTTGGTCTCATTTTGGAAGCTCTATTTGATACTTCTATGTTAATTCTCTATTGCAAATCACCTACATTACCCAACCGAGTCTAATTCCTGCACATAATACTAACCCCTGGCTGAATAATGAAATGTAGCAGTACATCTTAAGCTTAGCATTTATATTATAAATGGAGAGAAATGTGTATGAAATTTATAAGATTTAATAGTCTAATTATATTTTATACCTTGTATTCTTATTATACATCCATTTTCTAATTGAAAGTGATAGAAATCACACAATGAAATGAATGGTTTGATTGTTATTGTCTTATCACGTTGATAACCTGTACAAAATGCAATGTGAGTGGCTTGTTAGATATTATACATTTCTTTTTAATACTTTAAAAAGTTTTGCTTTTTAATGATTCAAATATTTTTCTATCATTTATTATGAAATGTTAGACCTTCATTTGCTAGACTGAATACCTCAGACAGAGCATAATATTTCTACAAAGAAAGAAAAATAAATTTTGAAAACAAAACTTGTCCTATAAATAAGTCCATCATAATTATTCTCCTTATAAGCATACTTCTCAGTCTTGCTCAAGACTATTTTTGGATTAGGAATGTCTAAGGTATCTACTGCTACATAACCAAGTCTCTCCAAATTTAGTGGATTAACACAAAAAATATTTTCTCTCTCAAGTTTTTGCATCCTTGTAGGCATTCCTATACTACATGTACTCAGTTGGAACTGCATTATCTTGGAGGTGAGTTGACTTTGAAATGCCCAATATCGTTTTACTCACATGTCTGGTCCCTAAGCAAGGATTATTGGAATGGCTTGCAGTGAGCTAGTCCTCTATATCTCCAAGTGGTCTTTCTTTTTTAAATGGTGTCTGAATATCTAGGAACAGAGAATGCAAGTTACAATACCTTTCATAATGTCTGTCTGGAACTCTCAGACCACAAATTTTCAGCACTTTTTGTTGGTCAAAGCAAATCATAAGACCAGCAAAGACTTTAAGGCAAAGTAGCGAATAACCACTTCCTGGCAGGGGTGGGGGTGTGGGGGGGAGCAGGAATGTACAAGTACAGTAAGAGTTGCTGGTGGCATTTTTTAAAAACAGTATCTCATTACACCCTGGCCACAATAATCCTCATACCTTCCAGATGCAAAATCAGCGAATTCCCCCAAAGTCTTATCCCTATATGGCGTAACTCAAAATCAAGGATCCCATTGTTAGCATTAGGTTCGTAAGTGGATGGGGCTCCTCAAGCATAGACAGTCTTACTAGAAACCTTTGCACTAAAATGACAACATCTATCCCAAAACACTTGATATACTATTGTAACACAGTACTAAAACAATCATCATAGTATTATTCAAAAAGTAGAAAAAGAAAGGCACACTGATACACTAGTTCATTAAAAAACTGCACCAAGGAGATGTTAATGTGTTGTTCCTTCTTAGGAAACAGAAGATGTTCCTTAGTGCCTGCTTTTCTGACCTGCTGTTCTCAGTGGCTTTTGGTTCTAACCTATAAGTCTTTCATACTGTTCTATAAACTATGGCCTATGTTTGCAATTGAATAAATGTCTTAGCCTTCTAACTTTCAATATAAAATAGATAACCAGGTGCTTCTTTTGGTTTTGAACATTCTCTAGCTTTTAGTCCAAACTGCTTTCGCAACTATAATTAAAAGTTTAAGTGCTTGCGGGTTTTGTGTGTGTGTGTGTGTGTGTGCGAGATGTACTTGGAATCATTTCATGCTACATTCATAATTCATATGGTTGGGAATTTCAGGCTACTGTTTTTAGTATTTTAAGAAATTTTTTGACAGGCAGAGCTAGACAGTGAGAAAGAGAGAGACAGAGCAAAAAGTCTTCCTTTTCTGTTGGTTCACCCCCCAAATGGCTGCTATGGCCAGCGCGCTGCACTGATCCTAAGCCAGGAGCCAGGCACTTCCTCCTGGTCTCCCATGCTGGTGCAGGGCCCAAGCACTTGGGCCACCCTCATCTGCCTTCCTGGGCCACAGCAGAGAGCTGGCCTGGAAGAGGAGCAACTGGAGCATTTTAAAAATTTTAATAGTCATTTTATATAATGGAAGAGATTTCTAGGAACAAACATTAAAAGTTTTTGTAGTTGTAATTTTGATTTTATCTTGATCTTTAGGCTTCACTATAAACTTTGTTCTTGATATTTCTTTTAAAACATTTTGCCCATTGTACAGACTTTTCTCAGTCCAAACACTGCTTGAAAATAAAACTTTTCCTATTTATTTTACCTTTCTTTGCAATAATTTATCATACTCTACTAAAGTAAGCTAGTTGACACTTCTAAAATTGTAGCCAGAAATTTGCTCAGCCAGATTCATAAATTTATTAGATTTTTTTTCTCTTTCATATTATCCCAGGTGACAGTGTCAAATAACTTTTTGTCAATTTTAGTATAATATGGGTTACTTTTTTCCCGTTTCAAATTATAACAACTCCCTCTGTCCTTTTTGGCTCCACTGTTTCTTCATTGATTTTTCAACCTCTAACCAACATTTGGTCTCAAAATCAGCATACATCATTTAGTCCTTTCTTAGGGCAGCATTCTACTTTCATTAATTTATGTATAAGATATTTATTGCATTATAACAAAACTCCTAATACATGATGGCTTAAAAATACAGTGAAGGGTTGGATTTTGGCACTGTGGTTGGGACGTCAATTGGGATGCCTTCATCCCATATTAGGGTGTCTGGGTTCAAGTGCCAGCTCTACTTCCAATACAACTTATTGGTAATGTGTGCTGTGGAAGGCAGCAGGTGATAGATCAAGTACTTGGGTCTCTGCCTCTCATGTCAGAGACCGCATGGAATTTCTGGCTCCCAGCCTTGGCCTGGCCTACTCCAGCTGTTGCAGACATTTGGGGAGTAATCCAGCAGACAAAAGTTCTCTCTCCATGTGTGCCTATCTCCATCTTTGTCTCTGTCTTGGCATCTGTCTCTCTTTGTCCATTCTATCTGCCTATCATATAAAAATTAAATTTAAAAAAGAAAAATATAATGAATATTATTTCTACTTTTTTGAGTTAGCTTCTCTGTGCACTTCCTCAACAATATGTATATTGGTGTCACTCCTGTAGCTGTACTGATGAACAAGCTTGGTTAGGGCTAAAATATGCAAGATACTTTTGCTCAAAGTTTTGGCACATTACTTTGGTGACTGGAGTCGCTAACAGTACAGCAGTCCTTTTTCTCCTATGACGCCTCCCTTAGGATATCCCGACTTGTTTCTAAGGTGACTAGTTTCTTTTTTTCAAATTTTATTTATTTATTTGAGAGTAGAGTTACAGACAGAGAGAGGGAGAGACAGAGAGAAAGGTCTTCCATCTTCTGGATTACTCCCCAAATGGTCACAATGGCTGGAGCTGCGCCGATCCAAAGCCAGGAGCCTCCTCCAGGTATCCCACATGGGTACAGAGGCCCAAGCACCTGGGCCATCCTCCACTCCCTTCCTAGGCCATAGCAGAGAGATGGATCAAAGAGGAGCAACCGGGACTAGAACCAACACCCATACGGGATGCCATGCTGCAGGCAGAGGCTCAGCCCACTATGCCATAGTGCTGGTCCCTGGTGCCTAGTTTCTAGAAAAATGAAGGCAAAAGTGCATCCACTCTTAAGACCTATGACCAGAGACAATATGGCATTAATTTTGCCATACTCTGTTAGTCACAGTAAGTCACAATACCATGCCAGATGTATGTGGAAGGAAAATAGACCAACTTTTCTCGAGAGAAGTTGCATGACTTACAGGAATTGGAGGAATTGTTGAAAGCCAGCTTTGCATGTGCAGAGCCAGATGTAATGCATTATCCAATGTAACACAAACAAGAACAATTAATGAATTAACATTTTGACACCATGGTTAGTGCTACATCCAAGACCTGTTTGGTTTGTTTAGATGTAAAGTGATAACTAGATTTCAATCCACCTTAACTCTTGAGTAACCAGTGTTTGTGACATTTCATTCTATTTAAAAGAGGATTAAAGAAAAATAAGACATTAATTTAAAAACACAGCCCAAATATAACTTTTAAGAGATACTCCAGATTTACTATTCAAGTAGCTTAGTATCCTATATATTTTTAATATCTAAACTCACATACACTATGAACTGCACTGATGGATGACCCTGACAGACTGAAAGGGTTTTCAAAGAGGGGTTATATTAATCACATTTTACAACAGACACACAAAGTAGACAGGCAGTTTAGAAAGGTATTAAATGACAAAATGCGAAACAAAGTGTTTTTTTCTTAATTGTGATTAAGCAGAGCATTAAACGTTTTTCACCTATTTATTAGACATTCTTTTTAATCAGAGTTTTAATATATTTTGTGAACTCTAATTTTAGGATTAGTTCCGTTCAAAGTGCCTTATGTATTCCAGAGTCTCAAAATGAACTGGAGATACAATAAAATAAAGGATTTTGTGAACTTATTTCAAAAACTTAGAAGGATGAGTTAGATAAAATCATAATTGAATCCAATTGAAGGAAAATTAAATTGATCAGAGTAGAAAAATTCTTATACGGTGAAGGAAAGATTTTATTCAGTATAGAATACTAAATTTCTATTCAAATACCTGGAAATAAGCAATATTTCTATATCAATTTTAAGCTAATTTATAATAACTTCTATTTTTCTCTTGATATTTATTCAAAAATTTAAATAAAACCCTAGTATGGGAGATTTCACTTTCAGAGTTTTAAAAAATGTAGTTTCTCCCTCTTCTAATTCTTTATTCTGATTCTTTCATTCTAATTCTTTATTTAAATATTAACTAATAGAAGAAGTAGGTAAATTATGTTAGTTATGTGTTTGCTATACAACAGAAGGTAATTGCTAAAGTAAGGAAACATATTTGTACAAAGCATCACATAAAGAATATTTTTTACATTTTTAATTTAAAAATATAGCTATTACAATACTGCACTAAGAGTAGGAAGCAAAAAGAATAAAATGAAATTATACATTAATATATGTATATAGCAGGTATGTGTCATGCATCTTAAATAAGATTTTCTGTTCTGAAATGCCAGCTGTTTGTAAAAGGAAAACATTCTGTCCAGAAAGCTAGTGCCATAGCTGAAGAAGATCCCTTTAGATAGTTCAATATTAAGAAATCCTCCACCAGACTTGCTGTTCTGTTTCTAAACTTTAAAGATAACTCACATTCTTCCTAATTTTCGTAGCACATTTAAAAAGTCTTGATTTTTATTTTTGATATTAATATGGAGATAGATATCAATGCCATATGTTCTCTTAGAAATCACCTAAACAACATCCTTATCTCTCATTTAGTTCTCTCTTGTTTTTTTTTATGTTTTAGTAAATATCTTCATATTTACCATTCAGCCCACTAATTATTTCTTCTAAAATGTTACTTTATTCACTCATTACATGAAGATATTTTATGTGTACATATACATACACAGAGATATATACATATGTGTGCATATATATATATACATACACGAATATGTATGCATTCATTTATAGAAATTCTATTTACAGGTTTTTTTCCACACGTGCCTGAGAGTTTTACAGAAATTCTAGGGGAGGAACTAGTCAAAGGGGTTTTTAAAGGAGTGATCGATATATATTACATTTTGATTGTATTGATCATGATATTGGTTATATGCTGTACACTTATAATCAGTGGATTTTGTTGCATGTAAAATATAATCCTCAATAAAGCTAACTGAAATATATAAATAGAATTAGTTTTCACCACTTTGAAATTTTATTTTGTATTGATTTTATCTTGAATAACAGTGATTTTTCTGCTTACTACTTGTGGTACTCTTTATTTACAGTAGGGTTAAGTTTGTGATTATGAAGAAAATGAAAGTATGTCATTGTAAAAAATTAAAAGAAAAATAAGAAAATGAGGGAGTAGGAATGAGGGAGAGAGGGAAGGGAGGATGGGAAGTATCATTATGCCCTTAAAATTCTATATATGAAATACATGGAATTTGTTTCCTTTATATAAATAAAAAATTAAAAATGTTATTATTAACTGAATATAAAATATATTAGTTTTCAATGTAACAGTAACCAATTAGTTTTCTTACAGTAGTAGTAAAATTGTGACTCTCTTCTAAGAGATAATCTAGGATGAGTCATAATGAAAACCCAATTATTCCATAAAAATCACTTTATTTTGGGTATCATATTTTAATTAACCACAACATCTGTGAAATGTAGTTCAAGTAATTGATTTAAAACTGCAAGTTCAAAATTTTCTCTTAACTGCTACTTTCAAACCTCCAGAAACTTTTCAGATTTTCCTAAAATATACACAAGTCCTTTTTTGCCATTGTATAAATACTTAGTAAGAATTAGTTAAACAGTTATAGGAAACCAAAGAATATTTTCTTTACAGAAATAATATTAAGACCATTATTACAATAGGGTACTTCAGGATACAGTGAGTTCCCTGTCATCAGAATACTCAAGCACAGACTAGTTAAATAACAATGCCGAGGAAATTCATTAAGTTCAACTGATGATATTTTAAAGTCTCTGCTTCAAAATGTAGAGAATCTGTTAATACAACTGTTAATGAAATTTATAGATGTGTGTTATCTCCAAATTATATTAGCATGTCATATAACTGGATTTTAATCATCAGTAAAATAGCCATTTGTCTCAGCAATCACTTCTTTATCAACTTAAATCAATATATTAATCATTATTGTTTGTATAAATGTAAATATTGCTTCATCTTTCACTGAGTACTCCAAGTAATCATTAGTGGTCCTAATGACCAATATTTTCATACCAAATTATATGCTTATAATACTTCAGTCTAGAATGATCACAAACAGTGGGATGCAATGATTTTGAACAACCCTTGTCTTGAGTGTTGAGGAACGGTGTTTTTTTTCATGCTATTTGTTGAACTGTTTACTTAGTGTAAGGCTAATCTTAAATATAAAGTTAAATGAAAATAGATCTTTATAAAAGATAAGAGTGGGAATAGGAGAGGGAGGAGGAAGAATGGTGGGAGCGTGGGTGGGAGGGAAGATCTTATTGAGCAGAAAAAAATGGATGCAAACTAAGAGGTGAGTGAATTTTCTCTATTGTTAAGCCCCTACTAAATGTGCTTTAAACAGTGATCTTCTGTTTCCTTATTATTTTTGTATGTACTAGTTACTTAATTTTGTCTTACTGACAAAAATATTTCTTATATTTTCCTTGGAATAGCTATATCCCTAGTAGAATTATGTTGTTCATCAACCATGTTATGTGTCTTTTTTCATGTTTTTAAGATAGGAAACAGGAAGTAAAATTTGGTGAGTTCTGTGTGATAGTGTGTGGCCCTTCAAAATTCATGCATTGAAACCTAAATTCCTAGTGTAATAGGATTAAGAAATGGGAACTTCACAAGAACTCTTCTCTCATTAATAAAATTATAAATGACTTATAAATGACTTATAAACTTATAAGTGCCCTGTAAGTGCACTTATAAATGATTATAGCATTCCCTCTTTTGCTATGTGAGGACACACCAACAAAGAACCCTCTATCAAGCAGTAATTACCAGACCCCAAATTTGCTGGTACCTTGATCTTGGATTTTTCAGCTTCTGGGATTATGAGGAATATATTTATATTGCTAATAACTTATCTAGTCTTAGGTATTTTGTTATAGCAGCTGTAATAGACTAAGAATGTGAGCAAGCAGAAGAGATTCTTGCAGTGGGCAAGCAATATATATAGGTGACATTGTATGTTAGCGATAGTAAGACATTTGTTCAATTTTAATGGCTTGGTCTCCATTTGGTAAAATAGGGATTATGGGCATCACTATCCGGAAAGCGAATTAAATAATGATAAAGAATTCCAAGCATTTCGCCTAGCAATTAAGATGCCAGTTTAGACACCCTTGTCCTGTATCTGAGTACCTGTGTTGAATACCTGTCTCGGGCTCTTGATTCCAGCTTTCTGCTAATGCAGACACTGAGAGGCAGAGGTGACAGCTGAAGCAACTGAGTTCCTACCACACATGTGAGAGACCTGGATAGCATTGCCAGCTCTCAGCTGTGGTCTTGGTCCAGCTCCAAACATTTTGGGCAATTGGGAAGTGAACCAGTGGATAGCATCTCTCTCTCTCTTTCTCTTTATCTTTTTCTCTCCCTTTCCTTCTCCCTCTCTCTCTCTCACTCTTCCTCTTGTCCTCTTTCCCTTCAAGTAAAAAAAAATCAATTAAAAAAGTAATTATATAAAAAAGTGTTACTTGATATCTACATTGTGGTGATTACTAGGGTACTACCAGAATGGAAAGAAGATAGAAAAAGTGCTATAAAGCATATTACTGTGTCTATAGGAAATTCACAAGAGAATATTAATATTTCATGGTGAATCATTTCAGGTTTCTTCAAATAACAAACTTGCAGGACAGGTGTTGTGGCAAACAGGATAAGCCATCACTTGGGATACCCATACCCCATATCAGTGGTTACAACACTTCTGATCCGACTTCCTGCGAATGCACCTGGGAAGCAGCAGAAGATTTCTCAAATGCTTGACTTCCTGGGGTGACCTAGCTGGAATTCTTGGCTCCTGGCATAGGCCTGGCCCAGTCCTGGCTGTTGTGGCCATTTGGAGAGTGAACTAGTAAACGGAAGATCTCTCTCTCTCTCTCTCTCTCTCTCTCTCTCTCTCTCTCTCTCTCCTTCTCTCTCCCTCTCCCTTTCAAATAAACAAGTGAACAAATAAATGTTCCAAAAAGTAATAAGACTATATTCAGCATTGACATTACAGTTCACCTGATGCTGGGTTTACAGATAGAACTCTGAGTGACAATTTATTCCTTCATAAAAATTACTGTTGAGACTTGGAGGAAGGCGTTAATCAAGTAAATTTAAAAATAGGTTAAAATTGCACATTGCGATAGAATCTATGAAAAAAGCCAATCATTCTGCATAATCATATGAAACATATGCTTTATAAAATTTATTTATTTATTTGAATGACAAAGCAAGAGAGGGAGGGAGGGAATGTATTTGTGGGACCACAACAGCCAGGTCTGGGCCAGGCCATATCCAGGAACTTCATCCAGGTCTCCTACATGAGTAGCAGGGGGCAGAGTACTTAAGCCATCATCCACCGCCTTTGCAGATGCATTAGCAAAAAGTTGAATTGGAAGCAGAACAACCAAGACAGGCACTCTAAAATGGGATGCCAGCTTTGCAAGCAACAGCTTATCCTGCTAGGCCACAACACTAGCCCCAAAGAATCTATTTTTGTCAGTATTTGGTATAATTGGTGTCCTTAGCATAATGATTTACAACTCTCTCATTTGTGTAAATACTACTTTGTGATGCATTATACAGGCCATGCCCACTTTAGGAATAACAGTGGCACATAAGATAAACAAGACAAATTTCCATAGACTATGTAATCACAAAGGCTGAAAGTTGAGGAAAGAACATAAATTTTCATTCTGTTGTTGTCATGATGGTGGAAAATCAACAAAGTGACCTCTGTGTCCTCTGTGAATGTATTAATCCCAGTAAACACTGTGTAGTCAAAAAGTTGAACATTGAAATGAAAATTGTCTGATATATTAGCAATATAAATTGTTATACAAAAAAAAGAAAGCTAAAACTGCAGCATCTCTTTTATAAGCTGCAACAGAAGGTGAGTTATGTTGCAGGCATGCCAAATTATTCTGAAACCAGTTACAAGACAATGCCACTTCATGACAACTTATACCAGATGGATATGAGCATATGTGCACTATTGAGTATGATTAATTGAATGACCAGGAATTAAGTTCCTTACAAAAAAAAAGGAGAGGGAAAGAAAGATATGTAAAGCCACATATCCTACCAAATTTAAGATTTTAAACTTTCTTTAAACATTATTTATTTATTATATGCAAATTAATCTTCAAGGATAAAATAACCTATAGTTAGTTGTAAAAAAATTCAGTAGCAATTTAAATTCATTTATTTGCATTAAGCAATTTTTATTTCTTTTAATTGAAAGAAGTCTGTCCATTCTTTTTTGAAATTATAATAGCTATTAAAAACATCACATTAATAACCAATAAAATGGAGATAATAATTATAATAATCATTATATAGACCAATTATATGCTAGATTCTAGAAAGACATAACCTCTACACCAAAGTACCAAACATTCTAATTAACACTATAATCTATACATGATAAGATCAAGAACTGATAGATTTTGTAGCAAATAATACAACCACAATAGGTGGGGGCATGATTCTAGTTGGAGTGTTTTGGTAAGGATTTTCTGGGAATGTCAAGCTATGAACTAAATTGGGATTTTTGAGGAGAGCAATTCGTGAAGTGATCTTCAGAAATGGAGCT
This sequence comes from Lepus europaeus, assembly GCF_033115175.1. NCBI lineage: Eukaryota > Metazoa > Chordata > Mammalia > Lagomorpha > Leporidae > Lepus > Lepus europaeus. The sequence goes on along the minus strand of NC_084850.1, from coordinate 28,287,477 downwards.
ACAACCAGAAGTAATAGAAACAGTGAACTCCTTGAGCCAGAAATAGGTTAGTACAAATGAGCAACAGATAAAAGTCCAGCCTCCTAGACTTCAATTAGATGGATGTTGTTTGAAATGTCAATCACATATACATATGGAGGTGTACACTAGACATGCGTGCAATTATGAAGGCCTCGAATATGTCCAAAAGTAGGGCATCAAATGAAGGTTTTGTCTATTTTATGAGACAACATACTTCTTCCATGATAAAAACAGAGGAAGGAGAAAACACCTATAGAAACCGGTAGGTTGTAGGATTTATGGCATCAAAATATTAGCTGTCTAATTGCTTTTCCACTCATGAAGTGTGCACTGAGGTAACAAATAAGGAATGGTTGAAAATCTGAGGAGACAAGCCTGTAATGTAGACATATTGACCAGTAGTAGTGAAAATTGTAGAGGGTGAATACATTAGGGAGCTATGACAAAATTGTCTGGTAATAAACTATGTCAACTGTTACCTTTTGATTCTAAATTTAAAGTGGATTTATTTGGTACAATTATATAATTTTATCTATCAATATTCAGCTTCACATTAAGTGTAAAAAATATTGTGCTAGGAATAAACTAGATAGCTGAAAAAAATTAAAACCTAAGAAATGCACAGTTTGAGCAATAATGCAAATATAGTAATCAGATTTTAAACTATCAAGAGATAGAAACTAACATGTAAGTCTCCACCAAGATGATACTGAAACTTTTTTTGATGAGCCATAGCCACCTACTTTCCCTAGCATCAAAACCTTTCTCTCTCCCTGTGCCTTTCTGCTCAGCTCCTTAAACTTGCTTGCATCCTCCAGTCCATGACTTTTTTTTTTCCTTCCTGTTATATAGCCATTCTGAAATGCCAAGCTCAGGATCTTTAACAATAAAAAAATGGATATCCTCAGTACCAACTTCTCTGGCTATATATTCTTCAAAATGTACAAAGAAACCCCTGTATTTTTGGCCAAGTGATGCACCTTTATGTTTTCCCTGACCACATTTCTTAATGGATAAATATGGATATTACTATGGTTATCATAATATTCTTGTTATACATGTCTAACCTACACCAGGTAGGTTAGAATTACACAGGCATATATGAAATGAAAAAGATTCAAAATAGGGTACTGAGCAGCACAATAACATGGACTGTTTTGCACAGTAAAAGTGAATGCACCAGATGGTGGAAGAAAATGAGTTCTTAATCCACCTCAGCCCACATGTCTTTCCAAGTATTATATATCCTTCCAAACCTAACCGACTAAATATTATGTCCAATAGCTCACAAGATGATACATTTTCTAACTTCAACTCTTGGTGGATTAATGCTCAAAAGCCCCTTATTTGGACTCTATTATCCGCTAATCTTTCTAAGCCTTACACATGCATGAGAATGAATTTCAACTATGTATTTTATTGCCCTGGTGAGGATGGAAGAGAAAAGTAAGAAGAACTAATTTAGCCTACTTTACTTAAAATATTGCCTTTTAGGAAAGATAAAGAGTAATTGAAAAATGAAAGCTTTGAAAAGCTTCACTAAATTCAGAGAATGTTTCCAGTGGGGGAAAAAAAAAGGTTGCAATGTCAATATTGTACTGAATAGATTCATCTCCCATTCATATCTTTGGTGAGAAGCAGAGGGGAATATTATTTGTGGCTCAGAGATTAATTTATGTTGGATATTTACAATGGTAAATATTCTTGAATTTGAGCCATTACTGGATTTTGTTTGAAAGTCAGTATGGACTTCAACATCTCAGCATCTAAGTGGGTTAACACGATGAGGGCTTATTTCTCACTTATATCAGGCACCTGACCCCTTTCTAAAAATTCTGTAATCCAGGATATAGGAAATTTTAACATTCTATATAGTTGCACTATGTGAAATTGAAATATACAACCAAGGCATGGGAAAGATAACAGGAAGTAGAATGTTTAAACTTCAATTCTTCCACAAAATAGATAATATACATCATATATTTTCACATTAACTGTACCAATCAAAATACATAGGTCTAACTTCAAATGAGAAAAGATGGTGAATGTAGTCCTACTATGTGCTTGGATGGAGAGGAGGATCAGAAATGTCAGCGAATCTGAATGGAGTTTACAATAATCTTCCAGAGAATTGGTTATTAAATGTGACAATGTTAGGCAAATTGAATTTTTCCACAGGGCAGAGTTTCATGCTGTATATTATCTGATTTAATGGATAAATATTCCTTCCAGAAATCATTGGCCACTTGTTGTCTTTATTATTTTCTCTATTATTACTAATTGTTTATAGTCTTGATAATTTTCCTGCTGAACTTGGTATTTTTACTTTTTTATTTGATGAATTATTTACTTAATGGAGCATTAAGCTTTCAACTATAATGCAAACTAAGAAAAAATTTAGGATGTACCTGACAGGAAGTATGCAACAATTTTACATATACATATCATTGCTAACATAGTAATCTTATATTATTTATGTCTTATAACTAAGTAAATTGAAGCTTAGAGAATTTATATAATTTGATCAAAATCCTCTTACTGAAAGTGGTAGAGCTATAATCTGATGTGAGCTATTTCTGGCTTCACACAAATCATCAAATTTAATCACTGAGATAAATTTTTTTCTCCCTGAATTTCAAATAGAAATAAATACATACAATTTTATAAAAAGAAATTTATGCATATGGACTGAATAAATAATTTTAACATATAGAGAAATATTTATAATGTATTAGAGAGTCATAGTGTTGTCATAATCTTAAATACAGTGCTAGTTCAATTGGGAAAGATGAGAAAAATTCACACAGCAGAAAAATGTACTAAGAATTAGCAAGTTCACAGAAGAGAAAATTCTACTCATAGTAACAGAAGAAAAGGTATTCAGTCCAACAAGAAGTCATGAAATTAGGGAAAATTCAGTTTTCACTGATCAGATTTGCAAAATTTGCTAAAATTACATTTACACCATCCAATGTTGGCAAAATGTGAAATGAGGGGATTTCTGATAGCATTATGGAGATGTAAATAACATACTACAACATTTACACAATTAAGATATACAATTTAATTTTTTTATTTTTAATAAAAATATTTATTTACTTTTACTTATTTTAAAGTGAGGCAGAGATGGTGATCTCTCATTCATGGATTCATTCCTCACATGGCCCAGAAATCCTGGGGCTGGGTCAGGTTGAAGCCTAATGCTGGGGATTCAAGGCAAATCTCCCACATGAGTAGCAGGGACTCATCACATTGAACCATTATTTGTTGCCTACTAATGTGTACATTATGAGGAACCTGGAATTGGAAGCAAAGCCAGGAATTGAACCCAGGCACTGTAATATGGAATGTCAGCATTCCTAGTTGTGCCTTAACCACTACAAATACCTGTCCCTAATTTATTTTATTTGTCTTCTGTTTTGTTTTCTAAAGATTGATTTATTTATTTGAAAGGCAAAATGACAGAAGGAGGGAGGGAGGGAGAGAGAGAGAGAGAAAGAGAGATCGATTTTCCATCTGCCACTTTACTCCCCAAATGGCAGCAACAGTCAGGGCTGGGCCCTGATTCATTGCTTTTCCAGGCACATTAGCAGGGAGCTGGATTGGAAGAGGAACAGCTGGGCCCCATTGGCACTCCAGTATGATATGGGATGCTGGTGTTGCAGGCAGCAGCTTAACCCACTGTACCACAACATAGGCCCTAATGTTTTTATTTTTGATAGGAATGTTGCATCAATTGTCTATCACCACAGTAACATTACCACAAATTCAGATGTTTAAAACACTACAAATTTATTTTCTCCCAATTGCAAATAGGCCTAGGCTGATTCTCTGCCCCAAGTCTCTTGAGTCCAAAATCAAGGTGTTGGCAGCACTTTGTTCTTCCTAGGGGGTCTCAGGTCTCAGGTCTTCATGGTTCTCAAGGGTCTCAGGATTCAGGATCTGAATCCCCTCACAACTCATTCAGGCAGTAGACAGGCTTCAATTGCTTTGCCATTGTAGGACTGAGGTCCCTATTTCCTTGCTGGAAGTTTATCTCCACTTCCTTGGCTCATAGTCCCCTTATCTCATCTTCAAAGCCAGCAAAAAGAGAGAGTCCTTCTCACTTGTAGAATATCACTGACTATCCTTTCAGTTTTATCTCTCTGATTCCTTAATTCCTACCATATCTCTCACATCCTGTATTGGAGTATCTGACTTTTGCTACTGTTTCCAGATTCCTGCTAATTCAGACCATTGAAAGTAATAGTGATGGCTCAAGTAGTTGGGTCCCTGACATCCATGTGGATGGACTGTATTGGCTTCCTGGCTCCCAGCTTTTGCTTGGCTCAGTAACAGCCAGTACAGGTATTTGGGGGAGTGAACCAGTGGGTGGGAGTATCTCTCCACTTATCTATCTGCTTATTTCTTTCTCTCTTCCCCATATATATAACATAAATATATATTAAGTATAGTTTATATATTTTAAATATATATTTTTATATTTTAATATATTCTATATATTTAATATATATTATATTTAATATGCATATTTAAAATATTTTGTCCTATAAATTAGCAGCTGTCTTCACTGTATTTGGAATTGAGTTCAAGCTCTCTCCCCTACTGCAATAGTCTTGTCCTTCACTGTCCTGGGATTAGTGCTTGATAAAATAACCAGAGGGGAAAACTTTCATGAAAACATCTTTAAAATTTATAAACAGAATCGATCTTCTGCATATAAAGATAATTGGAAATGAAAAAAAAAACTGGTGTTAAATTGGAAATTGCATATAAAATTAATTAATTTTTAAAAAAATATCATGTAGGATCTCATCTTTAATGTGCTATACACTCTTATTTAATGCTATAACTAGTACTCCAACAGCATTTTTTCACTTTGTGTTGCTATATGGGGGCAAACTGTTGAAATCTTTACTTAATATATACTAAACTGATCTTCTGTATATAAAGAGAATTGTAAATGAATCATGATGTGAATGGAAGGGGAGAGGGAGCGGGAAAGGGGAGGGTTGCGGGTGGGAAGGAAGTTATGGGGGGGGGGGAAGCCATTGTAATCTATAAACTGTACTTTGGAAATTTATATTCATTAAATAAAAGTTTAATAAAAAAGTAATTGACTAGAAAAATGACCATTTCACTCATATGAAATAAATTCTAAAGTAAACATATCTTTAAAAAAATTGCCAAAAATGTAAAATACCACATTTTAAAAAGTAGTATGATTGATAACGATATGTCAATGTTGTTTCAGCAGTGGTAACAAACTTACCATACTGATTGGGGTCGTTAACTATGGGAAAGTTTATTCATGTGTATGAGCAGAAAAATATGGAACATATCTGTACCCTCTAATAATTTTTTTTTACTTTTATTTAATGAATATAAATTTAACTGTAACCTAAAGTTGCTCTAAAAATAAAGACTTTAGGTGCTAGCATTTAGCCTAGTAGCTACTATGCCTGTGTCCCATATCAGAGTGCCTGGGTTTTAAACATGATTCTGGCTCCTGATTCCAGCTTCCTACTAATGCAAACTGCTTGGCAGCAGAGAAAATGACTCAAGTAACTGGGTTTCTGTCATCTACATTGGACAACCAGATTGTGTTTTTCAATCATAGCTTTGGCCCTATCCCAGCTCTGGCCATTGTGGGCATTTGAGGAGAGGAGTGAACCAACAGATGAGAGCTTTGTCTGTTTATGTGTCTATCTCTGTCTCTCTGTCTCTGCCTCTCAAATAATTAAAAAAATTAAAGAATATTGTCTTTAAACATAAATATATAATTTGGCAAATATCTCTGAAAATTAAAATCACACATTACTTTTACCTAGTGATTTCACTTTTGAGAACTTAACACAAATAAAACATCAAAACTCAAAGGTATATTGTTGTTGCAGTACTGTGTGTAGTGGAAAACAATACAGATTACCTAAATATCAGTCACCAAATGATTGCGCAAAAGTTAGAATATCCACGTGTATCAAATAAGGCTCTATAAGAGAAGCAAAACAAAATCCACATGCTATAAAAATAATGTACTATAGGATATATTTCAGAAATTCAAGTTATATAAGTCTATAGTTCCTAGACCTCAGGTTGAAACTGGGTTCAGAAGGTTTTTCTATCGGGGTGGGAGGAGGAAGATAAATGTGAACTTAAGGAGAACAGGAGAAATGAGAGCCTATAAAGACAAAGCAGAACCAAGTTGGGCTCTCATTGCCATCAATCATGATGCAGATAAGCAGCAGAATGTGATGGTTCCATGTACCACACAAGGATGCATTCAGAGAAGGTTCTACCTTCACAGGTGCTGAAAGAGGAAAGCCCAGTGAAAACTGAAGGAAATGTAGGCCCACCTATTGTCCAGATTCAAGATGATCCAGAAGTTTAGCAAAGACATAAGTGAGTTAATCTTGTGCCTGCAGTATAGAAACTTTTAGAGTGCAAAAATGACCACTACTTAGCATCTGCCTTCTAAATCTCATGAAAGATGATGATCCTATGGCAAACGTGAAAATAAAAGGGAAGGAGATTCCAGTTCCATCTTAGCTTAATTGATGCAGTGCAAAGTTACCAGGCTATATATTTATTATTATTATTATTATTACTATTATTATTTTTAAAGACTTATTTATTTGAAAGTCAAAGTTACACAGAGAGAGAAGGAGAGACAGATAAAGAGAGGTCTTCTATCTGCTGGTTCACTCCCCAATTGGCCGTGATGGCCGGAGCTGCGCCGATCCAAAGCCAGGGGCCAGGAGCTTCTTCCAGGTCTCCCATGTGGGTGCAGGGGCCTAAGGACTTGGGTCATCTTCTATTACCTTCCCAGGCCATAGCAGAGAGCTGGATCGGAAGTGGAGCAGCCGGGACTCGAATCAGCGTCCATATGGGACGCTGTCACTGCAGGTGGCAGTTTTACCTATTATGCCACAGTGTCGGCCCCATCTATATAATTATTTTTTTAAATTTTGTTAATTGTTGAACTACAGTGCTTTCCAAGGTTTATGATTACATTTTTAAAATTTATTTTACAGATAGAGTTAGACAGTGAGAGAGAGCCAGAGAGAAAGGTCTTCCTTCCGTTGGTTCAGCCCCCAAATGTTTCTAAAGCTTGGGCTGCAATCTACAACTTGTGGGTAAAGATCAGTGTACTGAATGATTTTGTAAATAACATCTTATTGGAATGCAATAAATCAGAGTTCTCACAACCCCCTCCCTTGCTCTCGGTTTGTTAAAGTATATGACAGAACTCAGAAAATACTTTATTTATATGCTCATAGAATTATTATAAAGGATATCACAAAGGATAGAGATAGACAGCCAGATGGAAGAAATGCAAAGGGCAAAGCATGTTGGGAATGCACACACAGTTTCCATGCCATCTCCAGGCACATAATTATCTAGGAATGTACACATGCTCAACTATTTGGAAACTCATCTGAAATGATTTTTGGGTTTTTATGGAGGCTTAATTATGCAAGTATGATTGATTACATCATGGGTCACTGGTGATTAAGTCAACCTTCAGCACTTCTCTCTCCCTGGAGGTGGAGGAACATGAACATTTCAACCTTTTGATGCCTTGATATTTTTGGTGTGACTAGCTCCAATTCTGAAGATATATAAAGGCCCCAAGACATCAGTCATTCCATTAGCACATTAAAGACATACTTACCACTATGGAGATACCAAAGGTTTTAGAAAAAGAAATATCTATCTATGTGTTTCATATTATAATATTGCACATTTGTTTAAAAAGAGTATTCTGCTGTTATTTGCTAGTGTTTTTGTACAAATGTCAGTTAAGTAAAGTCAGTAATGTTCAAACTTCTGTACACACACCAAATTTCTACTTTGTATCTTAATTTTTGAAAGAAAGGAATGGTATATGAATCACTAAGTTATGGTTTTTCTATTTCTTCTTGTTACCAGTTATTGTTTCAGCTACTTGGAAGTGTTGTTATTAGCTGAAACACCATTTAATATTCTTGTGTCCACTTGATAAATTGCTATTTTACCATGTATTAAATTAAGTATTGCTCCATGATAATTGTTTCTCTGAAATCTCCATTATCTAATATTAATATAGACATTACAAGTTTCTGTTGATTAGTGCTGGCATGTTGCATTGTATTCTACCTCTCCTTTAACCTATTTATTTTTATATTTATAAAATCATGAATATTTTATCCTTAAACTGAGTATTCTACAGCAAACTATCATTGCATTCTGATTTCAATTCAACCAGAAAACATTTATATTATCATTGGACTATTTAGGTCATTGGCCTGTTAATGTAATAATGCTGATTAGATATCACCCATTGTGTTTTATCTCTTTTTCCTGAAATTTTGGTTTTCCTTTTGATTAATTAAACATTGTGTGTGGTTCCATTTTTTCTCTTTTGTTGACTTAGTAACGCTAACTTGTTTAAGACTCTTACAATCATAAAATTCCCATCTTCCTCCACTGATCTTTGTGTTATTATTATCAAACATTTCCTTTTGCTTTTGTTATAAATCTGTATTATATTGATATTATTTTAGTATTACCAGTCAATTATCTTTGTAAGAGATGTAAATATTGAGAAAAATAATATATTTGCTCATACTGTTACAATTTCCACTGCCTTTTGGTAGAATCAAATTTTCATATGGAATAATTTTAATTCTGCCTGAAGAGTGAAATGTGTCTTGAAGTGTTCATTATTAACTAAGACTTAGAGGTGCCAGTATGGTACAGCGGGTTTAGCCATGGATTGCCATCCCTGCAATCCATATAGGAGTACCAGTTACCAGTTCTAGTCCCAGCTGCTCCACTTTTTTTTTAGGATATATATATATATATATATATATATATATATATATATATATTGAAGAGCTGAGTTGAGAGAGAGAAAGAGAGAGAGAGAGAGAGAGAGAGAGAGAGAGAGAGAGAGGGAAGCAGAGACAGAGAGAGCTTCCATGTGCTGGTTCACTTCCCAAATGGCCACAAAGACTGGAGCTGGACAAATCTGAAGCCAGGAGCCCCCTGTAGGTCTACCACATGGGTGCATGGGCCTAAGTACTTGGGCTATCTTTTGCTGTTTTCCCAGGTGCATTAGCATGGAGCTGAATTGGAAGTGGATCAGCCAAAACTCCAACCAGCACCCATATGGGATGCCAGGGCTGCAGGTGGCAGCTTTACCCCCTACACCACAGCACTGGTCCCTGCTCCACTTCTAGTACAGCTTCCTGCTAATATGCCTAGAAAGGCAGCAGAAGGTGGCCCAAGTATTTGAGTTTTTGTCAACCATGTGGGAAACCCAGACGGAATTCTAGGTTTCCAGCTTCAGCCTGGCTCAGCCCTGGCCTTGTGGGCATTTGGGGAGTGAACTAGCAGATTAAAGACCTCTCTGTCTCTCTCCTTTTCCCTTCTTCTCTCCTCCCTTCTCTCACAATACCTCTGAAATAAATGAACCTTTTATAAAATAAATAATTATTTCTGCTTTTTTATATCTGAAAGGGCCTTTATTTCACCTTCATTTTTTTTAAAATTTTACTGTATTTTTTGAGAGACAGACACAGAGACAGAAAGAGAGAGTTCCCATCAAATGCTTCACTCCCCAAATGCCTGCACAAGCCAGGATTAGGCTAGAACCAGAGTCAGGTGCTGGGAAGACAATTCAGGTCTCCAAAATGAATGGCTGGAAACTAATTATTTGAGGCATCACCAATGCCTCCCAAGGTCTGCATTGGTGGGAAGCTGTGACGTACAGCCAGAGCTGGGAACTGAACGCAAGTACTCCTAACTTCTGGGCTGAATGTTGACTTCCCATTTCATTTTGAAAGATACTTTCACTGTGTAGAAAGTTCTGGTTTGGAAGTTTACTTTTTATTTCAATAGTTTAAAAGTGTTTTCCCAGGCAGGGTATAGGTAAGAGGCAGCCAGTGCCATCTCCAGCCAGGAATGTGGTAAGAAGAAGCCCCTTGAAACAGTCCGTGAAGCAAGCCAAGGAGAGGGATGAAGAAGACCAGCCTTTCAATCAAAAACAAAAAAGGAACAGAAGAAACTCAAGGAGCTAAAAGCAAATGTCATGGGGAAGGGCCATTTGGTTGAAGGTGGAATTGAGAAATCTGGCAAAAAGTGAGCTGTCCTTTGCAATGAAGTGATGCTGACCCTTGATGCTATTCCTATTTAAATACCTGGATTCCCTGCACTAGCATCTTTTGCTACCCATAGTTAGAATAAAGTGTTATAAACTTTGTAATCAAGGAAAAAAAATGCAGTGACCCATTGACTCCTTTACCATTTTCACTCAGCCATTCTTTGTGGTAAGTTTAAAGTAAATCCAGTCTAGAATCCTTATATATTCTGCTCATAGGTCTTTGTTTTGCACTAAATTCTATATATCCTGGAATTAAATCAACTCATTGGAAAGGCAAACAAAAAAAATTGTTCACCCACTGTCTTCTCATGTTGTTTCTAGGGAGAAACTGCTATCATCATTGTTTTTGCTGTACATAGGTATTTTTGCTGTGATAGTTTTTTAACCTCGTCTTTATTATTTTTTAGGAAATATATTTATAGTTTTAAAATGGGATTCAATAGTGCTCTCCTCCAACAAATTCTTTCCCACTTGGAATCTATGAATGTGATTTTATTTGTAAATACAGTTTTTGCAGATGTAATAAACTAAGATTTTATCAAATGGGACTAGGGTGGCCCTAAATCCAATGGCTACTGTCCTTATAAGAAAGTCATGTAAACATAGAGGTAGATACTGGAGTAGAATAGCTAGATAATAAGGATTTATGGAAGCCACCAAAGCTAATGACAGCAAAAAAGGACTCTTTCCCACATCCCTCTGAAGCAGCCTATGACCTAGTCATCAATTTGATTTCAAATTTCTGGCCTCCAGAATTCTGAGGGAATAAATTTTCTTTTAAGTCACCAATATTATGGAACATTGTTATATCAGAACTAGGCAATTAACACTGTGTGCTTTGATTGGAATTTTTATTTTCATGTTTTTTGTGCTTGGGTTTTATTGAAATCATAATATATGGTAATTTGTCATTTTCATCACATTTATAAGTTTTCAGTTCTAACTTCTTCCAATTACTTTTATGTTGCCTGTATCCTTTCTTTTAAGTATCACAACTATGTATTATTAGACTGCTAGATATTGTCTCATCACTCACTGATACTCTGTTAATTATTATTACTATTATTATTATTATTCTTTTTGTGTGTTTTATTTTGGATTTCTATTGCTAAGTTGTGAAGATTACTTACTTTTTTCTCCTAGTATATCTACCACTAAGCAATCAAAGCATTGCATTATTCATAGCTTTTAAGTATTATTTGTGCTTTTTAATATCTGTATATTCCTTGTCTCTACTTAACTATTTTAACCAATAGAAATGTTTAATAGCTCTTTTAACAATGTTTGTACTCATTCTGACATCTGCCTCATCTGGGTCATTTTCAATTTATTGATTTTTTTCTCTTCATTATGGGTCATAGTTCTTTGCTTCTTTGTATTCTGGAAATTGTATATTAGATGAAGTTAATGTGAATTTTATGTTATGTTTAGGTATCCCCATTTATACTCTTGAGCTTTGTTCTAGGCTATAGTAATGTCACTTGGAAACAGATTGATCTAGTCACTATTAAAGATTTTAGTAGCTTCTAAATAAAGGAGTGGTAAAAAGATAATATAGAAAATTTTTAGTCTAACAAAATATAGAAAAGAAAGAAACAATTTAAGAAGGTTAAATTCAGTGTATAAAGCTCACTAGTAGAAATAAGACCAATTAGTCAAGTAATTACAATGGAATCATTTTTAAATACAACCTATATTATATTACTGCATGCTACATATGGGACACCTATAAAAACTTAATAACTATACAACTTGTGGTAATTATGAAATAAATATTATTTCATTGTCATATTCACAGAATTGAAAACTGAGATGTAATGGATTAAAAGAAATATTTTATCAGATTAAATAAGAACAGTCCATGTGCATTGTGTTTAGATGACAAGTAAAAACAAACCACACATATAAAAATTAAAGTGTAGAGAAATATATATTATGTAAAGAAAGATATAAATAAATATAGCTAAATAAAATGAAAGCCAGAGTTCTACAGAGTCAGGGATTCAGGAAGTAGGCAGTATGAAAAAAATGAAAGAGGACAAACAAGAATTAGAGAAGACAGAAAACATAGGCTGGTATATATTTGAGGACTGGTAATGACAACTCCAAGCTAAGGTAGAATAATTATCCTTTGCTTTATCATAAAACACCAGCCAAGCAATAGAAACATTGCATTATATATCACATACAATGGCATCACTCCTGGTATTTCTCTAGTTTCTCAAAAAGAAGTTCTCAAAATTTTAGGTCTCAAGTCTGTACCAAGTAATATGTTTATTAGGTAAATTAATTAAGAATTATGGACTAGACATTATGCTGTACATGGAAAAACCTAAACACTCTACCAAAAATCTGTTAGAATTGATAAACCAATTCAGTAAAGTTGCAGGTTACAAAATAAACATTCAAAAAGCAGTAGTTTCTTACATGTTAATGATGATCTCACAGAAAATGAAGTCTTATTCACAATAGCTCACACACACACACACACACACAAATCAAATGTTTAGAAAAAAACTTAACCAAAGAAATGAAAGATCTTTACAATGAAAATTATCAAACGTTGAAGAAATAAATCATCAAGGACAAAAAAGGAAATTTATTCCTTGCTCATGCATTGGAAGAATCAATATCATTAAAATGTCTATACTACCTAAAGCAATCTACAGATTCAATACAATCTCCATCAAAATACCAATGGCATTTTTTTACAGAAGCAACTCTAAAACTCATATGGAATCACAAAAGACCCAGAATAGCCAAAGGGAACCTAGAAAAATCAAGCTGGAAGAATCACAATACCTGACATCAAAGCATAGTACAAAGCTATAGTAATCAAAACAGCATGGTACTAGCATCAAAACTGATACATAGATCAATGGAACAGAATAGAAAGTCCAGAAATTAATCCATAAACATATAGCCAACTGCTTTTCAAAAGATTGATTGATTGATTTGAAAAGCTGCAGGGAGGGAGCAAGGGAAGGAAGGAGACAGAGAATGACAGACAGAGAGAGATCTTCCATCTGTTGGTTCATGTGGCAGGTGGCTGCAGGGCCATGACTGAGCCAGGCAGAAGCCAGAAGCTTCCTCCAGGTCTCCCATGTATTTAGCAGGGCCCCAAGTGCTTGGCCCATCTTCTGCTGCTTTTTTCCAGGACATTAGCAGGGAGTTAGATTGGAAGTGGAGCATCCAGGATGTTAACTGGGGTCTATATGTGATTCTGGCATTTCAGGTGGTGACTTTACTTAATACACCACAATACTGGTCCCCAGCCAACTGATTTTTGACAAAAGTGCTCAAATAATACAGTGGAGTAAGGATAGTCTCTACAAAAAAGCTGCTGGCAAAACTGAATTTATTTATGCAAAAAATGACATTAGATCCATACCTCTCACCATACAATAAAATCAGCTCAAGATGGATTAAAGACCTAAATTTAAGACTTGAGACTATGAAGCTGCTGAAAGAAAACATGGGGGAAACACTCCAAGATATTAAAAACTGGGGGGCAGAGCCAAGATGGTGGATAGTGAGGACGTGCGCCTTAGCTTGGGAAAATAAAATTTCATAAAAGTGGAATTACTGTAGCCTCAGGAAAAGACTCAAGAAAAAAACTGCAGAGGAAACGCTTCCGGATCTAGTGGATGTGAAACAGAGGACTTACAGGGAGCCCACCGCGTGGAAAACCAACCGAGATGAGCCGAGCGGCGGGAGACGAGCCAGAGCCACAGAATCTCGCCAGCGCGGGAACCCGAGGAGGGTAAGACAAAGACCTCAGAAACCCAAGACATTGGGGGGGGGGTGAACAGAGGCCTCTCCCTTCACTCACCAAGCAAAACAAAGAGCACCGCGATTTTACATATGTAAAGCGCAGCCAAACTCAGTAACTTTAGCGAAACTGGAGAACACATTGAGGGCTGCAAAAACTCTTTGTGTGGTCCCAGGGGCAGATCAAATAAATACTCACAGAGGCCAGATTTCAACTACCCTCAATTCCACTGGAAAAAAAAAAAGAGAGAGAGAGAGAGAGAGAGCGAGCCAGCAAGGAGCAAGTGAGTGAGCAATCTGGGAGAGTCACTCTTTACACAACCTTAAACCTGAAAAATCAAGCAAAGCTCTCTGGCCACACCCATCACAGCCCCTAAGGATTCAACAAAGCAGACAGCTCACTTAGAGGCATAGTATAACGAGAAAAAAAAAACCTCAGCCAAAAAAAAAAAAAAAAAACACCATAAATTATCTCCAACATGCGAAACAACAAACGTAGAAGCCGAGGTAACAAGAGCAAGGAAGACACTATGACGCCCCCAAGTGAACAAGACACACCAATGCAAGATTATGAAGATGAAGAGATAGAGGAAATGCAAGAAGCAGATCTCAAAAAAATGATAAGAACATTAAGAAGTTCTCAAAAACAAATTCTTGAACTACAGAAATCCTTCATGGACAAGATAGAAAATCTCTCTCGTGAAAATGAAATATTAAGGAGGAATCAAAATGAAATGAAACAAATAGTAGAACAGGAAACTGAGATAGTGACCAAAAACCACAATGAAATGAAGAACTCAATAGATCAAATGGCAAACACATTAGAGAGCCTTAAAAACAGAATGGGTGAAGCAGAAGAGAGAATATCGGAATTAGAAGACAGAGAACAGGAAAGGAAACAGTCAAATCAAAGAAAAGAAGAAGAAATCAGAAATCTAAAAAATACTGTCAGGAATCTACAGGATACTATTAAAAAACCCAACATTCGGGTTCTAGGAGTTCCTGAAGGCATGGAAAGGGAGAAAGGATTAGAAGGCCTTTTTAGTGAGATACTAGCAGAAAATTTCCCAGGTTTGGAGAAGGACAGAGACATCCTAGTACAGGAAGCTCATAGAACCCCTAATAAACATGATCAAAAGAGATCCTCACCACGACACGTCGTAATCAAACTCACCACAGTGAAACACAAAGAAAAGATCCTAAAATGTGCAAGAGAGAAACGCCAGATTACTCTCAGAGGATCTCCAATTAGACTCACTGCTGACTTCTCATCAGAAACCCTACAAGCCAGGAGAGAATGGCGAGATATAGCCCAGATATTAAGAGAGAAAAACTGCCAGCCCAGAATATTATATCCTGCAAAGCTCTCATTTGTGAATGAAGGTGAAATAAAGACCTTTCACAGCAAACAGAAATTGAAAGAATTTGTCGCCACTCATCCAGCCCTGCAAAAGATGCTTAAAGATGTCTTACATACAGAAACACAGAAACACGGTAACCAATATGAAAGAAGGTAAAGGAAGGAAACCTCACAGCAAAAGACCACAAGAATCTCAAACCAGATATTAGAAAATATCTTTGGCAAATTGCAGGGCAAAGTTACTCCTTCACAATAGTCACATTGAATGTTAATGGCTTGAACTGTCCAGTTAAAAGATACCGATTGGCTGATTGGGTTAAGGAACAAAACCCATCTTTTTGCTGCTTACAAGAAACTCATCTTTCCAACAATGATCCATACAGACTGAAAGTGAAAGGCTGGAAAAAGATATACCATGCCAACAGAAATGAAAAAAGAGCGGGCGTAGCCATCTTAATATCGGACAACATAAACTTTACCACAAAAACTGTCAGGAGAGACAAAGAGGGGCACTATTTAATGATTAAGGGATCCATTCAACAGGAAGATATAACAATTATCAATGTATATGCACCTAATCACAGGGCACCAGCTTATTTAAAAGACTTGTTAAGGGACTTAAAGGGAGACTTAGACCCCAATACAGTAGTACTGGGGGACTTCAATACTCCACTCTCAGAGATAGACAGATCAACAGGACAGAAGATCAACAAGGAGACAGTAGATTTAAATGACACTATAGCCCAAATGGATCTAACAGATATCTACAGAACATTTCATCCTACATCTAAGGACTTTACATTCTTCTCAGCAGTATATGGAACCTTCTCTAGGATTGACCACATACTATGCCATAAAGCAAGTCTCAGCAAATTCAAAAGAATTAGAATCATACCATGCAGCTTCTCAGACCACAAAGGAATGAAATTGGAAATTAGCAACTCGGGAAACCCCAGAGCAGGTGCAAACACATGGAGATTGAACAACATGCACCTGAATGAACAATGGGTCATAGAAGAAATTAAAAGAGAAATCAAAAATTTTCTGGAAGTAAATGAGGATAACAGCACAACATACAAAAACCTATGGGATACAACAAAAGCAGTGTTAAGAGGAAAATTTATATCAATAGGAACCTACATCAAGAAATTGGAGGGGCACCAAATAGATGAGCTTTCAAGTCATCTCCAGGATCTAGAAAATCTGCAGCAAACCAAACCCAAACCCAGTAGAAGAAGGGAAATAATTAAAATCAAAGAAGAAATCAACAGGATTGAATCCAAAAAAACATTACAAATAATCAGCCAAACGAGGAGCTGGTTTTTTGAAAAAATAAACAAAATTGACACCCCATTGGCCCAACTTACTAAAAAAAGAAGAGAAAAGACCCAAATCAATAGGATCAGAGATGAAAAAGGAAACATAACAACAGACACCACAGAAATAAAAAGAATCATCAGAAATTACTACAAGGACTTGTTTGCCAGCAAACAGGGAAATCTATGAGAAATGGACAGATTGTTGGACATATACAACCTACCAAAATTGAGCCAGGAAGACATAGAAAACCTAAACAGACCCATAACTGACACAGAAATTGAAACAGTAATAAAGGCCCTCCCAACAAAGAAAAGCCCAGGACCAGATGGATTCACTGCTGAGTTCTACCAGACATTTAGAGAAGAACTAACTCCAATTTTTCTCAAACTATTCCCAACAATCAAAAAAGATGGAATCCTCCCAAATTCTTTCTATGAAGCCAGCATCACCTTAATTCCTAAGCTGGAAAAAGATGCAGCATTGAAAGAGAGGTACAGACCCATATCCCTGATGAACATAGATGCAAAAATACTCAATAAAATTCTGGCCAACAGAATGCAACAACACATCAGAAAGATCATCCACGCAGACCAAGTGGGATTTCTCCCTGGTATGCAGGGATGGTTCAACGTTCGCAAAACAATCAATGTAATACACTACATTAACAGACTGCAGAAGAAAAACCATATGATTCTCTCAATAGATGCAGAGAAAGCATTTGATAAAATACAACACCCTTTCATGATGAAAACTCTAAGCAAACTGGGTATGGAAGGAACATTCCTCAATACAATCAAAGCAATATATGAAAAACCCACGGCCAACATCCTATTGAATGGGGTAAAGTTGGAAGCATTTCCGCTGAGATCTGGTAACAGACAGGGACGCCCACTCTCACCACTGCTATTCAATATAGTTTTGGAAGTTTTAGCCAGAGCTATTAGGCAAGAAAAAGAAATTAAAGGGATACAAATCGGGAAGGAAGAACTCAAACTATCCCTCTTTGCAGATGATATGATTCTTTATTTAGGGGACCCAAAGAACTCTACTAAGAGACTTCTGGAACTCATCGAAGAGTTTGGCAAAGTAGAAGGATATAAAATCAATGCACAAAAATCAACAGCCTTTTGTATACACAGACAATGTCACGGCTGAGGAAGAACTTCTAAGATCAATCCCATTCACAATAGCTACAAAAACAATCAAATACCTTGGAATAAACTTAACCAAGGACGTTAAAGATCTCTACGATGAAAACTACAAAACCTTAAAGAAAGAAATAGAAGAGGATACCAAAAAATGGAGAAATCTTCCATGCTGATGGATTGGAAGAATCAATATCATCAAAATGTCTATTCTCCCAAAAGCAATTTATACATTCAATGCAATAGCAATCAAGATACCAAAGACCTTCTTCTCAGATCTGGAAAAAAAGATGCTGAAATTCTTATGGAGACACAGAAGACCTCGAATAGCCAAAGCAATCTTGTACCACAAAAACAAAGCCGGAGGCATCACAATACCAGATTTCAGGACATACTACAGGTCAGTTGTTATCAAAACAGCATGGTACTGGTACAGAAACAGAAGGATAGACCAATGGAACAGAATGGAAACACCAGAAATCAATCCAAACATCTACAGCCAACTTATATTTGATCAAACATCCAAAACTAATCCCTGGAATAAGGACAGCCTATTCAATAAATGGTGCTGGGAAAATTGGATTTCCACGTGCAAAAGCTTGAAGCAAGACCCATACCTTTCACCTTACACAAAAATTCACTCAACATGGATTAAAGACTTAAATCTACGACCCGAAACCATCAAATTATTAGAGAGCATTGGAGAAACCCTGCAAGATATAGGCACAGGCAAAGACTTCCTGGAAAATACTCCAACAGCACAGGCAGTCAAAACCAAAATTAACATTTGGGATTGCATCAAACTGAGAAGTTTCTGTACTTCAAAAGAAACAGTCAGGAAAGTGAAGAGGCAACCGACAGAATGGGAAAAAATATTTGCAAACTATATTACAGATAAAGGATCAATAACCAGAATCTACAAAGAAATCAAGAAAATCCACAACAACAGAACAAACAACGCACTTAAGGGATGGGTCAAGGACCTCAATAGACTTTTTTCGAAAGAGGATATCCAAATGGCCAACAGACACATGAAAAATGTTCAAGATCACTAGCAATCAGAGAAATGCAAATCAAAACCACAGTGAGGTTTCACCTCACCCCTGTGAGAATGGCTCACATTCAGAAATCTACCAACAACGGATGCAGGAGAGGATGTGGGGAAAAAGGGACACTAACCCACTGTTGGTGAGAATGCAAACTGGTTAAGCTACTATGGAAGTCAGTCTGGAGATTCCTCAGAAACCTGAACATAACCCTACCATACAACCCAGCCATCCCACTCCTTGGAATTTACCCAAAGGAAATTAATTTGGCTAATAAAAAAGCCATCTGCACATTAATGTTTATTGCAGCTCAATTCACAATAGCTAAGACCTGGAACCCACCCAAATGCCCATCAACAGTAGAATGGATAAAGAAACTATGGGACATGTACTCCATAGAATATTATACAGCAGTAAGGAACAATGAAACCCAGTCATTTGCAACAAGATGGAGGAATCTGGAAAACATCATGCTGAGTGAATTAAGCCAGTCCCAAAGAGACAAATATCATTTGTTTTCCCTGATTGGTGATAACTGAGCACCAAAGGGGAAACCTGTTGAAGTGAAATGGACACTATAAGAATCAATGACCTGATCAGCTCTTGTCCTGACTCTAGATGTACAATATAATACTCTATCCTTTTTAGTATTTGTTGTTGTTGTTCTAGTACTAGTGGTTGAACTCTGTAATTAACACACAATTATTCTTAGGTGTTTAAATTTTAACTGAAAAGTGATCCCTGTTAAAATTAAGAGTGGAAAAGAGAGGGAGGAGATGTACAATTTGGGACATGCACAATCAGACTTGCCCCAAATGGTGGAGTTAGAAATGTGCCAGGGGATTCCAATGCAATCCCATCAAGGTGGCATGTACCAATGCCATCTCACTAGTGCAAGTGATCAATTTCAGTTCACATTCGATGGCTCCGATAGGTCTAAGAGTCAAAGAGATCACACAAACAAGACAAGTGTCTACTAATACTAACTGATAGAATCAAAAAGGGAGAGAAAGATCCAACATGGGAAGTGGGATACACAGCAGACTCATAGAATGGCAGACGTCCTAAACTACACTCTGGCTCAGAATCAGCCCTTAAGGCATTCGGATCTGGCTGAAGAGCCCACGAGAGTATTATAGGCATGGAAAGCCAAGATACCATGGAAAAGAAAAAAAGAAGAAGACCTAAATGAAAGATCTCTGCGAGTGAGATCCCAGTGGAAAGAACGGGGCCATCAAAGAAGGAGGTACCTTTCTCTGAAGGGAGGAGAGAACTTCCACTTTGACTATGAGCCTAGCGGAATAAGATCAAAGTCAGCGAACTCTAAAGGCTTCCATAGGCCTGGCAACTCATGACTAGAGCCTAGGGAGATTACTGACGCCATGAACAGGAGTGTCAAATTGTTAAGTCAGCAACAGAAGTCACTGTGTACTTACACCCCATGTGGGATCTGTCCTTAATGTGTTGTCAAATGTGCAGTGATGCTATAACTAGTACTGAAACAGTATGTTTACACTTTGTGGTTCTGCGTGGGTACAAACTGATGAGATCTTTACTAATTATATACTGAATCGATCTTCTGTATATAAAGATAATTGGAAATGAAAAAAAAACCTGGTGTTAAATTGGAAATGGCATAGAAAATTAATTATTTTAAAAAATATTATCTAGGATCTCTGTCTGTAATGTGCTGTACACTCTTATTTAATGCTATAACTAGTACTCCAACAGTATTTTTTTTTTCAATTTGTGTTGCTATATGGGGGCAAACTGTTGAAATCGTTACCTAATATATACTAAACTGATCTTCTGTATATAAAGAGAATTGAAAATGAATCATGATGTGATTGGAAGGGGAGAGGGTGTGGGAAAGGGGAGGGTTGTGGGTGGGAGGGAAGTTTTGGGAGGGGGAAGCCATTGTAACGCATATGCTGTATTTTGGAAATTTATATTCATTAAATAACAGTTAAATTTAAAAAAAAAAGAATGTCTAATACTCAAGGAAATATATTTTATAATAGAAAGATTGTTGTCCACCAGAAATTTCTCTCCACATTATCATTACATCCCAGAATTCCATTTTTATTGCTGCATGTACTCTTTCTTATGTAAAATATATAAGATATCATACTGAACATAAAATAGTGATTACTAGTACTAGGAATGGTTGCAGGGGAAGTGATAGAGGGAAGTTGGATAGTAGGTACCAAAATAGATAGAAGGAAAAATTCCAGTGTTCTATGGCACAGCGGGGTAAGTATAGTTTGCAATAGCCTATTTTATGTTTTATGAGCAAATATAAGAGATCAAATGCTCTGAATATAAAGCAATGATAAGAATTATCCTGATTTAATCAGTAAATGTTGCAGGTATGTGTTGAAATAACACACAGGTACCCTATAATTGTGTATAATTATTAAATGTTAATCAAAATATTTGTAAAAGATGTTTACAGAGGTGAAAATGCTAACCAACCTGATTTGACTATTGGATATTGAATATATGTGTCCTACAATCAATGTAATCCATAAGTATGTACAATTAACTAATAATTGGCAAAACATACATAATATTTATTCGAAAGCATAAACTGAATTTCAGTTTTGGCCTATGGGGACATTGGATGTCATTATTCCATTTTATTCACAACAAGAATAGAACTGACTAAGCTGAAAATCAGCAACTCTACTTTGATATATAAAATAAGGTAAGTCACAAGGCACACTGCTGCTACAAATTCTGAGGTCACAGATAGGAGAATGGCAAGAATCACTTTTATAATTTTCATTATAGGGAAATCTCCTTCATTCCAACTTTTAACACCAATGACATTTTAGAGTGTTACGGGAAAATGATGGTTGAGAAATTATTATCTCGGTTCTTTGTCTCACATGGAAGAAGAATTTCCAAGCAGACAAGCAGAGAGATTTAAAAAGATTTATTAGAGTCAAAGACCTCCAGCCAGCACTGCATGGAGGGGGGCTTCCAGGAGAGGAAAAAAAACCTAAAGGGGCTGGTGGTAGCAGGGGTTTTAAAGTAAAATTTGGAAGGAAAAAAAACTTGAGGATCAGATTGGCATTCAGTTATCAGACAGGGATAAAACCCATCAAAAGATCTGATTTACAGTTCTCCATCCATCTGACATACTCCTGTTAAAACAAAAGACCATCCAGAAGGGTGGGATAGGCAGCTTGTTTTCACAACAAGCTGTGTGCTCCAGAAGAGCTCCCTTGCTATTCTCATGGCAAATTTGGAGATTCTGAAGGAAGCAGGGCTGCCTATTTGTTCTTGCTAAAGAAAACATTTTGCAGAAAGTAGCAAATATTTTACACCCCAAATTCTATTGGGACCACCCTGACTACCTATTAACCCATCTGACTTCTCACAAGAGGAATAATGTGGTTTATATGTTTCACACAATGGTTTGAGAAAGCATACATACTAAAATGAAAGAAGTTAAATTTATGGGACTTGCATCTGATGGAACCAGGACATAAGCCTTAGCCATTTTAGCTCCTTGCCTGAAAGTAGATAAAATTTTCTTTTATCCCTTATCCTGTCTTCTTTCAAGAGACCAGCTCAGCCCCAAGCCTTGTATTTTTCTCCACCCTACCCTCTGCACTTTTTTTCAAGTTTGAAAGTCCATGAAAAATCTGAAAAACCTGTATGAAGAAACTTATCTCTGACTATTGCCCTCCACTCCCCTTTTTGACCCCTTAGCCCACCACAAGATATATAAGGCCAAGCCCACTGGAGGACTGTGCCCTCTGCCATGTGTTTAGTCTGTGTGAACACCAGCAGTTGGCTACCTCTTCAAATTTATTTTTTCTCTTTAATAATTTCATTTTGGCTCTTAGTTCATATCATGTCTCCTTTCTGTTCTGCTCCCCTTTTCCTTACAATAGTACCCCTTCAGATTTATGATCTTTTCCTCAAAACTACTAGAAGGTTCCATATTTTTGTTTCAAAATTATTTATTTTAAACCCCACACTTATGCATAAAATTTTGTAAATTGTCACTATTTTCACAAATATACTCATAAGCAGATGTTTTAAAGACTGCAATGACTCTTCAATCCAAGAAATATATATTTGATTGCCACCAGATCTGAAATCTTTAGAATAATGGAAATACATTAGATTTTGCTTCCAGGGAAGGAAAAAAAAGGCTTTTGACTGTTGTTTAATCCCTTACCATTAGTTTGAGAAGTACATAAAGTGAGAAGTTATATTTACTGTTTATTTTTAAAATTATCTAACAATAAAGTCAGTTGATGTTTCTTTAAAAAATAAGAAACAAGGCTATATGTGTCTTTTAAATTTAATTGTGCAAATAGCATTTTTGGTAGCATGGAACTATAGCAAAAGCTGATACAGTAACAAATCAAAGCAATAAAATGTTTATTTCCTGCCTTTTATGAGTGTTATTTTAAAAGTATAGCACACATTATTTGCAAGAGTTTCTCTAGATGCTAATTGTAACGGGTATTAGAAATTAATGAGAAAACACATACACATTCATCAACATTGCAGGAAGCAGTCTGTCAATGTCACATTATGCAAAATTGAGAATCTCGGTTTGCGAAGTCATAAAACTACAACCATTGAAAGTTAGAAAGAAATAAAAGCTGAAACAACTCAAAGCCAACATTTACAAATTGCTATAATGCATTCTTTCCATCTGAATAAGGCAGAGTTCCAGTTAGATCAGAAGACACCTGTCACGTTTCCCCTAATGACATCAGAAGCCTACAGATAGCTACCTCAGAAGAACACAACTAATGTAAAGAAACAAACAAAATAGTATGAAGTTCTCCATTCTATTAAGTTTGGAGTAGACAATGGAAACAATGCTCCTCTTATATAAACATATGCATTCATTTGAAGGCATCCAAAAGCTAACAAGGCAGAAATGTATTTTCACCATGAGTTGTTAGTTTGGATTTTGATCCACTAAGGATAGCTAATAAATACAAAATATAAATGTGAGTGGCTATAATCATATACAGAAATTTTAAAGGACTCAGGGCAAGAGCAGGGGTGGGTGGGGTTCGGTGGGAGTTAAAGGTTAGAGAAAAACAAATTTAAAAAGAACACAGAGAAGCTATGTGCCCAATGCCCCACCATAGTGGCCTTACTCTCCTGGCCCAGATTCCCAAGACTATAGATATGATAATGGATCCTACTGAGGTAAAAGGATAGCTACTTCCTAGGAAGGAGATAAGATAACAGAGTCCCAAATCTTTATCTGAGGTACAGATGCTTGATTTTCACATCTATTGTCCCAATTACAAATTCCATTTGAGTGTTTCTCAAGTGTATCTCAGTTCTGAATCATGGAAATCAAAATACATTTCATATTTTCAGCAGCTCTGCTGAAAACACCTTAGCTGGAAGACCATGACTAAATAAGGTAATATATACCATGGGGATTTTGTTCCTTCCCAATTTGAAAACATCCTCCTAATTCATTATCTAATACAGAAACATCTTTGCATCTTGAATAAGGAATTGTTGTCACAAGAAAGTCTCCTATAAAATGTTGTTGATTGATTGTCTTACTTTATTTTGCATCTTTTCTTTACCTATAATAGAAAATGCTTTATATGACTTCCACATGCAAAGTAAAACAATTTTGTATGCCTATACAGGGATTACTTAGTGAAATACGGTATGCACAGCTATAGGGAGAAGTGTGAGGTATTTTCCCTTTGCCAGTTTTCAGAAAAATCTCTCAGCAGTAACTTTAGCAGTTATTTTTATATAACTTGTTTTATGGGCATCAATCATTTGAGCCATTGTACCAATATTGTGCAGCATAGCTTCTTCAGGTGCAATCCTGTGAACCTGCGACCTCTTAAAGTGGACTCAAGAGTCTGACAATTTTCTTGCTTCCCTTATTTGCCCAGATGTTTACAGAAAATCTTGGAAAGTCCCTACACTAGATCTGAACTAAAATTCCCCCCACACCAAGATACACTGCTTTCTTTAACTAAGAAATTGTATTAAAAGTCCCAAAAACTGGATGCTAGAAGTAGACAAGTTTGTCTTCCTTCAATTGGTTCACTCCCCAGATGGCCACAATGGCTGGAGTTGCATCGGTCTGAAGCCAGAAGCCAGGTGCTTCTTCCCAGTCTCCCATGTGGGTGCAAGGGCCCAAGCACTTGGGCCATCCTCCACTGCTTTCCCAGGCCACAGCAGAGAGCTGGACTGTAAGAGGAGCAGCAGGGACTCCAACCAGCAGTGCCCATATGGGATGCTGGCACCACAGGCAGAGGAATAACTTGCTGTGCCACAGCGCTGGCTCCCAGGAGGAAATCTTAAAGGCAGATTAAACAACAGTACATTCAGGGAGGTAATAATAAGCAATATTAACTTTTCAGTGAGAGAGAGACAGAGAGACAGAGAGAAAGGTCTTCCTTTTGCCATTGGTTCACCCTCCAATGGCCGCTGTGGTAGCGTGCTGCAGCCAGCGCACCGCGCTGATCCGATAGAAGCAGCCAGGTGCTTCTCCTGGTCTCCCATGGGGTGCAGGGCCCAAGCACTTGGGCCATCCTCCACTGCACTCCCTGGCCACAGCAGAGAGCTGGCCTGGAAGAGGGGCAACCGGGACTAGAACCCGGTGTGCCGGCTCTGCAAGGCGGAGGATTAGCCTAGTGAGCCGTGGCGCCAGCCAGTATTAACTTTTCTTAAGAAACAACAAAAGCCAATAGAAACTGAAATAAAATCTTTAAAATGTTTGCAGAATGGGGGAAATGTCGTTAGAGAACACATTATCCAGTAAAAGTATCTTTCAAAAATTATGGAGAAAAAAATATATACTCTAGTCAAAACAGAGGATTCATACTTAGTTGGCCTCAATTTAAAAAAGTTTTTCAACAGTTAAATTATTGAAAAAGTAAATCTTTTGTTTGAAAGAAAATGATCCATATGTCAACTTGTATCTAGAACAATTAATGAAGAGAACTGAGAATGCTATTTAAATAGGTAAATAAAAATAATATTTGGATATAAATAATATACAAAATGGCAAATATTTCCTAAGGATAAAATATAGAATAATAATACTAAAGTTCTTATTTTGAACATAAAATTGAATAATATACAAGGGTACTTCAAAAATTTATGGAAAATACAATTAAAACATATTTTGCTGAAAAAATTCACCAAATATTATTTTTAATTTTTCTGAAAGTCCATGAAAAAAGTATAACATGGAAAATCTATTCAGGGATTTCAAAAATTTTTACACCAAAATAAAGTTATATTTTAAAGACATTTTTTGCAAACTTTTTAAAGTACCTCTGTGTTTTTTAAAATTTTCATTTATTTTCATTATATTTGAAAGGAAGGCAGACAGAGAAAGAAACAGAGAAAGATGACCAGAGATCTTCCATCTATTGATTCATGCCCCAAATGGCCACAAATACTAGGGCTGGGTCAGGCTAAAGCCAGGAGCCTGGAACTTCATATGAGTTTCTCAGGTGGGTGGCAGGAATCCAAGTACTTGACCCATCATCTGCTGACTCCAAGGGTGCACATCAACAGCAAGCTTTCTCAGAAGAAGGGTAACAAGGACTTGAACCAAGCACTTGATAAGGGATTCAGGTGTCCCAGGTAGTTACATGCCTGCCACAATTGTAGCATGTTAATGAGTTAGAGATGCATATTATAAATCATGCAGCTGTCAGTAAAAATATAATGAAGAAATGAATATTAAGAAGCAACTGAGGAGGGGCCGGCACTGTGGCTCACTTGGTTAATCCTCCTCTTGCAGCGCCGGCATCCCATATGGATGCCGGGTTCTACTTCCAGTTGCTCCTCTTGCAGTCCAGCTCTCTGCTGTGGCCTGTGAAGGCAGTGGAGGATGGCCCAAATGCTTGGGTCTTTGCACCCACACGAGAGACCAGGAACAAGCTTCTGGCTCCTGGCTTTGGATTGGCATAGCTCTGGCCATGGTGGCCATTTGGGGAGTGAACCAACAGAAGGAAGACCTTTTTCTCTGTCTCTCTTTTTCACTGTCTATAACTCTACCTATCAAAAAAAAAAAAAAAACTGAGGAGACAAAAGATGAAGTATCACATAATCACATATTAACGAATTGAGAACAACAGAGACCAGATTTCTCTCTCCTGCATTAAACAGCTAAAAACCAAGGCAAAATATGGGTAGAATTATTTTCAGATATTGAAGGATGGGAAGCTCATGATAATTGATTCCTAAATGAATGGAATGAAGCAAGATAAATGCTACCCATTAACATAGCTTATTACTTGAGGAAAGTTTCAATACCACAGTGTAAGTAGGGAAAACACAAAAGGACTCACCAATCTTTACTGTATTGAAAAGACAATTCTGAGTCCAGGAAGGCCAAACTGGTTCACATTTTGGGTCACAGTGCTTGAGAGTAAAGAGCTGTTTGTATGTAAAGCTTGGCAAATCTGCAGAAGGTTGCTCTGAGATCTTAGTACTCATCAGTAAATGCATGTGAGTAAACTATACTAGGTCAGGGAAAGAATCACTGAAAAAGAGCAGGAGAAAAATTAGCAGACCTCTAAAAGGGACAAGAATTTGTGTTATTTATGGTGGAAAGTTCTTCTAATTTATCAAGTAGAATCCTCAAAATGGTATTGCATCATTAGTGTGGTCATATTAACCCTAGACTAAGTGCTTTCCTGGGATTTCCTTGAAAAATGGTAAAAGGAAGCCACAAAAGCATAAAAATGATTATAAGCAACTTCATTCCATCCAGTGGGGGTATAGCTATATTAATATGGTGCAATAAAATTCAGAATTCAATATTGTAGAAGAATATTTACATTCAACCACTAGGAATTAAAAAAATATACTACTTGAGAAGAAAAATAATACTAGGATTGTATTAATAACAGTTCAGACACTGTATAGCTAAATATTTTTTTGAACTAAAGACAAAGCAGTTTAAGCTATAAAAAATGAAACGTGGAGAGAAAAAAGATACAAATAGATATAATAATGTATCATTTCATAATGGGGACAAGTTCTGAGGATGTCAATCAGTGATTTGATGACTGTGTGAACATCATAGTATGTACTTAAATAAAAAAAGACAGCTAGGGTGTTACTAGATAATATAACCTTATGGGACTGCTATATATATATATATATATATATACATATATATATGTACCATCTAAATGTATATACATATATACATATCATATGAGTGGTACATGGTTATAAATAAATACATAATCAATGAACTGTGGAGCAATTTCACAGAACATAACCTATTTGTAACAGGAGTCCTGTCAAAGGAATCATTAGCAGATGATATAAAAAAGGACTTGGAAAGAATGAGCTAAAACATTTTCAATTTAATCAAAACTAAAATGGACAGAGGCAAGAACTAAACAAAATGCAAGTATAAGAAACAAAGAAAACCACACTAAAACAAACAATAGTCAAATTGTTGATGATCATCAATAAAAAGAAAATCTCAAAAGCAGCCAGAGGAAAAAGTCACATTACATATAGAAGAATAAATACAAAAATGTTAGTTGACTTCTTGTAAGCCTAAAAGACAATCCAGCATGAATTACATGAGTAATACAGGAGATCTGAAAGACTCCACTGAGAGACTATTTGAACTCATGGAAGTGTTTGGTAAAGTACCAGGATATAACATTAACACACAAAAAACAATAGCCTTTGTATACACAGACAAGGCCATGGCTAAGAAAGAACTATTAAGATCAATCCCATTCACAATAACTACAAAAAGAATTAAACAACTTGCTATAAATTTAAGCAAGGATGTCAAAATTTTCTGCAATGAGAATTATAAAACATTAAAGAAAGAAATAGAATATAGTAAAAATGGAAAGATCTTCCATGTTCATGGATAGGAAGAATCAATATTATCAAAATGTCTATACTACAAAAAGCGATTTACAGAGTCAATGTGATCCCAATCAAAATACCAACATTCTTTGCAGATCTAAAAAAATGATGTTAAAATTCATATAGAAACACAAGAGACCCCGAATAGCTTAAGTAATCTTATACAACAAAAACAAAGCCAGAAGCATCACAATACCAGATTTCAAGACATACTACAGGGCCAGTTATAATCAAAACAGCCTGGTACTAGCACAAAAAAAGATGTGAAAACCAATAGAATAGAATAGAAAGTCCGGAAATCAATCCACATATCTACAACCAACTTATTTTTGACAAAGGAGCTAAAATCGGTCCCAGGAGCAAGGACAGTCTCTTCAACAAATGGTGTTGGGAAAACTGGATCTCCATATGCAAAGGATGAAATTAGACCTGTGTATCATACCTTACATAAAAATCTATTCAAATTGGATCAAAGATATAAATCTATACCCTGATACATCAAATTACTTGAGAACATTGGGGAAACCTTGTTAGACATTGGCATAGGCAAAGACTTCTTGGAAAAGACACCAGAGGCACAGGCAATCAAAGCCAAAATGGACAAATGGGATTACATCAAGCTGAGGAGTTTCTGCACTGCAAAATAAATATGCAGCAAAATGAAGAGACAACAGACAAAATGGGAGAAAATATTTTCAAACTACACAGCTGATAAAGTGTTAATATACAGAATCTATAAATAGCTAAAGTAATTCAATAACAACAAAACAAACAATACAGTTAAGAAATGGGCAAAGAACTTGAACAATCATTTTTCAAGAGAGGAAATTGAAATGGCTAAAAGACACCTGAAGGAATATTTATGATCACTAGCCATCAGGGAAATGCAAATAAAAATCACAATAAGGTTTCATCTCACCCCATTAGAATGGCTTTCATAGAGAAATCAATAAACAGCAAATGCTGGTGAGGATATGGGGGAACAGGTACTCTAGTCCACTGTTGGTGGGAATATAAACTGGTGCAGCCACTGTGGAAGACAGTATGCAGATACCTCAGAAATCTGATATAGACCTATCATATGATCCAGCCATCCCACTCCTGGGAATTTACCCAAATCAAAAGTAATCAGCATATAAAAGAATTATCTGTAGCCCCATGATCATTGAAGCTCAATTCACAATAGTTAAGATATAGAATCAACCCAGATGTCCATCAATTGAATACTGGATAAAGAATTTGTGATTTATATATACTATGGAGTACTACTCACCTGTAAAAATTGAAATTCTGTCTTTTTGCAACCAAGTTTGATGCAACTGGAAACCATTATACTTAGTGAAATAAGGCACCCCAAAAAGAGAGGTCATATGTTTTCCCTGATCAGAGGTAACTAATAGAGTACCTAAAATGTAATGTATTAGAGTGAAATGGACATTTTGAGATTCAATGATCATTGACAGCACTTGTTTCTTCTGTTGAGAAACTTTTTTTCCTCTGAATACTATTTGTTGAATTCTTTTACATAGTATAGTGTTAACCTTATGATCATTTAGTAAACTGATCTCTGTAAAAATTAAGGGTAGGAATGGGTGAGGGATTAGAAAGAGGGTTGGAGTGTGGGTGGGAGGACATTAGTATCACTATTTTCATAAATCTGTATATATGAAATACATGAAACTTGTATAACAAAATTTTTAAAACTGATTAATGAATTTAAAGTGATGAAATAAACTATTTATCAGCATAGAATTCCATACATGTAATATGTTTCAGGGCCAGTGTTGCGGTGCAGCAGGTAAAGCTGTTGCCAGTAATTCCAACATCCAATATAAGTGCTGCTCCACTTCTGGCCCAGCTCCCTGTTAGTGCACCTTGGAGGGCAGCAGAGGATGGCCCAACTGCTTGGGGTCCTGTACCCACTTAGGAGACCTGGAGGAAGCTCCTGGCAACTGGCTTCAGTCTGGCCTAGCCATGGCTATAGCAGTCATTTGGAGAGTAAAGCAACAATGGAAGCTTTCTCTCTCCCTCTCTCTCTCTATCTCTCTCTGTAGCTCTGCCTTTCAAATAAATATTTTAAAAAAATATGTTTCAAAAATGAAGGCTAAGTTATTCACACCTCACTTGAGAGAATTTCAGACTAGCAGCCCCATAGTACAGGACATGTTAATGGCATTTTCTCAGGTAGAAATAAAATAACCAGAAATTTCAATCGACACAAAGAAACAAAGGATATCGGGAATTGCAATATATGAAGAAACACAAAAATATTCTTTTTATCTTTTAAGTTTATCTAAAAGATAGCATGCTATTTTAAATAGACATATTACAGTTTGGAGTTAAGTATGTATACATTGCACAATAGCAGTTATAGAAAAAATCACAGATGGAAGAAGGAAATGGAAATATACAGTAATAATGCATTTATACATTAAACATGAAATGACTTAATAGTAATTCAAGATAGATTGTGATAATTTAAAAGTATATGAGGGTACATTCCAAATTTCTGATAAATGGAATTAAAACAACAAGAGATTTTGGTCCAAAAATATTTTGAAATCTATGTAATTTTTTCATGATACACATTTTCCATTAACTTGATATCTCCTATTTTTGTTTATTCAATTTTCTTAATTTTTAAATTTGAAAGAGAGAGAGAGAGAGATGAAGTGAGTTTGCGTCTTCATGTAGGTTCAATCCCTACATGCCTGCAATGAGCAGTCAATCCAGATATCCCATGTGGATGGCAGGAATCCAATTAATTCAGCCATCACCTCTACCTCACAGAGTGCATGTATAGGAAACTGGAATCAGGACTGGAACTGAAAATTGAACTCAGGCACTCTCTTTTGGGTGCAAGTACCTAAATCATTAGGCTAAATATGCAATGCTATTTTATTTTTAGGAGACACAAAAATGGATACATTTATTGGGTAATATGATGTTTTGATAGACGTTTGAGTGTGTGTGTGTGTGTGTGTGTATGTAAAGCTCAATGCTCAAATCAGGTTAAATACACTTAACTTCTCAAACATTTATCATTTGTTTCTGATGAAAACACTCAAAATTCTTTCCTCTACATTTTTAAAATGAAAAATATACAGCACATTATAATTATCCATAATCACCCTAGTGAGCAATAGAACACCAGTACTTCTTACTGCTGTTTAACTATGACTTAATACCCAAGGAGTGTATTTTAAACCCCAGAAAAGGCACTTTAAGATGAAGTAGTTATATGTAAAGTTAATAATACATAAAAATAATATCAAATTAATTAAACCCAAGAAAGGCAGAATAAAATATTAGTAGTATGTAGAGAACATTCAGCAAAATGATTTATTGAAATTAAGTAATACTGATAACTAAATTTAAATATGACCAATTAAAATGTAGTTAATGCCAGCTTAGACATAAAATTGAAATTCACTTTCATATTAGTTATAATAAATACATTTTAAATAGAAAGATACA
The DNA here is from genome assembly GCF_033115175.1 of Lepus europaeus. NCBI lineage: Eukaryota > Metazoa > Chordata > Mammalia > Lagomorpha > Leporidae > Lepus > Lepus europaeus. Next base: position 28,255,308 of record NC_084850.1, on the reverse strand, counting down.
GATAGGTAAAATGTAAAAAGAAAAACACACTATGCTAACACAACTGAAAAGAAAGTTGGAATAGTTATATAGTTAAAGTAGGTGACTTATGGGTCAGTATTGTTGCACAGCAGGTTAAGCTATTGTCAGAAACACTCCCATCCCAGATCAGCATGCCAATTTGAGTCCCAGGTATTCCATTTCCAATCCAGCTCCCTGACAATATACCTGGGAAGCAGCAACATTTCTTGAGTCTGTGCCACCCATGTGGAAGATCCCAATGGAGTTACTGGCTCCTAGCTTTAGCTTGGCCCAGACCTAGCTATCACTGGCATTTGGGGAGGTGAACAAATAGATGGAAGAGCTCTCTATCTCTCTCTCCCCACACTCTTGCTCTTGCTCTGTCTCTCTCTGTCATTCTGCCTTTCAAACAAATTAAATCTTTCTTTAAAAAAAGGAGTCAAATAGATTTCAGAACAGGTAGTTTTATAGGGGATAGAGAAAATAATTTCATAAGGATAAAGTGGTAAATTCCTCAAGAATATATGAAATGTTAGAAGTCTATGTGCCTTGGGGCAGGTGCTATGGTTTGGTGGGTTGACATCCTGGCCCGAGGTGCCGACTTCCCATATGGGTACCGGTTTGAGACCTGGCTGCTCCACTTCCAATCCAGCTCTCTGCTATGGCCTGGGAAAGCAATAGAAGATGGCCCAAGTTCTTGGGCCCCTGCACCCACATGGGAGACCTGGAAGAAGATCCTGGCTCCTGGCTTCAAATCGGTTCAGCTCCAGCAATTGCGGCCAACTAGGGAGTGAAGCATCAGATTGAAGACATTTCTCTCTCTCTCTCTCTCTCTCTCTCTGCCTCTCCTCTCTGTGTAACTCTGATTTTCAAATAAATAAATAAATCTAAAAAAAAATTCTATGTGCCTTGTAGTCAGTGCTCATAAAATGACCATTTTTCCTTTTTTTTTTTTTGACAGGCAGAGTTAGACAGTGAGAGAGAGAGAGACAGAGAGAAAGGTCTTCCTTCCGTTGGTTCACTCCTCATATGGTTGCTACAGCCAGTGCGCTACATCGATCTGAAGTCAGGAGCCAGGTGCTTCCTCCTGGTCTCCCAAGTGGGTGCAGGGCCCAAGCACTTGGGCCATCCTCCACTGCCTTCCCGGGCCATAGCAGAGAGCTGGCCTGGAAGAGGAGTAACTGGGACAGAACCGGCGTCCCAACTGGGATTGGAACCCAGAGTGCCAGTGCTGCAGGCAGAGGATTAGCCTAGTGAGCTGTGGTGTTGGCCCATAAAATGATCATTAATAGGAGTAGAAAAGTGGAAAAAAATTAAGAAATATTTGGAGGTCATAATAGCCCTCTCTCACTAATTGGAAGACATATTAGGCAGAAAATCAGCAAATATATATCAGACTTCCCGGTTGCTCCTCTTCCAGTCCAGCTCTCTGCTGTGGCCCTGGAGTGCAGTGGACGATGGGCCAGGTCCTTGGGCCCTGCACCCGCATAGGAGACCAGGAGAGGCACCTGGCTCCTGGCTTTGGATCGGCGCAGTGCGCCAGAAGCAATGCGCCGGCCATAGCAGCCACTTGGGGAGTGAACCAATGGAAAAAGGAAGACCTTTCTCTCTGTCTCTCTCTCTCACTAACTCTGCCTGTCAAAAAAATTTTAAAAAAATATTTCCCAATATGTTGTCATATATGAATTTTGTAGACCTTTCATGAAAAATAAAAGGAAAATATGCATTCAATTCAAATAGAAATGCAACTCTTCCAAAGATAAGTGATATTTTGTGTGTCAGAAAATATGCCTCAATAAATTTGCAAGGATTGAAATAATGATATATGTTCTACATCCACAAGGAAATAAATTACAAATTAACAACAATATACTGTGAAAATGCATGTATTTATAAATTTAAACACCTTTGAATAATCCATGGACAGATGCAATCACAGAGGAAATTGAATGAAAATCAAAAGTGAACATCAGAAAATATGTGAGATGGAGCAAAAGTTTGTAGAAGAAACCTAGTATCAAATGATGTGTTCAAATAAATGATATAAATTAGTTATCTAAGTTTACATCTGAAAGAAACTAGCAAAAGAAAAACAACTGAAACCTAAGGTTTACAGAAGTAAATAGTAAGAAGCAATTCAGGAATCAATAGCATGGGAAACAGCATTAGGTAAATCAATGAAAGCTACAACACATTCTTTGAGACAATCATTAAAATCAATAAAGCACTACACAGTATTGCCTGGGATGAATAGAGTCAAATTAGGAAAGGGCAGGAAAGAAAAAGTAAACATCAACGTGGCTATCAAAGACATTATAAATGAAAGAAATGTTATCTTATGCCAACAAATTTGAAAACAGAGATAAAATGGATTATTCCTACAAAGATAAAAAAATGCCAATGCTCACTAAGAATAGATAAAATAGCCACGCATATATTTAAAAGTTAGACTTTGCAGTAAATTTTTCTCAAAAAAAGAAATAACTTATAGATGACTTGACTTATAAAATACATGTTCTGTACTTTAAGAAGATAAATTACATATTTTATATAAAGTCAACCACAATATGGGATAGGTGACACTTCCCAAGTCACTCCATAAGATCATTATAACAGGAACAGAAAGATAAACCGTGGGTCAATCATAAGCATCATCCCAATTTGAATTCACCAAAACACAAAAAGAACAATATAGCATAACAAAGTTGGGCTTATTACCAGATTTCAGACTAATTTTAAAAATTCAATAAATGTAAATCCACCTATGTTATTTGAAATGATGCAGAAAAGCATTGAAAATATTAACATGCTTGCATGATATAAACTCTCAGCAATCTAGTAATTGGAGAAAATTTACTTAAACTGATGATGCATCTTCAAAAAATAGTTAGCATGATATTTAATGGCAAAACACTGGATGTTATAACTAAATCAAAGAAGAAGATCATGGTGTTTGCAGTTACTACTCCTTTTTGGCCTGGCATTGGAGATCCTAACTAGTGCAAAAAAGCAAGAGAAGAAAGGAAAAACGAAACTGTATTTTCAGATGACACAGCTGTATATGTAGAAGTCAGTTATATAACAAAAATCTTAGAACTAGCAACTAAGTTTTGCAAGGTATAAGATTACAGTATTAATATGTAAACTAGGTTCATCTGAATGTATTATCAGTGAAGAATGGAAATGAGAATTTAAAATTTAAAAATAGCATTTACAATTAAATCAAAATCTATAGTTGCAAGAACTATTATCTATCCTAAGCCAAAATATAATCTCACATATAACTTGAAAAGAAAGTGACAACTCATAAGAAAACAATAAAAGAAAATTCAGGGGGGGATATTGTAGTTTAGTAAAGAGTTTTTTCAGGGGCCAGAACTGTAGCATAGTAGGTTAAGCTGCCGCCTGCAGTGCTGGCATCCCATATGGGTGCCAGTTCAAGTCCCAGCTGCTCCACTTCCAATCCAGCTCTCTGCTATGGCCTGGGAAAGCAGTAGAACATGGCCCAAGTCCTTGGTCCCCCACACCTATGTTAGAGACCCAGAAGAATCTCCTGGCTCCTGGTGCCTGGCTCCTGGCTTCAGATCAGCTCAGCTCCAGCCATTGCGGCCATTTGAGGAGTGAACCAGCGGATGGAAGATACCTCTTTCTCTGTCTCTCTCTCTCTCTCTCTCTTACTCTGCCCTTGAATAAATAAATCTTTAAAAAAAGATTTTTTTTTAAATAGGACCTGAAAAAATGGTAATCTTTATTTCATCAAAACCAAAAACTTTGATTCTTTGACAAACACTGAAAAGAAAATGAAAGTGCAAGAGACTGCCTGTAATACAACATTTATAAATCAAATATCTTACAAGAGTTTGGAAGAGAAATATACAGTTATAAAATATTAAAGAAAACAATTTAAACGGGCACCCTTTCTGAATAGGCATTTCTTCAAAGAATATATGAAAATAGCTAATAAGCAAATGGAATGATGTGCAATATTATTAATTATGGAAATGTGCTTTAAAAAACAAAACAAAGTAACATCAGCGAAAATGTTAAAGTAGGGAGCTTCAAGAACCAATCCTACCACACAACCACTTACATTACAAGCAAAGTCTGTCAGAATCAACTTTTCAGAATCCTATTATTACAGAGACAAAAGTTTATAGCAACCACGGCTATGTGTATATATAAATGTATAAAAAAAATAACTTCAAGATTATCAGAGAACTCTGTGGTGTTTTAAGTTAATCTTGCCCAACCTGCTTTCCTGCATGGCATGACATTCCATTGTGCATGATATCATACGGAGCAAAGTAAGCCTCATTCCAGAGGAATCATGTTTGTCGTGACCTGTCTGAAAGCTTTCTAAAGCAGTGATGTAAGATGCACGCTTTTTCTTTACCCAATTCAGATCTCTCCCACGTTGAAAAGAGTAGCTAAATAGAGGTTGTTACTTAACAGCATGGAAAAGCAGGGGCCCACATTGTAGAACAATAGGGTAAGCCTCTGCTTGCAACAACACTATCAGCTGGAAAAGGAGCAGATGGTCTAAATGCTCAGGACTCTGCCACTCAAGTGCAAGACGAGGATAGAATTCCTGGCTCCTGGCTGTGGGCTTGTCCAGCTGCAGCTGTTGTAGACATTTGAGGGAATGAATCAGCAGGAGGAAGATTCCTCTCTCTCTCTCTCTCTGTTCTTGTCTTTCAAGTTAGTAAGTAAATATATCTTTTAAGAATATGAAAAAGCAAATGAACAATCTGCTGTCACAGAATTTGGTTAAAGACTAGCTATACTTGCTGAAGCAAAGCTTTTCTAAATTTTGTTTATAGGATAGGTTCCCATATATTCTAAAATATTTAAGATCTGGCTTTTCACATTATTGCCCAAGTAAAATACAGTCATGTAATTTGTGAGTTATAGAATAAAAATTTTGTGTGTGCAGATAAGCACTTATCTCTATATCATTTTACTGAAATGATCAACATTTCCTCATTGATTATAGTGCAATATTTTTCTGATGTAAAATTATATTTCTCCAGGATTTCAATCCTATTTGCTAATCCATCTATCCTTGTATAGTTGCACAATACATTACTTACTATTGCTTCCTAATAAGTCATGATTACCAATAGGGCAGATTTTTCTCCTTGTTCTTACTTTTTTGTAATTTTTTTGTTTATTTTCAATCATTTACTTGTCAGCAATTACATAAAAAATAAGCCTTTGGAGGCCTTGAATGAAATTATATTCAATCTTTGTAATACATTGGATATTATTGATATTTTTATGCTACCAGTTCCTCTGCCTTAAGAAATTATTTATGTAAACTCTTATTTTTCAAATTCAAGTTACATTTGTAGGAAAATGTTTCAACATTAAAATTATTGTCAATGTCATATTTTTACTTCATTATTATACTAGACTTATGTGATCCAAGCTATGTAACTTCTTGCTCTAAAGACATGTATATTCGAAAACTTTTAGGACTGTATAAATGAGGGGGAAAGATAATAGTTATAAAAAGAGAATAAAAGTAAACTGTATTTGAGCCTTCCAAATATGATCAGCCACACATCACATTGGATATTGATTCTCTTACTTATTTCAGTAACCTTTGCTTCCACCATCTGGGGGGAACAACCCACACTCTTGGGGAACTCTTTTCACTTCAATGATTTATTTTCAAGGCTTGACAACCAAATAACCATGTCAATAGTGAAATAATATTTCATGGTTGTTGCTGTTGATTTTTTGACTTAAAAATGAGCTTAAAATGTATTTATAACAATTGAGGGGCTATATTAGCTATCCTCCAGTTAACAAAAAAAGAAAACAAATCTGCATTTATCTTTTTTTTATTAAACTTTTATTTAATGAATATAAATTTCCAAAGTACAGCTCATGGGTTACAATGGCTTCCCCCCTCCCATAACTTCCCTCACACCCACAACCCTCCCCTTTCCCACTCCCTCTCCCCTTCCATTTGCATCAAGATTCATTTTCAATTCTCTTTATATACAGAAGATCAGTTTAGTACATATTAGGTAAAGATTTCAACAGTTTGCCCCCATACAGCAACACAAAGTGAAAAAAGATACTGTTGGAGTACTAGTTATAGCATTAAATAAGAGTGTACAGCACATTAAAGACAGAGATCCTACATAATATTTTTTTAAAAATTAATTAATTTTCTATGCCATTTCCAATTTAACACCAGGTTTTTTTTTCATTTCCAATTATCTTTATATACAGAAGATCTATTCAGTATTTATCTTTTTTCTTTCTTTTTTTGCCTAGTAATATAGATGTTTCCTAGGACTTATGCTTCTGGAACAAAAATAAAGACTATGACATTTCTAAAAGAAAATGCATACAGAACAAAAAATAACAAATTCCAATTTTTCTTTTATTTTTTAATACTTATTTTATTTACTTGAAATGCAGAATGACAGAGAGAGGGAGATACAGAGAGAGGAAGAGATCTTCCATCTGCAGGTTAACTCGGCAAATGGCCACAATGGCTGGGGCAGAGTCAGGCCAAAGCCAGCAGCTGGAAACATCATCTGGGTCTCCTGCTTGGCCAACTGTCACTGCTTTCATAAGTCCATTAGCAGGTAGCTAGATCATGAAGCAGCCAGGACTTGAACTGGTGCTCTGATATGGAATGTTGGCCTTGCAGGTCCCTAAGTTCTATTTGCAATAGAATCTTATTTGTACCTTCATCTGTGTGATGTGATCTGTGCCTCTATTTCTATTTATGCATCTATTAAAATGTATTATAAGGAACTAATTGACATGATTATGGAAACTGTCATGTCCCCAAGATTTGCAGTCAACCAGCTTGGTACCCACGAGGGATGATACAGTATAGTTGCATTAAGGGTCAAGTGAGAACAGTGGATGACATAATTTCCAGTAAGAAAATTCAGCAAACTCACAAACAAGATCTGGTTTTAAGGATGTCACACAAAGGCAGGAAAAGACAAATACCTCATCTCAAGAAGTCATATATGAAGAATTTGCAAATACTCAGGTCGTTAGTGTATTGGTATTGTTCACTCACATTAGGCAACACCATCAGCTTTACTTGCTATATTGATTCAAATGTTCATCTCATCCTGAAACATCCTCATGGGGATTATCCAAAATAAATTTGTTTAAAAGTTGGGGGGGGGGCAGGCGCTGTGGCATAGCTGGTAAAGCCACCAACTGCAGTGCTGGCATCCCATATGGGCGCCAGTTCAAGTCCCAGCTGCTCCACTTCCAATCCAGCTCTCTGCTATGGGCTGGGAAAGCAGAAGAAAGATGGCCCACATCCTGGGGCCCCTGAACCTGCATAGGAAGACCCAGAGGAAATTCCTGGCTCCTGGCTTTGGTGGGCATCTGGGGAGTGAACCAACAGGTGGAAGACTTCTCTTTGTCTCTGCTTCTCCTCTTTCTGTGTAACTCTGACTTTCAAATAAATAAATAAGCCTTAAAATCAAAAGTTTGGGCAGCCTGTGGCCCAGAAATGGTTGAACAATAAAATCAAACATCAGAATCCTTCCCCTTGTCAACTACACACATAAAGGCAATCTTATTAAACTATTCTTAATCTCTAAATAAAGCAAGGTCATAAAAATAGCAAGGTCATCATTCCACATAACATGATAAAACTATACTGCATGCAAGCAACACATCAACCCTTTCCCCCAAAGAGGAGGTAAAATACTTGGGTGATTTTACTCTTCTTGTTGTTATGCTATAACTTTTGAATAGAAGTATTTAAATTTATAATGCTTAAATACAATCATATAAAGCACATAAAGTCGTTACCTCTTATGTTGCATGATAAAGGAATAAGACAAGGAAGGAAGCATATCTTTTGCTTATTTTATACAGACACATATACATATACAAATATATCCATAATAAAATAGGGATGCATATTTATAACAATTAAATCAGTGTTCATATTTACAACTGTTAATATGGTTGTAAGTGCTATTCATAACTTCTGTCTCCCACTAACCATTCTGTATTCCCTTTGTCTATAGCAAACATTTAATGTTTTTTCTTACCTGGTGTGGTGACCCAAACCTTCATTCGTGAAGGGTATTGACCATTAGTATTCCTGACTCTGTTGAGTTGGAAATTCCCAATGATTTTAATTACAGGGTATGCTAACAATAAAATATATCCTGGGGGCTGGCACTGTGGCACAGTGGGTTAAAACCCCAGCCTATAGTGCCGGCATCCCATATGGGCACTGGTTGAAGTCCCAACTGCTCCACTTCTGATCCAGCTCCCTGCTGATGTACCTGGGAAAGCAGCAGAGAATGGCCCAAGTGCTTGGGCCCTTGCACCCAGGTGGGAGACCTGGAGGAAGCTCCTGGCTTTGGCCGGTCCAGCCCCACTCATTGCATCCATCTGGGGAGTGAACCAGCAGATGGAAGACCTCTCTCTGTCTTTACCTCTCTCTGTAAAACTCTTTCAAATAAATAAAATAAATATTAAATATATATATATATATATATATAATCCTAACAATTCTCCTATATTTCAGATATATTCCACCTTATCTCTATAATGGAGTACTAGCTAACTTTCCCATTAGTTAAAAACAAGCAGATAAGCAAGAACTGAAACTCTTATTTTTGTCTGATGATTCAGAGACATGAGAAAATCAAAGTGACTAGACAGTTGTACTAAATTCTAGTTCAGGAGAAGTCACTGTAGTAGTGTTTCCTGTTAGAAACATCACTCCCTTTCAATCTGAGACCCCTGAGTAATTACAGAATAAAGTCATAGAAAACTATGCAAAATGTTTTCTAAAGTCACTAGTTTGTTAATGGATAATAGTAGTGCTACTCCAACTTCTACTCTTTGATTCTTGAGCCCTGGAACCCTGGTTATCAGATAAACAGCCATATATTGTGCACTGATTCAGAATATGTAAAGCCTTCCAGAGAACTTTATCTCTGCCTTGTAAGGCATTGCTACAGCTGGCACTGTAACTCAGTCTCCACATGGCCATCCTGTCATTCTATCAAGTCAGCTGCTTGGGATAACAGGTAATGTGTTAAGATTAATTAATTAAATGAGCATAGTCACATCACTGCTCATTATTTTTTTTCTTTTATCAGAAGCAATATTGTGTAGAATACCATGATAGTGAATGAGGAAGGCATTCTTTAAGAACATGGATGGGGGCTGGTGCCATGGCTCACTTGGTTAATTCTCCACCTGCGGTGCTGGCATCCCATATGGGCGCCGGATTCTAGTCCTGGCTGCTCCTCTTCCAGTCCAGCTCTCTGTTGTGGCCCAGGAGGGCAGTGGAGGATGGCCCAAATGCTTGGGTCCCTGAACCTACATGGGAGATCAGGAGGAAGCACCTGGCTCCCGGCTTCGGATCGGCGCAGTGCTGGCCGTGGCGGCCATTTGGGGAGTGAGCCAATGGAAGGAAGACCTTTCTCTCTGTGTCTCTCTCTGTCTAACTCTATCTCTCAAATAAATAAAAAAGAACATGGATGGTAGTTATGGCACAAGTATTTTGTATAGAAGAGGGAAATCTGTATCCAGAGTTAATGTCTAGTCCAGTTAGGACAGAATGCTGTCCCTTCTGTAATGAAAGAGGTGGTCCAATTCAGTGAATTTGCTAAGCAGGTAGCTGTAAGATTATCCTGTAAAATGTTGCCATATCAGGGCCTCAGTATTTATCCCTGTTCCTAGCAAATCAAGTACTCATTGGTGTGAGTAGAAGTCCATGTTGTCAATCTCATATATAACCTCACTGCCACAAGGCTACTTTGCTCATGAGTCCACTAGGTGATAAGGATGAATCAGGAAAAAGTGAGTGACTATTATCCACAGAAAGTGTCATGTATCTACTTAATCATGAAGATCCTGTTTACAGTGAGACACAAATATGTCTCTTGCTCATTGCAAGATATCTATCCATATACTTATCACACAAATTTTCTTGTCATCATTTTTCCAATTCTGTTCAAGTTCCTGATCATCCAGACAAAACATTGGCCACAGTTTTTGAATCAGAACAAAATCATAGATTTGACCATTTCTCTTTCCAACCAAAGTGGAAAAACTAGGTAGAACTCTCTAAATTCTGCATACTGGGGGGATTTCCATTCACCACTTGCCCCTAAGAGATATTCCACACAGGGGCTATAGTGCTTCAGCTATCCATATTTTGGTGGTTCATACATATTGTGCAGACCATTTATAAACCAGATGTTAGTCGTCTTCTTCAACTGATGGTAGAGAACTCCCAAAGAGATATAGGTGGAAGCTTGGAAACAGATTGTACTGTAATCAGAGCAGGAAACCAGACATTTGGGCTACTTCATGCAACTTTTCTTGTGCTTTTACGGTCTGCTTGGGCTTCATCTTGGTATGAAAACACATCAAAAAGTTCATGGAAAATATAATTAAAGGATAAGCTTATTTCAAGCAAAAAATTAAATTCATTGAAGAGTTTTCTTTTACAATATGTACTTTCCATGACAGTTTTGAAGATCCTTTGCATATGATACTTCTATTTGATGATAGAGTGCTGCAGTGTACACTTAACTTTATGACTTGTTGGGCCAGATAACATTCAGTTCATGACAGGAAACTAAGTTGGCATTACTTTATTGTCCATGGGCAAACATTCAGTGTACACTATGGCCCAGTAACTGGCTGACAACTACTTTTCAAAGGTGTGGGGTTATCTGAAAAGGATGGCAAAGCTTTTCTTCAGTATCCTACGAGTTTATGTCATAATTCACATCTAGTGTTCTGCCACTTAGCACATGACTGGATCTGATGGATCAGATGACCCAAAGGGAAGAGCAGATTGTTGAGTAGCTTGGGCCTGTTTCAGAGACTTCTTCTGTTCTGGGTCCCACTGAAAACTACCAGATTTTCAGGTCACTGGATAAATGAGTTGCAGTAGCATACCCAAATGAAGAATATGCTGTCTCTGAAATTCAAAGAGACACTTTTTTTGGTTGTAATGGTATAGTTTCAGTCCATTCAGGTCCAAAGTCCTGAGAACCAGGAGAGTCGATGTCAGTTTCAGACTGGAAGTTGATAGGCTCAAGACCCCTGAAAAGTTGATTTCTCAGTTCAATTGTGAAGGCAAGGATAGACTGATGTCCTTTTTTTTTCAATTTTATTTATTTGAAAGTCAGATTTAAAGACAGAGTGGGAGACACACACACACACACACACACACATATATATATATACATACATACACACACACGCGCGCGCGCACAGAGAGAGAGAGAGAGAGAGAGAGAGAGAGAGAGAATCTTGCAGCTGTTGATTCACAGAATGGCCACAACAGCCAGAGCTGGTATAGCCTGAAGCCAGGAGCCAGAAGCTACATCCAGGTCTCCCACAAGGGTGCAGGGGCCCAAAAACTTGGGCCATTATCCACTGCCTTCCCAGGCACATTAGCAAGGAACTGGATGGAAAAAGCAACAGCTGGGACAGGAACCAGTGTTCCTATGAGATGCCAGCTTCCCAGGCAGTGGCTTAACCTACTGTGCTACAACACTGGAAATAAATCTTTTACTGATTCCTTTTGCAATCACATTTTTTCTTTGACTATCCTGTATAGAGACTAAATAATACTATTCTTTTATCAATACATTATCTTCTCTTAACTCTACCAGAATACTAATTATTTATTTTTGAAGTTTTTAATCTGTTTTTATTCTATCCCTATTTCCACTGAGGGATTCTCTTAAAACTTTTTCCATTTTTTATTATGTCAGAGATTTTCATCTAATGTCTGCTGATTGATGATTTCTATTAAATTTATGACTAAAGCAGTAAGAACCTGAATGAAAGATCTATGTGAATGAGTGGTATTTTCAAAGATAAAATCCACTCAAGGTACGGTTGTGTTTCATTGGAAATCCCACATTTGTCACAAACTACAGGGTATTTTTCGCTTTTAGAAGACATTTTGCTTCATAGGTTTCCTAAATTATGCACATACCATGGAGGGTTATCGGAGGTGATAGTAAGAGATTGGGGTTTCATGATTCATATTCACTTAGTGTTCTAATTTTCAGATGGCAATACTTAATATGACTAGGCCATAGAATTAATTAGTATTCTGCTGTGAAAAAGTGCAGTTTAGTAGTTAAATTATGAGTAGAATGAAATCCTCCCATTGGCTACTTTTTTTACAATCTGACAAATATTTTTGTACAAAGCAAACATATATACAAGAATTTATATTAAATTTATCTATTTTTATTATCTCATTTGTTCTCTTCTGTTAAATCCATTCTTTGTAATAATAGTGACTTTATTGATATTCCTTATTATTACATCTAGCATCTAGAGTGGTGATTTATAGTATACATTCAATAAATGATTATTAAATAAACATTATATAGATATTCATACTCTTCTACCATATCTAGATGACAGTGTTGTAGATGAGAAGTTGTACACTTCTCTGATAATATTCTATTCATAATTAGCTCAAAATTTTTGCTTGGAAATCTGGATGATTATTTGCTTTTCCTCATAATTCAGGAATTTTACCAGAATTAATTTGCTTGTGTAATTTTTTAATTAATACTTCCTGCCTAATTTGAATGGAGGAATGACTGTAATATAAAAAAATATGACTGGAATCTTTTTCTAACAGCCAAATGAGTAAACCTATAAAGGGACCCTCCACACCCAAATTAAGCCTTCAGACACTGTAGTCCAGGTCAACAACTTGACTACAACTTAATGAGTGACAATGAGCCAGAGTCACTCAACTAAGTCACACACTGGCTCCTGACTTTCAACCACTTTGCAATTCTGCTTCCTATTTTTTCCTGAGATGATTAGCTACAGTATTTCACTTCTTTAACTTCTTCAACATTAAATGCAGACTTTTTGAATACTGTCCCCACTCCTTTCTGGTTGTGTAATTTTGTGCAAGTAATTTAGCTCCTCTACCTCAATAGAATGAGGGTAATGATAGTAGCTACTTACAATGGTTATGATTTATAAGTTTAGGGTATGTAATGTTTGTAAAACATTTACAATAACAATAGCAGATGGTAAGTACAATACAGCTGATTGCTATCTAAAATTTAGTTGGTAACTGGTAATGTTCTTCTTTAAGCCAGAAAAAGGATTCAAAGAATGATAAAGTAAAACAGCTTAAAACAATACAACTCACAAGTTTTCCATAAGAAATTGTATAAATTCAATATTTACACAATATTTACAGTATTTTAAATTTTCAGATTAAAGCATAGTTTTTCTAATTGATATATTTGATGTAAATAGATACCTTAAATATTGGTGGCTACAAATCTGAACGAATTTGAGTACAAAGCAATCATTATGAATTTTAAGAAAAGAAACGAAATTGCCAGTGGAATCAGCAGGGAAATTACTATAGACAATTTAGCGATTTATATCTGAAAACACAGTCACAGAAGTAATAGGTTTATGAGACTCTGTTCTTGACTATTTCCATTTCTGTTTGTAGAAGTGAAAATAACTTACAAAAACAAAGGGTTAATCCATTAATTAACAAGGCAAACTATCATGAAGTAAATGTGATAATTAAACCTTAAGGTTGTGTTTCTTGTAAAATAAACTGATACTTATTTATCTGATACTAAAAGCAATATATGTATAGTCACCATTCATGTCATAACAGTGTAAGCCACTATGCAAGTCTTCATGTATACTCTTTCAGACATTCATCTATGAAAATAGATACCTCTTTTCTTTTAATTTTCAAAAATATATCAGGCACTGCATGGTCCCTTTTCCAGGGCTCCAGTTCAGCTATTTGGTAAGTACATGTAGCTCCAGCATGTAATTTTGATGTTCTAATGTGTTATCTAATTGCTTATTAATTGACATTTACTTTTTATTAACTAGTTATTTTAAATTATGAAATCTAGGAAAGAAAATCCTCAGGCACTTCATTTGCAAACTTGTATCACTGTTTTTTAGAAACATCCACACAATTTCAATTTTTTGGCTAGGTAAATTTTTAAAGCTTTGGTGCATAGCTTCTCAGAAAAATAATTTGTATTATAATTGATGTTTGTATCCATTTTATTGCAACTTTGCCATTAAAATATCAACCACTATTCATTTTTATGAATCGGACAGGAAAAATAATTAAAATCATTATTTTAATTACTACCTTTAGTTAACAAATAGTTTTAATATCCATTGGTATCTTTATTTTTTGAAATGTAATTTTAAGCAATTTGTCTATCTCTAATGAACTATTATTTTAATGTTTATTGGTATTGTAGCTAAAGCTTTTATGAAATAAATATATGCTAATTAAAAATTCCAGCAATATTGCAGAGAGAGTAGACTAGTGTTTCTACCACAAAAATGAAAATTATCTCAGGTAATGCATATGTTACTTAGTCTGATTAGCTATTTCACCAGGTATATGTATATCAAAACATTGTGATATGCTCAATAATTGTACAAAATTTTGCCTATGGATTTTTATTAACTGTTATTTAATGAATATAAATTTCCAAAGTACAGCTTATGGATTACAATGGGTTCCCCCTCCCATAACTTCCCTCCCATCTGCAACCCTCCCCTCTCCCACTCCCTCTCCCCTTCCATCCACATCAAGATTCATTTTCAATTCTCTTTATATACAGAAGATCAATTTAGTATATATTAAGTAAAGATTTCAACAGCTTGCACCCACATAGAAACACAAAGTGAAACATACTGTTTGAGTACTAGTTATAGCATTAAATCACAATGTACAGCACATTAAGGACAGAGATCCCACATGAGGGGCAAGTGCACAGTGACTCCTGTTGTTGATCCAACAAATTGACACTCTAGTTTATGGTGCCAGTAACCACCCTAGGCTCTAGTCATGAGTTGCCAAGGCTATGGAAGCCTTCGAAGGAAGTTTGCCGACTCTGATCATATTTAGACAAGGTCATAAAAGACAGGGTGAGGATAGTAACCAAGGGTGATCCTAAGAGTGGCATGAACCAGGTCTGAAAAATTATACAGCATTAAGTGGGGAAGAGGACCATCAGTACACCCAGGTTGGGAGTAGAGCCATTGGTGGTAGAGTAGAGGTTATGATTACAAAGGAATGAGGCCCAAGTGCACTAGACAGGGCCTAGAACAAAGGACAGAGTCATTATTAGAGGAGCTAAGAAAGGTGCTGTCTAAGCTACAATTACGTTTTCTGATTAAGAGGCAAATAGAACCTGATAGAAGGGGCCTGGTAATAATCTGGTGGGCTTTAGGCCTTGTAAGTTGAGGCCCAGACCTATCTATCTCTTCACATGGGGTACATCCTAAGGGAGGTGTGAAGCACCTGAGGGAAGGCACCCTGTTGACTTTCATTACTTGGCTGGCCTGGGAGGAGAGCTGGCCAGGTAAAGGCAGGTGGCATCTCTAACAAGAAATTTAAAGTTCTGCCTGCAATGTTGCTGACCCTGCTTGGCCGTCACCTCAGCTGCAGGGGTCACTTTAGAAGCTGGGCTGAGTGAAGGGCTTTTCAGCTTAGAGCCAATAAGATCTGTGGCTCTGACCTGGGCATCCTTCGACTCCAGGGCAGGTCCATTTCCAGTGATCCAACTCTTGGCAGAGCTGCCAGGGCTCTTCACAAGCTGACTTCTCCTGAAGCCCAGGCTTAGCACATTGAAAGCCACTGCAGTGGACTGGTGTGTTGGGTCTCCTTGAGGGCAGATCACTGTACAGAACAGCCATTAATAGGCCTGCCACCCATTGCTTCTGATGCCTAGCTTTCTTTTCCTCCTGGTTTTTGTTAAAACAGACCAGAGAATGCAAGTCAAGGGAGTGCCCATGTCCCATCTCTAATCATCGGAGGCCTGAACTACAAGTCTATAGTCACAGGCATGTTCTGTAGTAGTTTTTCTAAGATAGACAATGCCTATGAGGAGAATTATATTCTCACTTTAAAACTTTCTTTCCCTTTGGTCTGAAAGGGAGGTTTTTTCTATTTACTGTATCCCTTGCTGATGGCGAAGTAAATCTAGCTATGAGATTATTATTTAAGTTCTTATTTTGGCTATGCTATTACAGAAAAATGTTAGCCATCTCTTTTATAAGGTCTAAAGATTAAATTGTGCGTCCTACAGATTCCTTCATAATAGAATTAGATACCTACCTTGAAGAGAATAGAGAAATGAAAGAACAAGTTGGGCTTAGAATAGAGAAATGAGGGAGCAAGTCCTAGATCGCTTGCTGACAATAGCAATATCACATGAATACTTAGCAAACAGTTTCAACCATTAGATAACAACTTAAGAAAACATCTACCAGAAGGTCCAATGCCTTCTATAAATTTTAAGAATCATGTCTTTGGAAACACCTCTTAAATATCTAACGTGGTGTAGTTTGTTTAACCAGTAAACTTAAGCACAACCATATAAAATGTTTTTAGTTTCTTTCTACCAACAAGTTTAAAACCTATGATACACAGATTCAGGTCACACAAATTAAAATGTATCTTTGATTAATTTTAGCAGCTTAAATTTATGGACAACCTTATCTATAAGCCAATTAAAATAAAATTCTTAATAAAATTTTCCCCTGTGGACATACAATATGTACACATATACAACATAGCATAATAGACCAATATAGCAATTTTAATAATAGCTTTTAAAATCTTTAACTCTTTTTGTAGATTGCCAATTGATTTGAATTGCTTTTTGTTTTTAGTAACCTCAGTTAACCATACTTTCTCTCAGTTGGTACTGTTAATACATTATTGGCTTCATCTGTTCCAGAGCCATCCCAAAGTACTGAATACAATAAAAGTGGCTGGAAAAAGTCCATAGGAACCTATAGGAGGACAGCTAAACACAGAACCAACAACACTTTAGTTTTATGAGCAGCAAATCATATATAACTGTGGATGACAAAAGACTTTAAGTCGCCATGTTTAAAATTATAAACTCATCAGAGGCACTTGCTTACTTCACAGTATTTTTGAAAGCACCTGTAGGATTTTACAAGTATTTAACCCTTTAGGCCTCTGGGGCTTTCTCATTAAGATAACTATCATGTCTAGTAACACAAGATCATTAGACTTTTTAATTCTCAAACATTTGTATTAATAGCATTTTCCATTATAGAAACTTAAAATTTAGTACCACGTCACATCTTGACAGTCCTTCTAATATAATCCAAATAGCCTGATTATTTTTTGTCTCTATAAGATGAGAGACATAGGTCCTTCGATTTTTTGGTTGGGCCCAAACTGGAAAAACCAAAGTCCAAGATTTACTGGAAATTTTATAGTCCAGATTGTTTGAAACTTTGCTTTTTTGAATGCCTGTCTAGAATGCCAAGAAGGCTCAAAATCAAAATATCTGGTTGAAATAATATTCCTTAAAAACATGACATATTACAGACCAAATTTGATAGTTGTTACAAGGTGATTATTCAAATCTTTGAAAATAAGCACCTATTTAATAACCCATAGCTCTTAATAAAAATTCAGCTATTTTTGAACAATTAGAATTTAACAGACAGCAAAGAACATAGTAGATTACTTTAAGACATTGCTTTAACAGAGAATCAGATTTTAATTCTATTTCAAAGAGAAATTGAGCTTCCTGTGATCTTTTGCTGTGAGGTTTCCTTCCTTTACCTTTTTTCATATTGATGACCGTGTTTCTGTGTTTCTGTGTATAACACATCTTCAAGCATCTTTTGCAGGGCTGGACGAGTGGCAACAAATTCTTTCAATCACCATCATTCACAAATGAGAGCTTTGCAGGATATAATATTCTGGGCCGGCACTTTTTCTCTCTTAGTACTTGGGCTATGTCTTGCCATTCCCTTCTAGCTTATAGGGTTTCTAATGAGAAGTCAGCTGTGAGTCTAATTGGAGATGCTCTGAGAGTGGTCTGACCTTTCTCTCTTGCACATTTTAGAATTTTTTCTTTATGTTTCACTGTGGTGAGTTTGAGTACAACATGTCGTGGTGCGGTTCTCTTTTGGTTATGTTTACTAGGGGTTCTATGAGCTTCCTGTACTAGGAGGTCTCTGTCTTTCTCCAGACCCGTGAAGTTCTCTGCAAATATCTCACTAAACAGGCCTTCTAATCCTTTCTCTCTCTCCATGCCTTCAGGAACTCCTAGAACCTGAATGTTGGGTTTTTTAATAGTATCCTGTAGAGTCCCAACAATATTTTTTAGATCTCTAATTTCCTCTTCTTTTCTTTGGTTTGCCTGTTTCCTTTCTTGTGCTCTGTCTTGTAAGTCTGATATTCTCTTTTCTCCTTCACCCATTCTGTTTTTAAGGCTCTCTAATGTGTTTGTCATTTGATGTATTGAATTCTTCATTTCATTATGATTTCTCATCACTATCACAGTTTCATGTTCTACTAGTTGTTTCATTTCATTTTGATTCCTCCTTAATATTTCATTTTCACGAGAGAGATTTTCTATCTTGTCCATTAAGGATTTCTGTAGTTCAAGAATTTGTTTTTGAGAACTTCTTAATGTTCTTATCAATTTTTTCAGATCCACTTCTTGCATTTCTTCTATCTCATCATCTTCATAATCTTGAATTGGGGTGTCTTTTTCATTTGGGGGCATCATAATGTCTTCCTTGTTCTTGTTATCTTGGTTTTTGCATTTGTTGTTCGACATATTGGAGATATTCTTTGGTTTCTTCACTGTGGTGTTTTTTTTCTTTTTATACTGTGACTCTAGGATAAGTGGACTGTCTGCTTTCTATGGAGCCTTAGAGGCTTGAGATGGGTGTGGCCTGAGAGCTCTGTTTGGTTCCTCAGGGTTGAGGGTGTGTCAAAGGTGACACTCCCAGGTTAGGCATGGTAAAACTCTCTCTCTCTTTCTTCTTTTTTTTTTTTTATTCAAAAGGGAAGTAATTCCACACAGCTGAATGGAATTGGAGGTAGTTAGCAGGCGAATGATATACCCACAGGAGCCAGAGATCAGAAGCTCTTTCCCAAGGACCACACAGGGAATCTGTGCTGCCCTCAGTGTGCGCTCAAATTCTCCTGCAGTCTCCCACTGGGTTGCCAAGTTAGATGCTAATCTCCTGTTATTTCACCCCTCCCCCCAGAGTCAGGTTTTTCTGCTAGGCTCAGGGCCGGTGCAGACCTGAGGTCGCCCTGCTTATGACGTATGTCCAAAATGGCGCCTGCTCTTTGTCTTGCTCGCCTTTGAGAGGTGAGCGGAGAGAACTCGTGTCCATATCGGTCACTTTTTTTTTTTCTCTCTGTCTTCTAGTTAGCCTGGTGAACTTTTCCCCACAGGGTTTCAAGCCTCGTTCCCTCTACTCTCCTATTTCTGCTTGCCCGCTGGTGTCTCGGGCTATTGAGGTTCTGGTCACCTTGCGTTCCAGCGCTGGTGTGTTTACTCTGGCGCTGGTGTCCCGAACTTGGTCTCCCACGCTCTCCACGCAGGTCCACTGTGAATCACTAGTTCCAGGAGAGTTTCCTTTGCTGTTTTTTCCCCAATTCTTCCTTGAACCTGCAGTATCTCCTCTTTTATTAAACTGTCTCTCCCCGGGCTATCAATGTGCTCCCTTCCTATTCCGCCATCTTGCCGCTCTCCTATATGAATTTAAAAAATAGAATTTTTTTTAAACTTTTATTTAATGAATATAAATTTCCAATGTACAGCTTATGGATTACAATGGCTCCCCCCAATAACTTCCCTCCCACCAGCAATCCTCCCCTCTCCCATTCCCTCTCCCCTTCCATTCACATCAAGATTCATTTTCAATTCTCTTTATATACAAAGATCAATTTAGTATATATTAAGTAAAGATTTCAACAGTTTGCACCCACATAGAATAAAAATTCCATTGATTGTAATCGGCATTTAACCTGGCATTTAGAATAACCATTAAAATAATAATTTCCCACATTATCATAGCTGAGTTTGACAACAAGATCTGGTTCCTGACTCTAGCGTCCTGCTCTGCAGAACCTGGTAGGCAGTGGTGGTGCTCAAATGCTGTGTTCCTGCTATGCACATGGTGTTAAAGGTGAAATTTCTGTGGAGATTATTGTGTAACAATAGCTGTGTGTCATCTCTCATGCAGAACATTCTTCTCATTGCTTTTCATTTTACAATAATCTCTGAAGGCTGCACATTTGAATGTGACCAATTGTAGCTAAAATACAAAAGTTCTAATATGCTATATCTACATTATTATTTATTTACATGTATTTTCTAACTTTCACCATGAAGTTTACAATCTCCAGTAATTGATTAGTGTGTTCAACAAATCCTACATTATACTTTTATTACTCTGTCATTATTATAAAATGTTGGTTATTTTTAACCTTCTCTTTAATTGTAATGATGTATTATATGCATATTTCTATGATGTGTTCCATCTGACTTTCTCAGTTTCATCATAAAAACGTCTGGATCTAAAAATTCCAACATTATTAATCTTTGTGGATCTTGCACAGATTTTTTTTTAGGTTCTCACCTTCATAATGCCTTGTTTACCAGCATAAACATTTTTATGATTTATGTATATGTATGAAAGAGGTAGGTAATACCTGATACTTTGGAATTTTATCTGAGGAAATATTTGAGCTTTGAAATTAGCATGAATTTATTCAGAGAGAATGATGATTCGTAATTGCTTCTGCCAGATGTTAAATCATAAATACATGAAATTTCTGTCTTAAGCTCCTTGGACAATGCAGATGACATGTGCTGAGTATAGAAGACATAAAAATTGCTTATGGTTTCAAAAGAGGATTTTTTACCTCTCCATTTTGTATAGGGTTAAATCAGATGACTTTCTTTGTGCTCTGTAGGACTGCTTTGTTCCTCTTTTAATATTTTTATGGTGGGTATATCATTTAAGGGTCTGTGGCTTATAATACAAAGGTTGCAATTTTTTTCCCATATCTGTGAGTAGTGGACATCACCCTATGGTATTTGAGAGTTCATCAAAACAAGTAATTATCCAAGAGGAGTCATCAAACAGTCATTAAACATGGAAAATACATACCACAAAAAATACTATGCATGGATTTCTAATTTTTTCCCCTAAAATTATCTTTTAATTTCATTTTCTATGACATTTTAGAAGTCCTCTCATGCATGAAGATTTCCAGATATCTTTAGGGAAATCTCTGTGTTGTACTCTTACTTCTGTCCATGTTAGTGTTCCCATTTAATTTGTTATCTATGAGAATTTTTATCAATTCAACAAATTTATGTATGAAATATGTGGACATGTATATAGATACATGTATGTATATAAAATACTCAATACTTTATGCAGAATTTTTGACATTCTGTAGCCTGGGTTATGTCAAGATATTTTATTTGTTATTTTGTTGTATGATTTTATAAATATTTATTTAAAATAATACAGGGGCATACAGAGTTGTACCATATCAGACTAACTTATACCACAAAAAATGCACACTATGAAATTCAGGAAACTAGAGAAAACATAGAAAAAAATGTTTCAGTTACTGTAACTAGGCAATTTTAGATTATCATCAATGAGGGAAAGGGAATTAAAGAAGTTATCAAAAAATCATCCTTGTTTTCTACCTTGAAGTACTTTTAAAAATTTGGGGCAGGCAGAATAATCCCAGTGAAATGTTGATTTCTTGAGGCTGATAAAAGTGGGAAGGATAGAGGGAGAATGGGTTTCAAAAATAGGGGAAGTTGGGTGTCCTCTAAAGATCTGACAAGTATGCTAATATTGTTAATAATAAGGGAACTTGGGTGTGGAGTATATGGGGAATCTTGTACAACTCCTCAATTTCAGCTTTGTAAATGTGAGACAATTATGAAATAAAAAGTTAAAAATAAATTGAAATACTGAAAAAACAGGAAAAATAAATAGAATTATGCTTCATTAGGTTCCTTTTTTCAATTTTTTAAAATGTATATAAGGTTGGACCAATTGGGGAGCGGACTTTCAGATGGAAGACTTCTCTCTCTCTGCCTCTCCTCTCTGTGTAACTCTGACTTTCAAATAAATAAATAAATCTTAAAAAAATAAAGTGTATATAAGGTTAACAAGTTTCATGTATTTCATATATACAGATCTAGAAGCATAGTTATACTTCCCACCCTAACCTTCCTCCTGCGCACTCTCCCACCTTCCCTCCTCCTTCCTTTCATATTCATACTTTTAATTTTACAGTGGGATACTTTCAGTTTATTTTATAATCATAAGCTTAACCCTCGACTAAGTAAAGAATTGAACAAGCATTAAGAAAAAAACACGGTTCCTCAACAGTAGAGACAGGGCTATAAACAATAATCAAATCTCAAAATATCAATTTTGCTCCTATACATTTTTTGTACTCTCTAGGTTGCCATAGATCAGGGAAAACATACATATTTGTCTTTTTGGGACTGGCTTATTTCACTAAGTATAATGGTTTCCAGTTGCATCCATTTCGATGCAAAAGACAGGATTTCATTTTTTTTTACCACTGAGTAGTATTCCACAGCACATATATATATATATATATATAATATTTTCTTTATTATAACTGAAGTATTATAATTTCACTTAAAGGTATAATGTGAAATTTGAAACTATATATAGTCAATTCTAGTGCGAATATTGAAGGCAAAACAAAAGAGAGTCAAGGTCTGTTAATAAAAATAAAGTGCTGTACTACAGGAAAAATACTTAAAATGAGAAAGACAAAAGAAATACAAATAAAAGATTGGACAAATAGAAACAAATAAGATGTCTATTTAAACACAACCACATTAATTATTAAATACAATTGGTATAAAATGTCAAACAAAAAGTAGAGATGGCTAGATTGAATGAATATGCAATGTTCAGCTCTGTACCATCTAAAAGAAACACATGTGTCTACATGTGTTTGGTAACAGTTATAAATGAAAGTATGGAAAAGATGCGTTAAGCAAATATTAATCAGAAAATGGTTAAATTAATATAATAATTATTCATCTTTTCGGAAATTCTAAAATAGACAAGGGTGGGCATTTGGTCTAGCAACTAAGACTCCAGTTAAGACACCTGCATCTTATATTGAAGAACCTGGTTTGATTATCAACTCTGGGTCCCAATTCCAGCTTCCTACTAATGCAGATCATGGGAAGCAGCAGGTGTTGGCTCAAGACATTTGAAGACTATTATCGAAAACTCAAACTGACTTCATGACTCGTGGCTTTGACCTGCCCCAGCCCCAGCCACTGTGGGCATTTGGGGAGTGAACCAGTGGATTGGAGCTCTCTAGCTGTCTATTTTTGTTTCTTTATCGCTGTCTCTCTCTGCCTCTCAAATAAATCAATCAATAAAATGGGCAGATCTATTCTTTAGTGATAGATAAGCATCAGTATTTGCCTAGAACTAGGGATATAGGAAAATAACTACAACAATCATGGACAAATTTGAGGAGTGATGAAAATATTACTTATGTTGGTTCTGTTAGTGACTACATGGATGTACAGATTTCTCAAAATTCACTGAATAGATTTACTATATGTGCCTTTATCATTTCAGTGTATTTAAATCACATATAATTCAATTTTATTTTATAAGTAATAAAGGCATATGGTAAAATAGTTCTGAAGTATATAAGAATGGAAAATTCAATAAATTTTACTTTTCCAAACCTCTCATCATGGAATGAAATATTTCCTTTCTCAATCTCTAATCATGGTGTATTACACAGCATATTCTTGAAAAAACCACTTAGCAATGCCACATTTTATCTTGTTCCTTGGATTTTCTATAACTTGTTATGTTTAACTCACTTTTTGTTGTTCTGCCATTTTTATTCTATAGAATCAAACATATGTGGCTAACATTTGTTTGTTTAAAATTTATTATATGACAGGAATTATGCTATGTAATTTAAACACATAATTTTATATTCATTTAAAAATACAAACTAATTTACAATGAAAACTAAAAAAATAAAAATAGCAAAATAAAACAAAAAGAAACTAAATAAACATAAAAAATAGTACAGGAGAAATTTCTAGTATGACATTAATCCTAAAGAGTAAAATGTTTAAATAGTAATAAACTAGGCTAAATAACTAGTCCAAGTTTTTTTTAATATTTATTTTATTTGAAGGGTAGAGTTACAGAGAGAGGGAGAGAGAGAAAGAGAGAGAGAGTATTCTATTCACTGGTTCACTCTCCCAAATGGTCACAAGGACTGGGGCTGGGCCAAGCCAAAGCCAGGAGCCAGGAGCTTCTTCCAGATCTCGCATGTGGGTGCAGGGGCCCAAGGACTTGAATCATCTACCACTGCTTTCTCAGGCACATTAACAGGGAGCTGGATTGGAAGTGGAGCAGCGGAATCAAATCACACCCATGTGGGATGCTGGCGCTGCAGGCCAGGGCTTTAACCTGCTGCACCACAGTGCTAGCTCCTAGTCAAAGATTCTTACCAAGATATTTTTAGGCTAACATTTGTATTGGCAACCACTTCATTTGTAAAATGCATAGCCAACTGCCTCCCTCTCCTTACCTTAAAATAGTCTAATATTAGCTGGCACATGATTTTGAAGGTTAATATGATTATGTAACCCAACATGAAAAATGGGATATGAACAAGATGGTTGTGAAATTCCACACACCTTTCAAAGAAACATGCCACATTTTGTCAAGTTTCCCTTTTCCCATTTACCACTATCTTGAATATGATGACAGAGGGCTGATGAGTTGTTGTGTGCTACAAGATGCAAGTTGAATTTTATATTTTTGGAAGAACCAGATAGAAGCATACTGGGTTCTGTGCATGATTGATCTATGTAATAAACCTAAATATCAACAATAATTTTAAGTAATAAAAATTTTGATATATTTATATCATCCTTTAAAAATCTTTGAGTTAGAACACCCAAACTTGAAATATAACTAGTACAAAATTTGGTATGTAGAAATGAGAGCTTCTTAAACAAGTCCCCCAATATAAACATTTACTAGTATTTTGGAATGGAGAGGACACAGACACCACAAGCTGGAAATTTGGTGACACTAGTTAGACTATGACAAAGCATTCAATGAAATTATTTTTATGGTAATATCTTAAAAGTACCCTGAGTGCCAGCCAAGTTTGTAGCTCTAGATCACGGTCAGTAAAATCTTGCTTGAAGGTCACGTAGTAAATATTTTAGGTCTGTGTAGCATACGGTCTCACAACTGCTCGATCCTGCTGTTTCAGTGCAAAAGCAGCAATAGACAACACAAAATGGGCATGGATATATTCCTATAAAACTTCATTTCCAAAACAGGCAGCCATATTGTATTGATAGTTTGTGAACTTCTGCTCTTGAATATATATACATATATATATTTACATATATATTAATATTACATGAAGATGGTCTCTTAGTGCTTTTTTATTAGGGAATTTTTTAAGCACAGATGAAACTGAGCACCTCTGTACCAAGAATCTATTCTCAGTCTACTGCCTGAAATCTATATTGATGAATACACTCATATTTTGGAGACTTGCATATGGAAAAATGTCAATAACTTAAGCTTACAAAACACAACAGCAAAGTACAACTTGATTAGGGGTCCTGGATTTTGGCTTAAGACTTTCTCAAGCACCTTCTTCTAAGTAGTCTTTCCCAGGAACTCAGAGTCAGAGTCTGACAATTACAGAAACCAATGTTGAGCTATCAGTATTGTATTACCTTTTAAGGAGACCAATCACATACTTGATAATCAATTGATTATAGGAGAATAGGGTTCTGTTCTAGAAAAAGGTAGCAATTTACCTTTATTGAGATTAACATGTACTCTGGAAATAACTTTGCTTTTCTTGCCTAGAGTGCTCAGCTAAAATATAATATAATATAATATAATATAATATAATATAATATAATATATAATATAAATCTCCATGGAATGAGGGGCTCACTTTACAGTAAAAGAAGCATGATAATGAGCACATAGCCTTGAGGTCCTCTAATTATATCAGATATCACACCATATAGAAGTTACCATTTCAATGGTGCATCAGAAAAAAATTTAAATAGTACAGATGAATTATCAGTTTGAAGATAACACCTGGTTAGGATAGGGTATTATCATTTGTAAGACAAAATATATATTAACCCAAATAGCCATTATATGATACTATATTCCCAATAGTTAGACCATTTTGATCCAAGGACCAGGGAACAGTAGGAATAGTCTTACTAATAAATGTTCCCATGACTCACTTGGGAAATTCGTGCTTTGTTTAATCCCTATATTCTGGTTTATAAGAGATTTTGGTGAACATAATGAAGACATCTATACCAGAGTACACAGTAAGAATCCCATCAAATTTAAATCTATGGTTGCCACCAGGTCATTTTGAGATCCTAGTACTAGGCAATCAGCAAAGATAGGAAAGAGTACTATATTTGAAAAGGTCAGTATCCTTGATCATTATGAGTAGGTAAGATTGCTGCTATAAAAATGGTGCAGAAAATCATTTTGCACCACCTGGGTAATCCATCTTTTGGTACTCCCACACAAAGTTTCTATAAATGGGCAAGAAACAGCAACCATGATGTGATAAATACTGAAAGTATCAGTCAAATCACCAAGCAATTAGCCCAGATCAGCAGAAATGCTAGCAAAAAGAGAAAGACAATCCCAAATGAGTGGTGGAGGAGCAAGTTCATAAGTATCAATTATGGCCCTTGGACAAAAGCCTTGAGGTTCTGAGTGAGTGGTACAGTTTGTCCCAATAGCTATCTTTTTGGATATTTTCTCAGAAATTATGACACACCTCTGGATGAAATAATTAAATAAGTGATTCTGGGTGGTACAAAGGTGGATATCAGTGAATGCCATTGGCACCCACCAGTATCTGTTGAGTGGTGTACCCTTTCTTCATCTTCTGTGCAGACTGGTTGAAAAAAGTTAACGCTCGCTTCCTTTTTTCCCAATCTAAAGAAGAGCGTTTCAGTCCATGAGGCTGTACCTCACACCTCCATAAGAGGTTGAATTTGGCCAATGACTGATAGGCATGGAAGAACATGGCCGTTTGTGTCAAGGTGGGTCAAATACTTGAATGTGGCAAAATTTCTGCTTCAGAATTTCCTTTGACATTATACTTAATTTAGTTTCCAATTGAGACCTGAGCTCCTTTTCAGTATTTTTCCTCTCTACTATCCTACTTTCCTATCTCCACTTCTCTTGAAAATCTCTACCAATAAATTACTTGAGAAAGAGTGCTTGTTGTGGATTCTGCTTTTGGGAACCCAAATCCAGATACCGTTAAGATCCAACATGCAAATCTCACTTGACTCCGCTAACCTACATACAATCACTATCTATAAAATTACGTCAATTTTCTCAGCTTTTCCTTATTAATTTTATCTCATATGTATCTGACATTAAACAATACTTTGTTGAGTTTGCCCTATTCTAAAATATTTACAAATGGAATTACAGTATATTTGTTGTCCTGTGACTATTTTTCTTTGATTTTGTATTGAAGACATATTCATATGGATGCAAGTAGCTTGATTTATTTCACAGATATCTGGTATTTATATCATAAATATATTTAAATATATATTTTCTTATTAATAAAAATATGATTTTTTTCCATTTTGGCTATTAATACATTGCTAAGATGAAAGTTCTTGCATTTGTTTTGGGGTACAAATAGGTACGATATTCTCTAGTGAAAATATCCATGTGAGGGATCATTTCATCATAGAATATTAAATTTTTAGCTTAGGTAATGTTCAATTCTTTTCAAAACTGAATGAATGAATTAAACTCTTGTTAGCAACGTAAGAGAACAATCCTTTATACATACATCTGGTAGCACTTAGTCTTGCATGACTCATATTTAAATATTTTGCCAATTTGGTGTATGTGAAATTATATCTAATCCTTGATTTAATGACAGTTTCCTTGAACATTAATAAAGTTTGATATTTTAAATTAATATTTTTCTCACCTGTAAAGTACTTACTTTTTTCTTTTGTCTTATTTTGTGTTCAGTGATTTGTATTTTTCTTAATGAGGCAAAGAATTACTCTGGAGATTATTACCTTGTTGAAAAATTTTCCAAGTTTGTGTTTATATTTTTAGATTTTTTTAAAAAATGGCATATACATGGAAAATGTATAAAATATATAATACAGACTAACATTGTATTGCAACCAAATACT
Organism: Lepus europaeus; assembly: GCF_033115175.1. Lineage (NCBI taxonomy): Eukaryota > Metazoa > Chordata > Mammalia > Lagomorpha > Leporidae > Lepus > Lepus europaeus. Next base: position 28,227,175 of record NC_084850.1, on the reverse strand, counting down.
CTCTAACCACTTGAAATTTCGTGATGAGGCACTTTGTCCCTGTGAGGAAATGTAGCACATTCAAATGGCTTATACTGTATACTACTGTGCTTCAGATTGCATTGTTGTACTATAGAGACCTACTTGAAAGCTGAACACCTTTCTGTGTTATGCAATACAATGACTGGAAATGCATCTCCACGTTTGAAATGTACAGTTGTTAGATCCTTAAAAGGCCTATTTCCTGTTATGCATCCTTCTTAGTGGTGAGAGTTACAAGAGTTTATAATGTGTCCTTTAATTTGGAGAGGGTGTCCAGCGTGTTACAGATATCTGGGTCTACCATAATTCCAGAGATGACATAAGACTCTGATTTATTTTAGGGTTTATCTGCCATACTTTTGAAAACATTTACTTTACCAAGGCCTCTAACATATATACCAACTCTTCTTCACATAGTCCAATTAGTAATGACATTAATATACTGAACCAATGCTCTATTATCTAGGATATATAGAAGACTCTTCCTTTTATACTAATCACAGAAGGCAAATAAATTCACTTAAATTTATACCCTATTCCATCCCAAGTGAATTAGAACTTCTTCTAAGGTACCTATTTGGTAAGAATAAAATGAAACAAAACACATTTAATAAATTGGTTACTACAAACCATTGCTTGAGACAATGTTAATTTGCTATAGCAAAATATCACATCTAGGATAGCAGGTGCATTTGGGGAATTTGAGCTTACAGTAGACCACTGTCATATAGAAGCAGTCCAGCTTCTGTAGGGGTTGCAGTAATGAATTAAATGTGTACTATTATCCCAGTATCCTTTTAGCCTTTATATGTAGCACTAATCATTTTCATTTTTCCATACCAGATATATACTATTCCTTTTGACTGATTACCTTGGTTGGTGTGGAGATGAAAAGAAGGTATTTAACATATCTCAAACTACAGATGGCATAAGTGACCGAGGAACTCAGCTGCTGCATCACGGACTGATAATCATATTTGTGCCAAGGTTACACTTTCAAGACTACTACCTGTCAAAATACTTAGTATTGTGGAATACTAAGGCAGGCCTGTTTGGAATACACATGAGATTGCTTTGTAGGCCAGTTTTGACTTCAGGATGTCTCAATATTGCTGAAACTTGCTAAGACTGCATGGTTGTGATGATAAAATAAAATTTTTGAAAGACTGATAAAACATCTACTCCTATTAATGAATTCATGTTAAGCCTTCAAACAATTTTGTATTTTTATAGTATGTATGGCTATCTATTTATAACATAAACTTGAGTTAAATTTATACTGCTAGGATTGAGTGTAAATTTATTTGTAATATAGCTGTTGCTTAATTTCTTCTCCTTCTGCATCTACCATCTTTTATTCTTCATAAATTTATGTTTTTGTTCATCATAAATTTTGGTCAGTGATTGAATTGTTTTATATACATTTATATATTTATTTTGTCTTTTAAAACAAATTTTGTCTTTGTTTATTCTCATTATTCATTCTTCTGTTACATTTCATAGGTTTTTTTTTAAGATTTATTTATTTATTTTAAAGAAAGTGTTTCAGAGAGAGAGAGAGAGAGAGAGAGAGAGAGAGATCCTGCTTTGTTGGTTCACTCCTCAAATTTCCACAACAGCTGGGGCTGAGCTAGGCCAAAGCCAGGAGCCTAGAACTCCATCTGAAGCTCCTGCATAGCTGGCAGAAGCACAAGCACTCAGGCCATCCTCTGGTGCTTTAACAGGGAGCTGGATAGGGAGTGGAATAGCTGGACTCAAACAGGTGCTCATTTGGTATGTTGACATATCTGGTGGTGGCTTAGTCCTCTGCACAACAATGCCAGCAGCACATCTCATTAGTTTCTGATATTCAAGTTCAACTTCCTACTGATTTTTATGGATTTATTCTGTTTCCTTTTCCTAATTTCAACAATTGAATACTTAACTCAGTTGTTTTAGCCTTTTTTACTTATATGAGTATTTAAGACTATATTCCAACATCAGCTCACTAATTCCAACATTAGCTGTAGCTCATCTTTTAATATCTAGTATTTTACCATTCACTTTTAATTTCAATTTCCATTACTCTTTGACATATTAGTTTATAAATGTCTTAATATTTCTAAATGGAGAGATTACACAAACATTTTTAAAAGGTTTTTAGATCACAGTTTATTCAATTTCAACATTAAGGTTCTAAATTTAAGATTTCTCTGACTAGTGAAAAATTATTCAAAGATTTTAAATTCCAACTAGAATCCATGATCTATATTCTTTAGTATTACATAATTCTCATTTCTCATTGTCTACTTTATTTTTCAGTCAATATTTAACCTTAATTCTCATTTACAACATATTCTAATATTAATTATTTCTTTTTACATCATATATATTTATTCTGAGGTTATTTAAACGTGCCTTAATTTAATAGCATAAAATTTTCTCTAGTGGTGGCCTATTGTAAGAAAACAACATTCAGTTATCAGAAATACCAGTTGTTTATGTAAAACCTTTCTTTTTTTAAGATTTATCTATTTATTTGAAAGGCAGAGACACAGAAAGAGAAGGAGAGAGAGAGAGAGAGAGAGAGAGAGAGAGCCAGCTCTTCTGTATGCTGGCTCATTCCCCGAATGGCCACAATGGCAGGGGCTGGGCCGGGTCGAAGCTAGGAGCCAGGAGCCTACTCTGGGTCTCCAACGTGAGCACAGGGGCCCAAGCAATCCCCCACTGCCCTCCCAGGTGCATCAGCAGGGAGCTGGATCAGAAGTGGAACAGCCAGGAATGAAAAGGAAACCACAAGGGATGCCTACTGCAAACAGCTGCTTAACCTTCTATGCCTGTAACATCCTTCTTGGAATGCTTTGATGGTAATGTTTTCCTAGATCCCTCTGAAGGTATCTTTTTTTTTAATATTTCATTTTGTTTTGTTTTTAAGGTATATTTTTTATTTAAAGGCAGAATGATAGAGAAAGAGAGGGAGGGGGAGAGAAAGAGAGAGGGAGAGAGATCAATATTTCATATGCTGTTTCACTCCCCAAATGGGAAAGACAGCCAAGACTGGGCCGGGCTGAAGCCAGGAGCCAGGAACTCCATCTGGATCTCCCAGCTGGGTGGCAGGGACCCAAGGACTTGAGCTACCTGCAGCAGCTTTCCCAGGTGCATTTGTGGAGAGCTGGACTGAAAGCAGAGGAGCCTGGTTGTGGCTTAACCCATTGTGCCACAACGCTATCTTCTGAAGGTATCATTTCACCATCTTCTTGTTACACTGTGGTTTTCATAAGTTATCTGCACACAGAGATGTGTTGCTCAATCAACTCTCTCAAATAAATGTAAAAATAAAAAGACCTGATTTATAGGGTTTGATAATTTTTATGATTGTATTTAAGCTAACAATGTGACATTCCTGAACATGATGTTGGGAAGATATGTTTATTTTGTTCAACAACTTGAATAAAAACTGTGTTGTTTATTCTGTACTCCTCCCACAAATGCTTATAATTATATATAATTATATATTCATTTGCACATGTACATAAAAGTGAGCGTAGATATATAATTATATGAGAAAGTATCATTATTTCTTTACCGAAATATGTGTTGCAAAAATTTTACTGCATTTTCCACTTTTCTGTCAATAGTTGAGGATAATAACATTAAATAATAAAAAATATTTCCTGATGCATAATTGATGCAAGTATTAATTACCATTAACTGTTTTTTAAAGATTTATTTTTATTTATTTGGAAGAGAGAGTTACAGAGAGAGGCAGAGACAGAGAGAGAGGTCTTCCCTCCACTGGTTCACTCCCCAGATGGCTGCAATGGCTGGAGCTGCACCGATCTGAAGCCAGGAGCCAGGAACTTCTTCCCGGTCTCCCACATGGGTGCAGGGGTCCAAGGACTTGGGCCATCTTCTACTGCTTTCCCAGATCATAGCAGAGAGCTGGATCAGAAGAGGAGCAGGCGGGACTAGAACCAGCACCCATATGGGATGCCGGCGCTTCAGGCATTGGCTTTAACCTGCTGCACCACAGCCCAGGCCCCTAATTACCATTAACTATCTTCAGTATTTTACCCCTAACAAAGTGATGCCACAATCATCACTGGAAATATAAAGCAAAACAAAACAATACTGAAAAAACTACCATAATCACTCAACAATTGTTGAAGTATTGATTCTTAATACTCCAACTGGAATCAGAATCTGAGTTTAGAGAACCTTAAACAAATGGTGATTTTTATGCAATACTGCCCCCCACCATCTTTTTAGCTGTCTGATCTCATAACAGCAGAGTCAGAATTCTATTGGACTAATTAAAAGTCAATCCAGTGAGAGGGTTTGTAAGACTCTATGAACAAGATAGTATTTCTGCCTCTTAATTCTCTTCCCCTTTCTATACTTTCACTGGTGGTTCTATCTCTTGGACACAGGTCTATTAAAAACATCTAAAATAAATTTATAATAAAGATTCTATGAACATTACTGAATCATGCTTTTAGCTTTGAGGCTCATGAACCCTTTTACTGTAAATACTGAAGTGTGACCACACCCTTAAAGTAGAACACAAGGCTTTCTGAGGAGGTGCACATGAAAAGAAACATTGCCTAAAATCACTTAAATATGTATGACATAAGTTAGAAATTACTCTGGTACTACAAAAAATAAATCAAAATCTGAAATGGCAAAACAGTTTAATTGAATATTTTGCTGAATTCGTAGGCATGATGTTATCCCCCCCACACACAAGTACTCCTGTAATCTGGCACTTCAACCTGTTCCATGGGTCCAGTGCTCATTAAAAGCATTTTCTCTGAACCACAGATCGCCCTAACTCCTTGAATTCTGCAGCAGTGACCCACATCTGCTTGAATGTGCTCAGAGACGTCATAACAGATGCACCGATCCATGCAGAGAAACATCTATCAGGAGAAGCTGTGATCTTGATGGGGTTCCCTTCAAAAGCTAGTGGTTCCAGTTCCTTCATAAGTCTTTCCTCCAGTCCCTGGAAGAGAGTGGTGCCACCACACAGCACAATATCTGCAAACAGGTTCTTCTGGATGTCAGTGTCACACTTCATGATGCTGCTGGAAACCATTTCTGAGAGTCCCGGGCTGTTGATGCCCAGCTGATCCGGTGAAAAAAGAACCTCTGGCACCTTGGTCATACTGTCCCCAATGGAGATGACATGACCATCTGGAAGTATGTATTCTCTCGGAGGTGTGTATTCCTCCACCCTCTTGCATAGCTCTTTATTTGATCCCAAGGTGATGTAACACATACTCTCCTTGATCTCATCCACCACTGCTTTGTTGAATATACAAGGGAAGATGCACTTGCTTGCAAGGAGGAGTCGGGTGAGATGGTCGGTGATGTCTCTTCCTGCCACACAGAGCTTGGTGACTGCATGAGGCAGAGCATAACCCTCAAAGATGGGAACAGTGCAAGTAAGTCCTTCGCCACTGTCTATCACAAGGCCGGTGACACAGGCATAGGCATAAAGAGCTATTGCTGCATGGTTGGCCAGGTAAAAGGCTGGGACATCGAATTTCTCAAACATGGTTTCTGCAATTCGTTCTCGAGTTTCTCTTGGGTTCAAGGAGGGCTCAGTCATGATTACAGGCTGCTCATTTGGTTTTACTCTCAGCTCTACTTCAAAAAGATGGTTCCAAAGTTTCTCCATATCATCCCACCCTGTAACCTGCCCACGTTCTATGGGGCGGTGTAAATACAGGGAACCATATTTGTCTAGAGCTTCATCACCCACAAAGTACTTGATTCGATTGCTTCTTGCAGATGGTAAGTTAAATTTAGGATGCCCCACGACTGAGCTGACAACATGACGGGGTCCAATATCTCCAGATAATCCCACTTTACAGAGGCCTGAACCATTGTCAATAACTACAGCAGGGACATCTAACAAATGTGGATTAAACATGTCTTTACCTGGTCTTCTAGACTTCACCAAAATGAAGAAAGATCAGTTGGACCTCTTTAAGAGACAGCAGTTACTTCTGATGGTTTGAAAATTGCAGGATTCCCAAGTGCTCTGGTTGTTGCCCAGTTGGAGCTGGCAGGCTCTTGCCAATCCACCAGAACACCCCGTCCTTAACCCATGAATCTTGTCTACTTTCTGGTGGCTCAAGGCCTGTGGAGATAAATTCAAGGCTGGCTGCCCTGTGTGTAACAATCTCACCATAGCAACAGTTGCCCTGGATAAACATCAGTGGGGGAGGGGCTGGATCTCAAATACTAGGGCTCTCTAATTTGTGAGATATTTAGTAGGGTAAGGCAAACCATATCTACAGACATCTTTAATAAACACATGAACTCCATACAGATGCCAACATTTAGAATAAAGTGAAGCCATGGACTTGTCCCAGAGAAATTCCTTCTGTGTTGGGCTGAGCGGCTCTATGTGGAATGTCAAAATTACCCTTCCTTTTACTAAGAGAAGGAATTAAGCCCCCATCACAGAATCAAGTTGGAGAGGAAATGCCTGTAATCCCCTTGAACAGTGGTTTTTTTTTTAATTTCCCCTTATATTTGCTTTCTTGTTTTCAATAGCTTTATATGAGATAAATTATATGTATCTTGTGAGTCATCCATTAAAATGTATAATTCCATGTTCTTAGTATATTCTCTGATATCTGAAAATGGTAGAATAGTTTAGAATATTTTTCTACCTCAAAAAGAAACCCAGTACCCTTCATCTATCACTCTCCTCTTTAGACCATACACGTTAGCTCCCACAGAAAATATTTGTCTCTATATATCTATCTTTTCTGACACTTTTCATATAAATGACATCATATAATATGTGGTTCATTGTGTGTGACCAACATTCACTCTAAATATTCCTTCAAAGTGCAACTATTTGGATGTAACACATTTTCTGCATCAGTCAGTTGATCGGATTGTTTGCATTTACATTCCCATTGTTGGATAGTTCCTGTTTCACATGATCCTCAACACTATTGTTTCACACTCCAAGATGTTGTGTAGGGTAAAACTTTTGATATGACCCCAAAGCACAGGCAACGAAAACTAAACTAAACACAAGGGACTATGTCAAACTCAGAAGCTTTTGCGTAGCAATGGAATTGATAGAATGAAGAGACATCCAATAGAATGGGAGAACATACTTGAAAACCACCTACCCAGGAAAAGATTAATATACTAATATATCAGCAACATTAAAAACTAAACAATAATAAAACAACCAATCCAGTTGTGAAATGGGCAAAGTACTTCAATAATACTCAAAAGAAGAAATATAAACAGCCAACAAACATGAAAAAATGTTCAACATCACTAGCCATCACAGAAAAGCAAATCAAAACCACAATGAGATAACACTTCACTCCTGTCAGAATGGTTAAACTCTAAAAAACAAAGTAGAAAATTCTGGCAAGGATATGAAGAAAAGTGAACATTTATAAACTATTGGTGGAAATATAAATTAGTACACCCACCGTGGAAAACCATGTGGAGATTTCTTAAAAAGGTAGAAATAGAATTGCTATATGATCCAGCAATCCAACTACTGGGTACATACCCAAAAGACTTGAACACAACAAATCAAAGAGATACCTCCGCCACCATGTTTATAGAAGCACCAGGATGTAGCACCCACAGGCAGCTGGCTCTGGGAATGTTTCTACTCTTTCCATGGATAGGACAGGCTATCAGGGTTGAACGGATCCTTTGTAACACGTGACTGTGGAGGCCAAGTGTACCAAGGCTGTGGGAACTCTGTTACTGCACAAAAAGTTGCAGGGTGTAAATGGGACTCTGGGCAATCATTGTGTGCTGCACCAGAGGCTCAGAGTTCCTTGATTGCCTGGGGTGGATCATGGCAGCAGGATCTATGCAAACACTTAGGATTGCAGAGATTCTTTGCACAGTTCAAGTGGCAGCATGGGTGAGAGTTGCACCCACTATGGGCTAACCCTGAGAATTGATCACGTTGGAAGAGAGGCAAGGGTGTGATTATGCCAACAAAGGTGATCATACCCTCTCCCCTGATGATAAGAGTGGAGATATGCCACATCCAACTTGGGTGTCACTCTGGATACTCACTCCATCCTGGAGCAGTGACCAGAGCTCCCTGGCTACACTCAATACACACCTCAGGTTATTCACTGAAAGAGCAGACACTCCACTAAACTACAGAGTCACAGTTCAAATATAAAAGCCCTCAGAGGATAAAACCAAAAAGTATTTCCACAAATGCCTAAAAATAAACACAAGAATTCAAGAAACAAGAATAAGGAACACAACATAACTCTTCTAAAGGAACACAAAACACTTTAATATTAGAATGTGAAAAGGAAGTGATTGATAAAATGCCTGAAAAGGAATCAAAAGAAAAATCATAAGATTCCTCAGAAGCAATAAGAAGCAAATTTACAAGTCAAAGAAATCCATACATGATGTGGAAGAAAAACTTTCCCATGAAATTGATTTTGAAGAGAAATCAAACTGAAATATTAGAAATGCAGAATTGATCCAAAGCCAGGAGCCAGGTGCTTCTGCTGGTCTCCCATGTGGGTGCAGGGTCCAAGGACTTGGGACATTGGAGGGTGAACCAACGGCAAAAAGGAAGACCTTTCTCTCAGTCTCTCTCTCTCACTATACACTCTGCCTGTCAAAAAAAAAGAAGAACAAATGAAGAATTGAATAGATTAAATAAAGAATGTTGTGGAAAGCCTTAACAACAGTCTTGGAGAGGCATCAGAAAAATATCCAAGCTAGAATACCAATCTTTGGAAATATCTCAGTAAGATCAGAAAAAGGAAGGAGAAATTAGAAAAATTAAAAAGTGTTGAGTGAATTAAGCCAGTCCCAAAGAGACAAATATCATTTGTTTTCCCTGATCGGTGACAACTGAGCACCAAAGGGGAAACCTGTTGAAGTGAAATGGACACTATAAGAAACAATGACCTGATCAGCTCTTGCCCTGACTCTAGATGTAAAATGTAATACTTTATCATTTTTAGTATTTTTTGTTGTTGTTGTTGTTGTTCTAGTACCAGTGGTTGAACTCTGTAATTAACACACAATTATCCTTAGGTGTTTAAATTTTAACTGAAAAGTGATCCCTGTTAAATATAAGAGTGAGCAGACCATGTTGAGCAAGAGGCTTGCACACTGTGAAGAGCTGAGAGCACAGGTGATGGAGGTTAAAGCTCTCCCCGGAATGGGCACCACTATAGATATCATACTGATTAATGGCCGTTTGAAGGAAGGAGATACCATCATTGTTCCTGGAGTAGAAGGACCCATTGTTACTCAGATTCGAGGCCTCTTGTTACCACCTCCTATGAAGGAATTATGAGTGAAGAACCAGTATGAAAAGCATAAAGAAGTAGAAGCAACTCAGGGAGTAAAAACTCTTGGAAAAGACCTGGAGAAAACACTGGCTGGCTTACCTCTCCTTGTGGCGTATAAGGAAGATGAAATTCCTGTTCTTAAAGATGAATTGATCCATGAATTAAAGCAGACACTAAATGCTATCAAATTAGAGGAAAAAGGAGTTTACGTCCAGGCATCTACACTGGGTTCTCTGGAAGCTCTACTTGAGTTTCTCAAGACATCAGAAGTGCCCTATGCAGGAATTAACATTGGTCCAGTCCATAAGAAAGATGTTATGAAGGCTTCAGTGATGTTGGAACACGATCCACAGTATGCAGTAATTTTGGCCTTTGGTGTGAGAATTGAACGGGATGCACAAGAAATGGCTGATAGTTTAGGAGTTAGGATCTTTAGTGCAGAAATTATTTATCACTTATTTGATGCCTTTACAAAATACAGACAAGACTACAAGAAACAGAAACAAGAAGAATTTAAGCACATAGCAGTATTTCCCTGCAAGATGAAAATCCTCCCTCAGTACATTTTCAATTCTCGAGACCCAATAGTGATGGGGGTGACTGTGGAAGCAGGGCAGGTAAAACAAGGGACACCCATGTGCGTCCCAAGCAAAAACTTTGTTGACATTGGAATAGTAACAAGCATTGAAGTAAACCATAAACAAGTAGATGTTGCAAAGAAAGGACAGGAAGTCTGTGTCAAAATAGAACCTATCCCCGGGGAATCTCCCAAGATGTTTGGGAGACACTTTGAAGCTACGGACATTCTTGTCAGTAAGATCAGCCGGCAGTCCATTGATGCACTCAAAGACTGGTTCAGAGATGAAATGCAGAATAGTGATTGGCAGCTTATTGTGGAACTGAAGAAAGTTTTTGAAATCATCTAATTTTTCCACGTGGGGCAGAAATTGTTGTAATAGCATCAACAAAATGAGACAAAAAATGGAACAGATGTATCTGAACATGGACAGACTGGTATGGAAGGAAAAAAAAATAGGTGTATAAAATGTTTTCCATGAGAAACCAAGAAACTTACACTGGTTTGACAGTGGTCAATTACATGTCCCCACAGTTCCAATGTGCCTGTTCCCGCACCCCCTCCTTGCCCTACCCTCTCTACTTGGCTGCTGTTTTAAAGTTTGCCCTTCCCCAGATTTGGATTTTTATTACAAATCTAAAGCTCTTTCACTTTTATACTGATTAAATCAGTACTGCAGTATTTGATTAAAAAAATATAAGAGTGAGAATAAGAGAGGGAAGAGATGTACAATTTGGGACATGCTCAATCGGACTTGCCACAAATGGTGGATTTAGAAATGTAACAGGGGATTCCAATTAAATCCCATCAAGGTGGCATGTACCAATGCCATCTCACTACTCCAAGTGATCAATTTCAGTTCAAAATTGATGACTCTGATAGGTCCAAGAGTCAAAGGGATCACACAAACAAGACAAGTGTCTACTAATACTAACTGATAGAATCAAAAAGGGAGAGAAAGATCCAACATGGGAAGCAGGATACACAGCAGACTCATAGAATGGCAGACGTCCTAAACAACACTCTGGCCTCAGAATCAGCCCTTAAGGCATTCGGATCTGGCTGAAGAGCCCACGAGAGTATTGTAGGCATGGAAAGCCAAGATACCAGGGAAAAGAAAAAAAAGAAGAAGACCTAAAGGAAAGATCTCTGTGAGTGAGATCCCAGTGGAAAGAACGGGGCCATCAAAGAAGGCGGTACCTTTCTCTGAAGGGAGGATTGAACTTCCACTTTGACTATGAGCCTATCGCAATAAGATCAAAGTCAGCGAACTCTAAAGGCTTCCATAGGCCTGGCAACTCATGACTAGAGCCTAGGGAGATTACTGACGCCATGAACAGGAGTGTCAAATTGTTAAGTCAGCAACAGGAGTCACTGTGTACTTACATCCCATGTGGGATCTGTCCTTAATGTGTTGTCTAATGTGCAGTGATGCTATAATTAGTACTGAAACAGTATTTTTACACTTTGTGTTTCTGCGTGGGTACAAACTGATGAGATCTTTACTAATTATATACTGAATCGATCTTCTCTATATATAAAGATAATTGGAAATGAAAAAAAAAAAAACCCTGGTGTTAAATTGGAAATGGCATAGAAAATTAATTAATTTTTTTTAAAAAATATTATGTAGGATCTCTGTCTTTAATGTGCTGTACACTCTTATTTAATGCTATAACTAGTACTCCAACAGTATTTTTTTCACTTTGTGTTGTTATATGGGGCAAACTGTTGAAATCTTTACCTAATATATACTAAACTGATCTTCTGTATATAAAGAGAATTGAAAATGAATCTTGATGTGAATGGAAGGGGAGAGGGAGCGGGAAAGGGGAGGGTTGCGGGTGGGAGGGAAGTTATGGGTGGGGGGAAGCCATTGTAACCCACAAGATGTACTTTGGAAATTTATATTCATTAAATAAAAGTTTAATAAATGAAAAAAAAGAAAAGAAAAGCAAAAAAAAAAAAAAACAGTGTTGCACATTTATGAGATACTATAAAATGGCCTAACAAATGGGTCTTAGCAGGTCGTGAAGTTGCAGAAATGAGAGAATGGATTAGAATAATTATTCAGTGAAATAATTACAGAAAACTTCACTAATTTGGGGAAAGAAAGGCATGCTCAAGCACATTAGGCACATCGAACTCCTAGTAGACGTGACCAGCAGATATCTTCACCACAAGACATTGTAGTCAAACTTTCAACAGCAAAACATAAAGACTCTAAATATTGCATGAGGGAAATGCCAGATTAACTTCAGGAGGGTCCCCAGTTAGACTCACAACTAACTATCAGAAACCCTACAGGCTAAGGAGACAATGGAGAGACGAAGTCCAAGTCCTAAAAGAAGAAAATAACTGCTAACCCAGAATACTGTACCCTGCAAAGCTCTCTTTCATGAATGTAGTTTAAATAAAGACCTTCCATAATAAACAGAAATTGAAATAATTTGTCATCACTCATTCAGACTTATAAATGATGCTTAAAAATGTGCTACACAAAGAAACTCAGAAAGATAGTCGCAATCATGAAAAAAAATGTGAAGGCAAACAAAACCAGCTGGAAGTACAAAATCCAAAGTAAACAATATTTTTTATGGAAAATGGCAGGGGCAAGTCCTTACTTATCAATAATAACCTTGAATGTAAATGGCCTAAATTCTCCAACTAAATGATAGAGATTGTCTGAATGGATTAAAAAACCGAGACCCATCTATTTGCTGCCTAGTAGAAACACAGCCCACCAAAAAAGATACATGTTGACTGAAAGTGAAAGGATGGAAAAAGATATTTTATGCTAACAGAAAGCAGAAATGAGCACATGTAGCCATCATACTATTAGTCAAAATAGAATTTAACAGAAAACTCTTAAAAGAAGGATCAATTCAAGAGGAAGATGTGACAATAATAAATGTATATGCACCCAACGCCAGGTTGCCCAGCTATTTGAATTGTTAATGGATTTAAAGGGAGACAGAATCTCTAATACAATAGTAAATTGCGACTTCAACATCCCACTTTATTAATGGACAAATCACCTAGCAGAAAATCAAAAAGAAACAACAAAGGTAATCTACACTATGGACCAAAATTACTTAAGTGATATCTACAGAGATTTCACCCCAATTTTTCAGAAATACACATTCTCATCAGTGCATGGAACTTTCTATAGGGTAGACCATATGCTAGGCCATAAAACAAGTCTCAGAAAATTGCAAAAAAAAAAAACCCAAAACCCTGAAATCACACCATGCATCTTTTCTGACCACAGTATAATGAGGCTGGAAATCAACAACTCAAGCATCTCTAGATCATATGCAAGCACAACGAGACCGAACAACTTGATCTTAAATGAACAGTGGGATTGAAGAAATCAAAATGGAAAAAAAATTATATGAGTGAATAAAGATGACAATAAAATATATCAAAACTTTTGGGATACAACAAAAATAGTGTTATAGGCAAGGTTATAGCAATTGGTGCCTGCATTAAAAATTGAGCAATGAATATATCTAAAGCACCTAGAAAAACAGCAAACCAAACCAGAAGTTAGTAGGAGGAAAGAATTAATGAAAATTAGAGCAGAAATAAACAAAGCTTAAACAAAAAATACAAAGGATCAGTGAAAGGAACAGCTGCTTTTTGAAAAAAAATAATCTACCATGGGCACAACTAACAAAAAAGAGGGAGAAGACACAAATTAATAAGACCAGTGATGCAAAAGGATATATAAAAGGGCATCCAAGATAGCGGAATATGGAGTGAGCTTACTGTTCTAGTCTAAGGAACGATAGTTTAAAAAAAGCGGAGTGCAGTCTTAGGAGTTAGGGAGAAAAATAGCAGAGGAAACTTCATGCAAATTAAAAGGACACTGTGGACTTCCATGGAGGATGCGGATGTGTACAACTAAGGACCCCAGCAGCCAAGAGCCTCATCACCAGCTTTGAAGGTGAGAGCAGACTGAAGCAGCCCAAGCCACTGGTGATAAAGCTGCAGGAAGAGCCTGGCAGGAGTCCAGCTTGGAGCCCTGTGGGGGACAGTGTACCTGACAAACTAGAGGAGAAAAAAGGGGACATGTTTCTCTCTCCCCAAGCATCCTGCACCAGCATCCTGTAACAAGCTGAGAGAGGCTGGGCTGGGCATCAATTGGACATACATAACAGCTGGGCCAGCTCATGTCCTCACACCTAACAACCAGCCAACGGGACATGCCTGAGTCTGGCTGGGAGAACTGATAGGGGGCTGGGTGCTCATGACTGTGAGCGGCATGTGTGCTGGGACTTGTAGAACACTGTGGTTGTGTGGGAGGGCGTAGGGTGTGGCTGGGACTCTGGGCAGTCACTGTGGGCAGTTCCACACACTCAGAGTTTCCCAAATCCCTGGTGAGAGTCATTTCTGTGAGATCTGTGCTCACACCAAGGACTACAAAGATCCTTCGGTTGCTGGGGTATCCCCAGTGAGCACTGTGCCCACTGGGGCTGGTGCCAAGGCACTGTACTCCTTTGAGGAGAGGAAAAGAGCATAAGACCATGCAAATAGAGTAGAACAAATCTCCAATCTGATAAAAAAAAAGAGATCTATCATGCCCAGGAGTATGTCACCTTGTACACTCCCATCAACCAGGAGCACTGAAAAGAGCACTATGGACACACCCACCACACACTTCTGAGTATTCACAGAAAAAGTGGAAACCCTACTAAGTCACAGAGGCATAGTCTAATGATAAAGCCATCACAGGGAAAAAACAAAACAAAACAAAAATAAACCAACAAGTATCTCTATAAATGCTGAATAATAAACACAGAAATTCAAGAAACGGAAATAAGGAAGACAACTTGACTCTCCAAAAAGAAGACATAACTTCAATACTAGAATGTGAAGATGAAAAGATGGAAGAAATGCCAGAAATTGAATTAAAAAAACTAATTGTAGGATTGCTTAGAAGGAATGAGAAACAAATCCGTGAACTAATGAAATCTGTATTTGACATGAGGAAATTTATCCCATGAATCTAATGATATAAAATCAATACACAAAATTCAACAGCCTTTGTATAAACAGACAATGCCATGGATAAGAAGGAACTACTAATATCAATACCATTCACAATAGCTATAAAAAATAAAATACCTTGAAATAAATTTGACCAATGATGTCAAAGATCTCTACGATGAAATTACAACACATGACAGAAAGAAAAAGAAGATATAAAAAAAGGAAAATCTTCCATGTTCATGGATTGGAAGAATCAATATCATCAAAATCTCCATTCTTCTGAAAGCATTTTACTGACTCTGTGAGATACCAATAAAAATACCAATGACATTTGTTGCAGATCTAGAAAAAAATGATGCTGAAATACATATGGAAATACAGGAGACCCCAAAATGCTAAAGTTATCTTATACAACAAACACAAAGTTGGAGGCATCATAATACCAGATTTTGAGATATACTACAAGGAATTTATAATCAAAACAGCCTGGTAATAGTACAAAAACGGATGGATAGACCAATGGAACAGAATAGAAATGCCAGAAATCAATTCAAGCATCTACAAACAACTTATATTTGACCACGGAGCTAAAACCAATCCCTGGAGCAAGGACAGTGTCTTTAACAAATAGTGCTGGTAAAACTGGATTTCCACATGCAGAAGTATGAAGCAGGACCCCTCTCTTACACCTTACATGAAAATCCATTCAAAATGGATTAAAACCTAAATCTATGAACTCATACCATCAAATTACTAGAAAACATTGGGGAAACCCTTCAAGACATTGGCACAGGCAAAGAATTCTTGGAAAAGAACCCAGAGGCACAGGCAATCAAAGCCAAAATCAACAAATGGGATTACATCAAATTGAGAAGCTTATGTACTGCAAATGAGACAGCAAAGTGAAGAGGCAACTGACAGAATGGGAGAAATCATTTGAAAACCATGCAACTGATAAAGGATTAATAACCAGAATATGTAAAGTGATCAAGAAACTCCACAACAATAAAACAAACAACACAGTTAAGAAATGGGTGAAAGATTTAAAGAGGCATTTTTCCGACAGGGTTATAGTCAAAGTGGAAGTTCTCTCCTCCCTTCAGAGAAAGGTACCTCCTTCTTTGATGGCCCCACTCCTTCCACTGGGATCTCACTCACTGAGATCTTTCATCTAGGTCTTCTTTACTTTTATATTTTTTTTCCAGAGTGTCTTGGCCTTCCATGCCTAAAATACTCTCATGGGCTTATTCTGAGGCCAGAGTGTTGTTTAGGACATCTGCCATTCTATGAGTCTGCTGTGTATCCCGCTTCCCATGTTGGATCCTTCTCTCCCTTTTTGATTCTGTCAGTTAGTATTAGCGGACACTAGTCTTGTTTGTGTGATCCCCTTGAATCTTAGACCTAAATTCTAAACTCTTAGACCTCAATTCTAAACTGAAATTTATCACATGGACTAGTGAGATGGCATTGGTACATGCCACCTTCATGGGATTGTATTGGAATCCCCTGGCACATTTCTAACTCCATCATTTGGGGCAAGTCCGATTGAGCCTGTCCCAAATTGTACATCTCCTTCCTCCCTTTTTCTCACTCTTATATTTAACATCGGCGAACCCTAAAGGCTTCCATAGCCTCGCAACTCATGACTAGAGCCTAGGGAGATTACTGACGCCATAAACAAGAGTGTTAAATAGTTAAATCAACATCAGGAGTCACTGTGTACTTACATCCCATGTGGGATCTACCCTTAATGGGTTGCCCAATGTGAAGTAACGCTATAACTAGTACTGAAACAGTATTTTTACACTTTGTGTTTCTGTGTGGGTGCAAACGGATGAAATCTTTACTTAGTATATACTGAATCAATCTCCTGAATATAAAGATAATTGAAAATGAAAAAAGAAAAAAAACTTGGCGTTAAATTGGAAATTGCATAGAAAATTAATCATTTCTTAAAAAAAATCATGTAGGATCTCTGCCATGAATGTGCTGTACACTGTTATTTAATGCTATAACTAGTACTCCAACAGTATTTTTCACTTTGTGTTGCTATGTGAAGGCAAACTGTTGAAATCTTTACTTAATATATACTAAACCAATTTTCTGTATATAAAGATAATTGAAAATAAATCTTGATGTGAATGGAAGGGGAGAGGGAGCGGGAAAGGGGAGGGTTGCAGGTGGGAGGGAAGTTATGGCAGGGGGAAGCCATTGTAATCCATAAGCTGTACTTTGGAAATTTATATTCATTAAATGAAAGCTTTAAAAAAATTGAAAACTTTTAAAAAAAAAAAAACAGTACAGGCAAAACCCCAGGCATATATCACAGAACAGAGACCAACTTGGTTGGTATACGAGAGTTGTAGGAGTCAAGTTGTGGAGATAGGACCTTTGATAACTTTGACTTTGAATGACTGCCAAAGATTTTATAGTATCTACAAAATTTCTGTGTGTGTTTGTGTGTGTGTGTGTTAAAAAATAATTTAAATAAAGAGGCATCTCTTCAAAAGAGGAAATCCAAATGACCAATAGACACATGAAAAAATGCTCAGGATCATTAACTATTAGGGAAATGCAAATCAAAACCACAATGAAATTTCACCTCACCTCAGTTAGAATGGCTTTCATATAGAAATCAACAGTCAACCAATGCTGGGGAGGATGTGGGGATAAAGTTACCCTAATCCACTATTGGTGGGAATGTAAACTGGTAAAGCCACTATGGAAGACACTGTGGAAATCTGAATATGGGCCTATCATATGATGCACCTATCCCACTCCTGGTAATTTACCCAAGGGGAATGAAATCAGCAAATAAAAGAGTTACCTGTACTGCCCATGTATACTGTAGCTCAATTCACAATAGCTAAGATATGGAATTAGCACAAATGCCTGTCAACTGAAAACTGGACAAAGAAATTATAGGATATATAGACCATGGAATAATACACAGCTGTTAATAATGAATTCTGTTCATTGCAACAAAATGGCTGAAACTAGAAAACATACTTAGTGAGAAAAGCCAGTCCCCAAAAGTAAATACCATATGTTCTCCCTGACCTGTGATAATAGAGCACCTATAAACTAATCTACAGAAGTGATATTGATACTTTGAGAGGCAATGGCTTTGAATAGCTCTTGTGTCCATTGTTGAGGTACTGTTATTTTCCCCATACTATTTGTTGGATTCTTAACGTAGAGTTAATCATATATGTATAAAGTTAACTTAAGATTAAAATCATGGATTAGGGAGGGAGTTTACTACTTAAGTCTAGGAGAAAATAGTTTTAAAAAGTGGAAGGAGTACAGTCTCAGAGAAGAGTTAGTGAGAAAACAGCAGAGTAACCTCTATGTAAATTGGAGGAACACCGTGGACCTATGTGGAGAGCAAAGATGCACCCAACATAGGATCCCAAGCCAAGAGTCCCCACACCAGTGTTGGAGACCAAGGTGAGAGCACACTGCAGCAGCCCAAACCACTGGTGAAAAAGCTGCAAGAGCCTAGGGGAATCTAGCTTAGAGCCCCATAGGGGATAGTGTACCCCCAAAACTAGAGGAAAAAAACAAAGGGGAGCACATTTTCTCTCTCCCTGATCATCCTGCAAAGTCACCCTGAAACAAGTTGACAGAGAGCAGACACTATTTTGGACATATGTAACAGTTGTGCCAGCTTGTGTCGGTGCCCAGCAACAAGCCAAGTGGAGACTCCTGGGTCTGATGGAGAGAACAGACAGGGGGATGGGTGCTTGTGACTGTGAGAATCTTGTGTTCCAGGACTGTGAAAACACTGAGGCTGCATGGGAACATTCAGCATATGGCTGGGACATTGGGAAGCCACTATGGGAGCTCTGCACGAACAGGGCTCCCTCGTTGCCTGGCAAAATATACTGCTAGGGAATCTGAGCTTATACTGTGGACAGCAGAGATCCTTTGTGTGGTCCTTGTGGCAGAGTGGATGCATAATATATTCACTGGGGCTAGCACCCAGGCACTGGTCTCCTTTGAGGAAAGGAGATCAGCTGAGTCTATGCCAAAAGACAAGAAATCTCCCTCTGATTAAAAAAAAAAACAATTTTACCATGCCAAACTTGGTGTGTCACCTCAGACACACCCATCACCCTGGAACACTGAACAGAGCTCTCTGATCACTCCAACCACATGCCTCTGAAAGTAGACACTCCACTAATACAATCAGAAATAGTCCAAAGATAAAAGCTGCCACAGTGAAAAATCAAAGAAGAAAGCAAGGAGTATCCCCACAAATGTCAAACAAAAAATGCACCAATTCAAGAAACAAGAGTAAGGAAGACAACATAATGCCCCCAAAAGAACACAACACTTCAATACTATATTTTAAGATGATGATATTGAAGAAATGCCAAAAATGGCATTTCTGATTACTCAATAGTAATCAGAAGCAAATTCATGAAGTAATGAAATCCATACATGACATGAAGAAAAATTTCCGCCACAAAACTGAGAACTTAAAGAGAATTCAAAATGAAACCTTGGAAAAGAATAATTCAATAGAACAAACAAAAAATACAGTGGAGGGCCTTAACAACAGGATCAGTGAAGCAGAAGAAAGAATATTTGACTTAGAAGACAAAGCACAGGAAATTATACAGTCAGACCAAATATAAGAAGAAGTTAGAAAACTAAAAAGCACTGTTGCGAATCTACAGGATACTATCAAAAGACCCAATATATGGGGTCTAGGAGTCCCTGAAGGTGTTGAAAGAGAGAAAAGATTAGAAGGCCTTTTTAGTGAAATAATAAAAGAAAATTTCCCCAATTTAGAGAAAGAAATGGGCATCTAAGTACAGGAAGTGCATAGGACTCCTAACAGGCATGGATAGAAAAGATCTTCACCACAATACACTGTAGTCAAACCCTCCCCAGTAAAACATAAACAAAAGATTCTAAAGTGTGCATGAGAGAAACACCTGATTATGTTCAGAGGATGTCCAATTAGACTCACAGCAGACTTCTCATCAGAAACCCTACAGACTAGGAGAGAATGGCAATATATATTCCAAGCCTTAAGAGAAAAAAAAAAAACTGTTAATCCAGAATACTAGACCCTGCAAAGCTCTCATTTATGGTTGAAGGTGAAATAAAGAACTTCCATGACAAACAAAAAGTAAAAGAATTTGTCACCCCCTTTCCAGTCCTGCAGAAGATGCTTAAGGATGTGCTGCATATAGAAACACAGAAACATGGTCATCACTACAGAAGAAGGTAATGGAAGGAAAGCTACCAGTAAAACTACAAAGGAAATCAAAACTAAAATAATAGGAATGTTTTTGGAAAATGGCAGGGCAAAGTCATTATTTATGAATAGTCACCTTGAATATAAATGGCCATAACTCTCAAGTTTAAAGACACAGACTGGCTGAATTGATCAAAAAACAAAACCCATCTATTTGTTGCCTACAAGAAACACATCTCACCAACAAAGATGCATACAGAATGAAAGTGAAAGGATGGAAAAAGTTATTCCATGATAACTGAAAAAAAAAGCTGATGTAGCCATCCTAATATCTGAAAAAATAGAATTTACACAAAAACTGTTAAAAGAGATAAAGAACACTACGTAATGATTAAGGGATCAATTCAACAGGAAGATGTGACTATTATAAATGTATATGCACCTAATTACATGGCACATTGTTATTTATAAGAAATATTTTTAAGGGATAAAGGGAGACTTAGGCTCTAATACAATAGTAATGGTGGATTTCAGTACCCAACTTTCAGCATGGACAGATCAACCAGACCGAAAATCAGCAAGGAAACAGCAGAGTTAATCGACACTACAGACCAAATGGATATAACAGATAGCTATAGAACTTCTTATCCTAGAATTGCAGAATTCACATTCTTCTCACCTGTGCCTGGGACCTTCTCTGGGATTGATCACATGCTAGGCCATAAAACAAGTCTCAGAAAATTCAAAAAAATCAAAATCATACCATGCATCTTCTCAGACCACAATGCAATGAAGCTGGCAATCAGCAACTCAGATATCTCTAGAACATATTCAAAGACATGGAGACTGAACAACATGCTCCTCAATGAACAGTGGGTCATAGAAGAAATCAAAAAAGAAATAAAAAATGAAAATTACAATACAACGTATCAAAACTTATGGGATACAGTGAAAGCAGTTAATTGGAAAGTTGCAGTTGGTGTCTCCATCAAGAAATTGGAAAGACACAAAACTAATGAGCTATCAATGCATCTCAGGGATCTAGAAAAACAACAACAAACTAAACGCAAAACTCGTAGGAGAAAAGAAATGATTAAAATTAGAGAGGAAATCAACAAAATATCAACCAAAAAAAAAAAAACAATACAAAAGATTACCAAAATGAAGAGCTGGTTTTCTGAAAAAATAAACAAAATTGCCACATCGTTGGCCCAACTAACCAAAAAAAAAAAAAAAAAAAAAAAAGGCCGGCACCGTGGCTCAACAGGCTAATCCTCCGCCTTGCGGCGCCGGCACACCGGGTTCTAGTCCCGGTCGGGGCACCGATCCTGTCCCGGTTGCCCCTCTTCCAGGCCAGCTCTCTGCTGTGGCCAGGAAGTGCAGTGGAGGATGGCCCAAGTGTTTGGGCTCTGCACCCCATGGGAGACCAGGAGAAGCACCTGGCTCCTGCCATCGGAACAGCGTGGTGCACCAGCCGCAGCGCGCTACCACGGCGGCCATTGGAGGGTGAACCAACGGCAAAAGGAAGACCTTTCTCTCTGTCTCTCTCTCTCACTGTCCACTCTGCCTGTCAAAAAAAAAGAGAGAGAGAGAGAAGACCCAAATCTATTAAATTAGAGATGAAAAAGGAAGTGTAATAACAAACACTACAGAAAATAGAAGAATCACCAGAAATTACTATAAAGAGCTGTATGCCAACAAAGCGGGAAACCTAGAAGAAATGGATAGATCCCTGGACTCATGCAACCTACATAAATTGAGCCATGAAAACATAGAAAACCTATACATACTCATTGCCAAGATGGAAATTGAATCAGTAATAAAAGCTCTCCCTGTTGCCATTGAATTCTCAACAATGTTGCAGTGGGTTCGTTTCTGAGAGGAGCAGCGCGGTGGGGGCAAGAGGCACAGAGTCACCACACAGACCCCGGGAGTCGGGTGAAAGCAGGCTTGAGGTGAGCAGCCTGCAGACTCGTTTATTACAGTTAGTACAAGAGCTTATATAGCCAAGACCAGCCAATCCGATAAGGGGCTGTCTATGCCCCAACCAATCACAGCCTGTTGCCAGGCAGTTTCCAAAGCCATCCAATCACAGCCTGTTGCCAGTCAGGCTGCTGTTGCCAGGCAGTTTCTGAAACCATCCAATTATGGCCTGCCATCAGTCAGGCTCTGTTGTCATGTGGTTTCCTCTTGTCATGTGGTTTCCGAAGCCATCCAATCACGGCCTGTTGCCAGGCAGTTTCTGTTGTCAGCGGCCATCTTAGCATGACCTTTTCACCTCAGTGGCCATCTCGGCATGAACTTTTCACCTCAGCAGCCATCTTGATATGACCTTTTCACCTCATTCCACCACACCTCCCAACATAGAAATTCCTAGGACTGGATGTCTTCACTGCTGAATTCTACAAGACATTTAACAAAGAACTAACTCCACTTCTTCTCAAGTTATTCAAAACAGTTGAATGAGAAAGAATCTTCCCAAATTCTTTCTATGAAGCCAGCATCACCTTAATTCCTAGTCTTGGAAAAGATGCAATTGAGAATGAGAACTACAGACCAATTTGCCTCATGAAAATAGACTCAATAAACCCCAACAAAATTCTGGCCAATTGAATCCAACAACACATTAGAAAGATCATTAGGCGCCGGTGCTGTGGTGCAGTGGGTTAATGCCCTGGCCTGAAGTACTGGCATCCCATATGGGTGCCGATTTGAGACCTAGCTGCTCCACTTCCAATCAAGCTCTCTGCTATGTCCTGGGAAAACAGTAGAAGATGGCCCAAGTCCTTGGACCCCTGCACCCATGTGGGAGACCTGGAAGAAGCTCCTGGCTCCTGGCTTCAGATCAGCTCAGCTCCAGCCATTGTGGCCAATTGGGGAGTAAACCATTGGATGGAATATATATCTCCCACCCCGCCTGCCTCTCCTCTCTGTGTAACTCTGAGTTCCAAATAAATAAATAAATCTTTAAAAAAAGATCATTAACCCGGACCAAGTGGGATTTATCTCTGATATGCAATGATGGTTCAGCATTTGCAAATCATTCAATGTGATATATAACATTAACAAACTGAAGATCCAAATCCATATGGTTATTTCAATAGATGCAGAGATAGCATTTAATAATGTACAACATTATTTCATGATGAAAACTCTAAGCAAACTAGTTATATAAGGAACATTCATCAACACAATGAAGGCAATTTATGACAAATCTATGGCCTGCATCTTCTTGAATGGGCAAAAGTTGGAAGCATTCCCACTGAGATCTAGAACCAAACAATGATGCCCACTATTGACATTGCTATTCAATATAGCCTGAAAGTTTTAGTCCTAGCCATTAGACAAGAAAAAGAAATCAAAGGGATTCAAATACAAAAGATCCCAAATAGTTTAAGCAATCTTATACAACAAAACAAAGCCAGAGGCATCACAATATCAGATTTCAAGACATACTAAAGGCAGTTATAATCAAAGCAGCCTGGTACAGACACAGAAATAGACATGTAGACCAATGGAATGGAATAGAAACTCCAAAAATCAATCCACTTATCTACAACCTATTAATGTTTGACAAAGGAACTAAAATCAATTCTTGGAGAAAGGTCAAAAAATAGTAAGAAAAAGTACTATTACTCAACATTTGAGACAATGGTTGTAATCAATCATCAAAATCTCAAAATGTCAAGTTCACTCCTATATATTACATTTTGGTACTTTATTAGTTACCACAGATCAGGGCAAACATATGACATTTGTCTATTTGAAATTGGATTATTTCACTAAGCATAATGGTTTCCAGTTGCATCCAATTGTTACGAATGACAGGATTTCATTCTTCTTTATGGCTGAGTAGAAGTCCATAGTGTATGTGTGCCAAAATTTCTTTATGCAGTCATTGGTTGGTGGGCATCTGGGTTCATTTCATACCTTAGCTATTGTGAATTGAGCTGCAATAAACATGGGGGTATTTATTTCCAAATCTGCTTCATCATGTTTAATGGTCACATGTTTCTTTTTCATATCACATTAATTTATTTTACTTAAAAATACTATAATATTATTTCATATACTGTAACATAAAATTGTAAAATATGTAGTGTTTTAGGCTTAATCCTTGAATTTGTTCTGCCTTCTGACTCTAGCTAATACAAATTATATTCTTAAGATTTTGGTGAAATTTTTATGATGAAATAAAGTTTTGGCCTCTTGCTATGTTTTAAATCTTTATATTCCTTCAAATTACTTAGACTCCAGTGTAATTGCTAGGTGGTAGAGGCTATAGGAGGTGACTATGTGAGCCCTCTTGATTATGATTATTACCTTATCAAAAGGACTTGATGGGATCTCTCAGCTCCTTTTTCCCTTCCACCCTTCTGCCATGGAAGGACACAGCAACAGTGGTTTTGTGAAGCAGAGGGAAAATCTTCTCCATTGAATGTCCTGGAGCATTGATTTTGAACTTACCAGTATTCAGAACTATGAGGAATGATGTTCTATTATTTTTTAACTTTTATTTAATAAATATAAATTTCCAAAATACAACTTTTGGATTATAGCAGCTTTCCCCCCCCATAACCTCCCTCCCATCCGAAACCATCCCATCTCCCACTCCCTCTCCCATCCCATTCACATCAAGATTCATTTTCAATTATCTTTATATAGATAAGGTCAATTTAGTATATACTAAGTAAAGATTTCAACAGTTTGCACCCACACAGAAACACAAAGTATGTATGAACTATACATTACTCAATCTAAGGTATTTGGTATGGCTACATGAATAGAATGAGGTATCACTCATTTGTAGAAATTCACTGTGGTCTGTGTTTAAAGTGAGTTCCAGTAGATAGGACTTGCTTTTGTTTGATACTGCAGATTTGGAGCATTAAACTAAAAGTTTGGGTCTGTATTTTATAAGTAATATGTACATATAAAATTTGTTTTCAAAATGTGGGCCATGTTTAATAATCCACAATAGACACTTTTTCTCGATTTTATTCACTGTATGAATCTCTTTCTTCAGAGTTCTCAGTTTTATGTATGGTATTCAACTTGAATTCTCATTGCATTTGTGTCCCTTAGTTTTCTCTTATCTCAGCATATATAATCAAAGCTGTAGGCCACCAAACATAGCAAAATTCACTGGATGAACATATCTAGCTTCCTATTATGCTGGGTCACACATTTATTTTTACAAGCTTTTGAAGGATTCCCTTCCTTTAAGCCCATCCATGTATAGAAACATATTAAGACATTTTATACTGCAATTTTATACTGTCCTTCTGGTACCTAGATACCTTGTTTATAAAATATTGCCTTCTTATTCTTTCAGATAGATAAAACCTCACAGTTCAAATAAAGTAGATTTTGCTTTCACTTTCATAATTAAAACTAGTAACATTTTAATATATAATAATGTATCATGATATCAGGAACTCACCACGCTGTCTACAGTATCTCCATGAAATTTCATAAAACTTTCAGAGTACAATATTGACTCATAATAGTAATTTACTTCATTTTTTTCTATACTATGGAAGAAGCATACAGCTACGATACTCAGATATTGCACCATTACAAGGGAATGCTAAAATGCTTCATTGCAGGCTTTTAGTTTCAGATAAAATAATATTATAATGCTTCCCCCAAAGGATGGGACCCATAAAAAATGTTTATTTGATTTTGTAGAATCTAAGTTAATATCTACCCAAGTAGAGAAAGAGCATCATCTAAGACTGATACTAGGCTTTCCAGCATCTCCAACAGAAAATAGTTTATATACATTGACAAAGGTATTAAAGAGAATGACAGAATCTCAGTAAAAAAATGTGTTCTGGCACATTTAGCTCCTCTGTTCTTATTCTCCCCTCTCCTATATCCACAGTTCCCTTGTAAACCAAAAGGCTATAATCACAGAGAATATCAGAAGCCTGGTAAAACTTAGGTTGCATTTGGTTTGGAGCTCCTTCAAAATCCTATTTTCAAATATTAAAGGTCTTTATTAGTTTTGTCTGGTGGTTTCCCAGAAGACCAGATTACAATACTGTCTTTATTTGACCTCTTAGCTTGCCCAGAGTGAATAGATTTTTCCTGAAGGCATTACTAAAAAATCAAAAGGTAATTGTTGAACACCTAGCTTCCTGAGATGGTGGATAACAGTTGCAGCAAGTGATAAGGTAATCAAAATTTCAAGGAAAATCTGAGGATCAGGTTCCAGAAAGGCTTTGAGAAATAAAAAAAAAACAATTATTTCTGGAAATCTACAAGGCCACACATTATGTGTGGTACTCTATGGGATGTGAATATGCTCAGAAAATATCTGTGATGGCCCTGTACTCCTACTGTTGGCTAACCTTCAGGCTCTGAACAATTATAAACTCAATAGAAACAGGATAAAATCTTTGGGTAAAGCCCAACACTCTTTCAGGACAGGAATACTCCACAAACTAGTGATAGAAGCAGCTATCTTCAAATCTATTAAAGCAACTATGAAAATCCACAGCTAATATAATAAAAGTGAAATATAAAATGTCTTAACCCTAATATCAGGAACAACATGAATATATATTGGTTTTCCTGTGATTTTTATTCAACATTGCACTGGCATTCCAACCAAATGCAATTAGATAAGCAAATATGTTACGAGGTATTCAGATGGGAAAGGCAGTAAAACTATGTGTATTTTCAGAAAGTATTGTTTTCATATGGAAAACCCTAATAAATATACAACATGTGCACTCACACATATACGCTGAGCAAGGATCAATTTTCAAAAAAAGAACTGTAGTTCTACATAGTACCAGTAAACAACATGAAAGTGTAATTTGGGGCTGGATTTGTGGCATAGTGGGTAAAATTGACCTGTGGAGCTGACATCAGATATGGGCTCCGATTTGAGTCCCAGCTGTTCTACTTCCAGTTCAGCTCCTTGCTAATGGTCTGGGAAAAGCAATGGAAGATGGCCCAAGTATTTGGGCTCTTGATACCCATGTGGGAGACCTGGAAGAAACTCCTGGCTTCTGGCTTCAATCTGGTCCAGCCCTGGCCATTGTGGCCATCTGGAGAATGTACCAGCAGTTTGAAGATTTCTCTCTCACTATCTCTCCCTCTTTCTGTAACTCTTTCAAATAATAAATATTTTTTTTTAAAAGTATAATTTAAATTTTCATTTATAACGCAATAAATGCAAAATACTTAAGAATAAATTTAACGGGGCTGGTGCCGTGGTATAGTAAGTTAAGCTTCTGTCTGTAGCACCGGCATCCCACATGGGTGCCAGTTTGTGTCCCAGCTGCTCCTCTTCCAATCCAACTCTTTGCTATGCACTGAGGAAGCAATGAAAGATGACCCAAGTGCTTGGGCCCCTACATGAGAGACCTAAAAGAAGCTCCTGGCTCCTGGCTTTGGATCGGCCCAGCTCTGGCCATTGCAGCCATTTAGGTAGCAAACCAACAGATGAAAGGCCTTTCTTTCTGCCTCTCCCTCTGTCTGCAACTGTACTTCTCAAATAAATTAATCAAGCCTAAAAATAATAAATCTAACAAAATATTTGTGAAAATATATACACTGAAAATTATAAAGCATTTAAAGAAATTTTTAAAACCTAATAAATTTCAATCTGTCCCATATTAATGGCATATAGTATTTAATATTGTCAAGATAAAATTCAAATTGATTTAGTGATTGAGCATTGAGCATATTTTTAGCAAATAATTAATTTTTTATTTGAGAGTCAGAGAGACATATAGATAGAGGAAGCTCCAATCTGCTGGTTCACTCTCCAAATGCCAACAACAGCCTCATTAGAGGGGTCAAATTCTGAAGTCAGGATTTCAATTCAGAATCTCCACTGGCACAAAGCTGGAGACAGGAGCCATAACCAGGTATTAAACTCAAGTAGTCCGATGTGGGATGCAGACGTCTTCACGAGGAGTTTAATTGCTAGGCCAAACACCCACAACCCAATAGAACTGACATCAAAATCCCAGCTGGTTTGTTGCAGCAAATAACAACCTAATCTATAAATTCTTATTAGAATGCAAGGGACTTGGAGTAGTCAAAATTACCTGGGATAAGAACAAATTTGGAGGCTCCTTGATTCTGAAAATTACTGTTAGAATAATGAAAGAGTGATATTGGTATAAAACAGATATACATCAATGGGATATAATTGAAAATGTAGAAATGAGTACATAGAGCTATGGTCATATGACTTTTGACAAGACTGCAGGAAAAAATACTATTTTCATTAATTGGTATTGTGTGGCCTTCATAGCCACAGCAAAACAATGAGCTCAACTCCATAACTGCAACCAAATCATTAACAAGAACAAAACAGAAATTTTGGAGATGAAATTTTCAATCAATGAAATAAAAAATATCATTGAGACCATCAACAGTAGAATAGAATGAGTGCAGGGAAGAATTTCTGGTCTGGAGGACAAGGATTTTGATATAACACAAGCAGATAAAACAAACAAACAAGCAAACAACAAGAAAATAATTTAAAAATAATGAAGAAGCCTACATGAACTATGAAACTCCATTAAGTGAACAACTATTCATTTAATAGGGATTCCTGAAGGAAAAGAGAAGGAAAAAGGCATTGAAAACCTATTAAATAAAATAATAGCTGGAAAAAATCCCAAACCTTGAAAGAGACATGGGCATCCAGATAGAAGAAGCTCAAAGGCACCAAGCAGAGTCACCCAACAAAAATCTCCTTTGAAACATGCAATAGTCAAAATGTCCAAAGATACGGGCAATGAGACAATCCTGAAGTCAGTAAGAGAAAAGTAACAAGTTACATATGAAGGAAAACCAGTTAGAGTAACAGCAGACTTACTAGTAGAAACTGTACAGGTAAAGGGAGTGGGATGCTATATTCAAGGATTAAAATAAAGGAAAAAATAAAACTTCCAACCAAAAATAGTACATTCAGTTAAACTATCCTTTAGAAGTAAAAGAGAAATAAGGTATTTCTTAGTTAAGCAGAAACCTGAGAGTATTCACCACCACCAGACTATCCATACAAAAAATTCTGAGGGGGGGGGTCCTACATTGAAGTAGACATAATGGAAACACATTATACTACCAAATTAATTAACAGAGCAGGTGTAATCAGTAGCCAATCAACTAAATGACAGATATTAGTTCTTATCAATACTAATCATGAATGTAAATAGATTATCCAGCTAAAAGATTTATGTTGGATAAATGGATAAAAAAACCAATAGCCAACTATATGTTGCCTACAAATAATGATACATAAAGACTGAAAGTGAAAGGCTAGATAATGATATACCAGGAAAATGGAAACCAAAAGCAAGAGGAGTAGCTATCCTTATATCAGATAAAAGAGATTTTAAAACAGTAAAAAGAGACAAAAAGTACATTACATATATATCAATAAAAGGAATGATTCAGCAAGAAGACATCATAAACATATACACACCTAAAACAAGACCACCCACATATATACAGCAAATACTATTGGAAATAAAGAGAGGAGTCCGGCACTGTGGCCTAGTGGGTAAAACCACTGCCTGCAGTGCTGGCATCCCATATCGGTGCCAATTCGAGTCCTGGCTGCTCCACTTCCGATCGAGTTCTCTGCTGCAGCCTTGGAAAGCATTAGAAGATGGCCCAAGTCCTTGGACCACTATACCTACGTGGGAGACCTGAAAGAAGCTCCTGGCACCTGGCTTTGGATCAGTGCAGTTCTGGCCATTGCAGAGTTATCTGGGGAGTGAACCAGTGGATGGAAGACCTCTCTCTCTCTCTCTCTCTTTCTCTCTCTCTCTCCCTCTCTCTCTCTCTCTCTGTAACTCTGACTTTCAGATAAATAAAATAAATCTTTAAAAAAAGAACTAAAGGGATAAACTCCAATACAATCATAGTTGGGAACTCCAACACCCCACTATCGTCAATGGACAGGTCATTGAGAGAGAAAATCAACAAAGATACATCAGATTTAAACCATACAACTGAGTGAATGGACTGAACAGATATTTTACAGAACATTTCAACTAACAGCTACAGCATTCACATTGTTCTCATCAGCACATGGAACATTCATTAAGATACATCATATACTGAGTCACAAACTAAGTCTCAGCAAATTTGATAAATTAAAAAGATTAAAATCATATTAATATCTTCTTAAATCACAAAGGAATAAAACTAGAAATTAACAACAATAACAATAGAGATAATACCTAAGAGATTCCAAGATGGCTGAAGGTGGAAGTGTGTACTGCTCTAGGCTAGCGGTAAATAGTAAAAAAAGAAAAATGTGCAGGAAGTATATTCTCAGGGGAAAGTTAGACAACCACAGTGGAAACTCTATGGAAGTTAGAGGAACTCCATGAATCAGTGTGGATGGTGTGACATGCAGCATGAACATGGAAACAACACACAAACACAGCCGTTTGAGAGCCGGAGAAAGCACCAGCTTTGGATGTTGAGGTGAGATCACACTGCAGCAGCCTGTGCCACCAATGATATAGCTGGAGGGACAGCATGCTGTGAGTCTGGCCTGAAGTCCTAAGGGGGATAGGGTAATAACTGACCCAGTGTAAAAAGGAGGCATGCTGCTCTCACTTGGTCCCCTCAACAATGGTACCTGGCAACCAGCTGAGAGGGGGCAGGAGCCATTTTTGGGCATAAGCAGCTACAGAGTTTCTTAGGCACTTGCCGAGCAACTGCGTGGGATAAGACATCATCTCGTCAGCAGTACCACAGGCAGCTGCTTATATGCATGCACCCAGCAACTGGCAGGTAGAAGGAAACATTTGGTTGGTGGCTTTTGTGCATGTGTGTGATCCAGAAATCCTAGCAGAGGCAAAAATCATGGTTATCATTAATTTTTTCTGGCCTGGAGAAGTAACAGGGCCTGGGCACCCTCACAAGACTGTCAGGTGCCCCCATCCTCTCAACATATCACCGGCTCCAGAGCTCAAACCACCTAAGTGGAGCACCCACAGGCAGATGATACATTGTGGTCAGGACAGGTTAGTAGGGTGGGACAGATCCTCTGTATTCCATGACTATGGGAGCCTGTGTGCTGAGACTGTGGGAACCCTGTGACTCCACAAGATGATGCAGTGTGTTGCTGGTTCTCTCGGCAATCAAGCTGAGTGACTCCATACATTCCGAGCTCCCTGACTGCCTGGGGTGGGTCACTGCAACAGGATCTGTGCTCATACTGAGGACTTAACAGATCTTTGGGCTGTTCTTAAGGCAGTATGTACGAGTTTTAAACATACTGTGGGCTAATACCTGGACACTGATCACCTTAAAAGAAAGGGGGTAAGGGTGTGATAAAACAAGCAGAGGTGATCATATTCTCCTTTCTGCTAAAACAGAGATCTACCATGCCTAACTTGGGTATCACCATGGATACTTGCTCCACACTGGAGAATTGACCAAAGCTCCCTGGACACCCAACACATAGTTCTGTATATTCACTGAAAGAGCAGATACTCCACTAAACCACAGAGGCATAGTCCAATGATAACAGTCACCAGAGGGAAAAAATCAACAAGTCTCTCCACAGATGTCTAAAATTTAATGCAGAAATTCAAGACACAAGAATAAGGAAGACAACATGACACCCACAAAGGAACAAACATTTAAATATTAGAATGTAAGGATGAGGTGATTGATGAAATGCTTGAAACAGAATTCAAAATATTAATCATAGGATTACCCAGAAGCTGTGCAAACCAAATTCATTAAAGAAATCCATATATGACATCAATGAAAAATTCTCCCATAAAATTGAAATTTTGCAGATAAATCAAAATGAAGTATTAGAAATGAAGAATTCAATATGTCAAATAAAAAATGCAGTGGAAAGCCTTAAAATACACTTGGTGAGGCACAAGAAAGCATATACAAGATATAACACAAATCTTTGGGAATTTTTCAGTGAGACCAACAAGAAGTAGAAAAATTTTAAAAAGTGTTGATGGAGAGTTATGGGATACTATCAAATGACCCAACATATGGGTCATAGGAGTTGCTGAAGGTGTGGGAAGAGAGAATGGATTAGAAGACCTGTTCACTGTTGAAATCTTTACTTAATATATACTAAACTGATCTGCTGTATATAAAGATAATTCAAAATGAATCAGGCCAGCGCCATGGCTCAACATGCTAATCCTCCGCCTAGCGGTGCCAGCACACGGGGTTCTAGTCCTGGTCGGGGCACCGGATTCTGTCCCGGTTGCCCCTCTTCCAGGCTAGCTCTCTGCTATGGCCCAGGAGTGCAGTGGAGGATGGTCCAAGTGCTTGGGCCCTGCACCCCATGGGAGAGCAGGATAAGCACCTGGTTCCTGCCTTTGGATCAGCATGGTGCTCCCGCAGCAGTGTGCTGGCAGCGGCGGCCATTGGAGGGTGAACCAATGGCAAAGGAAGACCTTTCTCCCTGTCTCTCTCTCACACTGTTCACTCTGCCTGTCAAAAATTAAAAAAAAAAAAGAAAATGAATCTTTATGTGAATGGAAGGGCAGAGGGAGTGAGAAAGGGGAGGGTTGTGGGTGGGAGGGAAGTTATGGGGGGGAAAGCCATTGTGAGCCATAAGCTGTACTTTGGAAATTTATATTCATTAAATAAAAGTTAAAAAAAGAAGACCTGTTCAGTAAAATAAATACAGAAAACTTCTCTAATTTGGAGAAAGAAAGGGATGTCCAAGTGCATGAGGCACATAGAACTCCTTATGACATGACCCAGAAAAGATCTTCAACATGACACATATAGTCAAACTTTCAACAGTAAAACATAAAAAATATAAAACATGTAGGAGAGAAATGCCAGATTACTTTCAAAGGATCTCCAATTTGACTTACAGCTGATTTCTCATTAGAAACCCTAAAGGCTATGATTGAATAATAAGGCATATTCCATCTCTTAAGAGAAAAAAGTGGTCAACCCAGGATAAGGTACCTTACAAAGCTTTTATTTATGAATGAAGGTGAATAAGAACCTTCTATAACAAACAAAAGTTGAAGGAATTTGTCACCAGTCTTCCAGCCTTACAAAAGATGCTTAAGGATGTGCTACACACAGGAACACAGAAAAATAATCATCATTTTGAAAGAATGTAAAGGCAGAAAATCTCCCAGTAAAAGTAAAAAGGAAATACAAAGCAAATAATGGGATATTTATGGAAAAATTGCAAGGCCAAAGTTGTTACTTAACAATAGTAACCTGGCCGGCGCTGCAGCTCACTAGGCTAATCCTCCGCCTGTGGTGCCGGCACCCAAGGTGCTAGTCCCAGTTGGGGCGCTGGATTCTGTCCCGGTTGCTCCACTTCAAATCCAGCTCTCTGGTGTGGCCTGGGAGTGCAGTGGAGGATGGCCCAAGTGCTTGGGCCCTGCACCCGCATGGGAGACCAGGAGGAAGCACCTGGCTCCTGGCTTCGGATCGGCACAGAGCATCGGCCATAGTGGCCTTTGGGGGGGTGAACCAACAGAAGGAAGACCTTTCTCTCTGTCTCTCTCTCTCTCACTGTCTAACTCTGCCTGTCAAAAAAAAATTTAAAAATAAAAATAAATAAAAATAAAAAAACAATATTAACCTTAATTGTTAATGTAAATTCAAATTTTCCAATAAAAAGATATAGTATGGCTGAATGGATTAAAAACAAGACCTTTTTTATTTGCTGTCTAAGAGAAATGCATTTCACCAACAAAGATACATATAGATTTTAAGTGAAAGGATGGAAAAAGATATTCCATTCTAATTAAAAAAAAAAAAACACAAGCAAGTGTAACCATCCTAATGTCATACAAAATAGATTTTAACACAAAAACTATTAAAATAGACAAAGAAGGGCATTAATAAAGCTTAAGGGATTAACTCAAAAGAGAGATATGACTATAATAAATGTATATGCACCCAATCAAAGGGTACCTAGAAATTTAAAACAAATATTAATGAATCTAAAGAGAGACATATACTCCAATACAATAGCAATGGGGGACTTCACCACCCCACTTTCATCAATGTATAGATCAGCTAGGCAGAAAATCAACAAAGAAACAACAGAGCTAATCTACAATGTGGACCAAATGGATCTAATTGATATTTACAGAACCTTTCATTCCACAGTTACAGAATACACATTCTTTTCACAAGTGCATAGAATCTTTTGTTGGACAGACCACATTCCAGGCCATGAAGGAAAGCTCACCAAAATAAAAAAAAAAATCAAAATCATACCATGTATCTTTTTTGACCACAATAGAATGAAGCTAGAAATTAACAACTCAAGATCTCTAGATCATATGCAAATGCTTGGAGACTGAACAACATGCATCCAAATGAACAGTACATCATAGAAGAAATAAGAGAAATAAAAAAAAAATTCTGGAAATGAATGGAATATAATATATCAAAACTTAAAGGATCAACAAAAGCAGAGTTAAAAGGGAAGTTTATAGCCATTGGTGCTTACATCAAGAAATTGGAATGGTACCAAATAAATGAGCTATCAATCCTTCTCAAGGACATAGAAGGACAACAAACCAAACCCAAAATTGATAGCAGGAAAGAAATTACTAAAATTTGATAAGAAGTAAATGAAATAGAGGAGCTGGTACTGTTCCATAGTAAGTAAAGCTCCTGCCTGTAGCCTGGACATCCCATATGAGAGACAGTTCAAGTCTCGGCTGCACCACTTCCAATCCAGGTCCCTGCTAATGTGTCTGGGAAAGCAGTGGAAGATTGCCCAAGTCTTTGGGATCCTGCACCCATGTGGAAGACCAAGAAGAAACTCTTGGCTCCTGGATCCAGACCTGCCCAGCTTTAGCCATTGTGGCCATTTCAGGAGAGTGAATCAGGGAATGGAAGATCTCTTTCTCTCTGTCTCTCCCTCTCTCTGTCCTTATAACTGTCCCTTTAAAAATAAATCTTTCTAAAAAATAAATAACAAAATTGAAACAAAAAATATAAAAGATTGGTAAATTGTAGAGCTGGAGTTTTAAAAACAAATTTGATACACCATTGACCTAATCAATAGAATCAGGGGTGAGAAAGGAAAGAAGGATAAGACCCAATCAATAGAAACAGAGGTGAGACAGCAAATGAAACAACAGATATCAAGTGAAGGACTCATAAGCAATTGCTGCAAAGAGCCATATCCCAAAAAATCAGAAAAATCTAAAGAAATAGATAGATAACTGCACACATAACATCTGCCAAAATTCAGTCATGAAAACATAAAAAACCTAAGTAGACCAATAACCAGTAGGGAGATTGAATAAGTAGTAAAGTTCCTATCAACAAAGAAAAGCCCAGGATTGCATGGCTTCCCTGCTGAATTATATCCATCTCATTCCAGTTCATCTCCAGGTATTTAAAAAATTGAATGGAAGGGAATCCTTCAAAATTCTTATGAAGCCAGAATCATCCTAAAGCAGAAAAAGATACACCAGGAAAAGAGAACTACAGACCAGCATCCCAGATGAAAATATATGCAAAAATACTCAGGAAAATACTAGCTAATCAAATCTAACAACACATCTGAAAGATCATTCACCTGAACCAAGTGGGATTTATCCCTGGTATGCAGGGTCGTTTTAACATATGCAAATCAATAAATCTGATACATCACTTTAAAAACTGAAGAACAAAAACCGTATGATTATATCAATATATACAGCAAAAGCGTTGATAAAAAAAGATCCTTTCATTAGGAAAACCTTAAGCAAACTCAGTATAGATGGAACATTCCTCAACACAATAAGGGAGTTTAGGACAAACCCTTAGCCAGAATCTTATTGACTAGGGGAAACTTGGAAGCATTCCCACTAAGATCTGGAAGCAGACAAGGATGCCCACTTTAACCATTGTTATTCAAAAGAGTCCTGGAAGATTTAGCAAGAGGGATTAGACAAGAAAAAGAAATCAAAGGGATACAAATCACAAAGGAGGAAGTCAAACTGTCTCTACTTGCAGATGACATGATTTTATATATAAGGAACCAAAAGACTCCACAAAGAGACTATTGGAACTCATAAAAGAGTTTGGTAAAGTAGAGGATTAAGCAATTAACACACAATAGTTAATAGCCTTTGTATACACAGACAATGCCATGGCTGAAAAAGAACTTTTAAGATCAATCTTATTGACAATAGCTACAAAAATAATTTAATATCTTGGAATAAATTGAGCAAGAAAGTCCAAGATCTCTATGATGAAAGTTACAAAACACTAAAGAAACAAATAGAAGACATAAAAAATGGGAAAATCTTCTATGTTCATGGATTGGAAGAAATAATACCAGCTAAATGTCCATACTATGAAAAAGAAATCTACAGATTCAATACCATCCCAATGAAAATACCAATAATATTCTTCTTACATATAGAAAAAAGGAAATATGCTAAAGTCATATGGAAACACAGGAGACCCTGAATAACTAAAGCAATCTTATACAACACAAATAAAGCTGGAGGCATCACAATATCAGATTTCAAGACATACTAAAGGCATTTATAATCAAAATAGCCTTGTATTGGCAAAAAACTGATATGTAGACAAATGGAACAGAATAGAAATTCTAGAAATCAATTCACACATCTACAACCAATTAATCTTTGACAACGGAACTAAAGTCAGTCCCTAGAGTGAGGACAGTTTCTTCAAAAAACACTGTTCAGAAAACTGGATCACTACGTGCAGAAGTATGAAACAAGACCCTTATCTTATCCCTTACAAAAAATCCTCTCAAAATGTATCAAGGACTTAAATCTATGACCCAACATCATCAAATTACAAGAGAATATTGAGGAAACTCTGAAAGAGTGTGTCATAGGCAAAAACATCTTATAAATAACTCCAAAAGCACAGGAAATCAAAGCTACACTGGTGGGAATACATCAAGTTGAGAAACTTCTGCACTGTAAAGGAAATAATCATCAAAGCGAAGAGGCACCCAACAGAATGGGAGAAATTATTTGCAAACTACACAACTGATAAGGGATTAATATCCAGAATCTATAAAATGCTCAAGGAAGTTAATAACAACAAAACAAACAATCCAGTTAAGAAATGGGCAAGGGGCTTGAACAAACATTTTTCAAAAGAGAAAATTCAGAATGGCCTACAGATAAATGAAAAAATGCTCAAGATCGCTTGCTATAGGGAAATGCAAATCAAAACCACAATGAAGTTTCACATCACCCCATATAGAATGGTTCTCATAAAGAAATCAAGAAACAATAAATTTTGGCAAGGACATGGTGAAAAGGGTACCCTAATCACTGTTGTTGGAAATCTAAACTGGTACAGCGATTGTGGAAAACAGTATTGAGATATCTCTGATAGTTAAAAATCAATATACCACATAAATTAGCAATCCTACTCCTGGAGCTTATCCAAGGGAAATGAAATCAGCATAGGAGAATTTTCTGTACCCTCATGTTAATTGTAGCTCAATCTACAATAGCTAAGATATGGAAGCTACCCAATGCCCATCAACTGATGACTGAATAAAAGATAATGGTATATATATATATATATATACACACACACACACACACACACTATGGGATACTACTAAGCAATAAAAGATGAAATCTTGGGAGGAGAGCTGGCCAGCTCTCCTCCCAGGCCAGCCAAGTAATGAAAGTCAACAGAGTGCCTTCCCCTAGGAGGTTCACACCTCCCTTAGGATATACCCCATGTGAAGAGATAGATAGGTCTGGGCCTCTTAACTTACAAGGCCTAAAGCCCAACAGATTATTATCAAGCCCCTTCTATCAGGTTCTATTTGCCTCTCAATCAGAAAAATTACTTGTAGCTTAGACAGCACCTTTCTTAGCTCCTCTAATAATGACTCTGTCCTTTGTTCTAGACCCTGTCTAGTCCACTTGGGCCTCATTCCTTTGTAATCATAACCTCTACTCTACCACCAATGGCTCTACTCCCAACCTGTGTGTACTGATGGTCCTCTTCCCCACTTAATGCTGTATAATTGTTCAGACCTGGTTAAGGCCACTCTTAGGTTCATTGGTTAATATCCTCAACCTGTCTTTTATGACCTTGTCTAAATATCATCAGAGTCGGCAAACTTGGAAGGCTTCCATAGCCTTGGCAACTCATGACGACAGCCTAGGGTGGTTACTGGCGCCATAAACTAGAGTGTCAATTTGTTGGGTCAACAACAGGAGCCACTGTGCGCTTGCTCCTCATGTGGGATCTCTGTCCTTAATGTACTGTACATTGTGATTTAATGCTATAACTAGTACTCAAACAGTATGTTTCACTTTGTGTTTCTATGTGGGTGCAAACTGTTGAAATCTTTATACTAAATTGATCTTCTGTATATAAATAGAATTGAAAATGAATCTTGATGTGAATGGAAAGGGAGAGGGAGCGGGAGAGGGGAGGGTTGCGGGTGGGAGGGAAATTATGGGAAGGGGAAGCCATTGTAATCCATAAGCTGTACACTGGAAATGTATATTCATTAAATAAAAGTTAAAAAAAAAGATGAAATCTTGCCCTTTGCAACAAAATGAATGGAACTGGAAGCCATTATATTTAATGAAGTAATCCAGCCCCCAAAAGGCAGATACCATATGTTTTCCCTGGTCTGTGGTAACTAATTGAGTAACAAAAACTGTAATGTATAGGAGTGAAATTGACATTTTGATTTGATTACTCTTTATAGCCCTTGTCTTGACTGTTGTGGAACAGTTTTTTTTTTTCTTCATGCTATTTTTTTGAACTCCTTACTTGGTGTATCATTAATCTTATGAATATAATGTAAACCAAAAATATATCTTTGTAAAAATTAAGAGTGGAAATGGGAGATGGAGTAGGAGGAATGGGGGAGCATAGGCACTGTATCACTATGTTCTTAAAACTGTATATATGAAATACATGAAATTTGTATTCCTTAAATAAAATTCAGAAAAATTAACAATAGAATATTTACAAACCCATGAATGTTGAGCAACATGCTATTCAATGACCAATGGGTCATTCAAGAAATTCAAAAGAAAATAAAAAACTTTCCTGAAGTAAATTAAAATACAAAATATCAAAATATGTGGATATTAAGAGGGAAGTTTATAGTATTATATGCTTACAGTAAAAATAAAGGTCCAAAATAAATAAATGATGAATCCTGAGTACTTAGAATATCAAGAAGAAATCTAATGCAAATTTAGTAGGAAACAAGAACTAATAACGTTCACTGCAGAAATAAATGAAATTGAAACAAAAAATACAAAAGATCAACACAATAGAAAGGCTTTTATTTGAAACAATAAATTAATAGAGAAATCCTTAGCCAGACTAACATAAAAAAGAGAAAACACCTGAATTAAATAAAATTAGAGAGGAAAAATGAGACATTACAATTGATAACACTGACATACAAAGGATCATAAGAAACTACTATGAGCAACTATATGCAAACAAATTGGCAAAACTCATAAAAATAAATAAACTCCTGGATAGATGTAGCTTACCAAGATTAACTCAAGAAGCTTTAGAAAATCTAAGCAATGAGATTGAAGCCATGAAATTGAAGCAGTTATTAAAAGTCTTCAGTCAAGGAAATGCTTAGGACCTGGTGGCTTTACTGCTAATTTCTACAAAACATTTAAAGACAAACTATCTCCAATACTTCT
This sequence comes from Lepus europaeus, assembly GCF_033115175.1. Lineage (NCBI taxonomy): Eukaryota > Metazoa > Chordata > Mammalia > Lagomorpha > Leporidae > Lepus > Lepus europaeus. Next base: position 28,187,410 of record NC_084850.1, on the reverse strand, counting down.
CAAAATATTGCAAAATATTGTACACGATGGAATTGTGCCATATTTTTTCATGTGTCCATCACCACTCTGATACTAAAACTGATAAAATACACAACACAAAAACAAAACTAAAAACCTACATTGCTAATGAATTGGATGCAAGAATTTTCAACAAAATACTACCAAACTGAATTCAGCATCAAATCAAAAAGATTATACATCTTGATCAAGTGGGATTTATCGCAGTGGTGCAAAGGTGCCTCAAAAAGTGCAAATTAATAAATGTCATAAATCACATTACCAGAGTGAAGAACAAAAACTATATAGTCATCTCAATCATGCAGGGAAAGCAGTTGATAAGATCCAATATTACATGATAGAAGCCCTCCACAAAATAGGTTTTGGAGCAATGTATCTCAAAATTATAAAGGCTATATATGACAAACTAAAACTACTGTCAAGCTGAACAGGGAAAATCTGAAAGCATTTCCTCTCAGAAATGGAACAACACAAGGATGTCCATTTTCATGAACCTTAATTCATTATAGTACTGGAAGTTTTAGCAAGAACAACTACGGAGGAGAAAGAAATAAAGGATGTCAAATTGGAAAGGAGGAAGTCAAAACATCTGTGTTTTCAGATGAAATGATGTTGTACATGGAAAAAAACTTAAACACTTCACAAAAAAGGCATTAGTACTGACAAACCAATGCCATAAATTTCCAAGTTACAAAACCAGCATTCTAAATATGACAGATTTTCTATACACAAATGAGAGACTCATCAAAATAGAAATCAAATGAAAAATCCCATTCATAATAGCCATATAAATATTTAGGATCAAACTTAACCACAGAAGTGAAAGAAGTCTACAATGAAAATTATAAATCACTGATGAAAGAAATCATCAAGTACACACAAAAAAGAAAGATTCCCTTGCTCATAGACTGGAAGAATTACTACTATTAAGATGCTTACACTACCTAAAGCAACCTATAGATTCAGTGTAATGCCTGTAAAAATATCAAGATATTTTGCAGAACTAGAAAAAAAAGTACTCTAAAATTCATATAGAATCAGAAATGTCCCAGAATAGACAAAGCAATCTTCAGCAAAAGAAGTCAGGCTGGATGTATCAGAATAGCTCACTTCAAGCACACTACAAAGCTACAGCAATTAAGACAGTCTGGTACAGGCATAAGAATTGACAGATCACTGGAACAGAATAGAGAGCTCAGAAATTAATTCACATAAATATAGCCTACCGGTATTTGGGGAAAGTACCCGGACTATACCTTGGAGAAAAGATAATCATTTCAATAAATGGTACTGGAAATACTTGTATGTACATATGTAGAAGAATGAAATTAGGTGCCTATTTCTCAGTATGAACAAAATTCAACTCAAGATGGACAGAAGATGAACAAGGATACTGCAGATTTAAAGGACACTATAGCCCAAATGTATCTAACAGATATCTACAGAGCTTTACATCCTACCTACACTTAAAGAATTTACATTCTTCTCAGCAGTACATGGAACCTTCTCTAGGATTAACCACATACTAGGCCATAAAGCAAGTCTCAGCAAATTCAAAAGAATTAGAATCATATGATGCAGCTTCTCAGACCATAAAGGAATGAAGCTGGAAATTAGCAACTCAGGAATCCCTAGCGCATATGCAAACACATGGAGATTGAACAACATGCTCCTGAGTGAACAAGGGGTCACAGAAGAAATCAAAAGAGAAATCAAAAACTTTCTGGAAGTAAATGAGGAACAACACAACAGACCAAAACTTATGCGATAAAGCAAAAGCAGTGTTAAGAGGAACGTTTATATCAATAGGTGCCTACATCAAGAAATTGGAAAAGAGGCCGGTGCTGCGGCTCACTAGGCTAATCCTCCGCCTTGCGGCGCTGGCACACCGGGTTCTAGTCCCGGTCGGGGCACCGATCCTGTCCCGGTTGCCCCTCTTCCAGGCCAGCTCTCTGCTGTGGCCAGAGAGTGCAGTGGAGGATGGCCCAGGTGCTTGGGCCCTGCACCCCATGGGAGACCAGGATAAGCCCCTGGCTCCTGCCATCGGAACAGCGCGGTGCGCCGGCCGCAGCGCGCTACCGTGGCGGCCATTGGAGGGTGAACCAACGGCAAAAGGAAGACCTTTCTCTCTGTCTCTCTCTCTCACTGTCCACTCTGCCTGTCAAAATTTAAAAAAAAAAAAAAAGAAATTGGAAAAGCACCAAACAAATGAGCTTTCAATGCATCTCAAGGATCTAGAAAATCTGCAGCAAAGCAGAACCAAATCTAGTAGAAGAGAAATAATTAAAATCAGAGAAGAAACCAACGGCATTGAATCCAGAAAAACATTACAAAAAATCAGCCAAACGAGGAGCTGGTTTTTTGAAAACATAAACAAAATTGATACCCCATTGGCCCAACTGACTAAAAAAAAAAAAAGACCCAAATCAATAAAATCAGAGATGAAAAAGGAAATGGAACAACAGACACCACAGAAATAAAAAGAATCATCAGAAATAACTACAAGGACTTGTATGCCAGCAAACTGGGAAATCTTTCAGAAAAGCATAGATTCCTGGGCACATGAAACCTACATAAATTGAACCAGGAAGACATAGAAAACCTAAACAGACACATAACTGAGGCAGAAATTGAAACAGTAATAAAGGCCCTCCCAACAAAGAAAAGCCCAGGAACAGATGGATTCACGGCTGAATTCTACCAGACATTTAAAGAAGAAAAAACTCCAATTCTTCTCAAGATATTCAGACAATCAAAAAAGAGGGAATCCTCCCAAATTCTTTCTATGAAGCCAGCATCACCTTAATTCCTAAGCCAGAAAAAGATGCAGCATTGAAAGAGAATTAGAGACCAATATCCCTGATGAGCATAGATGTAAAAATCCTCAATAAAATCCTGGCCAATAGAATGCAACAACACATCAGAAAGATCATCCACCCAGACCAAGTGGGATTTATCCCTGGTACAATGTTTGCAAAACAATCAACGTAATACACTACATTAACAGACTGCAGAAGAAAAACCATATGATTCTCTCAATAGATGCAGAGAAAGCATTTGATAAAATACAACACCCTTTCATGATGAAAACTCTAAGCAAGCTGGGTATGGAAGGAACATTCCTCAATACAATCAAAGCAATTTATAAAAAACCCACGGCCAACATCCTATTGAATGGGGAAAAGTTGGAAGCATTTCCACTGAGATCTGGTACCAGACAGGGATGCCCACTCTCACCACTGCTATTCAATACAGTCTGGAAGTTTTAGCCAGAGCTGTTAGGCAAGAAAAAGTAATCAAAGGGATACAAATTGGGAAGGAAGAACTCAAACTATCCCTCTTTGCAGACGATATGATTCTTTACTTAGGAGACCCAAAGAACTCTACTAAGAGACTATTGGAAGTCATAGAAGAGTTTGGCAAAGTAGCAGGATATAAAATCAATGCACAAAAATCAACAGCCTTTGTATACACAGGCAATGCCACGGCTGAGGAAGAACTTCTAAGGTCAATCCCATTCACAATAGCTACAAAAACAAACAAATAGCTTGGAATAAACCTAACCAAGGACATTAAAGATCTCTATGATGAAAATTACAAAACCTTAGAGAAAGAAATAGAAGATGATACCAAAAAATGGAAAATTTTCCATGCTCATGGATTGGAAGAATCAATATCATCAAAATGTCCATTCTCCAAAAAGCAATTTATAGATTCAATTCGGTACCAATCAAGATACAGAAGACCTTCTTCTCAGATCTGGAAAAAATGATGCTGAAATTCATATGCAAACACAGGAGACCTCGATTAGCTAAAGCAATCTTGTACAACAAAAACAAAGCCGGAGGCATCACAATACCAGATTTCAGGACATGCTACAGGGCTGTTGTAATCAAAACAGCATGGTACTGGTACAGAAACAGATGGATAGACCAATGGAATAGAATAGAAACACCAGAAATCAATCCAAACATCTACAGCCAACTTATATTTGATCAAGAATCCAAAATCAATCCCTGCAGTAAGGACAGTCTATTCAATAAATGGTGCTGGGAAAATTGGATTTCCACGTGCAGAATCATGAAGCAAGACCCCTAACACCATACACAAAAGTTCATTCAACATGGATTAAAGACCTAAATCTATGACCCGATACCATCAAATTATTAGAGAGCATTGGAGAAACCCTTCAAGATATATGTGCAGGCAAAGACTTCCTGGAAAATACCCCAGAAGCACAGGCAGTCAAAGCCAAAATTAACATTTTGGATTGCATCAAATTGAGAAGTTTCTGTACTTCAAAAGAAACAGTCAGGAAAGCGAAGAGGCAGCCGACAGAATGGCAAAAAATATTTGCAAACTTACAACAGATAAAGGGTTGATAACCAGAATCTACAAAGAAATCAAGAAACTCCACAACATCAAAACAAACAACCCACTGAAGAGATGGGCCACGGACCTCAATAGACATTTTTCCAAAGAGGAAATCCAAATGGCCAACAGACACATGAAAAAATGTTCAAGATCACTAGCCATCAGGGGAATGCAAATCAAAACCACAATGAGGTTTCACTTCACCCTGGTTAGAATGGCTCACATTCAGAAATCCACCAACAGCAGATGCTGCGGAGGATGTGGGGAAAAAGGGACACTAACCCACTGTTGGTGGGAATGCAAACTGGTTAAACCACTATGGAAGTCATCTGGAGATTCCTCAGAAACCTGAATATAACCCTACCATACAACCCAGCCATCCCACTCCTTGGAATTTACCCAAAGGAAATTAAATTGGCAAACAAAAAAAGCTGTCTGCACCTTAATGTTTATTGCAGCTCAATTCACAATAGTTAAGACCTGGAACCAATCCAAATGCCCATCAACAGTAGACTGGATAAAGAAATTATGGGACATGCACTCCACAGAACACTATACAGCAGTCAAAAACAATGAAACCCGTTCATTTGCAACCAGATGGAGCAATCTGGAAAACATCATGCTGAGTGAATTAAGCCAGTCCCAAAAAGACAAATATCATTTGTTTTCCCTGATCAGCGACAACTAACTGAGCACCAAAGGGGACACCTGTCGAAGTGAAATGGACACTATGAGAAACAGTGACCAATCAGCTCTTGTCCTGACTATTGATGTACAATGTAAATCCATTTAATTATTTTTTGTTCTAGTACTAGTGGTTGAACTCTGTAATTAACACACAATTATTCTGGGGTGTTTAAATTTTAACCGAAAAGTGATCCCTGTTAAATTTAAGAGTGGGAAAAAGAGAGGGAGGAGATGTACAATTTGGGGCATGCTCAATCGGGCTTGCCCCAAATGGTGGATTTAGAAACGTGCCAGGAGATTCCAATACAACCCCATCAAGGTGGCATGTACCAATGCCATCTCACTAGTCCAAGTGATCATCTTCAGTTCACAATTGATCACACTGATAGCTCTAAGAGTCAAAGGGATCACATAAACAAGACTAGTGTCTGCTAATACTAACTGATAGATTCAAAAAGGGAGAGAACGATCAAACATGGGAAGCGGGATACACAGCAGACTCATAGAATGGCAGATGTCCTAAATAGCACTCTGGCCTCAGAATAAGCCCTTAAGGCATTTGGATCCATCTGAAAAGCCCATGAGAATATTTTAAGCATGGAAAGCCTAGACACTCTGGAAAAAAATACAGAGACCTAAATGAAAGATCTCTGCGAGTGAGATCCCAATGGAAAGAACGGGGCCATCAAGGTAGGAGGTACCTTTCTCTAAAGGGAGGAGAGAACTTCCACTTTGATTATGACCCTGTCAGAATAAGATCGAAGTTGGCGAACCCTAAAGGCTTCCATAGCCTCTGCAACTCATGACTAGAGCCTAGGGAGATTACTGACGCCATAAACAAGAGTGTCAAATTGTTAAGTCAACAACAGGAGTCATTGTGTACTACAAAAGTACATGTCTCACGTGTTATCTGTCCTTATTGTGTTGTCCCATGTGAAGTAATGCTATAACTAGTACTGAAACAGTATTTTTACACTTTGTGTTATTGTATGGGTGCAAACTGATGAAATCTTTACTTAGTATATACTGAATTGATCTTCTGTATATAAAGATAATTGAAAATGAAAAAAAAAATCTTGGTGTTTAATTTGAAATTGCATAGATAATTAATCATTTTTTTAAATATCATGTAGGATCTCTGTCCTTTATTTGCTGTACATTGTGATTTAATACTATAACTAGTACTCCAACAGTATTTTTCACTTTGTGTTGCTATGTGAGGGCAAACTGTTGAAATCTTTACTTAATATATACTAAACTGATCTGTATATAAAGAGAATTGAAAATGAATCTGGATGTGAATGGAAGGGGAGAGTGAGTGTGAAAGGGGAGGGTTATGGTTGAGAGGGATGTTATGGGGGGAGCCATTGTAATGCATAAGCTGTACTTTGGAAATTTATATTCATTAAATAAAAGTTTAAAAAAAGACATATAGAACTATTGTTTTAATGATCTGTGATTATTTTAAAATTTACTGTATATGTAGTTAAAATGAGAATTTTTCATTTAATTGTTACTTATAACCCTTTTCTTTATTCCTGGTGAAGTATGGTCTTTTTACGTTTTCCTTATTGAACTTTTTATTTAATGTAGTATTATGCCTTTGACTATAATATAAACATATTTATTATTGAAAAAATCTAAAATAAGAAACATAGGTGAGGGAAGGAGAAAAGGAGTTATTATATTCTTAAAATTATGTGTATGAACTACATTAAATCTCCCCGCTTTATATTAAAATTATAATAAAAATTAAAAATAATATAAATCACTTCAAAATATATCAGAGAGCTAAATGGGATAAAACCCTATCACCCTTAGAAGAAATCATAGGTGCAAATTTTTTGACCTTGTATTTTCCAAAGTTTATTTTAATATGATAATCAAATTAAGTAGGCATTTGTCCAAAGATACACAAATTGCAAACAAGCATTGGAAAGAAGCTCATCACTAAACATTAGTGAAATACAAATAAAAAAATAATGATATGCCATTTCATACACACTAGGATAGCTATAAACAAAAATTCAGAAAATAGTAAATATTTGTTAGGATATAGAAAAATCAGAACCCTGATACATTGTTGTTTGGGATGCAAAATGTCATAACAGCTTTGTAAATAGCCTATTGGTAATTTGCAATATTAAACATAACTTTTCAATATGACTCAGCACTTCAACTATTAGGTGTATACCCATTAGAAATTATGACAGGAGAAATCCAAGATGGAAAAGACACACTGATTTTGACCATAGGAAGATAACGGGAAAATGGAGTGGCTGCATTCACAGGGAAAGAGCTGGAAAAAGTTTGCAGTGGAAATTCTGCAGAAAGAGGAGGGACACTGTGGACCAGTGTGAACAGTGCAACCACGCAACAGTGAGTGGGGACACCACTAGCAATTCCCACAGTCAGGAGCTGGAGCAGACATCACCTTGGAGTGAGTTGAGAGGTAACTGCAGCAACCCATGTCACTCATGATATTGCCTGAATGAGAACTTTGCAGATGGCACCAACATTGATTCTGGCCTGGAGTGCTAACAGGAGGGGCAAGGATTTGCCCTATGAATGAAGAGTACATTTCTTTCTACTCATTCCCCCTGCAAGGTGCCTGGTGACTAGCTGATTTTATTTAAGGCATAAATCTGCCATCCCCATTGACTTAAATTCTGGCTTAGAGGTTTGGAAGGGGATGAGGTGCTACTTAGGACTGTGAGGCACTCCCCTCCCACCCATTCTATCACAAGCACCCAAACTCAAAATGCCAAGGTGAAGCACTGGAATTCCTAGATGGAGGAATTGGGAAAAAGTGTACTACTTTAGGCTAGAGGAAAACAGTACAAAAAAATGGAGGAAATATTTTATCGGGGGGAGTTAGAGAGAAAAACCTGCAGTGGAAATTCTGTGGAAGGAAGAGGGATGATGTGGGTCATTGTGTAAGGTGCAAATGTGCAGCAATGAGCATGGACACAACACACGACACCGGCAGTCAAGAGCCAGATGAAACACCAGCTATGGAGAGTGAGGCAAGATGAGACTCCAGTATCTCATGCAACTGGTGATATAGGCAAAGGGAGAACCTGGCAGACTACACTGTTTTTGAGCCCAGCATGGAGTCCTAAGGGGTTCATGGTATCTGCTAATGCAACAAAAAAGGAAGCATGTTTCCCTCTCCTCATCTCCCCCACAACAGTTACTTGGCAATCAGCAGAGAGAAGGAAAGCACCATTTTGGATATAAGTAGTAGCTGCAGCAGTTCGGGTATGTGCACCCAGCAAATGGTGGTGACAAGACAGCGTTTTGACAGCAGTAGCAGCTACAGAGGCACTTCTGTATGCCTGGCAACCAGCTAGGAAGAAGGTGCTACTGTGAAATGAGTAGGACCTGTGGCTGGCAGTTCTTGTACATGCATGTGATCCAGGGATTTTACCAGAAGGAAAAATCTGGGTTCCTTTCTGACTTTGAGAATGGCTGGGAGAATTGAAAGGGTGATGGGAACCAATTTAGGACTGTGAGATGCCCCCAGCTTCTCAACATATCACAGGCTCTGGGGCTCAAATAGCCTAGGCAGAGTACCCATGGGTAGCTGGCTCTGAGAACATGTCTGCATCTCCATGGACAGGACAGGCTATCAGGGCATAGTGGATCCTCTGAACCACATGACTATGGGAGCCTTGTGTACTGAAACTGTGGGAAATCTATGACTATATGAGAGGGAGCTGGGTAAAGCTAGGTCACTGGGAAGTCACTGTGTGTGGCACGTGTGGGTCAGAGCTCCCTGATTGCAGGGGGTAGGTCACCACAGAAAGATCCATACTCAAACTGAGGACTGCACAGATCCTTTGTGCTGATCATGCAGGAGTGTGGATGAATACTGCACCCACTGTGGGCCAACAACTGGGCATTGATCACACTGGAAGAGAGGAGATGAGGGTGAGATTACACCAATAGAGGTGGCCATACTCTCCTTCCTGCTAACAAGAGAAGCTCTAGCACGCTCAACTTGGGTGTCACCCTGGATACTCACTCCATCATGGAGCACTGACCAGATCTCCCTGACCACATCCAGCACATGCCTCTGGGTATTCACTGAAAGAGCAGACATCCCATTAAGCCGCAGAGGAATAGTTCTAAGACAAAAGCCATCAGAGGAAGAAACCAAAAAGTATTTCCACAAATGCCTAAAATTAATGCAGAAATTCAAGAAACAAGAATAAGTAAAACAATATGACCCCCCAAGGAATACAACAACACTTCAATACTAGAACGTGAAGATGAAGAGATTGATGAAATGCCTGAAATGGGACTCAAAAATTAATCATAGGATTACTCAGAAGCAATGAGAAGGAAATTCAAGATTTATAGAAATCCATACATGACATGGACAAAAAATTTTTCCAATGAAATTAATATTTTGAAGAGAATAATAATCAAGTATTAAAAATGAAGTGTCAATGTGTCAAATAAAAAGTACAGTGGAAAGCCTTAACAACAGATTTGGTGAGGCAGAAAGAATATATGAGCTAGAAGACAAATCTTTGAAAGTTTTTCATTCAGAACACAAAAAGAAAAAATTAGAAAACTTTAAAACACTGTTGGAGATTTATGGGATACTATCAAATGATACAACCTATGGGTCTTAGTTCCTGAAGGAAAGAAAGAATGCATTAGAAAGCCTATTCAGTGAAATAATTATAGAAAATTTCCCTAATTTGGAGAAAGAAATAGATGCCCAAGTACAGGAAGTACATAGAACTCTTTTTTTTTATTAAACTTTTATTTAATGAATATAAATTTCCAAAGTATAGCTTATGGGTTACAATGGCTTCCCCCCTCCCATAACTTCCCTCCCGCCCGCAACCCTCCCCTTTCCCGCTCCCTTTCCCTTTCCATTCATGTAAAGATTCATTTTCAATTCTCTTTGTATACAGAAGATCAGTTTAGTATATATTAGGTAAAGATTTCAACATTTTGCCCATATAGCAACATAAAGTGAAAAAACTACCATTGGATTACTAATTATAGCATTAAATAGCAATGTACAGCACATTAAAGACAGAGATCCTACATATTTTTTTTTCAAATTAATTAATTTTCTATGCCATTTCCGTTTTAACACCAGGTTGTTTTTTTTTTCATTTCCAATTCTCTTTATATACAGAGGATCACTTCAGTATATAATTAGTAAAGACCTCATCAGTTTGTGCCCACACAGAAACGCAAAGTATAAAAATACTGTTTCAGTACTAGTTATAGCATCACTTGGCTTTAGACGACACATTAGGGACAGATCCCACATGGGGTGTAAGTACACAGTGACTCCTGTTGCTGACTTAACAATTTGACACTCCTGTTCATGGCGTCAGTAATCTCCCTAGGCTCTAGTCATGAGTTGCCAGGGCTATGGAAGCCTTTAGAGTTCGCTGACTTTGATCTTATCCGATAGGGTCATAGTCAAAGTGGAAGTTCTCTCCTCCCTTCGGAGAAGGGTACCTCCTTCTTTGATGGCCCCGTTCTTTCCACTGGGATCTCACTCACAGAGATCATTCATTTAGGTCTTTTTTTTTCCATGATATCTTGGCTTTCCATGCCTGCTATACTCTCATGGGCTCTTCAGCCAGATCTGAATGCCTTGAGGACTGATTCTGAGGCCAGAGTGTTGTTTAGGACATCTGCCATCCTATGAGTCTGCTGTATATCCCACTTCACATGTTGGATCTTTCTCTCCCTTTTTGATTCTATCAGTTAGTATTAGTAGATACTTGTCTTGTTTGTGTGATCTCTTTGACTCTTAGACCTATCAGAGCTATCAATTGTGAGCTGAAATTGATCACTTGGACTAGTGCGATGGCATTGGTACATGCCTTAATAGATATGACTAGAAAAGATTCTCACCATGAGCCATTGTTGTCAAGGTTTCAATAGTGAAAAATCAAGATTCTAAAATGTACACAGGAAAAATATCAGATTACTTTCAGAGGAACTTCAATGAGATTCACAGCTGATCTCTCATCAGAAACCCTATAGACTATGAGAGGATGGAGAGGTAACATCCCAGTCTGAAGAGGAAAAAAAAAGTTAACCCAGAATACTGTACCTTTGAAAGCTCTCATTATCAATGAAAGACTTTGCATTACAAACAGAAATTGAAAGAATTTGTCACCAATCCTCCAGCCTTACAAAAGTTGTTTTTAAGGATGTGCTAAAAAGAAAGACAATCATTATTATGAAAGCATGTAAAGGCAATAAGTCTCAGAGTAAAAATACAGATGAAATCCAAAGCATTCAATAGGAATATATACAGGAAAACTGCAGGTAAAGGTATTATTTATCAACAGTAAACTTGAAAGTAAATGCCCTAAATGCTCCAATTAAAAGATACAGGCTCGCAGGATGGATTATAAAACAAGATCCATCTATTTGCTGCCTACAAGAAACACACCATGCCAATAAAGATACATGTGAACTTAGAGTGAAAGGATGAAAAAAGATATTACATGCTAAAGAAAGAGAAAAACAACCAGGTGTAGCCATTTTAATATCAGACAAAATAGACTTCAACACAAAAGCTATTAAAGGAGAGAAACAAAGCATACATTATTATTGAGGGATCAATAAAAAAGATGACTATAATAAATGTATGTGTACCCAATTAAAGGGTGCTTGGAGAGTAAAAACAAAAGTATAAATGGAATAAAAAAAGAAATTAAAAAAATTCCGGAAATGAATGAAGATGACAATATAACATATCAAAAGTTATGGGATCACCAAAAGCAGTGTTAAGAGGGAATTTTATAGCACTACATTTTATTGGCACCTACATCAAGAAGTTGGAAAGATATCAAATAGATGAGCTATCAATTTATCTCAAGGTCCTAGAAAAACAAAAAAAACAAACTCAAAATTAGTAGGAGCAAGGTGATTATTAAAATTAGAGAAGAAATAAACAAAACTGAAACAAAAAATATAAAACATCAGTGAAGAGAAGAGCTGGTTTTTAATTTTTTTTTAAATTGACATGCCATTGACCCAAATAATACCAAAAAAAGAAGAATACTCAAATCAATAAAATCAGAGATGAGGGCCGGCGCTACAGCTCACTAGGCTAATCCTCTGCCTGCAGCACCGTCACCCTGGGCTCTAGTTCCGGACGGGGTGCTGGATTCTGTCCCAGTTGCTCCTCTTCCAGTCCAGCTCTCTGCTGTGGCCCGGGAGTGCAGTGGAAGATGGTCCAGGTCCTTGGGTCCTGCACCCACATGGCAGACCAGGAGGAATTACCTGGCTCCTGGCTTCAGATCGGCACAGCGTGCGTGCCACAACACACCGGCTGTAGTGGTCACTTGGGGGGTGAACCAATGGAAAAAGGAAGACCTTTCTCTCTGTCTCTCTCTCTCACTGTCTAACTCTGTCTGTCAAAAAAAAAATCAGAGATGAGAAAGGCTATGTAACAATAGATACCACAGAAATAATAGGACTCATCAAGATTTCCTAAAAAGAGCTATATGCCAACAAATATGAAAATCTAAAGAGATGAATATATTCATGGATACATACAATCTACAAAAACTGAGTCATGAAAACATAGAAAACCCAAATAGACCAATAACAAAGATGGATATTGCATCCCTAATAAAGACTCTCTGAACAAAGTAAAGCCCAGGACAGGATAGCTTCACTGCTGAATTCTACTACACATTTTAAAAAAGAACTAATTCTAATTCTCAAGTTATTCAAAACAATTGAAAGAGAGTGAATCCTCCCAAACTTGGTTTATGGGACCACCATCACCTTAATTACTAAACCAGAAAGAGATGAATATAGATGCAAAAATTCTCAAAAATAGAGAAATGAGGGAGCAAGTCCTGACTTGCTCCCTCATTTCTCTATTCTAAGCCCAACTTGTTCTTTCACTTCTCTATTCTCTTCAAGGTAGGGAACTAATTCTATTATGAAGGAATCTGTAGGATGCACAATTTAATCTTTAGACCTTATAAGAGATGGCTAACATTTTTCTGTAATAGCATAGCCAAAATAAGAACTTAACTAATAATCTCATAGCTAGATTCACATCGCCATCAGTGAAGTATACAGTAAGTAAAAAAAAAAAAAAACCTCCCTTTCAGACCAAAGGGAAAGAAAGTTTTAAAGTGAGAATATAATTTGCCTCATGGGCATTGTCTACCTTAGAAAAACTACTACAGAACATGCCTGTGACTATAGACTTGTAGTTCAGGCCACCAAAGATTAGAGATGGGACACGGGCACTCCCTTGACTTGCATCGTCTGGTCTGCTTTAACACAAACCAGGAGGAAAAGAAAGCTAGGCATCAGAAGCAATGGGTGGCAGGCCTATTAATGGCTAATCTGTACAGTGATCTGCCCTCAAGGAGATCCAACAGGCCAGTCCACTGCAGTGGCTTTCAAAGTGGTAAGCCTGGGCTTCAGCAGAAGTCAGCTTGTGAAGAGCCCTGGCAGCTCTGCCAAGAGTTGGATCACTGGAAATGGACCTGCCCTGGAATCGAAGGATGCCCAGGTCAGAGCCACAGATCTTATTGGCTCCAAGCTGAAAAGCCCTTCACTCAGCCCAACTTCCAAAGTGACCACTGCAGCTGAGGGGATGGTCAAGTAGGGTCAGCAACATTGCAGGCAGAACTGTAAATTTCTTGTTAGAGATGCCCCCTTCCTTTACCTGGCCAGCTCTCCTCCCAGGCCAGCCAAGTAATGAAAGTCAACAGAGTGCCTTCCCCTAGGAGGTTCACACCTCCCTTAGGATATACCCCATGTGAAGAGATAGATAGGTCTGGGCCTCTTAACTTACAAGGCCTAAAGCCCACCAGATTGTTATCAAGCCCCTTCTATCAGGTTCTATTTGCCTCTCAATCAGAAAAATTACTTGTAGCTTAGACAGCACCTTTCTTAGCTCCTCTAATAATGACTCTGTCCTTTTTTCTAGACCCTGTCTAGTCCACTTGGGCCTCATTCCTTTGTAATCATAACCTCTACTCTACCACCAATGGCTCTACTCCCAACCTGTGTGTACTGATGGTCCTCTTCCCCACTTAATGCTGTATAATTGTTCAGACCTGGTTAAGGCCACTCTTAGGTTCATTGGTTACTATCCTCACTCTGTCTTTTATGACCTTGTCTAAATATGATCAGAGTCGGCAAACTTGGAAGGCTTCCATAGCCTTGGCAACTCATGACGACAGCCTAGGGTGGTTACTGGCGCCATAAACTAGAGTGTCAATTTGTTGGGTCAACAACAGGAGCCACTGTGCGCTTGCTCCTGATGTGGGATCTCTGTCCTTAATGTACTGTACATTTTGATTTAATGCTATAACTAGTACTCAAACAGTATGTTTCACTTTGTGTTTCTATGTGGGTGCAAACTGTTGAAGTATTTATACTAAATTGATCTTCTGTATATAAATAGAATTGAAAATGAATCTTGATGTGAATGGAAAGGGAGAGGGAGCGGGAGAGGGGAGGGTTGCTTGTGGGAGGGAAATTATGGGAAGGGGAAACCATTGTAATCCATAAGCTGTATACTGGAAATTTATATTCATTAAATAAAAGTTAAAAAAAATTCTCAAAAAATACTAGCTAATAAAATCCAAGTACACATCAGAGAGATTATTCAGGCAGACAAGTGTGATTTATTCCTGGTATGTGGTGATGGTTCAACATTCACAAATTAATAAATGTGATAAGAACATTGACAAACTAAAGAATAAAAAGCATATGATTTTCTCAATAAATGCAAAGAAACCATCTGATGAAATACAACATCCCTTCAAGATGAAAACCTTAAACAAATTGAGTAAAGAACATTCCTAAACACAATCAAGGCAATTAATGGTAAACCAACTGCCAGCATGTTAATGAATGGGGAATAGTTGGAAGCACTCCCGTTAATATCTGGAATCAGGCAAGGACATCCACTCTCACCATTGCTATGCAATAGACTTCTGGAAGGTTTAGCCAGAGTCCTGAAATTTTTTATGCAAGAAAAAGAAATCAAAGGTATACAAATTGGAAAGCAGGATGTCAAATTATGCTTATTTGCAGATGACATGGTTCTATATATAGGGGAACAAAAAGACTCCACAAAGAGACTATTGGAATTCGTAAAAGAGTTTGGTAAAGTGGCAGGATATAAAATTAGAACACAAAATTCCATAGACTTTGTATACACAGATAATGTCATGTCTGAGAAAGAACTTCTAATATCAATCTAATTCACAATAGTTACAAAAAAATCAAATAAATTTGAATAAATTTAATCATGGAGGTCAAAGATCTCTATGATGAAAATTATAAAACATTAAAGAAATACAAGAGACACACAAAAATGGATAAATCTTCCATTGTTGTGGATTAGAAGAATTAATATCATCAAAATATCCATACTACCAAAAGCGATCTACAGATTCAATGTGATCCCAATCAAAATACCAATGACATTCTTCTCAGATCTAGAAAAAAATTATGCTAAGATTAATGTGGAGAGACTTCAAATAGCTTAAGCAATCTTATACAACAAAAACAGAGCAGGAGGCATCACAATACCACATTTTAAGACATAGTGCATGGCAGTTATAATCAAACCAGCCTTGTACTGGCAAAAATAAAATATGTGTAGAAAACAGAAAAGAATAAAAACTCCGGAATTCAGTCTTCACATCTACAACCAACTAATCTTTGACAAAGAGCTAAAATCAATCCCTGGAGCAAGAACAGTTTTTTTAATAAATGGTGCAAGGAAAATTGGATCTCCACATGCAGAGGTATGAAACAAGATGTATATCTTATACCTTACATCAAAATCCACTCAAAAATAGAGCAAGAACCCAAATCTATGACCTGATACAATCAAATTACAAGAGAACATTGAGGAAACTGAAGGGAAGCATAGGCAATGATTTCTTGGATAAGACCCCAGAAGCACAGGCATTAAAAGCCAAAATAGACAATTGGGATTACCTCAAGCTAAGAAGCATCTGTCCTGCAAAGGAAACACTCAGCAAAGTGAAGAGACAACTGACAAAAAGGGGGAGCATATTTGCAAACTATACAACTGATAAAGGATTAATATCCAAAATATATAAAGTCTTCAAAAAACTCAAGAGCAACAAACAAATGGACCAGTTAAGAAATGATCGAAGGACTTGAACAGCCATTTTTCAAAAGAGGAAATTCAAATAGTCAAGACACATGAAACAAAGCTCAGAATCACTAGCCATCAGGGAATTGCTAATCAAAACCACAATGAGGTTTACCTCACCCCAGTTAGAATGGTTCTCATACAGAAATCATAAAGAACAAATGCTGCAATAAATGGGGGTTATAGATCACTCTTTCATATGCTGCTTTTTTTTTCATTTGGATAAATTCCCAGGAGTGGGATGACTAGGTCATATGGTAGATATATATTCAGATTTTTGAGGTGTCTTCATACTGTCTTCCACAGTGGCTGTACCAGTTTACATTGGCCCCTAACAGTGGATTAGTGTACCTTTTTCCCTCTTTCTTCCCAGCATTTGTTCTTTATGATTTCTGTATGATAAAAACATTCATCTCAAGGATCTAGAAACACAAGAATAAGTCAAATCCAATATTAGTAGGAGGAAAGACAATAACAAAACTAGAGAATAAAAAAAATAAAAAGTACAAATAATCAGTGAAATGAAAAGCTGATCTTTTAAAACATAAAGAAAATTGAAATACCATTGACTCAAAAAACCAAAAAATTAGGAAGACCCAGCATAATAAAACAAGAGATGAAAAAGGAGATGTAATGACTGATAACACAGAAATAAAAAGAATCATGAGGAATTACTACAAACAGCTTATGGCAACAAATTGGAAAAGGTGAAGAAATGGATAGATTTTGGGATACAATCAACTAAAATTGAGTCAAGAAGACACAGAAAATTTAAACAGACCAGTAGCCCAAGACAGAGCTTGATTCAGTAATAAAGACCCTCCCCAAACAAAGACAATCCCAGGAATGGATGGATTCATTACTGCATTCTACCAAACCTTGAATAAAAAAACTAATTCCAATTCTTATCAGGCTATTCAAAACAATCAAAAGGAGGGGAAACCTCCCAGACATCTTCTATGAGTCCAGCATCATCTTAATTCCAAACACAGAAAAAGATAAAAAAAAAAGAAAAAAAAACTTTAGACCAATATCTCTAATGAACACAGATGTAAAAATCTTCAACAAATAACAGCTAATCTAATGTAACAACATATCACAAAGCTCATTCACCTGGACCAACTCATATTTATCCCTGGTATGCAGGGATGGTTCAACATATGAAAATGATAAATGTGATACATCATATTAACAAATTAAAGAATAAATACAACATGGTCATCTGAATAGATGCAGAGAAATAAAACACAATATACTTTCATGATATTACCATAAGCAAATTGGATACAGAAGAAACATTCCTCAACACAATCAAGGCAATGCATGTGAAAACCACAGGCATCATCATATGGATACGGAAAAGTTGGAAGCATTCTCACTGAGATCTGGAATCAGAAAAGGATGCCAGTTTTCACCATTGTTATTCAATATAGTTCTGGAAGATTTAGCAAGAGCCATTAGGCAAGAAAGATACATCAAATGGATACAAACTGGAAAGGAAGAAGTGAAACTATCCATATTTTCATACGAAGACTCCACTAAGAGTCTATTAGACCTCTTAAGAGAGTTGGTAAATTTGCAAGATATAAAGTCAACACACAAGAATCAATAGCCTTGGCCAGTGCCGTGGTTCACTAGGCTAATCCTCCACCTGCAGTGCTGGTACTCCAGGTTCTAGTCCCAGTAGGGGCACCGGTTCTGTCCCGGGTGCTCCTCTTCCAGTCCAGCTCTCTGCTGTGGCCCAGGAAGGCAGTGGAGGATGTCCCAAGTGCGTGGGCCCTGCACCCGCATGGGAGACCAGGAGGAAATACCTGGCTCCTGGCTTTGGATTGGTGCAGCGTGCCGGCTGTAGCAGCCATTTAGGGGGTGAACAAATGGAAGGAAGACCTTTATCCTCTCTGTCTCTCTCTCTCACTGTCTTACTCTGCCTGTCAAAAAACAAAAACAAAAAGAAAACAAACAAAAAAATCAATAGCCTTTGTATACACAAACAATGCCATGGCTAAGAAAGAACTTGTAAGGTCAGCACAATTCACAATAGCTACCAAAAATGTAAATATTTTGGAATAAATTTAACCAAGGATGGGAATAATATCTACAATCAAATTTATAAAACAAAACAGAAGAAATAAAAGTAGACACAGAATAATGGAAATATCATCCACGTTCTTGGATTGAAGGAATATTATCATAACGATTACTATATGTAAAGCATTTTTCAGATTCAATGGGATCCCACTCAAAATACCAATGACATTATTCTAAGATCTAGAAAAAATGATGCTAAATTCATATGGAAAAAAGAGACCTCCAAATAGCTAAAATAATCTTATAAAACAAAAATAAAGCTGGAGGTATCACAATACCAGATTCAAACCATATTACAGGAAAGTTATAATCAAAACAGCCTGGTAGTGGCACAAAAACAGATAGACCAATGGAACAGAATAGAAACTCCAGAAATTAATCCAAACATCAACAACCAACTAATCTTTGACAAACAAGCTAAAATCAAACTATGAGGAAAGGACTGTCTCTTCCACAAATGGGGTTGGGAAAATTGAATCTCTATATGCAAAAGTATGAAATAAGACCCTTATATTACACGTTATACAAAAGTGAACTGAAAACGGATCAAGGATCTAAATCTATGACACCATATCCTCAAATAATTAGAGGAAAACATTGGGGAAAGTCTGCAAGACATTGCCATAGGCAAAGATATCTTGGCAAAGACACTGGAAGTACAGTTAATAAAGGGAAAAGAGTCAAATGGGATTACATCAAGCTAAGCAGCCTTTGCTCTAAAATGAAACACCCAACAAAGTTAGAGGCAACGTATAGAATTTGAGAAAATAATTACAAACTATGCACCTGATAAAGGATTAATATCCATGCACTTAGATATCAAGAAACTCACAATAACAAAGCAAACAATCCATTTAAGAAATGGGGAAAGGACATGAACATTCACGTTGCAAAGAATGATATTTAACTGTTCAACAGAAACTTGAAGAAATGCACAGGATCACTAGAAACCAGGGAAATGCAAATAAAAACCAAATGAGTTTTCACCTCATCCCAGTTAGAATGGCTATCATCCAAATCTCAAAAACACTATAAATACTTCAAAAGATATGTATAAAAAGTACCCTAATCCACTGTTGGTAGGAATGTAAACTAGTACAACCATTATGGCAGACAGTTTAGAGAATTCCAGAAATCCAAAAATAGATCTAACCTGTGACCCAGAAATCTTACTCCTGGGAATTTACCCAAACCAAAGGAAATCATTAAATGAAAGAGTTGTCTGTACCCCCAATGTTCATTGCAGCTCAGTTTACAATAGCTAAGATACGGAATCAACCCAGATGTCCATCAACTGATCACTGGATAAAGAAAATGTGATATATGTACACAATGGTATGCCACTCAGCCATAAAAAAAAAATGAAGCCCTGTCTTGGAATAAATGCATAAACCTGGAGAACATTATTTTTATTGAAATATGTGGTCTTAAAAAGACAAATCTTAAATGTTTTCTCTCATACCTTGCAATTAATATAGAATAAAAAAGGATAGGAATGGAATGAACATCTTATGATATGATTGTCATTTTTAGCCCTTGTTTATACACCTGTGGAACTGTGATCTTTCTAATTTTTATATGTTGAATATTATGGTTAGTGGTGTATTAACTCTGTCATTAATTATAGAGTGGATTAAAATTGTGTTTTGCAAAAGTTGATGAAAAGAAAAGAGAAGAAAGGAAGGAGATTGGGGGAGGTAAAGTGGAAGGCAGGGGAGAAGGTATCCTTCTTATAACTGTACCTATAAAATATGTGAAATTTGTTATATTTATATTAATAAAAAGTAAAAAAATAGAAATGATTATTCATTTCCATATAAAACTTGCATATGAGTATTCAGATTAATATTTTCATAATAGCAAAAATGAGAAAAGCTCTATCAACTGAATATGTGTAAATAACCTATGGTACATCCATACAATGGTGAATTCTGCCATAAAAGTGAATGATAGAGTGATCATGCTACAATATGGATATGCCTTAAAAATGTTATCCTTAATAATGTAGTGAGACACCAAAGGTTGCATAAGACTCAACTAAAATGCCATGTCAATAGTAGGTGATCGATAGAGTTGGGAGATGGAATGGTGAATGAATTATAATCACCATGACATGTACTTGAGATACGATGAAATAATCTAAAATTAGTGGAAACTGCTATACAACTGTGTGAATATACTAAAAACAACTGAATTGTAAGCTTCAAAATTGTGTGTATTCCATATTTTTCTGGCAGTGTAAAAATGGATATTTTGTCTACTGTGTTTTTTAACTTGTCGATATATAGATATACATATGTAGTTGCATACATACATGCAAAAATATATATTTATGACTTACTTCATTTTTTTCAAATATCTAAATACATGCGACCTAATCAAAGGGTTATTTCTTTATCACCTTGTATAATAGCATAAGTTCCATGACTCATCTTCGATTTTCCCCATGGCACTTATCACTCAATAGGATCAGAAAACCATTTTAATTTGCCAGATAAATTCTGAGATTTAGCACAGAAATTCCCATGTCCATGTAATACTTTAAGTTCCAAGAAATCCAGGATGATTGATCACCACATCACTTAAATTCTTGTTTACTTGTATATTACTATTTTCTATTTTTATAATATAATCTCCTAAACCAGGGATTTTATATATTTTGTTAACTTCCATATCACATATACCTCAAAATGTGTTGTGCATAATTAGTTCATATTCATTCCTTAAGCATAACTTACTTTGTATATTTATATAACAAATATATCATACTCAAAGATCATTATTTTTTGTATTATTTAATGTCTTATTTAAGGATAATAAAATATTACATAACAAATTAAATATTACTCTTTCATCTTTAATTATAATGTCTCATATTATGTCACTGTCATATTTAATTTATTTCTACTTACTGGCCATTGTTAAATAACGTAAGTTGTAACATAGTTATGCACATTATGCAGATTTAGTTTTATTAGCTTCTCATTAAATATTGAAATAATTTGTCTTTACATTTTTGCTTCATTTATTTAAAAATATGTGTAGTGTTCCAACTAAATGCTAAGTGCTTGTTTATATATGAGAGTAAAATATTCACTTTATGATCTAATGTGATATATTAATTTATGGGACAATTTTATAAAAATAATAAGGAATACTGTCAGTGGCTTTACTATTTCCAATTATATTTTCATTTGTAAATTGCTATGAGTGAGGCATGTTTTCTCCCTGTCATAACACATGTTGAAATTTATCAGTGTAAAGGTATTGAAATGTGGTGGGGCCTTTAAGAGGTGCTCAGGTCATGAGGATTCTGCCTCAAAGAAGGAATTAATGTAGGTAGCAGAAGTTTGCAAGGGCAGGTTAGGTATTGCAAGAGCAGGTTGTTATGCGTTGTCTGATTCTCTGTCCCTTCTTCTTTTCTACATGTGCCTATTTGCTCTCCATATGTGCCTATTCTTGTGATTTTCTGTCTTATATGGAGCTACAGGAAGCCAAATACATGTTGGAGGCATACTCTTGTATGTTCAGAACCATAAGCCAAAATAAACCTCTTTCCTTTATATATTATGCATTCTCAGGTGTTATATTATAGCATCAGAAAATGAACTAAGACAGAACATTGGCACCAAGGAGTGGGATGTTTCCATAACAATACCTACAAATGTAAAATTTACTTTGTAACTGGGCAATGGGCAACAGTTGGAAAGGATTACAGGAGTAGGTAAGAAAAAGTCTAGAATGCTATAAATGGGGCATTAAGACTGATTTTGTTAAGGGGTCAGAAGAGAAGAAGATTGGGAAAATTCTGAAACATTTTAGAGATTACATAATTGGTGATAACCTGAATGTTGACAGAAGTGTAGGCTTACTGGACCTTACTGGACCATTCTGATAAGGATGCAGATGGAAATGAAGAATGTTTTATTGGCTACTAGGCTAGAAGTCATTCTTGTTATAAAGTTATAAAGAATTTGGCTGCATGTGCCCATGGCCTAGCATTTTGTGGAAGGCAGGGCATAAGATTAATCTCCTAGTATACCAGTCAGAAGAAATTTTTAAAGAGTAAAGTATTCAGGATACTGTCGAGTAACATTTAACCAATTACTTAGAGGTAGAGGAGAATTGGAATTTCTAATTAAATCTAAGACGATAAAAATTTGGAAGTTACAGCCAGGCCACTGAAAGAGTTGAAAAGTACATGAATATGGTTAAGTGACACATTACTAAATTGGTATGAATATGAGGAACTAGGGGCTAACCATTGATAAAATGGGAAAGGTCCCAAAGGCACTTGAGAGAACAAGGTTGCCTCTCCCATCACAGGCTCAAAATGTTATGACCTTGAGGGCGGAAGGCTATACTGTTCAGTGTCATCTCCAGGTTATTCTCCAGAATCCAGTGTAATATTTATTACCATCTAGCTGTGGCTCAAATAGCCACAAGTATGGCTTGGATCACTGCTCTACAAGGTACAAGCAATAATAGTTGTCAATGTCCACACAGTGATAATTCTGATAAATAATCAGTTGTATGGTCTGTGGAGCCAGATATTCAAGCAGCTACTTAGGTTTGTAGAGGCAGATAGCCGAGCAGCTAGTTAAGTCTGTGGATCTGGATAGGCAAGCAGATAGTTGGGTCTGTGGAATCAGAATTCACAAGCCCCAGCCCTCCCCCACTTGTCAATCAAAAATGTCAGCCTTCCTATAATGCACATGTTACATCCAGGACCTAGGCAAAGAGTAGATAAAAAGAGTGAAAGATGGGAGAGTGCACTGTCATGGACCTCATTTGAAGTCACTGTGGTCATCATTTTGGTGCTTGAATGTTTACATTCTCCCAGGGGCCGGCTATCCCATGGCATAGCAGGAAAAACCACCATCTGCAGTACCAGCATCTCATATGGGCACTGGTTGGAGTCCAGCTGCTCCACTTCTGATACAGCTCCCTGCTAATGTGCCTGGGAAAGCAGTAGAAGACAGTCCAAGTCCTTGGGCCCCTGCACACTCGTGGGAGACCTGAAAGAGGATCCTGTCTCCTAGATTCAGATCGAACTAGTTCCAGCTATTGCAGACATTTGGGGAGTGAACACACGGATGGAGGATTTTCTCTCTCTTTCTCTCTCTCTCTCTCTCTCTCTCTCTCTCTCTCTCTCTCTGCTTCTCTGCCACTATGTAACTCTGCCTTTCAAATAAATAAATCTTAAAAACTTAAGTTCATAGCTTACATTACAGACAGAAATTAGGAGCAATGGGGATGGAGCAGCTTCCATCAAGATTTCAAATACACACTGAACTTACTGGGAAACTAGGTAGAAATCTTCCAAAGAGGAAAAGTTACCATAGAGTCCAGATCATGGTAATATCTAGTGGATCAGAAAAGGCAGGACCCCCACCAGGACCCCAGAATTGCTAAACTACCTGCAGCAAATATTTCTTAAAAGGGAAATCTGTTGGCACCATGGTGCTGTTCCAAACTACAGGAGTAGCCATGTGGGCTGAGCCTAGAATAGTCATGTAAGTAGTCCTGCTTGAAGGTGTGAGAGCCCATCTACTACTCTAGTGGGAATATCTATCTTACCCCTCTCCCACTGTTTTACATTGAATGTAGATATCCTATCATGATTTTACAGGCTCACAGGTGGAAGGAATTTGCCTTCAAATGTGACTGTAATTTGGATGTTTCAGTTAGTACTGGAATGGGTTAACATTCAAGGATTATTGGGATGAAATGATTGTATTTTGTATGTGAAAATAACAAGAGTATAAGGGCATAATATCATAGCTCAACTGTGGTTTTTCCCCACCAGAACTTATATTATGGCTTAATTCCTCAATATTTCAATATTGGCAGTGGGAGATATTTGGGTCATGGGAGAAGAAGTCTTATGAATCAATTAATGTTTTCTTGTGAGACTGAGTGAGTTCCTGCTATCATGGGACTGAGGGAGGGTGTAAGGAGGGAAGTATGGTTATCAGTTTAGAAATGTACCTATGAAAATAGCTATGAACTAACAACTTGGAAAATCTAAAAGAAATGGATAGATTCCTTGACACATATATCAAAATTGACTCATGAATACATAGAAAACCTAAACAGATCAATAACCAAGATGGAGATTGAATCAGCAATAGAGACACACACTCAACAAAGAAAAGCTCAGAGCCGATGGCTTCACTACTGAATTCTACCAGATGTTTAAAGAACTAAATCCAATACTTCTAAAATTATTCAAAACAATTGAAAGGGAAGGAATCCTCCTAAACTTCTATGAGGAGAGCATCACCTTAATCCTAAATCAGAAAAAGATACAACAAAGAGTACTATAGACCAATAAAACTGTTGAACACAGATGCAAAAATACTCAACAAAATAATAGCTAATCAAATCCAACAACACATCAGAAAGATCACTACTTGAATCAAGTGGGATTTATCCCTGGTATGCAGAGATGGTTCAACATATGCAAATCAATCAATGTGATACATCACTTTAACAAATTAAAGAATACACACAATAATATTATCTCAACACACACAGAGAAAGCATTTGATGAAATACATCCTTTCATAATAAAAACCTAAACAATTTGGGAATGTGAGGCACATTCCTAAACAAAATTAATGCAACATATGACAAATTCACAGCCAGCAACATATTGAATGGGGAAAAGATGTAAACATATCCACTAAGATCTGGAATCAGACAAGGATGCCCATGCTCACCACTGCTATCCAATAGTTCTGGAAGTTTTAGCCAGAGATGTTAGGCAAGAAAAAGATATCAAAGGGATACAAATTGGAAAGGAGGATGCCAAATTATCACTGTTTGCAGAAGACATTATTCTACATATAGGGGAACCAAACGACTCCACTAAGAAAATTGGTGAAATATCAGGATATAAAATTAATACACAAAAATCAATAGCCTTTATATATACAAAAAAAAGCTATGGCTTAGAAAGAACTTATAAGTTCAGTCTCATTCACAATAGCTACAAAAAATTTAAATATCTTAGAATGAATTTAACCAAGGAAATAAAAGGGCTGTACAATGAATTTAGAAAACCTTAAATAAGGAAATAAAAGAAGACACAAAAAAATGGAAAAATCTTCCATGACCATGGATTGACAGAATTAATATAATCAAAATGTCCATAATACCAAAAGCAATTTACAGATACAATGCTATCCAAATCAAAATACCATTAATGTTATTTTCAGATCTAGATACAATACTAAAATTCATATGGAAATGCAAAAGACCCTGAGCAGCTAAAGTAATCTTAAACAACAAACACAAAGATGGAGGTGATATAAGCAGGCAGATAGGATAAAATTGATTAGATTTATTCATTGGAATAACATGTCCCCTGGGTGATCTCATACCCCTACCTGACCCAAACTGAACACCCATCTGCCAATCAGATTACGTAACCACTCCCCCTTTGTGAGTGGGCCCTTCCCTTGTTGACCTGCGGGTGCATGGACTTCAGGCCACCCAATCTCTGCTTTCCTGCCTGCATGCTTGCTCCATGTGGCTCATGGCCTGCTATCTACCTGGTATGGACCCAACTTAGCTTCTAGATCTCTTTCTCTCCTAAATAATGCCCTAACTTTCCTGTGCATTCCTCTCACTAAATAAAATCCTTAAAAACTTACCACGTTGTCTGGCCTACTTGAGCCAGGGTTATTAATATTGAAAATTATTAATAAGCAGGATGATATCATAATGGCACTCCAGATGGGACCCTTAATAATGGAGGGATTCCCCAGGGACTATTTATTAATATTTGCTTGATTGGTTTAAAAAGAAATAACCTGGCAGCATGGTAAGAACTGTCTTTGTGTGATTTCCTACTTTGCTTCTCTTTTTACACTTCACTCCCTCCCTTATCTGTGCTCGCAGCTTCACCTTAGACCAGAGAGAGCATGCCCACCCTGCGCACCCAACCATAGATGAGCTCCATAGGTTGAGGAGGGGCATTTTCTGACCCTGGCGAGTCTGTGCTCCTCCGGGCCAGCTGATTGTGCTTTTTCATTGCTTGTCGTCCTCCAGCCCAACTTGGCCCAACAGCCATGGTGGGTGCATCGCTGGGGAGGGTCAGGAACTTAGGTGGAGGAGACAGGAAGCCACAGATTCCTCCCTCTGCCACCTCTGGCCCCTCAGGTTCTTGGGGGCTGGGTCACTCTCAGAATAGCTGCCAGAAGAGTTGCAGCCATGCAAACAGTGCTAATACACAGTTGTTGCCTGCCCCGACCACCACCGCCACAGCAGCTGCTGCCCTGTGTGGTGCCGCGGCCCAGGGCTCTAGCTAGCCCTGCCTTCCCCAGCCTCCCAAGAAGCTATAGCTGCAGCTCTGGCCGGCATTTTCATTCAAAATAAGCAAACAGAGGTTAGGTTACTTTTCTGGTTTTCCTTAGTAACTGTGGCTTTTAGAAAAATACATGAATTTGTTTCTTTTTTTCTGTTTCTTGCTTTGAGAATATGCTTTTCATGCTAATGGAATTTGTGCAGAGAGATGAGAAGGATTTTCACAGAGGGATAGTTTTCTTGAGAGTTTATGAGAGTTTATCAATGTATGTAAAAGTTTTCAAGTTGTTTGTAATGTGGTTTAAAGATAATTTACGTATTTTCTAAGGTTGAAACTTTGGACATTTTTTTTTTTTATTTTATAGACCAGTTTAAGTGATATTGAAAATTCTGCTTTGCCTCAGGGTCTTTGATTTTCATATCAAGCATGCTTTTAATTGTTAATTTCAAGCTAGGGATCTGGTTTGGTTGCCTAGGAATGTGGTAGCATTAGGGAGGTGGAGTATTAAACATGGCAGATGCTCCCCTTTCTGCTGCAGAGCATGGGACTTCCATTCCAAGATGGGATGGTGGCCTCCATCAGAAACACGTGGTTTCCACCATGGCGACTCCCATGAAGGACATGATGCATGCCTAGTTCACTGAGCAACATTATTCTAGTTTTCAGACTGTTATTTTCTTGGCTATCTGCCAGAAGGAGTTTCCCTTTTTGTTATTTTAAGTAGCCTCACACTTGAACTCTCTTTGATTTTTTATTTTCAGTTTCTTATGTTACGGCCATGTAGCAGTTCTGAACTCATTTCCTTTTTTCTCTTTTGTTATTTTCGGCAGCCTTGCACTCATACCCTTTTTGAAGATACACATATATATTATGCATATATAGTGCATATGAATATATATGTATGTAACAATATATATTATATGTGATATATATGTTGGGTGTGTAAATATATAATGTACGTAACATGTATATATATATGATATAAGCATAATATATCATACATGTATTAAGCTCTAGGTAGGTGTGGTAACTCTGAGATGTCAGATTACTTGTTAAGCAGGTGTTCTGATTTATAACTGGAACCAAGCTTAGCCCCACCTATTTACCTTTTGTTTCCCAGGTTATGAGGTGATTTAACTATGAGTAGCTCTACATCTACTGCCTTGGAGACTCCATAGGATCTATACTTAAAAACTGAGAGGCCTGGCCAGCGCCATGGCTCACTAGGCTAATCCTCCACCTGCGGCATCGGCACCCTGGGTTCTAGTCCCAGTTGGGGCACCGGATTCTGTCCTGGTTGCTTCTCTTCCAGTCCAGCTCTCTGCTATGGCCTGGGAGTGCAGTGGAGGATGGCCCAGGTCCTTGGGCCCTGCACCCGCATGTACCCGCATGGGAGACCAGGAGGAAGCACCTGGCTCCTGGCTTTGGATCGGCACAGAGCATTGGCCGTAGTGCCCTTTGGGGGGGTGAACCAACAGAAGGAAGACCTTTCTCTCTGTCTCTCTCTCTCTCACTGTCTAACTCTGCCTGTCAAAAAACAAACAAACAACTGAGAGGCCCTTAGGCTAGATGGTATTACCAAGGAAAGGATGATTACTCTCTGAAATATTGCATGGCCTACTTATAGATTGGGAAATGGTGTAACATAGCCAATAAATGGGTCTCTTAGTTTTAATGTCATTTTAGAACTTGATTAGCAGATAGAAAGCAGCAAAAATGGTCAGAAGTTGCTTAGTCACATGCTTAAGCAAACATAACTAATGTAATGTATCCATGTCAACTACTTAAGGATAAATAAACTAGCAAAGAGCTGTGTCTGTATCTTCAGGTCCTACAAAGAAACTGTAAAGCTGTATAGCTCTGTATACATTCCTACAGAGTTACTTCTAAAGCTACCATTTAAAAATTTGACATGGAATCCCAAATCCCCTTGAGCTAGATGGTAAAAGTAATATCTTAAATGTTAAAGTGATCATAAAGATGGGACTAAGAGTTCAAGTGATCGTATAAATAGGTTTAAGTGCTTAGTTATAATAATAAACAGGATTATAGAGGAGTAAATGCTCCAACATGGGAAGCAGTCCATATAGCAGACTCTTAGAATGTCAATTGCTTTAAGTAACACGCTGACCTTAGAGCCATCCCATAAGGAATTCTGGTCTGGCTGAAAAGCCCACAAGAGCATTTCAGGCATGGAAAGCCAGGACAATTGTGTGAAAAGTGTCCCTACATAGAGGACCTCCCTAGGTGAGACCCCAGTGGAAAAAAGTGGTCATCAAAGAAGCATATACTTTCCTCCAAAGGGTGGAGAGAACTTCCACTTTGCTCATGGCCATGTCTAAATACTGATGGAGTTTGTGGATTCAAAAGTCTTCCATAGCCTAGGCAGCTCATGTCAAGAGCCTCGGGTGATCACTGACATCATACATAAGAGTGTTAATTGTTAAATTAACAACAGGAGTCACTGTGTACTAACTTCCCATGTAGGACCTCTTCCTCAAAGAGTTACAGTATAAGAATTAATGGTAAAATTGTTCCCAAAGATTTACCTGTTCTAGTGTGTTATATTCTTATGTATCATAAGTTTTAGTTACGTCTAAGTTTCAAACTCCATTGCCTATAGTTTTAGGTGATTCTTTAAAGTTAATTAAGTATATCAAACATGGACTCTTGATTTCATGTATCCCTGTGGTATTCCTATCTTGTATGTTTTAAGGTATAATACAGAGTACTGAATGGTTAAAGGCCTCAGGACTATTAATGAGACAGTTATTTTTATACATCTTATTGTGGGCTAAACCTTTGCATAAGGGATAATTTATTCTGCATCCCACTAAACCCAGAATCTGGGAAAGTTAGGATACAGAATTTCTCAACAAAAGCTTAGGTTTCGAAACTAGAGGCAGATTTCCTGGGATATGTTCTAACTCCAGGAAAGTGTGCTTTCTCAGTCAAGATAAGGGAAGCTGTTCTATATATATGGTCACCACAGACTCAAAAGCAGCCAAGGATATTTCTGGAAATGGCAGAATTCTGTGGAATATGGATTCCAGTATTTGGATTCCAAGCTTTTGTATAAAGCTTTAAAATGCCCTGACGTAAACACACTGTCCTGCACATGGGAGCTACAAAAGTTGTTCCAAAGAATTAAGGAGCCTTTAATAGAAACTCCAACATTGGGAATCCCTAATGGCAGGATTCTATGGAATATGGATTCCAGGATTTGGATTCCAAGCCTTTGTATGAAGCTTTAAAATGCCCTGACACAGAAACACTGTGCTGCACAGGAGAGTTACAAGATGTTCCAACAAAATAAAAAGCTTTTTACAAAAGCTCAAACATTAGGAATTCCTGAGCAGACCATTCGTAGAAAGATACTCTTCAGATCAGTTGCAGCTTAAATGGAACAGACCTTACCGGGTGCTACTGAGCACTATGACCTCAGTAAAATTAGGATTAAACTTCTACCTCTGAAGTCTCCACAGTTGCACTCAAAAGACACGCCTGATTATTCCTGCAAGCCAATAGAGATGTTAAGTACCTCTTCAAAAGCAAAAAAAAAAAAAGATAAGTAAAGCTTTTTCTTTTATCACATCAAGTTTGCTACACCTTAAGGCAGACATGCTGTACCTATCTCTTGATTCTCTCTGGGAACTGTTATTGATGATAAAACTCCTAACGGGTTCTTCTATTATAATTTTCTATGCTCAGGCTAAATGGTTTTATAATCTACATAAGGGTAACCTATCACCACCAATATCTTGGAGTCTGTAAGATATGTTCTTTCCATTTAAGGGGCACACCACTTACAACTGATTTTGTTCCAGTTTTGCTTATGCTAATTAACAAACTTATGTTTCGGAAATCAACAACTCTGGGAACAATTGACCATGCAGAGGACACAGCCATTGGTGGTGACTGAGACTACTCCAGCTCATAAAGTGAGTTTGTTAGATGAGATAGATAGAGACTTCCAGACTCAGCACAGGCAGTGCCTGTACTATGTCCCTCATAAGCAGGAAGCAGAATATATGATGATTCTATGCCCTTCAGCATCCCTTAAGATTTAGGTCTAGAGTCTCTGAGAGCTGAATGATATAGGCAGGTGGATAGGATGAAATCAATCAGGTTTGTGAGCTGGAAGACCACACCCCATTTGTGATCTCATACCCCTACCTGACCTGACATGTATGCTCACATGCCAATCATACAACATTAACCAGCCCCCCTTTGGGAGTAAATAAAAGGCCTGGAACATGGTGGGCCCTTCCCTTGTTGACCCGCGGGTGCATGGACTTCAGGCCACCCGCTCTCTGCTTTCCTGCCTGCATGCTTGCTCCATGTGGCTCATGGCTTGCTCTCTGCCTGGTATAGACCCAACTTAGCTTCTAAATCTCTCTTTCTCCACTAAACAAAGCCCTAACTTTCCTATGCATTCCTCACACTAAATAAAATCCTTAACAACTTACTATATTGTCTGGCCTACTTGAGCCAATATTCAGAATTCTTCTTTGAATATGTGGCAAGAACCCACAGGGTTATTAATATTGAAAATTATTAATAAGCAGGATGATATCAGAGGCATCACAATACCAGATTACAAGACATACTACAGGGCAGTTATAATCAAAATAGCCTGGTACTGGAACAAAAATATGCATGTAGACCAATGGAACAGAATAGAAACCCCAGAAATCAATCCATGCATATACAACCAATGAACCTTTGAAAAAGGAGCTAAAATCAATCCCTGGAGAATGGACAGGCTCGTCAACAAATGGTGCTGGGAAAACTGGATCTCTGAGTGCCGAAGTATGCAAACAAGACCCCTATCTTTCACAACAAAATAAACAATCCAGTTAATAAATGGGCAAGGAATTTAACAGGTATTTTTCAAGACAGGAAATTCAAATGAACAATAGACACATAAAAAACGCTCAGGTTCACTAGCAATCAAGGAAATATGAATCAAAACCACAATGAGCTTTCATTTCACCTAAATTAGAATGGCTTTTATACAGAGATCAACAAACAATAAATGCTGGCAAGAATGTGGGGAGAAAGGTACCCTAATCTGCTATTGATGGGGACTGTATTGAGATTCCACTGAAAGCTGTTAATAGCTATACCATATGACCCAGCAATCCCACTCCTGGGAATTTACCAAAGGGAATTGAAATCAGCATATGAAAGAGTTGTCTGTGCCCCCATTTTTACTGTAGCTCAATTCACAATAGCTAAGATATGGAATCAACCTATTTGCCCATCAACTGAGGACTGCATAAAGAAATTTCAGGATATTTACACTATGGAATACTAGTCAGCGGTAAAAAAGAATGAAATCCTGCCTTTCATAACAAAATGTACGCAACTGGAAACCATTATATTTAGTGAAATAAGCCAGTCCAAAAAAAGACAAATAGCATGTTTCCCCTGGTTTGTGGTAATTAATATACAGAGTGCATAACAATATAAGATATATGAGCAAAATTGACATTTTAAGACTTGATTATTGTTATAGTCCTAGTCTCTACTGTTGAGACTATTGAGGAAAAATGTTTTTTTTTATTCTTACTTGTTAAATTCTTTACTTGGTGTAGGGCTAAGCTTATGATTATAAATTAAAATGTAAGCATGTCATCGGAAATATTAAAATAAAGAATAAGAAAGGAAGGAGAAGGGAGGGTGAGAGCAGGGCAGGAAGGATAGTAGTCTGTGAAGTATCACTATGCTCATCAATCTGTATAATAAAAAAAAAGAAAATGTTATCATTTATATAAATTTAAAAATGTAATGTCAAGCATGAAGGTAAAAAAATAACTGTGCCTTTGAAATACATGAAATATGTTCTCTTAATATTAAAATTTAAATGGGCTGGTGCTGTAGCATAGAAATTTAAGCCTTTGCTAGCAATATTGCCATTCCATATGAGTGCTGGTTCAAGTTCCAGCTGCTCTATTTTCAATCTAGCTGCCTGCTAATGCGGAGGGCAGTGCAGATGGCTTAAGTGCTTGGGTCCATGCTACCCACGTGCAGATCAAGAGGAAGCTCCTGGCTCCTGGATTCAGCCTGGCCAGCCGTTTTTGTTACATCCATTTTGGGAGTGAACCAGCAGATGAAAGATATCTCTCTCTCTCTCTCTCTCTCTCTCTGTATCTCTGCCTTTCAAATAAAAATTAATAAAAAAAAAACCCTTGAGAGAGTGGCAAGATGGCGGAATAGGAAGGGAGCACATTAATAGTTCGGCAAGACACAGGTTAATAAAAGTGGAGATACTGCAGGGTCAAGGAAGAGTAGGGGAAGAAACAGCAGAGGAAACTCTTCCGGAACTAGTGATTCACAGTGGACCTGCGTGGAGAGCATGGGAGCCCAAGTTCGGGACACCAGAGGCAGAATCAACACACCAGCGCTGGAACGCGAGGTGAGCCGAACCTCCATAGCCCGAGACACCAGCGGGCAAGCGGAAAGAGGAATCTAGAGGGAACGAGGCTTGAAACCCCATGGGGAAAAGTTCACCAGGCTAAATAGAAGAGAGAGAGGAAAAAAAAAGTGACCGATACGGACACGAGTTTCTCTCTCTCCGCTCAACTCTCAAAGGCGAGCAAGACAGAGCAGGCGCCATTTTGGACATACGTCATAAGCAGGGCAACCTCAGGTCTGCACCGGCCCTGAGCCTAGCAGAAAAACCTGAATCTGGGGGGAGGGGTGAAAACAGGAGATTAGGTTCTAACTTGGCAACCCAGTGGGAGACTGCAGGAGAATTTGAGCGCACACTGAGGGCAGCACAGATTCCCTGTGTGGTCCTTGGGAAAGAGCTTCTGATCTCTGGCTCCTGTGGGTATATCATTCGCCTGCTAACTACTTCCAATTACGTTCAGCTGGGTGGAATTACTTCCCTTTTGCATCAAAAAAAAAAAAGAAAGAAAGAAAGAGAGAGAGATTTACCATGCCTAACCTGGGAGTGTCATCTTTGACACACTCTCAACCCTCAGGAAACAAACACAGCTCTCAGTCCATACTCATCTCAAGCCTCTAAGACTCCACCAAAAGCAGACAGTCCACTTAATATAGAGCCATAGTGTAACAAGAAAAAACACCACAGTGAAGAAATCAAAGAATATCTCCACAATGCCAAATAAACCCAGAAACCGAGGTAACAAGAACAAGGAAGACACTATGACGCCCCCAAATGAAAAAGACACCCCAATTCAAGATTATGAAGACGATGAGATAGAAGAAATGCAAGAAGCGGATCTCAAAAAATTGATAAGAACATTAAGAAGTTCTCAAAAACAAATTCTTGAACTACAGAAATCCTTAATGGACAAGATAGAAAATCTCTCTCGTACTTAATCTAGAGTCATAGTATAACAAGAAAAAAAAAAAAAACACCACAGTGAAGAAACCAAATATCTCCAACATGCCATACAACAAATGCAAAAACCGAGGTAACAAGAACAAGGAAGACACTATGACGCCCCCAAATGAAAAAGACACCCCAACTCAAGATTATGAAGATGAGGAGATTGAAGAAATGCAAGAAGCGGATCTCAAAAAATTGATAAGAACATTAAGAAGTTCTCAAAAACAAATCCTTGAACTACAGAAATCCTTAAAGGACAAGATAGAAAATCTCTCTCGTGAAAGTGAAATATTAAGGAGGAATCAAAATGAAATGAAACAACTAGTGGAACAAGAAATGGTGATTGTGACGAGAAATCATAATGAAATGAAGAATTCAATAGATCAAATGACAAACACATTAGAGAGCCTTAAAAACAGAATGGGCGAAGCAGAAGAGAGAATATCAGACTTAGAAGACAGAGAACAGGAAAGGAAACAGGCAAACCAAAGAAAAGAAGAAGAAATTAGAAATCTAAAAAATATTGTCGGGAATCTACAGGATACTCTTAAAAAATCTAACATTCGGGTTCTAGGAGTTCCTGAAGGCATGGAGAGGGAGAAAGGATTAGAAGACATTTTCAGTGAGATACTAGCAGAAAATTTCCCAGGTTTGGAGGACAGCGGCATCTTAGTACAGGAAGCTTATAGAACCCCTAATAAACATGACCAAAAGAGATCCTCACCACGACACGTCATAATCAAACTCACCACAGTGAAACATAAAGAAAAGATTCTAAAAGGTGCAAGAGAGAATCGTCAGATTACTCTCAGAGGATCTCCAATTAGACTCACAGCAGACTTCTCATCAGAAACCCTACAAGCTAGAAGGGAATGGCGAGACATAGCCCAGGTACTAAGAGAGAAAAACTGCCGGCCCAGAATATTATATCCTGCAAAGCTCACATTTGTGAATGAAGGTGAAATTAAGACTTTTCATAGCAAACAGAAACTGAAAGAATTTGTTGCCACTCATCCTGCCCTGCAAAAGATGCTTAAAGATGTGTTACACACAGAAACACAGAAGCATGGTCACCAATATGAAAGAAGGTAAAGGAAGGAAACCTCACAGCAAAAGATCACAGGAAGCTCAATTTCTCTTTGACATAGAATTAAACTCTGATGCACTGTTAGAGCAATGTGTTAAAGTAATCTATTATGTTCTCTTGATGTCTGTTAAATTCTAATTGTTCAAAAACAGCTGAATTTTAGTAAGAGCTATGGGTTATTTAACTATGTGCTTATTTTCAAAGACTTGAATAATCACCTTGTAATAATGATCAAATTTGGTCTATGTTATGTCATGATTTTAAGGAATCTTAGTTCAACCAGATATTTTGGATTTTGATATTGGTCTATTATGCTATGTTATATGGGCGTACATATTGTATGTCCACATGGGGAAATTTTATTAAGAGTTTTATTTTAATTGGCTTATAAATAAGATTGTCCATAAATTTAAGCTGCTAAAATCAATCAAAGATACATTTTAATTTGTGTGACCTGAATCTGTGTATCATATGTTTTAAACTTGTTGGTAGAAAGAAACTAAAAACATTTTATATGGTTGTGCTTAAGTTTACTGGTTAAACAAACTACACCATCTTAGATATTTAAGAGGTGTTTCCAAAGACATGATTCTTAAAATTTATAGAAGGCATTGGACCTTCTGGTAAATGTTTTCTTAAGTTGTTATCTAATGGTTGAAATGGTTTGCTAAGTATTCATGTAATATTGCTATTGTCAGCCATCGATCTAGGACTTGCTCCCTCATTTCTCTATTCTAAGCCCAACTTGTTCTTTCACTTCTCTATTCTCTTCAAGGTAGGGAACTAATTCTATTATGAAGGAATCTGTAGGATGCACAATTTAATCTTTAGACCTTATAAGAGATGGCTAACATTTTTCTGTAATAGCATAGCCAAAATAAGAGCTTAAATAATAATCTCATAGCTAGATTCACATCGCCATCAGAGAAGTATACAGTAAGTAGAAAAAAAAACCTCCCTTTCAGACCAAAGGGAAAGAAAGTTGTAAAGTGAGAATATAATTTTCCTCATGGGCATTGTCTACCTTAGAAAAACTACTACAGAACATGCCTGTGACTATAGACTTGTAGTTCAGGCCACCGAAGATTGGAGATGGGACATGGGCACTCCCTTGACTTGCATCCTCTGGTCTGCTTTAACACAAACCAGGAGGAAAAGAAAGCTAGGCATCAGAAGCAATGGGTGGCAGGCCTATTAATGGCTGATCTGTACGGTGATCTGCCCTCAAGGAGACCCAACAGGCCAGTCCACTGCAGTGGCTTTCAATGTGGTAAGTCTGGGCTTCAGCAGAAGTCAGCTTGTGAAGAACCCTGGAAGCTCTGCCAAGAGTTGGGTCACTGGAAATGGACCTGCCCTGGAGTCGAAGGATGCCCAGGTCAGAGCCACAGATCTTATTGGCTCCAAGCTGAAAAGCCCTTCACTCAGCCCAACTTCCAAAGTGACCACTGCAGCTGAGGGGATGGTCAAGTAGGGTCAGCAACATTGCAGGCAGAACTGTAAATTTCTTGTTAGAGATGCCACCTGCCTTTACCTGGCCAGCTCTCCTCCCAGGCCAGCCAAGTAATGAAAGTCAACAGAGTGCCTTCCCCTAGGAGGTTCACACCTCCCTTAGGATATACCCCATGTGAAGAGATAGATAGGTCTGGGCCTCTTAACTTACAAGGCCTAAAGCCCACCAGATTGTTATCAAGCCCCTTCTATCAGGTTCTATTTGCCTCTCAATCAGAAAAATTACTTGTAGCTTAGACAGCACCTTTCTTAGCTCCTCTAATAATGACTCTGTCCTTTGTTCTAGACCCTGTCTAGTGCACTTGGGCCTCATTCCTTTGTAATCATAACCTCTACTCTACCACCAATGGCTCTACTCCCAACCTGTGTGTACTGATGGTCCTCTTCCCCACTTAATGCTGTATAATTGTTCAGACCTGGTAAATGCCACTCTTAGGATCATTGGTTACTATCCTCAACCTGTCTTTTATGACCTTGTCTAAATATGATCAGAGTCGGGGAACTTGGAAGGCTTCCATAGCCTTGGCAACTAATGACGACAGCCTAGGGTGGTTACTGGTGCCATAAACTAGAATGTCAATTTGTTGGGTCAACAAAAGGAGCCACTGTGCGCTTGCTCCTGATGTGGGATCTCTGTCCTTAATGTACTGTACATTTTGATTTAATGCTATAACTAGTACTCAAACAGTATGTTTCACTTTGTGTTTCTATGTGGGTGCAAACTGTTGAAATCTTTACTTAATGTATACTAAATTGATCTTCTGTATATAAAGAGAATTGAAAATGAATCTTAATGTGAATGGAAGGGGAGAGGGAGCGGGAGAGGGGAGGGTTGCGGGTGGGAGGGAAATTATGGGAAGGGGAACCATTGTAATCCATAAGCTGTATACTGGAAATTTATATTCATTAAATAAAAGTTAAAAAAAAAGAAAAAAAAAGAAAATCTCTCTCGTGAAAATGAAATATTAAGGAGGAATCACAATGAAATGAAACAACTAGTAGAACAAGAAACTGTGATAGTGACGAGAAATCATAATGAAATGAAGAATTCAATAGATCAAATGACAAACACATTAGAGAGCCTTAAAAACAGAATGGGTGAAGCAGAAGAGAGAATATCGGACTTAGAAGACAGAGAACAGGAAAGGAAACAGGCAAACCAAAGAAAAGAGAAGGAAATTAGAAATCTAAAAAATATTGTCGGGAATCTACAGGATACTATTAAAAAACCCAACATTCGGGTTCTAGGAGTTCCTGAAGGCATGGAGAGGGAGAAAGGATTAGAAGGCATTTTCAGTGAGATACTAGCAGAAAATTTCCCAGGTTTGGAGAAGGACAGAGGCATCTTAGTACAGGAAGCTTATAGAACCCCTAATAAACATGACCAAAAGAGATCCTCACCACGACACGTTGTAATCAAACTCACCGCAGTGAAACATAAAGAAAAGATCCTAAAATGTGCAAGAGAGAAACATCAGATTACTCTTAGAGGATCTCCAATTAGACTCACAGAAGACTTCTCATCAGAAACCCTGCAAGCTAGAAGGGAATGGCGAGACATAGCCCAGGTACTAAGAGAGAAAAACTGCCAGCCCAGAATATTATATCCTGCAAAGCTCTCATTTGTGAATGAAGGTGACATTAAGACTTTTCATAGCAAACAGAAACTGAAAGAATTTGTTGCCACTCGTCCAGCCCTGCAAAAGATGCTTAAAGATGTGTTACACACAGAAACACAGAAGCATGGTCACCAATATGAAAGAAGGTAAAGGAAGAAAACCTCACAGCAAAAGATCACAGGAAGCTCAATTTCTCTTTGACATAGAATTAAACTCTGATGCTCTGTTAAAGCAATGTGTTAAAATAATCTATTATGTTCTCTTGATGTCTGTTAAATTCTAATTGTTCAAAAACAGCTGAATTTTAGTAAGAGCTATGGGTTATTTAAATAGGTGCTTATTTTCAAAGATTTGAATAATCACCTTGTAACAATGATCAAATTTGGTCTATGTTATGTCATGATTTTAAGGAATCTTATTTCAACCAGATATTTTGGATTTTGAGCCTTCTTGGCATTCTTGACAGGCATTCAAAAAATCAAAGTTTCAAACAATCTGGACTCTAAAATTTCCAGTAAATCTTGGACTTTGGTTTTTCCAGTTTGGCCCCAACTGAAAAAATCGAAGGACCTATGTCTCTCATCTTATAGAGACACCAACTAATCAGGTTATTTGGAGTATATTAGAAGGACTGTCAAGATGTGACGTGGTACCAAACTTTAAGTTTCTATAATGGAAAATGCTATTAATACACATGTTTGAGAATTAAAAAGTCTAATGATCTTGTGTTACTAGACATGATAGTTATCTTAATGAGAAAGCCCCAGAGGCCTAAAGGGTTAAATACTTGTAAAATCCTACAGGTGCTTTCAAAAATACTGTAAAGTAGCAAGTGCCTCTTGTTGGTTGATGAGTTTATAATTTTAAACATGGCGACTTAAAGTCTTTTGTCATCCACAGTTATATATGATTTGCTGCTCATAAAATTAAAGCATTGTTGGTTCTGTGTTTAGCTGTCCTCATATAGGTTCCTATGGACTTTTTCCAGCCACTTCTATTGTATTCAGTACTTTGGGATGGCTCTGTAAACAGATGAAGCCAATAATGTATTAACAGTACCAACTGAGAGAAAGTATGGTTAACTGAGGTTACTAAAAACAAAAAGCAATTCAAATCCATTGGCAATCTACAAAAAGAGTTAAAGATTTTAAAAGCTATTATTAAAATTGCTATATTGGTCTATTATGTTAGGTTGTATGTGTGTACATATTGTATGTCCACATGGGAAAATTTTATTAAGAGTTTTATTTTAATTGGCTTATAGATAAGATTGTCCATAAATTTAAGCTGCTAAAATCAATCAAAGATACATTTTAATTTGTGTGACCTGAATCTGTGTATCATATGTTTTAAACTTGTTGGTAGAAAGAAACTAAAAACATTTTATATGGTTGTGCTTAAGTTTACTGGTTAAACAAACTACACCACGTTAGATATTTAAGAGGTGTTTTCAAATACATGATTCTTAAAATTTATAGAAGGCATTGGACCTTCTGGTAAATGTTTTCTTAAGTTGTTAACTAATGGTTGAAACGGTTTGCTAAGTATTCACGTGATATTGCTATTGTCAGCAAGCGATCTAGGACTTGCTCCCTCATTTCTCTATCTAAGCCCAATTTGTTCTTTCATTTCTCTATTCTCTTCAAGGTAGGAAACTAATTCTATTATGAAGGAATCTGTAGGATGCACAATTAATCTTTAGACCTTATAAAAGAGGTGGCTAACATTTTTCTGTAATAGCATAGCCAAAACAAGAACTTAAATAATAATCTCATAGCTAGATTCACTTCGCCATCAGCGAAGTATACAGTAAGTAGAAAAAACCTCCCTTTCAGACCAGTTTTAAAGTGAGAATATAATTTTCCTCATGGGCATTGTCTACCTTAAAAAAAACTACTACAGAACATGCCTGTGACTATAGACTTGTAGTTCAGGCCACCGAAGATTAAAGATGGGACACGGGCACTCCCTTGACTTGCATCCTCTGGTCTGCTTTAACACAAACCAGGAGGAAAAGAAAGCTCGGCATCAGAAGCAATGGGTGGCAGGCCTATTAATGAAGGATGCCCAGGTCAGAGCCACAGATCTTACTGGCTCTAAGCTGAAAAGCCCTTCACTCAGCCCAACTTCCAAAGTGACCACTGCAGCTGAGGGGATGGTCAAGTAGGGTCAGCAACATTGAAGGCAGAACTGTAAATTTCTTGTTAGAGATGCCCCCTGCCTTTACCGGGCCAGCTCTTCTCCCAGGCCAGCCAAGTAATGAAAGTCAACAGAGTGCCTTCCCCTAGGAGGTTCACACCTCCCTTAGGATATACCCCATGTGAAGAGATAGATAGGTCTGGGCCTCTTAACTTACAAGGCCTAAAGCCCACCAGATTACTATCAAGCCCCTTCGATCAGGTTCTATTTGCCTCTAAATCAGAAAACTTAATTGTAGCTTAGAATGCACCTTTCTTAGCTCCTCTAATAATGACTCTGTCCTTTGTTCTAGACCTTCTCTAGCGCACTTGGGCCTCATTCCTTTGTAATCATAACCTCTACTCTACCACCAATGGCTCTACTCCCAACCTGTGTGTACTGATGGTCCTCTTCCCCACTTAATGCTGTATAATTGTTCAGACCTGGTAAATGCCACTCTTAGGATCATTGGTTACTATCCTCACTCTGTCTTTTATGACCTTGTCTAAATATGATCAGAGTCGGCAAACTTGGAAGGCTTCCATAGCCTTGGCAACTCATGACGACAGCCTAGGGTGGTTACTGGCGCCATTAACTAGAGTGTCAATTTGTTGGGTCAACAAAAGGAGCCACTGTGCACTTGCTCCTCATGTGGGATCTCTGTCCTTAATGTGCTGTACATTGTGATTTAATGCTATAACTAGTACTCAAACAGTATGTTTTACTTTGTGTTTCTATGTGGGTGCAAACTGTTGAAATCTTTATACTAAATTGATCTTCTGTATATAAGGAGAATTGAAAATGAATCTTGATGCAAATGGAAGGGGAGAAGGAGTGGGAGAGGGGAGGGTTGCGGGTGGGAGGGAAGTTATGGGAGGGGGAAGCCATTGTAATCCATAAGCTGTACACTGGAAATTTTTATTCATTAAATAAAATTTAAAAAATAAATTAATTAATTAATTTTAAAAAAAGCAATTCAAATCAATTGGCAATCTACAAAAAGAGTTAAATATTTTAAAAGCTATTATGAAAATTGCTATATTGGTCTATTATGCTATGTTATATGTGTGTACATATTGTATGTCCACATGGGGAAATTTTAATAAGAGTTTTATTTTAAATGGCTTACAGATAAGATTGTCCATAAATTTAAGCTGCTAAAATCAATCAAAGATACATTTTAATTTGTGTGACCTGAATCTGTGTATCATATGTTTTAAACTTGTTGGTAGAAAGAAACTAAAAACATTTTATATGGTTGTGCTTAAGTTTACTGGTTAAACAAACTACACCATGTTAGATATTTAAGAGGTGTTTCCAAAGACATGATTCTTAAAATTTATAGAAGGCATTGGACCTTCTGGTAAATGTTTTCTTAAGTTGTTATCTAATGGTTGAAACGGTTTGCTAAGTATTCATGTAATATTGCTATTGTCAGCAAGCGATCTAGGACTTGCTCCCTCATTTCTCTATCTAAGCCCAACTTGTTCTTTCATTTCTCTATTCTCTTCAAGGTAGGAAACTAATTCTATTATGAAGGAATCTGTAGGATGCACAATTTAAACTTTAGACCTTATAAAAGAGATGACTAACATTTTTCTGTAATAGCATATCCAAAATAAGTTTTTAAATTATAATCTCATAGCTAGATTATTATCAAGCCCCTTCTTTCAGGTTTATTTGCCTCTCAATCAGAAAACTTAATTGTAGCTTAGACAACACCTTTCTTAGCTCCTCTAATAATGACTCTGTCCTTTGTTCTAGACCTTCTCTAGCGCACTTGGGCCTCATTCCTTTGTAATCATAACCTCTACTCTACCACCAATGGCTCTACTCCCAACCTGTGTGTACTGATGGTCCTCTTCCCCACTTAATGCTGTATAATTGTTCAAACCTGGTAAATGACACTCTTAGGATCATTGGTTACTATCCTCACCCTGTCTTTTATGACCCTGTCTAAATATGATCAGAGTCGGCAAACTTGGAAGGCTTCCATAGCCTTGGCAACTCATGACGACAGCCTAGGGTTGTTACTGGCACCATAAACTAGAGTGTCAATTTGTTGGGTCAACAACAGGAGCCACTGTGCACTTGCTCCTCATGTGGGATCTCTGTCCTTAATGTGCTGTACATTGTGATTTAATGCTATAACTAGTACTCAAACAGTATGTTTCACTTTGTGTTTCTATGTGGGTGCAAGCTGTTGAAATCTTTATACTAAATTGATCTTCTGTATATAAAGAGAATTGAAAATGAATCTTGATGCAAATGGAAGGGGAGAGGGAGTGGGTGAGGGGAGGGTTGCGGGTGGGAGGGAAGTTATGGGAGGGGGAACCCATTGTAATCCATAAGCTGTACACTGGAAATTTATATTCATTAAATAAAAGTTAAAAAAATAAAAAAATAAAAAAAGGAAAAAAAAACCTTGAAATAGGAAACTATTGAACAATTTTAGAAAGGTAAAACATATGTAGTAATTTATGTTTCAAAGTCCAGTTTGTATTATATGAATAAATGCATTATGGGGCCGAAGATGAAAGCAGAAAAATCCTACAATTCTAGTACAGTTTTGTCTAGAAATGGACATGAGAGTTAGGGAGATAAGGATATATGTAATAATGTCTGAACTCCCATAATTTGTTCATAGATTCTGCATATATTTTATAATCTAAATATCATGTATATATAAATAAAATGGTAGTGTAAAGGTGGAAATGATGAAAATAACTTCCATATTTGAATTTGGGTATCTGGAATGATGACCAAGATATTTATGAATGTGGGAAATATAGAGAACTAAAATTGGGCCAAAACCCAAAAAGTCTGAGCAATTGAAATTTTTGATGTTTTTAGTCTATCAGAGATAAAGTAAACAGTTACAAATCCTAACATGAAACATGTTAGGACATCATGGATTGAGATAAAATGCAATAAGTTGTAGTACATAGATGTCATTTAGAAATCAGATTAGTATATTAATTCCATCAAGCAAACAGAGCAGACAGAAAATAGTCTTAGGCTTTCTTCAACTTGGATATTATGGACAGCAGAGAAAAGAAGTAGGCAAATAGTGTGATGTGGTAGAAGCTAGAAAGAGGATGTCATGTCAGCAAAGAAAATATACTCTCCTCAGGATGGACTCATGGGTCCCTGATCAGACAACCTCCTGTCCACATAGTATGAAGAATTATAAAAGTATATCTAATATGTGAGGCAATTGGCTTCATTCATCACCAGTGTACATTTCTGAATGGACACTCTTGAAATTAAACAATTAACATATCACATATGACCTTTAGGAAAATATTACATGAGTATAATCTTTATGGTTGCAAAAGAGTAGAGGGAAAAAATACAGAATGCAAAAACAAAAACATTTAGAACCTGAGGTTTAAGTTCTGTGTTAAAAGATTTATAAATGATCACTACAGTCATGAAAACAACACGAAGTAAAACCAACTGAAAACAAATGCGTTTTCTTGGCCCTGTAAATGAACTGAGGTTTTAGGGTAAGCTACCTCTAAAAAATATGGAGAAATAGAAAAATCTAAGAGTTATAGTTGAAGACTGCATACCTACAGAAGAAACCACTGGAGATACGAATTAATTGGAACACTGAAGTGTGGTGGATCAGTGTAAACCAGTGAGAAAGTTGAACAAACAAAGAGAAATCACAACACCATATGGGTTTTCACTTCAAGGAGGATCATAGTAAGGATTGGAGACAGATTCCCCCTCCTGTATCTGTTGGGGGAGGAAAAGAATAATTCTTGTAAAATGTACCAAAAGACTTTTCCATAACAAAGATCAGCTCTACAAAGGAAAAAGTCTTTACCAGAGCAAATCCCAACTGGGGAAAGGGCATTATTACTATTCCATTTCCCTTTAGCCTTTTGTCTCACCAAAG
Organism: Lepus europaeus; assembly: GCF_033115175.1. NCBI lineage: Eukaryota > Metazoa > Chordata > Mammalia > Lagomorpha > Leporidae > Lepus > Lepus europaeus. Next base: position 28,143,102 of record NC_084850.1, on the reverse strand, counting down.
CAGGGAGAGCCACACCTATGAATACAAACTTGTGAGAGTTCAAAGATAAGGGCCTACTAAAACAGTGAGGTTTAACATAAGATAAAACAAGGTTTTCTCTCCTTCACACCTTACTATCATATTTACAGGTTCCAGTTCAATTACAGCGGATTTGAGATCAAAGACGTATAGGATGCAATATTCTCTAAGGGAAGTACTCAGGGAAGCTGAAAATCAAGAGAAGAAATAAACATCAAGCCTCAAACAGTTTTCAAATTTCTGTCAGGTAGCCCAAGTCCTAGCCATTAGCACTATATATATATATATATTCACTTCATTTCCTACTACTGATCCAAGAGTTATGGCTTTCAAAAATAAACATTATACAATACAACAAAAGGCAATAAAACACACAGTTTGAACAGACAGATTGAATATCAGGACCAAATCAGATATCACAGACTTGATAATTATCAGACAAGGAATTGAAAATAACAAACATCACTGTTTCAAAACTCCAGTGGAAAAGAGACAACATGGAAGAATAGGACAGATAATGAAACAGAGACAAGGGAACTGAACTCTAAGACTTAATTAAAAGAAAGTCTTATGGGGACTTCAATACTCCACTCTCAGAAACAGACAGATCAACCAGAGAGAAGATCAACAAGGATACAGTAGATTTAAACAACACTATAGCCCAAATGGTCTAACAGATATCTACAGAACTTTACATCCTACCTACACTTAAAGAATTTACATTCTTCTCAGCTGTATATGGAACCTTCTCTAGGACTGACCACATACTAGGCCATAAAGCAAGTCTCAGCAAATTCAAAAGAATTAGAATCATATGATGCAGCTTCTCAGACCATAAAGGAATGAAGCTGGAAATTAGCAACTCAGGAATCCCTAGCACATATGCAAACACATGGAGATTGAACAACATGCTCCTGAGTGAACAAGGGGTCGCAGAAGAAATCAAAAGAGAAATCAAAAACTTTCTGGAAGTAAATGAGGAACAACACAACAGACCAAAACTTATGGGATAAAGCAAAAGCAGTGTTAAGAGGAACGTTTATATCAATAGGTGCTTAAATCAAGAAATTGGAAAAGCACCAAACAAATGAGCTTTCAATACATCTCAAGGATCTAAAAAATCTGCAGCAAAGCAGACCCAAATCTAGTAGGAGAAGAGAAATAATTAAAATCAGAGAAGAAACCAACGGCATTGAATCCAGAAAAACATTACAAAAAATCAGCCAAACGAGGAGCTGGTTTTTTGAAAACATAAACAAAATTGATACCCCATTGGCCCAACTGACTAAAAAAAAAGACCCAAATCAATAAAATCAGAGATGAAAAAGGAAATGGAACAACAGACACCACAGAAATAAAAAGAATCATCAGAAATTAATACAAGGACTTGTATGCCAGCAAACAGGGAAATCTTTCAGAAAAGCATAGATTCCTGGACACATGAAACCTACCTAAATTGAACCAGGAAGACATACAAAACGTAAACAGACACATAACTGAGACAGAAATTGAAACAGTAATAAAGGCCCTCCCAACAAAGAAAAGCCCAGGAACAGATGGATTCACGGCTGAATTCTACCAGACATTTAAAGAAGAAAAAACTCCAATTCTTCTCAAGATATTCAGACAATCGAAAAAGAGGGAATCCTCCCAAATTCTTTCTATGAAGCCAACATCACCTTAATTCCTAAGCCAGAAAAAGATGCAACATTGAAAGAGAATTAGAGACCAATATCCCTGATGAGCATAGATGTAAAAATCCTCAATAAAATTCTGGCCAATAGAATGCAACAACACATCAGAAAGATCATCCACCCAGACCAAGTGGGATTTATCCCTGGTATGCAGGGATGGTGCAATGTTCACAAAACAATCAATGTAATACACCACATTAACAGGCTACAGAAGAAAAACCATATGATTCTCTCAATAGACGCAGAGAAAGCATTTGATAAAATACAACACCCTTTCATGATGAAAACTCTAAGCAAGCTGGGTATGGAAGGAACATTCCTCAATACAATCAAAGCAATTTATGAAAAACCTACAGCCAACATCCTATTGAACGGGGAAAAGTTGGAAGCATTTCCACTGAGATCTGGTACCAGACAGGGATGCCCACTCTCACCACTGCTATTCAATACAGTCTGGAAGTTTTAGCCAGAGCTGTTAGGCAAGAAAAAGTAATCAAAGGGATACAAATTGAGAAGGAAGAACTCAAACTATCCCTCTTTGCAGACGATATGATTCTTTACTTAGGAGACCCAAAGAACTCTACTAAGAGACTATTGGAAGTCATAGAAGAGTTTGGCAAAGTAGCAGGATATAAAATCAATGCACAAAAATCAACAGCCTTTGTATACACAGGCAATGCCACGGCTGAGGAAGAACTTCTAAGGTCAATCCCATTCACAATAGCTACAAAAACAAACAAATAGCTTGGAATAAACCTAACCAAGGACGTTAAAGATCTCTACGATGAAAATTACAAAAAAATAAAGAAAGAAATAGAAAAGGATACCAAAAAATGGAAAAGTCTTCCATGCTCATGGATTGGAAGAATCAATATCATCAAAATGTCCATTCTCCCAACAGCAATTTATAGATTCAATTCGATACCAATCAAAACACCAAAGACATTCTTCTCAGATCTGGAAAAAATGATGTTGAAACTCATATGGAGACAGAGGAGACCTCCAATAGCAATAGCAATCTTGTACAACAAAAACAAAGCCGGAGGCATCACAATACCAGATTTCAGGACATACTACAGGGCAGTTGTTATCAAAACAGCATGTTACTGGTACAGAAACAGATGGATAGACCAATGGAACAGAATAGAAACACCAGAAATCAATCCAAACATCTACAGCAAACTTGTATTTGATCAAGGATCCAAAACCAATCCCTGAAGTAAGACAGTCTATTCAATAAATGGTGCTGGGAAAATTGGATTTCCACTTGCAGAATCATGAAGCAAGACCCCTACGTTTCACCTCACACAAAAGTTCACTCAACATGGATTAAAGATTTAAATCTATGACCTGAAACCATCAAATTATTGGAGAGCATTGGAGAAACCCTGCCAGATATAGGTACCGGCAAAGACTTCTTGGAATAGACTGTGGAAGCACAGGCAGTCAAAGCCAAATTAACATTTTGGATTGCATCAAATTGAGAAGTTTCTGTACTTCAAAAGAAACAGTCAGGAAAGTGAAGAGGCAATAGACAGAATGGGAAAAATATTTGCAAACTATACTACAGATAAAGGATCAATAACCAGAATCTACAAAGAAATCAAGAAACTCCACAACATCCAAACAAACAACCCACTTGAGATATGGGCGAAGGACCTCAATAGTCATTTTTCAAAAGAGGAAATCCAAATGGCCAACAGACACATGAAAAATGTTGAAGATCGCTAGCAATCAGAGAAATGCAAATCAAAACCACAATGAGGTTTCACTTCACCATGGTGAGAATGGCTCACATTCAGAAATCTACCAACAATAGATGCTGGAGAGGATGTGGGGAAAAAGGGACACTAACCCACTGTTGGTGGGAATGCAAACTGGTTAAGCCACTATGGAAGTCAGTCTGGAGGTTCCTCAGAAACCTGAATATAAAACTACCGTACAACCCAGCCATCCCACTCCTTGGAATTTACCCAAAGGAAATTAAATTGGCAAACAAAAAAGCTGTCTGCACATTAATGTTTATTGCAGCTCAATTCACAATAGCTAAGACCTGGAACCAACCCAAATGCCCATCAACAGTAGACTGGATAAAGAAATTATGGGACATGTACTCTATAGAATACTATACAGCAGTCAAAAAACAATGAAACCCGGTCATTTGCAACAAGATGTTGGAATCTGGAAAACATTATGCTGAGTGAATTAAGCCAGTCCCAAACGGACAAATATCATATGTTCTACCTGATCGGCAAAAACTAACTGAGCACCAAATTGGAAACCTGTTGAATGAAATGGACACTATGAGAAACAGTGACTTGATCAGCTCTTGTCCTGACTGTTGATGTACAATTTAGTACTTTATCTATTTTAGTATTTTTTGTTCTACTATTGGTTGAACTCTGTAATTAACACACAATTATTCTTAGGTATTTAAATTTTAACTGAAAAGTGATCCCTGTTAAATATAAGAGCTGGAAAGAGAGGGAGGAGATGTACAATTTGGGACATGCTCAATCAGACTTGCCCCCAAATAGTGGAGTTAGAAATGTGCCAGGGGATTCCAATACAATACCATTAAGGTGGCATGTACCAATGCCATTTCACTAGTCCAAGTGATCATCTTCAGTTCACACTGATAGGTCTAAGAGACAAAGGGATCACATAAACAAGACAAGTGTCTGCTAATACTAACTGATAGAATCAAAAATGGAGAGACCGATTCATCATGGGAAGTGGGATACACAACAGACTCATAGAATGGTAGATGTCATAAATATCACTCGGGCCTCAGAATCAGCCCTTAAGGCATTTGGATATGGCTGAAGAGCTCATGCGAGTATTTTAGGCATGGAAAGCCAAGACACCCTGGGGGAAAAAAAAGAAGACCTAAATGAAAGATCTCTGCGAGTGAGATCCCAGTGGAAAGAACGGGGCCATCAAAGAAGGAGGTACCTTTCTCTGAAGGGAGGAGAGAACTTCCGCTTTGACTATGACCCTGTTGGAATAAGATCGAAGTCGGTGAACTCTAAAGTCTTCCATAGACTTGGCAACTCATGACTGGAGCCTAGGGAGATTACTGATGCCATGAACAGGAGTGTCAAATTGTTAAGTCAGCAACAGGAGTCACTGTGTACTTACTTCTCATGTGGGATCTGTCCTTAATGTGTTGTCCAACGTGAAGTAATGCTATAACTAGTACTGAAACAGTATTTTACATTTTGTGTTTCTGTTTGGGTACAAACTGATGAAATTTGTGTTTGTCTTTCTTGATCTGTCTAAACTTTTCTGAAGGACTGCTATAAGGTGCTTGCCTTTGTTTTGCATAACTCAGAACTCCTTGACGGCAGAGAACCAACTAGGTAAAGTCTGTTAATCAAAAACAGTGGAAGGCAAATGAATAAGCCATTGCTGCCTGGAGCAGTGTATTGGAGTCAAGGCAGATAATAGACACAAAAATTTGGGTGAAAAAACTAGAGAAAGTATCACAGTGAGGAATAGGTCTGGGAAAATCTCTTAATACAAGTTATCTAGAAAGGTACATACACGACCACAGACAGAAACATGGTTTGAAAAGACCTAAGAAGAACCTTTCACCTCTCGCTAATTTTGAGGCTCAGCATGAGCAGAAAGTGAAAGATAAAACAGAACTGCAAACAGCCTTGCTATATATTAGACTACAATAAACCAAAGTAAATCTTTAAAGACCAGGAGAATACTTTATAAACTTATATTTCTTTCCCTTTAATCCAGATATTTAAGGAAATCTCATATGAGACCACTGACTAACCACAAGATAAAGGAACAGACACTACAGAGATCCTATACAACAAGGAATACAGTTTTCATAAGTTATATTAAAGAGCTGGCATTTAGCCAAGCAGTTATGATGCTGGAGTCCTACATTGGAGAACCTGGGTTCAATTCTTTGCTGCTTCTGACTCCAGTTTCCTGCCAAGGCAGAACGTGGGAGGTAGTACTGATGGCTTAAATCAGATTACTGCCACCCATGTGTGAGACCTGAATTGTCGCTAGCTTCAGCCCCAGCCCAGCCCTGGCTGATGTAGTCATTTGGGAAGAGAATCAGCAGATAAGGAATCTGTTTGTCTCTCTTTCTCTCTCCCTCTCCCTCTCCCTCTCCCTCTCCCTCTCCCTCTCCCTCTCCCTCAGAAAATAAATAGGAATAAATTTTAAAATAGTTTAGAAATCTCACTTACAATAAAGTTACTGCCCAAAATAAGCAACAAGAACAACAAAAATCCTGAGGGGAAGGAAGTATCTGACATCCAGAGGTAGTACATTATATTATTCAAGGTTTCTATATTTTAACAACAAAATGAAGCATGTAGGGCACAGCACTGTGATTTGGCGTATTTAGCTGCATGCAATGTTGCCATCCCATATGACTGCCAGTTTAGTCCCAGCTGCTCCACTTCCAGTTCAACTCTTTTCATGTGCCTAGGAAAGCAGTGGACTATGGTCTAAGTACTTGGTCCCTGCCACCCATGTGGGAGACCTCGCAGGAGTTCTTGGCGCTTGGCTCCAGCCTGGTCCAGCCCCGACTATTGTAGCCACTTGGGAAGTAAACCAGCACATGGGAGAGATTCTCCCCTCCCCCTCCATCTCCATTTTTCAAACACTGCCTCTCAAATAAGTAAGTCTAAAAAAATGCAAAGGAAGAAAATATAGACCATTCACAAAAGAAATGAACAGAAGCCATTCATAAGGAAGTACAATATAGAACTTACGGGAAAAATATCTTTAAACAAAGTGTCTTAAACATATTCAGATAACTAAATTAAATAATGGATATAGAACTAAATGAAATTAATAGAATAATGTCTCACTGAATAGATAATATCAGAAAAATAAAAATTATATAAAGGAGTCAACAGGAATTAAATAATTCAGAGGTCCAGTAACTGAAATGAGAAATTCAATAAAGAGTTTTATCAGCAGATCTGAGAAGTAAAAGAATGAACTAGCAAATGTAAATGTAGGTTAATTGAATTTATCCCATTGGAGGAGGGTAAAGAAATAAGAATAAAGAAAAACAGAGAATACAATAGACGGTCAAAAAGAAATGATGTGCAAAAACTTTCCAAATTTTAAAATACATGAATCTACTCAAGAAATTTCCATGAACTCTAAATAAGGTAAATACCAAGACATACACAACAAAATACACTAAATCAAACTTCTGACATTCAAAAACAATTATAAAATCATGAATACTATAAGAGAGAAGCAGTTGTTATAAAACTGAGATCTCAAAAACATTTATAACCAGGGCTGGTGTTGTTGTATAGAGGGTAAAGCCACCACCTATGACACCAGCATCCCATATGTGCAAAGGTTCAAACCCTGCCTGCTCCACTTCTGATCTATCTCTTTGCTAATGTGCCTGGAAGGCAGTGAAGATGGTCCAAGAACTTGGACCCCTGCCACTAACCTATGTGGGGGTGTTAGATGCAGTTCCAGGCTCCTGGCTTTCACTTGGCCCAGCCCCAACCATTGTGGACATTTGGGGAGTGAACTAGCAAATGGAAGATGCCTCTCTCCATGTCTCATTCCATCTCCATGAATCTCCCTTTCAAGTGAATAAATCTTTTTAAAAAGATTAATAATTTCTTAAATTAAAAAAAAAACAAAAATAAACAATTTCTCAAAAGAAACTATGAAAGCCATAATGTACCTGGATAGTGTATTTAAAGTACTGAAATAAAACCAGCAAGCAAAAATTTTAGATCTGGTAAAATTATCCTTCAAGAATGAAGGTGAGGAACTAGATGGTAACTGAGTAAGATACTCATCCACGGAGACACAGGTGAGCAGCTATTCAAATAAATCACCTTCACAAGAGCTGTGGAATGCAGGCAAGGGACAGTAGAGCCTAGTTTTACAATAATGACAGGAAAAGTCACATTGAAAGAATTAATTTCCAAGTATCACCGCATGGAGAGAATTTCTAAGAGCTTTGGGAAGGGATAGGGAATTAGTCCATAACTTAGACTTGAATCTCAGTGCTAGGACTACTGAAAAGAATTTAAGAATTAGACAGGGCCACAAGTCCTGGGTTTGCTGATGGAGTATTTGGATTCTACAAAACCATATGTCAAAAGGACTATCTCCAACAACTTATTTCAAACTCTAGAAAAAAGAAGAGCAAGAATACAGATGATACAGAATCAGGTAAGAGAAGGACCTCAAGATTTTGCTTATTTTTTATTCATTTTAAAAATATTTTGTTAATATGCATAGATTTCATGTATTGCATAGGTACAGTTCTTAAAAGATAACAATTCTTCCCTGCATCCCCCTTTCCTTCTCTCAATCCTACTCCTTCCATCCTTTCTTTGTTTTCTTTAACATTTGCAAAGACAAATTCAATCTACTATATAATCACAAGATTATTGCACCACTAACTATAATATTCAACAAGTAAAAATAAGAAGTCCACACTTCCAAAGGAATATAAACAAGGGGTAAAAACAATGGTAATGTCACAATATGTCTGTTTCATTCCTATATAAATTTTTGTATTCTATACAAATGACACATATCACAGAAAGCATATGATATTTCTCTTTTGGAAACTGGATTTTTGCAATAAGCATAATTGCTTCAATTTACATCCATTATGTGGCAAAAATATTGCATTATTTTTATGGCTGAATAGTATTCCATATTGTGTGTGTGTATGTCTGTGTGATATATATATATATATATATATATATATATATATACACACATTTACTATAGTAACATTTTTCTGTTGAGTTTATCCCTTTATCATTACATAACGCTCTTCTTTGTCTCTTAGTAGTTTTCTGATAAAAGTCTATTTTGTCTCAGAGTGGTATTCCTGCTCAGTTTTGATTTCTGTTGATATAGAATATCTTTTTCTATCCTTTCACTTCCATTCCATGTTTAAATTTGCTGACGAAGTATGTTCTTTGTAGGCAGCAAAAATGGGTATTTTCTTAAAATCCATTCAGTTAGTCTTCTATCTTTTAATCAGAGAATTTGGGACATGCTCAAGCAGACTTGCCGCAAATGGTAGAGTTAGAAACTTGCCAGCAGATTCCAATTCAATCCCATCAAAGTGGCAAGTAACAATTCCATCTCACTATTCCAAGTGATCAATTGCTGTTCACAATTGATCATAATGATAGGTCTAAGAGTCAAAGGGATCACATAAACTGACTAGTGTCTGCTAATACTAACTGATAGAATAAAAAAAGGAGAGAATGGTCCAACATGGGAAGCAGATACACAGCAGACTCATAGAATGGCAGATGTCCTAAATAGCACTGTGGCCTCAGAATCAGCCCTTAAGGCATTCAGATCTGGCTGAAAAGCCCATGAGAGTGTTTTAGGCATGGAAAACCAAGACACTCTGGCAAAAAAAAAATCCTAAATGAAAGGTCTCTGCAAGTGAGATCCTAGTAGAAAGAACGGGCCATCAAAGAAGGAGGCACCTTTCTCTGAAGGTAGGAGAGAACTTCCACTTTGACTATGACCTTATCTAAATATGATCAGAGTTGGCGAACTCAAAAGGCCTCCATAGCCTGGGCAACTCATGAGTAGAGCCTAGGGAGATTACTGACACCATAAACAAGAGTGTCAAATTGTTAAGTCAACAACAGGAGTCACTGTGTACTTACTCCTCATGTAGGATCTCTGTCCTTAATGTGCTTTACATCGTGATTTAATGTTATAACTAGTACTCAAACAGTATTTTTTCACCTTGTGTTTCTGTGTGGGTGCAAACTGTTGAAAGCTTTAATTAATATATGCTAAATTGATCTTCTGTATATAAAGATAATTGAAAATGAATCTTGATGCGAATGGAAGGGGAGAGGGAGCAGGAAAGGGGAGGGTTGCGGGTGGGAGGGAAATTATGGGGGGGAAGCCATTGTAATCCATAAGCTGTACTTTGGAAATTTATATTCATTAAATAAAAGTTAAAAAAATAAAAAAATCAAGCCGGCACCGTGGCTCAACAGGCTAATCCTCCGCCTTGCGGCGCCGGCACACCGGGTTCTAGTCCCGGTCGGGGCACCGATCCTGTCCCGGTTGCCCCTCTTCCAGGCCAGCTCTCTGCTGTGGCCAGGGAGTGCAGTGGAGGATAGCCCAAGTGTTTGGGCTCTGCACCCCATGGGAGACCAGGATAAGCACCTGGCTCCTGCCATCGGAACAGCGCGGTGCGCCGGCCGCAGCGCGCTACCGCGGCGGCCATTGGAGGGTGAACCAACGGCAAAAGGAAGACCTTTCTCTCTGTCTCTCTCTCTCTCACTGTCCACTCTGCCTGTCAAAAATTAAAAAAAATTAAAAATAAAAAAATAAAAAAAATCAATGTTATTTTTGATAAGTTACAGCCTATTCCTGCCATTTTTCCATAAATATTCCTCTTGTTTGCTTTATATTTACTTTGTACTTTTACTAGGAGACTTTTTGCCTTCACATTCTTTCATTATAGTGACTCTTTCCCTGTTTCTTTATGTAACATATCCTTAAGTATCATGTTTAAGGCTGAATAAGTAGTGACAAATTCTTTCTATTTCTGTTTGTTTTGGAAGGTCTTCATTTCACATTCATTTATAACTGAGACATTTGCTGGGTACAGTGTTCTGGTTGAGAGGTTTTTTTTTTTTTTTGTCTTTTAGAACTTGGAAAATATCTATGGAGAGTCTCTTAGCCTATAGGGTTTCAGTTGAGAAACCGGCTGTTAGTCTAGTTCGATATCCTTTGAATAAAATACAGTGTTTCCCTCATGCACATTTGAAAATATTTTCCTTACATTTTACTTTCAAAAGGTTGAATATAACGTGTGATGATGAAGATCTTTTCTGATCTTGACTGTTAGACATTCAGTGTGTTTCCTGTAGTTGGATGTCTGTATCTTTCTCCAAATTAGGGATCTTTTCTGCTATTATTTCACTGAATAGATGTTCTAATCCATTTTGTCTTTACACACATTCAGGAACTCCAAAGGCACATATATTAGGTCTTTTGACATATTCAATAGTCTTGAAGACTATTTTCAGTTTTTCTAATTTTCCTTTTTTTTTTTCTGACAGTTCCCAAAGATTTGTCTTCCAACCTAGATATTCTTTGTTCTGCTTCATCATGTCTGTTGTAAAGGTTTTCCACTATATTTTTAATTTGACATATTGGACTATTCATTTCTAATATTTCAGTTTGGTTTCTCTTCACTATCACTATATTGTGCAAAAATTTTTCAATCATGTTGTGTATGGATTTTTTTTAATTACATGTTTTTGTTTATCTGAGTTTTTGAATAGTCTTTGGTCATTCTTTTGAATTGCTTTTAAGGCATTTCATCAATCTCTTCATCTTGACATTCTAATATTGAAATGTTGTTGTGTTCCTTCTGGGGAGTCAAAGTATTGTGTTTCTTGTTCATGTTTCTCATATTTCTGCATTTATTTTTAAGCATTTATGGAAACAAGTGTTGGTTGTCTCCTCTGATGCATTTCTTTGAAATATTCCTCTGTAGCTTAGTGGATAGTCTCCTTCTTCAGTGGCTATTAGATGTGTGTGGTGCCAGGGAACTGTGCTCAGTGCTTGAGGGTGGGCTGAGTCCAGGATAACACCCAGTTTATATATGGTAGATCTCCTCTATTGTCAGCAAGTGGCATGGTATGATAATATCAGCTGGAATAATCACAGCCTCACCTTCTCTCTGTGAATATGATCATTGCCTGGAGAGAGTCCACAGTAGCTTCACACCTGTTTCACCTAGGCACATGAACCATACAAAGGATTTGTGCAATCCTCAGTGTAAGCAGGTATCTTCTGCAATGACTGTCACTGAACAATCAGGGAATTCTGAACCTCCAAAGCCAGATGTAGTGATTGTCCAGAGTCCCAGAATGATCTTGCTTTACAGCTCAGAGATGGACTCTCCACCAAAGGAACCACGGGATTGTTTTGGGACTCGGTGCCAGGTTGGTAAAATCCTAAGTTGAGCAGATCCTAACAGTCCCTATCCCCAAGAGAGCCTGCAAATGGAATCACTGGATCTGCTTTGGTGCCAAGTAAAGTTTTGTGGCCCAGATTAATCATCCTTATTTTAGTTGCTGGTAGTAATAGAATTTGACAGTGAGTTTACTTAGCTGTGACAGACCATAGCAGGGTGGGTTTTGGTCTTGCCCCAGACTACACAATCTTGGTGAGATGTGATCCATGGATGTGATCTACCATCATGGAATTTGTGGCCACAGGCCTAGGCATCCAGACCTATTCCAACATATCATTCCTACTTAAGCTCTCCCCAAACATGAAAATGGAAAAGACTTACAAATTCACTATATGAAGTTAATATTATGCTGATATCAAAGCTAGGTCATGGCACTACAGGAAAGAATATTAAAAGCTAACATCCCAGGTAAACACAGATGTAAACATTTCAACAAAATGCAAATAGAACAAATTCAACAACACATTGAAAAGATGACACACCTGTAATCAAAACAGCATGGTACTGGTACAGAAACAGATGGATAGACCAATGGAACACAATAGAAACACCAGAAATCAACCCAAACATCTACAGCCAAATTACATTTGATCAAGAATCTAAAACCAATTCCTGAAGCAAGGACAGTCTATTCAATAAATGGTGCTGGGAAAATTGGATTTCCACGTGCAGAATCATGAAACAAGACCACTACCATACACCTTACACAAAAATCCACTCAACATGGATTAAAGACCTAAATCTATGACCCGACACCATCAAATTATTAGAGAACATTGGAGAAACTCTGCAAGATATTGGCACTGGCACAGACTTCCTGGAAAAGACTCTAGAGGCACAGGCAGTCAAAGCCAAAATTAACTATTAGGATTGCATCAAATTGAGAAATTTCTGTACTGCAAAAGAAACAGTCAGACGAGTGAAGTGCAACCAACAGAATTGGGAAAAATATTTGCAAACTATGCAACAGATAAAGGATTAATAACCAGAATCTACAAAGAGATCAAGAAACTCCACAACAACAAAACAAACAACCCACTTAAGAGATGAGCCAAGGACCTCAGTAGACATTTTTCAAAAGAGGAAATCCAAATGGCCAACAGGCACATGAAAAAATGTTCAAAACCACTAGCAATCAGGGAAATGCAAATCAAAACCACAATGAGGTTTCACCTCACCCCGGTGAGAATGGCTCACATTCAGAAATCTACCAACAACAGATGCTGGAGAGGATGTGGGGAACAAGGGACACTAACCCACTGTTGGTGGGAATGCAAACTGATTAAGCTACTATGGAAGTCAGTCTGGAGATTCCTCAGAAACCTGAATATAACCCTACCATTCAACCCAGCCATCCCACTCCTTGGAATTTACCCAAAGGAAATTAAATTGGCAAACAAAAAAGCTGTCTGCACATTAATGTTTATTGCTGCTCAATTCACAAGAGCTAAGATCTAGAATCAACCCAAATGCCCATCAACTGTAGTCTGGATAAAGAAATTATGGGATATGTACTCTACAGAATACTATACAGCAGTCAAAAACTATGAAATCCGATCAGTTGCAACAAAATGGAGGAATCCGGAAAAACATCATGCTGAGTGGTATAAGCCAGTCCCAAAGGGACAAATATCATTTGTTCTCCCTGATCGGTGACAACTAACTGTGCACCAAAAAGGAAACCTGTTGAAGTGAAATGGACACTATGAGAAACAGTGACTTGATCAGCCCTTGCCCTGACTGTTGATGAACAACTTAATACTTTATCCCTCCTAGTACTTTTTTTTTGTTTGTTCTACTTAATACTATTGGTTTAATTCTGTAATTAATACACAGTAATTCTTAAGTGTTGAAACTTAACTGAAAAGTGATCCCTGTTAAATATAAGAGTGAGAATAAGAGAAGGAAGAGATGTACAATTTGGGACATGCTCAATCTGACTTGCCCCAAACGGTAGAGTTAGAAACATACCAGGGGATTCCAATTCAATCCCATCAAGGTGGCATGTACCAATGCCATCTCACTAGTCCAAGTGATCAATTTCTGTTCACAGTTGATCATAATGATAGGACTAAGAATCAAAGTGATCACATAAACAAGACTATTGTCTGAAAATACTAAGCTATAGAATAAAAAAAGGGATAAAATGATCCAACATGGGAAGTGGGAGACACAGCAGACTCATAGAATGGCGGATGTCCTAAACAGCACTCTGGACTCAGAATCAGCCCTTAAGGCATGCGGATCCAGCTGAAAAGCCCATGAGAGTATTTCAGGCATGGAAAGGCAAGACACTCTGGCCAAAAAAAAAAATGACCTAAATGAAAGATCTCTATGAGTGAGATCCCAGTGGAAAGAATAGGTCATCAAAGAAGGAGGAACCTTTCTCTGAAGGGAGGAGAGAACTTCCACTTTGACTATGACCTTGTCCAAATATGATCAGAGTCGGTGAACTCAAAAGGCTTCCATAGCTTTGGTAACTCATGACAAGAGCCTAGGGTGAATACTGATGCCATAAACAAGAGTGTCAAATTGTTAAGTCAATAACAGGAGTCACTGTGCACTTACTCTTCATGTAGGACCTCTGTCCTTAATGTGTTGTGCATTGTGATTTAATGCTATAACTAGTACTCAAACAGTGTTTTTCACTTTGTGTTTCTATGTAGGTGCAAACTGTTGAAATCTTTACTTAATATATACTAAACTGATCTTCTGTATATAAAGAGAATTGAAAATGAGTCTTGATATGAATGGAAGGGGAGAGGGAGTGGAAAAGGGGAGGGTCACAGGTAGGAGGGAAGTTATTGGGGGGAAAGCCATTGTAATCCATAAGCTGTACTTTGGAAATTTATATTCATTAAATAAAAGTTAAAAAAAACTAAAAAAAGAGAATTGTGATGAAGAATGGGATGGGAGAGGGTGTGGGAAATGGGACGGTTGCAGGTGCTAGGGCGGTTATGGGGAGAAAAGCTGCTATAATTCAAAAATTGTACTCTGGAAATATATATTTATTAAATAAAAATTTTAAAAAAGAAAATGTAACCTCTGAAATCTAGCATAACACAAGGATGTAAATTCTCACCACTATCCTTAAATATAGGACTGGATGTTTTAATCACAGCAATTACATGAGTAATAAATGAAAAGTTTAAATATAAGGAAGGAAGATAAATTGTCTCTGTACATAATTCTACATGTAGAAAAACCTAATAACTCCACCAAGAAACTATTAGATCTGATACACAAATTCAGTAAAGTTGCCTAATGAAAAATCAACATAAACATTCAACAGCATTTTATAATTCAACAATGAACTTTCTGAAAAAGAAATCATGAAAGCAATCCTATTCAACATTGGTAGAGAAAGAGTAAAATACCTCAAAGTTATAAAAAAGTTAATGGGAACAGGATAGAGTTTCCTCAAAAACCAAAAATACTTCTATCATCTATCTAGTTATCCCACTTATTGGTATATATTTGATGGAAATGATATAATATCTGAGAGATGCCTTTACTATCAGCTGTAAAAGTGTTTAGTGAATTCTGGATGTCACAATGCATTCAAAACAAGAAATAGATCAAAAACACATTTTTGGGTATTACTTTCTACTGAATCATGATAAATGATGCACAATCACAGAAACTGGTGTTTTTACTCATCCCTTGGGTAATATGACCCACCAGAAGCCAGGTAATATTTCTGTGAATTTTTCATTAATTATATAAATACATATGCTCATAGTTTTTTGCTTATTCAATTATCTATTTGGAATAATGTTGTTATTATTTGCTAATGGGACCCTATGGTATCGCATGATTCACCAAACATATATGTTCCTTGAATTCCACCAAATTAATAACATATATTAAGAGTGTGTGTGTGTGTGTGTGTGTGATAAATTTAAAACTTTAGTGTCCGGGCCGGCGCCGTGGCTTAACAGGATAATCCTCCACCTTGCGGCTCCGGCACACCGGGTTCTAGTCCTGGTTGGGGCGCCGGATTCTGTCCTGGTTGCCCCTCTTCCAGGCCAGCTCTCTGCTATGGCCCGGGAGTGCAGTGGAGGATGGCCCAAGTGCTTGGGCCCTGCACCCGCGTGGGAGACCGGGAGAAGCACCTGGCTCCTGGCTTCAGATCAGCGAGATGCGCTGGCCGCAGCGGCCATTGGATGGTGAACCAACGGCAAAAAGGAAGACCTTTCTCTCTGTCTCTCTCTCTCTCTCACTATCCACTCTGCCTGTCAAAAAATTAAAAAAAAAACCTTTAGTGTCCAATACTTATTTGAGAGCTTTGAGTAGAATGACTGAGAAAAGTAAATTTCAATTATTTTTGTGAAGAGACATGGTTTTGTAGATCTTGAGTGGGGATAATTATAAATTAAAATACTCTTTCTACTGTCTAGGTATTCACAATGAATTCACAGGAAGTAATAATTCAGAATGAAAGAGAATTTGTTTAAACACAAAATATTTGCAATCTTAGAAAGAAGCACAGGATACTTGGACAAGACATCGATTTCTTCACACGGTGGGTTAAATTTAACCTTAATTCTTGTGTATAGTTTGCTTTCCTATTATGATTTTCTTACTAATTCTCTTGTGAATATTGCTGTGTTTAGCTTGCACAAAAGGCAGAGGCTCTGGTATTTACTGTTATGAAGATGAAAGTATACTAAAGAAATTATAAAAGAAAATTAAAATACAGAACAGAGAATGACAAGGTAGCATTATTTCCAAGTTAGTATGAAAATCTTTACAACCAAACAGAAAAAAAAACACAAACATTAATTATAAATGATCAGTAAGTAGGTTTAACATGTTACATACATTGTACAAAACTCAATGTATTTAAATATAACAAGAAAAAAAAAAAACCAACTCTGGTTATATAAATTTTAAAATCACAATATAAATAAATATCCAATCAGAGAAGGCATTGTGGTACAGCAGGTTAAGCCACTGCTCGGAACACATGTACCCATTATTAGATTGTTCCATTTGAATCCTGATTATGCTGCTCTTTTGATCTAGCTTCCTGATAATGTGCCTGGGAGACAGCAGATGATAGCCCAAGTACTTGGGTTCCTGCCAGCCTCTTGGGAAACCCAGATGCAGTTCCAGGCTCCTGGTCTTGACTTGACCCAGCCTTTGCTGTTGTGGGCATTTGGAAAATGAACTAGCACTAACATTTAACGTTTATATAACGGTAATGCTGGACTTGTAGAATGGGTTTGGAAGATTCTCTCATTTTCAAATTTTTGGGATAATTTAACAATGATTAGTGTTCATTAAGTAAAGTTTGGTAGAATTCAAAGAGGTCATCTGGTACTGGGCTTTACTTTATTAGGAGACATTTTTTTACTGAGTGAATCTGTATTTATTATTGATGTCTTCAGGTATTCAATGTCTTGTTTGTTCAATTTTGGTAGGTTATATGTTTCCAGAAATTTATCCATTGTTCTAAACATGTCCAATTTGTTGGTACTAATTACTTATAATAATTTCCAATGATTCTTTATATTTCTGTGGAATGAACTGTAATAAGTCCTATTTCATCTCTGATTTTGCGTCTTATTTATTTCTTTTTTAAAAATTTTTCATTTGAAAGTCAGAATAGTCAGAATTACACAGGGGAGACAGAGACAGAGAGATGAAAGAGAGAGAGAGAGAAAGAGAGAGAGAGAGATTGTCCATTTGATGGTTCACTCCTCGAATGGTTGCAATGGCCAAGTCTGAGGAGCCAGGTGCATCATCTGGCTCTCCCACATGGGTGCAGCGACCCAGAGACTTGGGCCATCTTCCCCAGCTTTCCCAGACCATTAGTAGGACACTGGACCAGAAGTGGAACAGCCAGGACTTGAACTGGGGCTCACATGGGAAGTCGGCATTGCACACAATGGCTTTACCTGCTATGCCACAACACTGGGCCCTCCTTTTTCTTTTTCAATGCCAGCTGCTCTTTGACTAGAATGTTATTCAGTCTCCATGTATTTATATAATTTCCTAAGTTTCTTCTGTTGTTGAGTTCTGGTTTTATTCCACTGCAGTCAGAAAGTAAAAATTATATAATTTCCTTATTTTAAAATTTGCTCACATTTGTTTTGTGGCCTAATATATGGTCTGTACTGGTAAATACTCTGTATGCTGAAGAAAAGAACGTGTTTTCTACTGCTAATGGATCAAATGTTCTATAAGTGTTGGTATTTTGTCTGCATACTCCCTCCATTGATAAAAGTATGATATTGATGTTCACTATTATTGTATTTGAACCTATAGATCTACTGTTTCTTTAATAAAACTGTTTTATTATTAGGTGTGTGTGTATAACTGTTAAATATTTTGACTTGATATTTGGTGATTATATGGTCATCTTCTTTGTCCCTTTACAGTTTTTGTTTTAAATTCTATTTTCTCAGATGTAAGTACATGTATTCCTGTCCACTTTGGTTTACATTTTTAAAAATTTTATTTAAGATACACAATTTTGTGTATTTCATATATACAGATTTTTAAACATAGTGACACTTTCCACCTTACTCTCCCTCCCACCCATGCTTCCACCTTTCTTCCCTCTCCTACTCCCAATTTTAGTTTTTTACAAATATCTATTTTTCGTTAAAGATTTTTATTTTTAGTTATTTGAAAGACAGTTACAGAGAGAGGTAGAGCCACAGAGAGAGAGAAATTTTCCATCCGCTGATTCACTCCCCAAATGATGGCAGTGGCCAGAAGTGAGCTGATACAAAGCCAGGAGCCAAGAGTTTCTGCTAGGTCTCCCACATGGGTGCAGGAGCCCGAGGACTTGGGCCATCTTCTACTGATTTCCCAGGCCATAGCAGAGAGCTGGATTGGAAGTGGAGCAGCCGGGACTCTTAACTGGAATGCATATGGGATACTGGCACTGTGGGCCGGGGCTTTAACCCACTGTGCCACAGTGCCGGCCTATTTTTCATTTTTATGATATAGCTTTCTCTATCCTTTTACATTCAAGCCATGAGTAGTTTTAGTAGTGGAATGAATTTCCTGTTGGCAGTATATCTTTAAAACATCTTTCTTTCATCCATTTATGCAGTATATTTTTTTAATTTATCAATATAAAGAAAAGTCTATATATTTTAATCAGGGAATTTATTCTAGTAAATGAACTAAATTAATATAAAATTCAAGGTTATTATTTATAAGCAAATACTTATTCCTGTCATTTAAAAATATTCTTTGAGTTTTGAATATCCTCTGTTCTTTTCTTCCTCTTTTTTTTTTCCTTTCTTGTAAAACTGGTTGTTTGCTCTATTGACAAGCTTTCATTCTTTCCAATTTTTCTTTTAAATATCTGATCTTCTAGTGGCTATTATACTTTCAGGTGTTTCCATAATGATACTTTTGGTTTTGTATGTAAGACCCTTTAAAGCAATTTTATTTTTTGTAAAGCTGGTCAACTGATGTGAAATTTCCTTTGCTTTTGCTTGTTTTAGATTCTTTATTTTTCTTTCATTTACAAAGGAAAGGTTTGCTGGCTACTGCATTCTTGGTTGGCAGCTTTCCCTTCCAGAAATTGGAATGTGTTATTCCTTTCCCTCCTATTCAGTAAGGTTTATGCTGGAACAAACTGCTGTTGGTATAATGGGGGTTCTATTAAATGTGACTTGCTGTTTTTCTCCTGCAGTTTTTAAAAGTCTCCTTATGATCTACTTTTGACAGTTTGAGTATAATGTTCTGCAACGAGAATCAATTCTGTTCATATCTGTTTGAGGTCTTATAGGCCTGCTATGCCTAGATTTATATATCTTTTTCTATATTGGATAAGTTTTCAGCTGTTTCATTGAATAGATTTTTCTTTCACATTTTCTTCACCTTTGTGGATCCTCCAAATCAGATATTTGTTAACTTCAAGGTATCTCCAACATTTTGGAGCCTGTCTTCATTCTTACTTAGTTATTGGCTAACCAAGATATTTCATAAGACTTGCTTTGAAGTACAGATATTATTTCTTCTGTTTGGTATAGTATGGTGGTGAGGCTTTGAATTGTAAATTTTATTTGGCTTATTGAATTATTCATTTCTAAGATTTCCATTTGATTGTTTTTCAAGTTCTCAATCTTTTGGCTGATTTTCTCATATTTCAAAAATTATTTAAATGCACACAAGAGGCAGAGACAGATGGAAACTGATCTTCCCTCCCGCAGTTCAATCCCCAAATATCCACAACAGATGTGGCTGATCCAGGCTGAAGGTATGACCTGGGAAGCTAGTCCAGGTCTCCGATGTAGGTGGATGATACTCAAAAACTTGAGCTTTTACTTTATGCATCTCTGGGTGTGGGTTACAAGGAAACCAGAATCAGAAGTGGGGCCAGGACTTGAACCCAAGCACTCTGATATGGGATATGAATGCCCCAAGAGGTGTGCCTTGGGGCCAGCACTATGACAGAGTGGGTTAAGCCACTGTCTGCATTCTATGTGGCCACTGGTTCGAGTTCTGGCTGCTCCACTTCTGATCCAGCTCTCTGCTAATGCACCTAGGAGTGCTGTAGAGGATGATCAAAATCTTTGGGACCCTGCGCCCATGTGGCAGATCTGGAAGAAACTCCTGGCTTCTGGCCTTGGATTGGACAAGCTCCAGCCATTATGGCCATTTGTGGAGTGAACCTGTGGATGGGAGACCTCTCTCTCTGTCTCTCCCCATCTCCTCTTTCAAATAAATGAATAAATCTTTTTTTTTTTAAAGTGATGTGCCTTAACTATGAGCCAAATGTCTGCGTCTGAATTTCTCATTCTTACACAGGTTTTCTAATTTATTTAAACTCTCCACCTGTATTCTCTTGTATCTCATTCAGCTTACTCATAACCATTATTTTCAATTCTTTTTCTTTTCCAATTTTCAAAAAATTTCACCACATTCACTGCAAATATAGACTATTTATATGCAAATATACTATTTTTTTCTTCAAAACAATAATTAATATCAGAGAGTGAGTGATTCATGGAAGTGATCAAAACATAGGGAAAGAAGAGTTTATTTTCATTCACATGGTATGATTCAGAACTAAATATTCAGTAATATATGACCTCTCTCCATATACATACATACACACACACACACACCTATGAAGAAAACATGATAAACATGTTGCTTGTCTTTCTGGTCTGGCTTATTACACTTAGCATAATGATCTTCAGTTCTGTCCATTTTACTGCAAATGTCAGGATCTCATTCTTTTTTATGGCTGATTAATTTTCCATAGAGTATATATACCACATTTTCATTATCCAGTCATCAGTTGTTGAACATCTAGGTTGATTCTGTATCTTTGCTATTGTGAATTATGCTGCTATAAACATGGAAATTCATGTTATTCTTTCATATGCTGATTTCATTTCCTTTGGATATATTCCAAAGAGTGGGATAGGATCATATGTTAGATCTATTTTTAGTTCTCTAAGGACTCTCCATTCTGTTTTCCATAATGGTTGTCCAATCTGCCCAGCCACCAAGAGTGTATTAGGATACCTTTTTCTCCACAACATCGCCAACATTTGTTATGTTTTGATTTTCAGATAATAGCTGTTCCAACTGGAGTGAGGTTATACCTCATTGTGATTTCTATTTGCATATCCCTAATGGCTAGTGATCCTGAGCATATTGTCATGTCTGTTGGCCATTAGCATTAAACTTTAGAAAAACATCTGTTTCTTAACTTGATTGCTTGTTTTGTTTTTTTAGTTTCTTGAGCTCATTATATACTCTGGATATTAATCCTTTATCAGATGCATAATTAGAAAATATTTTTTTCTCAATCTGTTGACTGCTGTTTATTGGGAATTTCATGTACCTTCTTTTCTTTGGGGTCTGTTGCTACAGAGTTACGAAGTTACTTTGGAGGCATTATGTTACCTTGTTTTGTCATACTTCAATTCCTCTATTGAAGTTTTGGCATCAGGCGGAGAAGATATCACAACCACTTCTATAAGGTAACTTTCATTGTAAGTGGATTTATATCGAAGATGTGTTTTAAAGTGTTGGCTTTGTTTCCAGTTGGATGCCTTTGTGCAGTCTTTCTACAGTTTCTTTAATCGATGGCTTGGGACGTAATGCATTGTGGCAAATTAGTGAGTCCTTCTTTCTCTCAGAGCCAGGCAGAGAAGGTCATACCTTAGCATCCAAAAGTGTGTTGCTGTATGGGAGGTGAATCCAGATTCTTATCTCCAGTGCAAGATGGAATTTTAGGACATGATGTAGATAAAGGTTAGCAAAGAAACAATATTTATTAGCAAAATGAATGTACACACTCAGGACAGTGTGTGGGCAAGCTCTAGTTTGCTGCAACCCGTGAGATTTTGAGGTCATCTTTTTTATGTGATCTGAAGACATAAGATCTTATTGCTTTGGGTGGAGTTCTTCAGTAAAGAGAAGAGATTTCCAATAATTTGGTGACTGCCTATTTTTTAGGAAGTCTCAAAAGTGTCACAGTGTCAGGTATATGATGGGAAAAGGACAGTCAGACAGCCACGATTATTCAATTACAACGCTACTATATTGATTTATATGTCATGGCAGGAGCACAGTTGGTCACCATGTTAGATACTTTTGGCTTGTGCCAGTTTTGAGCACTGGCTTTGCTACAATTGTGGTTTGGGTTTGCCAGCCATAGGAGGATGCTTTAGAGGAAAATCTGGTGGGTGATGGTGTGACATATTTCCTACAGCTCTTTCTCTGATCGGTCTCTTTATCAGGTGTAGTACAAATAGCAGTGATGGTAGGTTCATTCACTATGAGACCAGTCTGGCAATGGGAATGATACTGCTGGAAACTTGCAGTGAAATTTTCCTAAGCAATTATGCTTGCACGTGGACTCTGGCTAAGTGCAGGTATGTGCCATATGTGAGCTGACAGTGGGTGGTGAGAGATGTGTAGCATAGAACATAAGCTTTAGGGCATGAGCAGCAGGGGAGGCTGATGGCAGGCTAGGGGTGACTGTGGCTTCAGGAAGCTAACTGTGGAGAAGGAAGGATCTGTGGTAATTTTGGTGCCTGTGAAGAGCACTTAGCATAAAATAATAAATATCCTTGGGCCCAGTTGCAGCTAAAGCAGCCTCTAGGCTGGCTATGGCTGTGAGGTGTTTGGCAAAGAATACAAGGCCTAGGGCACTGACAGCTGTTGGGAGAGTGGTTGGTATAGAACACATGCCCATCAAGCAGATGACAGATGAGGCTGCACAGAACATTTAGCATAGAATGTATACATTCTTCTGCCCTCTATGTCACCACACAACGGTGCTCTGGAAATTGAGAGTATAAAATGCAAGAATCTCTGAAGCACAGTCACAGTTGAGACTCCAGGTAGCATTCCTAACTGGACTCCAAGTCAGTGACATTAGTGGAGCTCTCCTCTCATCAGAGTTGTTCATTTTCACAGTGAAAGATCCCACAAAGATGTTCCCATTAATCTTCTCCACTGTGACAGAAATTCTTCTCTGCTAGAAAACCAGGATAATGGTTACCTGGGATGCTTTATTCCAAAATCTACGCTGATATCTCATTCTCCATGTCTTACAGGGTTCCCATCTCTGTCTTGCTGAAATCCAGAACCACCACCTTGAAATGAAGCTATTTATTTGTTTTTCTGATAATTCTTTGTCGAATTGGGTACTTCTATTCATCCCCTAGCAAGTCCCAATATGTGTTCATTTTAAAAAAAAATTATTTATTTTTAAGGAATACAAATTTTATTAGTATAACTAAATCTGTTCATTTTATATATTAACTTTCTTCTGAGCTTATATTTATGGTATTACTTTGACCAAGAACAATGCACAAGCCATAAATATATATTTTTTAAAATTTTATTTAATGAATATAAATTTCCAGTGTACAGCTTATGGATTACAACGGCTTCCCCCTCCCATAACTTCCCTCCCACCCGCAACCCTCCCCTCTCCCGCTCCCTCTCCCCTTCCATTCACATCAAGATTCATTTTCAATTCACTTTATATACAGAAGATCAATTTAGTATAAATATTTCAACAGTTTGCACCCACATAGAAACACCAAGTGAAACACACTGTTTGAGTACTAGTTATAGCATTAAATCACAATGTACAGCACATTAAGGACAGAGATCCCACATGAGGAGCAAGTGCACAGTGGCTCCTGTTGCTGACCCAACAAATTGACACTCTAGTTTATGGCGCCAGTAACCACCCTCGGCTCTAGTCATGAGTTGCCAAGGCTATGGAAGCCTTCCAAGTTTGCCGACTCTGATCATATTTAGACAAGGTCATAAAAGACAGAGTGAGGACAGTAACCAATGATCCTAAGAGTGTCATTTACCAGGTTTGAACAATTATACAGCATTAAGTGGGGAAGAGGACCATCAGTACACACAGGTTGGGAGTAGAGCCATTGGTGGTAGAGTAGAGGTTATGATTACAAAGGAATGAGGCCCAAGTGCGCTAGACAGGGTCTAAAACAAAGGACAGAGTCATTATTAGAGGAGCTAAGAAAGGTGCATTCTAAGCTACAAGTAAGTTTTCTGATTTAGAGGCAAATAGAACCTGATAGAAGGGGCCTGGTAATAATCTGGTGGGCTTTAGGCCTTGTAAGTTAAGAGGCCCAGACCTATCTATCTCTTCACATGGGGTATATCCTAAGGGAGGTGTGAACCTCCTAGGGGAAGGCACTCTGTTGACTTTCATTACTTGGCTGGCCTGGGAGAAGAGCTGGCCAGGTAAAGGCAGGGGGCATCTCTAACAAGAAATTTACAGTTCTGCCTTCAATGTTGCTGACCCTACTTGACCATCCCCTCAGCTGCAGTGGTCACTTTGGAAGTTGGGCTGAGTGAAGGGCTTTTCAGCTTGGAGCCAATAAGATCTGTGGCTCTGACCTGGGCATCCTTCGACTCCAGGGCAGGTCCATTTCCAGTGATCCAACTCTTGGCAGAGCTGCCAGGGCTCTTCACAAGCTGACTTCTCCTGAAGCCCAGGCTTACCACATTGAAAGCCACTGCAGTGGACTGGCCTGTTGGGTCTCCTTGAGGGCAGATCACTGTACAGATCAGCCATTAATAGGCCTGCCACCCGTTGCTTCTGATGCCTAGCTTTCTTTTCCTCCTGGTTTGTGTTAAAGCAGACCAGAGGATGCAAGTCAAGGGAGTGCCCGTGTCCCATCTCTAATCTTCGGTGGCCTGAACTACAAGTCTATAGTCACAGGCATGTTCTGTAGTAGTTTTTCTAAGGTAGACAATGCCCATGAGGAAAATTATATTCTCACTTAAAAACTTTCTTTCCCTTTGGTCTGAAAGGGAGGTTTTTTTCTACTTACTGTATACTTCGCTGATGGCGAAGTGAATCTAGCTATGAGATTATTATTTAACTTCTTATTTTGGCTATTCTATTACAGAAAAATGTTAGCCATCTCTTATAAGGTCTAAAGATTAAATTGTGCGTCCTACAGATTCCTTCATAATAGAATTAGTTTCCTACCTTGAAGAGAATAGAGAAATGAAAGAACAAGTTGGGCTTAGAATAGAGAAATGAGGGAGCAGGTCCTAGATCGCTTGCTGACAATAGCAATATCACATGAATACTTAGCAAACGTCTACTATGCTATGTGATATGTGTGTACATATTGTATGTCCACATGGGGAAATTTTATTAAGAGTTTTATTTTAAATGGCTTATAGATAAGATTGTCCATAAATTTAAGCTGCTAAAATCAATCAAAGATACATTTTAATTTGTGTGACCTGAATCTGTGTATCATATGTTTTAAACTTGTTGGTAGAAAGAAACTAAAAACATTTTATATGGTTGTGCTTAAGTTTACTGGTTAAACAAACTACACCATGGTAGATATTTAAGAGGTGTTTTCAAATACATGATTCTTAAAATTTGTAGAAGGCATTGGACCTTCTGGTAAATGTTTTTTTAAGTTGTTATCTAATGGTTGAAACTGTTTGCCATAAATATATTTTAAAATCTTTAGTTTTTGTGACTGATGCAAATGAAATATTATTTAAGCTACTCATTGAGTTATAAATGAGAAAGAAATCCTTATTAAATATTAAGAATTTACAACTTTCCATTTTATAAATTGGTGGCACTATCCAATTCAGATTAATAAAATGAACACTTCTACAAAGATATATAAGACAGCAAACAAAACACTAAATAACAATAGGAAAATCAATTGAGAGCTGCAAAGAGAATTAAGTTATAGCTATGAGACGATATGTGTACTTTATGTAGATTTAGAAATGCCTTACATTGTTAAAACATAAATTGATGTGAAAAAATTACCTTAGTTCTGTATCATTTCACACCATTGCATTATACCAGAATGCCAAAAGAGAATCTAGGTATAAATAACACAGGAGGAGAAGAGTAAATCGGATAATAGGACTAAAATTTATTAGGTAAGTAAATAAATTTATGAATGAATTTGATAGAAAATGTATGGTGATCTATTTTATCTCCCTAAACATCCAGTTAACATACTTATGAAATTAATTCTGAAAAGATATCACAAGCAAGAGCACTAGAATCCAAGACAATGCACAAATGACCTGTCAGATAACAGCAAGAATCTTTACATACTGAACTGTGGATTAGAGCTAGAGTAAGGATTGATAAAACCTTATGTTATCTCCTACCATACTCCAAATCAGAAAACAGAAATACAGTTCTTAAATACTCTGAGAAAAATCGGACTAGGACAGAACTGCCTTCTGTGATATCTAATCTATTTTATGTGAATATGCTGACACATATATATTTCACTATTATTCAAGTATAATTATAGCAATATGTAGAAATATTGATGCAAGAAATGTAAAGCAAAACAGCAAAAATTCCTAGAAAAACACTTAAGCATATCAGAAATCTGTATATGAAATTCCTTATAAACATTCCATCCATAGATTAAAGCAAAATTATAGTCCCAACTATATACATATTGCTTTTCAGATTATAAAAGTAAAATATTCTCATTTGGTTTAAAAAATAGAAAACACTGCTAAATCACATGTATTAAAATATATATGGAGCCGGTGCTGTGTTCTATATATTAACTACCACAAATCAGAGAAAACATGTGATTTTTGGGGGAGGTAGTCTGGCTTATTTCAATGAGTGTAATACACTCCAGTGGCATCTGTTGTGTTGCAAAAGACAAGATTGCAATCTTTTTATGGCTGAGTAGTATTCCATAATATGTGTGTGTGTATACATACACCACATTTTCTTTATCCAGTCATCAGTTAATGGATATCTGAGTTGATACCAATTCTTAGCTATTGTGATTTGAGCTGCTATAAACACGGAGGTACTGAAATCTCTCTCATATTCTGAATTTATTTCTTTTGAATGTATTCTCAGGAGTGGGATGGTTAAGTTACATGGTAGATCTAATTTTAGTGTTCTGAGGAATCTCCATACTATTTCAATAATGCCTGCACTAGTTTACATTCCCACCAATAGTGGATTAGGGTACTTTTCTCTACAACTTCACCAGAATTTCTTATGTTTTGATTTTTTAATTATAGCCATAATAACTCGGGTAAGGTAAAACTTCATTGTGGCTTTTATTTGATTTCTGTGATGGCTATGATCCTGGGCATTTTTTCATGTGTCTTTGGCCATTTGTGTTTCATCCTTTGAAAAATGTCTGTTCATCTCCTTAGTCCATATCTTCACAAGGTTTTTTGGTGTTGTTGTGTTGTTGTTGAGTTTCTTAAGCTCTTTATATATCTGGATATTAATCATTTATCAGGTGCATAGTTCACAAATATTTGCCTCTATTTTATTGCTTACCTTTTCACTTTAAGTGTTTGCTTTGCTGTGCAGAATTTTGTAGCTTGATGTAATAACATTTGAGTATTTTTATTCTTGTTGTTTGTGCTTCTGGGGTCTTATCCAAGAAGTCATGGCCTAGGCCAATGTTTTACAGTGTTTTTCCTATGTTTTCCTCTAGTAATTTGATGGTTTCAGGTTTTAAGTTTAGATTCTTGATCCACTGTCAGTTGATATTTTATAGGATATATAGTAGGGGTTTTGTTTCATATTTCTGCATACAGAGATCAATATTTTTTCCAACACCATTTGTCAAAGATTAGATGGTTGTAGATGCATGGGCTGATTACAGGGGTTTATATTCTGTTCCATTGCTCCACATACATATTTTTGTGCTAGGTATCAGTCTATTTTGCTTATAACAGCGTGTAGTATGTCATGAAATCTGGTATTCTAATGGCTGAATCTTTGATTTTATTGTTTAAGATTGCTTTAGCTATTTAGGGTCTCCTGTGTTTCTGTAAAGAATGTCCTAGGTATTCTCATCACGATCAGAGTTCCTTGTTCTACTGGTTGTTTCATTTCATTTTGATTCCTCCTTAATATTTCATTTTTGCAAGAGAGATTTTCTATCTTGTTCATTAAGGATTTCCGTAGTTCAAGAATTTGTTTTTGAGAACTTCTTAATGATCTTATCAATTTCTTCAGATCCACTTCTTTCATTTCTTCTATCTCATCATCTTCATAATCTTGAATTTGGGTGTCTTTTTCATTTGGGGGCATCGTAGTGTCTTCCTTGCTCTTGTTACCTTGGTTTCTATGTTTGTTTGGAATCTTGGAGGTGTTCTTTGTTTCCTTTGCTGTGCTGTTTTTTCTCGTTATACTATGACTCTAGCTTAAGTGGACTGTCTGCTTTTGATGTATCCTTAGAGGCTATGATGGGTGTGGCCACAGAGCTCTGTTTGGTTCTTCAGGGTTAAGGATGTGCCCAAGGTGATTCACCCAGATTGTTCTCTGGCTTACTCTCTTGCTCTCTCTCTCTCTCTCTCTTTTAGACTCAGTTGGGAAGAAATTCCACACAGCTCAATGTGTTGCTAGGTTACTGAGTTTGTGATAGTGACGAGAAACCATAATGAAATGAAGAATTCAATAGATCAAATGGCAAACACATTAGAGAGCCTTAAAAACAGAATGGGTGAAGCAGAAGAGAGAATATCGGACTTAGAAGACAGAGAACAGGAAAGGAAACAGGCAAACCTAAGAAAAGAGAAGGAAATTAGAAATGTAAAAAATATTGTCGGGGATCTACAGGATACTATTAAAAAACCCAACATTCGGGTTCTAGGAGTTCCTGAAGGCATGGAGAGGGAGAAAGGATTAGAAGGCCTTTTTAGTGAGATACTAGCAGAAAATTTCCCAGGTTTGGAGAAGGACAGAGACAACCTAGTACAGGAAGCTCATAGAACCCCTAATAAACACAACCAAAAGATATTCTCAACACAACACATTGCAATTAAACTCACCACAGTGAAACATAAATAAAAGATCTTAAAATGTGCAAGAGAGAAACGCCAGATTACTCTCAGAGGATCTCCAATTAGACTCACAGCAGACTTCCCATCAGAAACCCTACAAGCGAGGATGGAATGGCGAGACATAGCCCAGGTACTAAGAGAGAAAAACTGCTAGCCCAGAATAGTATATCCTGCAAAGCTCTCATTTGTGAATGAAGGTGAAATAAAGACCTTTCACAGCAAACAGAAATTGAAAGAATTTGTCGCCATTCGTTCAGCCCTGCAAAGATGCTTAAAGATGTGATACACGCAGAAACACAGAAACACGGTCATCAATATGAAAGAAGGTAAAAGAAGGAAACCTCACAGCAAAAGATCACAGGAAACCCAAAAATGGTAGGGCAAAGTTACTACTTATCGATAGTGACATTAAACGTAAAAGGCCTGAAAAATCCAGGTAAAAGACACCAATTGGCTGATTGGGTTAAGGAACAAAACCCATCTTTTTGCTTCTTACAAGAAACACATCTTACTAACAAAGTGCACACAGACTGAAAGTGAAAGGCTGGAAAAATATAGCTCCTCTAATAATGACTCTGTACTTTGTTCTAGACCCTGTCTAGCGCACTTGGACCTCATTCCATTGTAATCATAACCTCTACTCTACCACCAATGGCTCTACTCCCAACCTGTGTGTACTGATGGTCCTCTTCCCCACTTAATGCTGTATAATTGTTCAAACCTGGTAAATGACACTCTTAGGATCATTGGTTACTGTCCTCACTCTGTCTTTTATGACCTTGTCTAAATATGATCAGAGTCGGCGAACTTGGCAGGCTTCCATAGCCTTGGCAACTCATGACTAGAGCCGAGGGTGGTTACTGGCGCCATAAACTAGAGTGTCAATTTGTTGGGTCGACAACAGGAGCCACTGTGCACTTGCTCCTCATGTGGGATCTCTGTCCTTAATGTGCTGTACATTGTGATTTAATACTATAACTTGTACTCAAACAGTATGTTTCACTTTGTGTTTCTATGTGGGTGCAAACTGTTGAAATCTTTAGTTAATATATACTAAATTGATCTTCTGTATATAAAGAGAATTGAAAATGAATCTTGATGTGAATGGAAGGGGAGAGGGAGCGGGAGAGGGGAGGGTTGCAGGTGGGAGGGAAGTTATGGGAGGGGGAAGCCATATATATATATATATATATATATATATATATATCATGCAAACAGAAATGAATAGAGATGGCGTAGCCATCTTAATATCAGATAACATAAATTTTACTACAACAACTGTTAGGGGAGACAAAGAGGGGTACAATATAATTATTAAGGGATCGACTCAACAGAAAAGATATAACGATTATCAATGTATATGCACCTAATTACAGGGCACCAGCTTATTTGAAAGACTTGTTAAGGGACTTAAAGGAGACTTAGACCCCAATACAATAGCACTGGGGGACTTCAATACTCCACTCAAGAAATAGACAGAACAACAGGACAGAAGATCAACAAGGAGACAGTAGATTTAAACGACACTATAGCTCAAATGGACCTAACAGATATCTACAGAACATTTCATCCTACAGCTAAGGAATTTACATTCTTCTCAGCAGTACATGGAACCTTCTCTAGGAATAACCACATACTAGGCCATAAAGCAAGTCTCAGCAAATTCAAAGGAATTAGAATCATATGATGCAGCTTCTCAGACCATAAAGGAATAAAGTTGGAAATTAGCAACTCAGGAATCCCTAGAGCAAGTGCAAACACATGGAGACTGAATAAAATGGTCGTGAATGAACAATGGGTCATAGAAGAAATTAAAAGAGAAATCATATTCAAAGTGGAAGTTCAATCCTCCCTTCAGAGAAAGGTACCTCCTTCTTTGATGGCCCTGTTCTTTCCACTGGAATCACATTCACAGAGATCTTTCATTTAGGTCTTCTTTTTTTTCTTTTCCATGGTATCTTGGCTTTCCATGCCTACAATACTTCTCATGGGCTCTTCTGCCAGATCTGAATGCCTTAGTGGCTGATTCTGAGGCCAGAGTGTTGTTTAGGACATCTGCCATTCTGAGTCTCCTGTGTATCCCGCTTCCCATGTTGGATCTTTCTCTCCCTTTTTAATTCTATCAGTTAGTGTTAGCAGACACTTGTCTTGTTTGTGTGATCCCTTTGACTCTTAGACCTATCAGTATCATCAATTGTGAACTGAAATTGATCACATGGACTAGTGAGATGGCATTGGCACATGACACCCTGATGGGATTGTATTGGAATCCCCTGGCACATTTCTAACTCCACCATTTGTGGCAAGTCCGATTGAGCATGTCCCAAATTGTACATCTCCTCCCTCTCTTTTTCCACTCTTAAATTTAACAGGGATCACTTTTCAGTTAAAATTTCAACACCTAAGAATAATTGTGTGTTAATTACAGAGTTCAACCACTAGTACTAGAACAACAACAACAAAAAAATACTAAAAAGGATAAAGTATTACATTGTACATCTAGAGTCAGGACAAGAGCTGATCAGGTCATTGTTTCTTAGAGTGTCCATTTCACTTAACAGGTTTCCCCTTTGGTGCTCATTTAGTTGTCGCTGATCAGGGAAAACAAATGAAATTTGTCTCTTTGGGACTGGCTTAATTCACTCAGCATGATGTTTTCCAGATTGCTCCATCTTGTTGCAAATGAACGGGTTTCATTGTTTTTTATTGCTTTATAGTATTCTATGGAGTACATGTCCCATAATTTCTTTATCCAGTCTACTGTTGATGGGCATTAGCGTTGCTTCCAGGTCTTAGCTATTGTGAATTGAGCTGCAATAAACATTAATGTGCAGATGGCTTTTTTATTAGCCAAATTAATTTCCTTTGGGTAAATTCCAAGGAGTGGGATGGCTGGGTTGTATGGTAGGGTTATATTCAGGTTTCTGAGGAATCTCCAAACTGACTTTCATAGTGGCTTAACCACTTTGCATTCCCACCAACAGTGGGTTAGTGTCCCTTTTTCCCCACATCCTCGGCAGCATCTGTTGTTGGTGGATTTCTGAATGTGAGCCATTCTCACCGGGGTGAGGTGAAACCTCATTGTGGTTTTGATTTGCATTTCTCTGATTGCTAGTGATATTGAACATATTTTCATGTGCCTATTGGCCATTTGGATTTCCTCTTTCGAAAAATATCTATTGAGGTCCTTGGCCCATCTCTTAAGTGGGTTTTTGGTTTTGTTGTTGTGGGTTTTCTTGACTTCTTTGTAGATTCTGGTTATCAACCCTTTATCTGTAGTATAGTTTGCAAATATTTTTCCCATTCTGTCGGTTGCCTCTTAATGACCCTATCGGATTAAGATGAAAGTCAGCGAACTCTGAAGGATTCCATAGCCTTGGCAACTCATGACTAGAGCCTAGGGAGATTACTGACACCATAAACAAGAGTGTCAAATTCTTAAGTCAACAACAGGAGTCACTGTGTACTTACATCCCATGTGGAATCTGTCCTTAATGTGTTGTCTAATGTGAAGTGATGATATAACTAGTACTGAAACAGTATTTTTACACTTTGTTTTTCTGTGTGGGTACAAACTGATGAGATCTTTACTAATTATATACTGAATCAATCTTCTGTATATAAAGATAATTGGAAATGAAAAAAAAAACCTGGTGTTAAATTGGAAATGGCATAGAAAATTCATTAATATTTAAAAAAATATTATTTAGGATCTCTGTCTTCAATGTGCTGTACACTGTTATTTAATGCTATAACTAGTACTCCAACAGTATTTTTTTCACTTTGTATTGCTATATGGGTGCAAACTGTTGAAATCTTTACCTAATATACACTAAACTGATCTTCTGTGTATAAAGAGAATTGAAAATGAATCATGATGTGATTGGAAGGGGAGAGGGAGCGGAAAAGGGGAGGGTTGTGGGTGGGAGGGAAGTTATGGGAGGGGGGAAGCCATTGTAACCCATAAGCTGTACTTTAGAAATTTATATTCATTAAGTAATAGTTTAATAAATGAAATAAAAGAGAAATCAAAAATTTCCAGGAAGTAAATGAAGATAACAACACATCATACCAAAACCTATGGGATACTGCAAAAGCAGTGTTAAGAGGAAAGTTTATATCAATAGGTGCCTACATCAAGAAATTGGAAAGGCACCAAATAGATGAGCTTTCAGTTCATCTCAAAGACATAGAAAATCAGCAGCAAAACAGACCCAAACCCAGTAGGAGAAGAGAAATAATTAAAATCAAAGAAGAAATCAACAGGATTGAATCTAAAAAAAAAACATTACAAAAAAATCAGCCAAACGAGGAGATTTTTTTTGAAAAAAATAAACAAAATTAACACCCTATTTGCCCAACTAAAAAAAGAAGAGAAAAGCCCCAAATCATTATAATCAGAGATGAAAAAGGAAATGCAACAGACACCACAGAAATAAAACGAATCATTAGAAATTACTACAAGGGATTGTATGCCAGAAAACAGGGAAATCTATCAGAAACGGACATATTCCTGGACACATGCAACCTACCTAAATTGAGCCAGGAAGACATAGAAAACATAAACAGACCCATAATTGAGACAGAAATTGAAACAATAATAAAGGCCCTCCAAACAAAGAAAAGCCCAGGACCAGATGGATTCACGGCTGAACTCTACCAGATATTTAAAGAAGAACTAACTCCAATTCTTCTCAAACTATTCAGAACAATTGAAAAAGAGGGAATCCTCCCAAATTGTTTCTATGAAGCCAACATCATCTTAATTCCTAAGCCAGAAAAAGATGCAGTATTGAAAGAGAATTACAGACCAATATCCCTGATGAACATAGATGCAAAAATCCTCAATAAAATTCTGGCCAATAGAATGCAACATCACATTAGAAAGATCATCCACCCAGACCAAGTGGGATTTATCCCTGGAATGCAGGGATGGTTCAATGTTCACAAAACAAGCAACATGATACACCACATTAACAGACTGCAGAAGGAAAACCATATGATTCTCTCAATAGACGCAGAGAAAGCATTTGATAAAATACAACACCCTTTCATGATGAAATCTCTACGCAAACTGGGTATCGAAGGAACATTCCTCAATACAATCAAAGCAATTTATGAAAAACCCACGCCAACATTCTGTTGAATGGGGAAAAGTTGGAAGCATTTCCACTGAGATCTGGTACCAGACAGGGATGCCCACTCTCAGCAATGCTGCTCAATATAGTTCTGTAAGTTTTAGCCAGAGCTATTATGAAAGAAAAAGAAATTAAAGGGAGACAAATTGGGAAGGAAGAACTCAAACTATCCCTCTTTGCAGGTGATATGATTCTTTATTTAGTGGACCCAAAGAACTCTACTAAGAGACTGCTGGAACTCATCGAAGAGTTTGGCAAAGTAGCAGGATATAAAATCCATGCACAAAAATCAACAGCCTTTGTATACACAGGCAATGCCTCGGCTGAGGAAGAACTTCTAAGATCAATCCCATTCACAATAGCTACAAAAGTAATCAAATACCATGGAATAAACTTAACCAAGAACATTAAAGATCTCTACGACGAGAATTACAAAACCTTACAGAAAGAAATAGAAGAGGATACCAAAAATGGAAAAATCTTCCATGCTCATGGATTGGAATAATCAACATCATCAAAATGTCCATTCTGTCAAAAGCAATTTACAGATTCAATGTGATACCAATCAGAATACCAAAGGCATTCTACTCAGATCTAGAAAAAATGATGCTGAAATTCATATGGAGACACAGGTGACCTTGAATAGCTAAAGCAATCTTGCACAACA